>NC_060141.1:80395621-81595621 GCF_021461385.2 Schistocerca piceifrons
CTATTAAACAGATTGACTGGCAATGGCAAGGAAAGCGTTTCTGAAGAAGAGAAATTTGTTAACATCGAGTATAGATTTAAGTGTCAGGAAGTCGTTTCTGAAAGTATTTGTATGGAGTGTAGCCATGTATGGAAGTGAAACATGGACGATAAATAGTTCGGACAAGAAGAGAATAGAAGCTTTCGAAATGTGGTGCTACAGAAGGATGCTGAAGATTAGATGGGTAGATCACGTAACTAATGAGGAGGTATTGAACAGAATTGGGGAGGAGTTTGTGGCACAACTTGACAAGAAGAAGGGACCGGTTGGTAGGACATGTTCTGAGGCATAAAGGGGTCACAAATTTAGCATTGGAGGGTAGCGTGGAGGGTAAAAATCGTAGAGGGAGACCACGAGATGAATACACTAAGCAGATTCAGAAGGATGTAGGTTGCAGTAAGTACTGGGAGATGATGCAGCTTGCACAGGATAGAGTAGAATGGAGAGCTGCATCAAACCAGTCTCAGGACTGAAGACAACAACAACAACAACAACAACAACAACAACAACATTAAACAGATTAGAACTTTGTCTGCTTGGCTCATCTAATGTGCTGGAGACAGCCTAGTTAGAATAATGCGTTTTACCTATGTCCGTATTTTTAATTATTGTTTTTATTTTTTCAGTTATTAAGAACTTTTTTGCATATGAAGACTGAAGTTATTGTGCCTTCGTATACTTTTTAAATTAAGAACTTATCATTGCAGGTAATATGTATAGTAAAACTATGTTGAGAAAGATATTTCATAAGAGACCATTTGTAAGAATAGAATCTGTAGCTTATGTAATCTCGTTAGTGTATTCTACTACCCGCAAAGCTACACCACCTGTCACATTACTTTCAATTAAAGTTTTACAGTTATAACTGTTGCTGGCTGTATGGTCAACGGTGGCTAAATCTAAAATAAATAAATAAATAAATAAATAAAAAGAAGGAAAAGAAATAGTGAAAAAGAAAGTGATCTAGAGGGCGAAGAAAAGTAGAGGGTAACGAGAGAGTGAGATTGAGAAAGATAAGATACTATATAACTAAAAGTGTTAAACGTAATCGAAAAGAAGATACTAGCAATGGTAAAAAAAGATGTTGACATTAATGAGATAGTATAGTTAAGACTAACCGGCCATTGACCTTCTTGTTCTGTGCTGGATGCTCACACATTGCCCGAATTCTTACGGGACTCGATAAGATTGTCTGCCGCGAGTAATGAGTGTAATGGGCAGGGGCACTACGAATGTAGTGTGTGGACATTAAGTTGGGAATGTGGGTCTCACGGGAAGCGTGCAAGGGGTAAATCCCTACAGTCGCACTATCCTCTGTGCCGTTGGTGGCTCAGATGGACAGAGCGTCTGCCATGTAAGCAGGAGATCCCGGGTTCGAGTCCCGGTCGGGGCACACATTTACAACTCTCCCCGTCGATGTATATCAACGCCTGTCGACAGCTTAGGGTCTTGATTTAATTATCGTTTCATTAATGATATGTCAGTCGTAAGTAATAAAGTTTCATGACTGTTACTGTTCTGTCTACTCATCCAGCAGTCGCAGACAGTGACTCCGTATGCGGAGCGCTATGTCACCCCGAGCACTCGGCATCGTGCTGGGAAAACATGGCCACTTAATTCTGGCAGATGTTCACGCTGGTCTTCAAAAAAAATGTTCAAATGTGTGTGAAATCTTATGGGACTTAACTGCTGAGGTCATCAGTCCCTAAGATTACACACTACTTAACTGTAATTAAAACAAAAACAAACACACACACACACACACACACACACACACACACACACACACACACACACACATGCCCGAGGGAGGACTCGAACCTCCGCCGGTACCAGCTGCACAGTCCACGACTGCAGCGCCTCAGACCGCGCGGCTAATCCCGCGCGGCTCGCGCTGATCTTCGTGGTCTTTGGCACGTAAGGTGTAGCCCACCGGATGTGGATGTGCTCCTCTTGTTGATCTGGCAATGCAGACCATGACCTGGCATGCTGTCTTCCCATCTTCTGCTGGAGTGGCGCAGAAAGCGGGGACCGCTGCTACTCATCTGGAACGCCACGATAAACAGTTGCTTTGTAACGCAGGGAGTCTTTCCTTTCTCTCCGAGCCAGGTGGCGCAGGAGACCGCGTTTCAAATCGCTAACCGCCCATCTCGGCTTAGGTTGTATATCCTCCGAGGTTTGATGGTTACTTTATTCTCCTCTACTGTATCAGACCATTTAGACGACTGCTTGTTGTGACGCTCTCTATTTAGTACTTTGCCAGTTCTCTTAGCGAAATTTTAGAAGTGTTGTCAGGTGTTGCGATAGTTTTTGGTGAACATACGTAACGAGAGAGGCTTTTATGACACATACAATGTCATGGTCTTGCGGTCTTGAAATTTCGTGTTTGAGACAGAAGTAAAATGGATATTCTCAGACACCAACATACGAGAGGCCAATGTGCTGAAAACTGACCAGATACACTTGCAGATGACAAGGCATCCGTTTTATGCGGCCGTGCGGAATCATCGTGTGCATTTGACGTACAAGTGAGTCACATACAGTAACCTTTCCTTTACTGGTTTAAACTGACCGCGGCATAGAAAAATCACTTCCTATTTGAAATCCACACAATGAAGAACGAACCAACAAAGAACAATAAAAAAAGACTGCGAACCGTTTATTACATTGGTGCGTGTGCATTAGTAGCATAGCTGTGAGATACGTAGCAATAAATATGCTCGTATATAAATCGGTAGTTTCTGTGCTTATTAAATCAGAAAAAAATGTTCTGTAATGTCCTGTAATGTGGGGTAAATAACAAAACCATCTGTGACGTCACCCGCACCTTTACTTCCCGAGGCTTTTCCGGAACATATCCGTCCCATTTTTTCGGCAAATATCGATACATAACGAAAATTGAATGCTACCTGATATTCTGTTGGTTTCGCACATTAACTAGAGGTAATAGCGGCCCAAAAAGTATTTACAGCAGCTTTTAATCCGAGGATGTTAGTTCCAGCAGCTTTTAATCCGAGGATGTTAGCGATTACTTGGCATGCGCCGGCCGCGGTGGTCGTGCGGTTCTAGGGGCTCCAGTCCGGAGCCGCGCTGCTGCTACGGTCGCAGGTTCGAATCCTGCCTCGGGCGTGGGTGTGTGTGATGTCCTTAGGTTAGTTAGGTTTAAGTAGTTCTAAGTTCTAGGGGACTGATGACCACAGCAGTTGAGTCCCTTAGTGCTCAGAGCCATTTGAACCATTTCTAAACCACTACTGTTGTTTGTGAGCGTGACGGAGAAAACTTTTTCTGTTATTTTTTTAGCAAAAACTTTTGTGATTTCCAGTCGTCGGATGTAAGATATGTCATTTATATTATTCTTGTTACCTCACTGATACGTAGAGTAATACTTCTTTACTATTTTAAAGTTGAAGCAACGCCGTTTGGCCTAAAATGTAGTTTGATGTTTTTTTCCGGTTTGATATTTTCGTCTATGAACCACTAATTGTGGTATCCTGCCCACTCGTGTCTTATAGAGTGCCTACGACGCTGTTTTCTCGGATAGCTAGACAGCATACAAGCAAATCATATTAATGGAGTTTATTATAGTAACTGAATTGACAATCCTTAACCTTGATTTACAAGGACGTGCCGCAAGCAGTTGGCGACATGTATACTGTTTCTATGTAAGCAATTAGTAACAGATCACACAAGTTCATAAGTCAAGCATCTTCTAGTGCGACTCTTCCAGTCCCGGTCTACTAGAGCGACCGCGGTCAGGCGGCGCATCGCTTTTATTTCCTTCGTGTAGAGGCCGCCCCCCCTGTCGTGGTGACGTCCTAGTCAGCGTGCTATTGCCTGACGTCGTCTCACAGCCCTCTCCGCTGCATCGTTCTTGATCCCCGTGTCGTTCGCCGGAACATGGCGTCCGATCGGGAAAAGTGCGCAAGGTGTTAACGCCAATAACAGTTAGTTACTTCCATGTTGTTGTGTGGCTGGTTTGATGCCAATCTCCATGCTACTCTATCCTGTGCAAGCCTCTTTACCTCCGAGGAACTACTGCAACCTACATCCCTTTGAATCTGCTTAGTGTATTCATCTCTTGGTCTCCCTCTACGATTTTTACTCCCTCCTTCCCCGACGCTTCCCTCGAGTACTAAGTTGGTGATCCCTTGTTACCTCAGAATGTGTCTTACCGACAGATCCCTTCTTTTAGTCAAGTTGTACCACAAATTTCTCTTCTCTCCAGTTCTATTCAGTACCTTCTCATTAGTTACGTGATCCACCCAATTAATCTTCAGCATTCTTCGTAGCACCACATTTCAAAAGCTTCTATTCTTCACTTGTCTTAACTGTTTAGTGTCCATCTTTCACTTCCATAAATGACTACGCTCCAGATAAATACTTTCAGAAAGGACTTCCAGATACTTAAATCTACACTCGATGTCAAAAAAAAAGTCTTCAGATACGCTTTTCTTACCGTTGCTAGCCTACATTATATGTCCTCCCTACTTCGACCATCAGTTATTTTGCTTCCCAACTAGCAAAACTCATTTACTACTTTAAGTGCCTCATTTCCTAATCTAATTCCATCAGCATCACGTGATTTATTTCGACTACATTCTATTATCATCGGTTTTTGCTTTTGTTGATTTTCATCCTATATCCTCCTCTCAAGATAATGTCCATTCAGTTCAACTGCTCTTCCAAGTATTTTGCTGTCTCTGACAGAATTAAAATGTCATCGGCAAACCTCAGAGTTTTTATCTCTTCTCCCTATGCTTTAATTCCTTATCCAAATTTTTCTTTTGTTTCCTTTACTTCTTGCTCCATATACAGATTAACATCGGCGATAGTCTACACCCCTGTTTCACCCCCTTCTCTACCACTGCTTCCCTTTCGTGCCCCTCGACTGTTATTAACTGCCACCTGGTTTCTGAACAAATTGTAAATAGCCTTTCGCTCCCTGTATTTTACCCCTACCACCCCTTAGAATTTGAAGTATAATATTCCAGTCAAAATTGTCAAAAGCTTTCTCTAAGTCTGCATATGCTATAAGCGTAGGTTTGCCTTTCCTTAACCTATCTTCTATGAGAAGTCGTAGGGTCAATATTGCCTCGTGTGTTCCTACATTTCTCCGGAATCCAAACTGATCTTCGCCGAGGTCGGCTTCTACCAATTTTTCAATTCTTGTGTAAAGGATTCGTGTTAGAATTTTGCAGCCGCGACTTATTAAGCTAATATTTCAGTAATTTTCAGACCTGTTAGCACCTGCTTTGTTTCGGCTTGGGATTATTATATTATTCTTGAAGTCTGACGGTATTTCGCCTGTATCATACATCTTGCCCACCAGATGGAAGAGTTTTGTCATCGCTGGCTCTCCCAAGGCTGTCAGTAGTCGTAACGGGATATTATCTACTTCCAGGGCCTTGTTTCGACTTAAGTCTTTCAGTACTTTGTCATATTCTCCGCGTAGTGTCACATCGCCCTTCTCATCTTCATCAAAGTTCCCTTCCCTTTCCATAATATTGCCCATGTACAGACCTTTTATATTCTCTTTCCACCTTTCTGCTTTTCCTTCTTGTGCTTAGAGCTGGTTTTCCATCTGAGCTCTTGATATTCGTGCAGGTGGTTCTCTTTTTCCCCGAAGGTCTCTCTAATGTTTTAGGCAGTGTATATCTTACTCCTAGTGATATATGCTTCTACATTTGCCCTTTAGCCATTCCTGCTTAGCTGTTTAGCGCTTCCTGTCGCTCTCTCTCTCTCTCTCTCTCTCTCTCTCTCTCTCTCTCTCTCTCTCTCTCTCTCTCTCTCTCTCTCCCTCTCTCTCCCTCTCCCTCTCTTTTTGTTTGAATCGTTTGTATTCCCGTGGTGCATTTAATGCATTTTTATATTTTTCTTTTCATCGATTAAATTCAATATCGCTTATGTTAACCAAGGAGCCGGGCGCGGTGGTCTAGCGGTTCTAGGCGCTCAGTCCGGAACCACGCGACTGCTACGGTCGCAGGTTCGAACCTGCCTCGGGCATGGATGTGTGTGATGTCCTTAGGTTAGTTAGGTTTAAGTAGTTCTAAGTTCTAGGGGACTGAAGACCACAGATGGTAAGTCCCATAGTGCTCAGAGCCATTTGAAACATTAACCAAGGATTTCTACTAGCCCCCGTCTTTTTACCTACTTGATCCTCTGCTGTCTTCAGTATTTCATCTCTCAAAGCCGCCCATTCTTCTTCTGCTACTTTTCCCCTGTTCTTGTCGGTCGTTCCCTAACGCTCTCTCTAAAATCCTCTACAAAATCTGGTACTTTCAGTTTATACAGGTCCCATCTCCTTAGATTCCTGCCTCTTTGTAGTTTCTCCAGTTTTAATCTGCAGTTCATAACCTATAAATTGTGGTCAGAGTCCACATCTGCCCCTGGATATGTCTTAAATCTCTGCCTGAGCATTATATAATCAATCTGAAACCTCCAGGTCTCTTTCGGTTATACAACCTTCTCTCATGGTTCTTAAACCAGGTGTTAACTGCGATTAAGTTACGTTCCGTGCAGAATTTTACCAAGCGGTTTCCTCTGTCCTTTCCCCAGTCCAGATTCACGTACTACTTTTCCTTCGCTTCCTTTCTCTACTAATTCCAGTCCCCCATCACTATTAAATTTTCGGATCCCTTGACTATTTCTTTCATCTCATCATGTCTTCCTCATCTGCAGATCTAGTTGGCATACAAACTTGTATTATTGTGGTGGGTGTAGGCTTCGTGTGTACTTTGGCTACAATAAGTCGTTCACTATGGTGTTCATGGCATTTTATCCGCGTTCGTATTTCTTTACTCATTATACCTATTCCTGCATTACCCCTATTTCATTTTGTATTTACAGCCCTGCTTTCACCTGACCAGAAATCTTGTTCCTCCTGCCGCCGAACTTCCCACTATATCTAACTTTAATCTATTCATTTCCCTTTTTAAGTTTTCTAATCTACCAGCTCGATTAAGGGATATGACATTCCACACTCCGATCCGCAGAACGCTCGGAGATCCGAATCGGGGACTATTTGACCTCCGGAATATTTTACGCAAGAGGATACCATCATCGTTTAACCATGCAGTCGAGCTCCATGCCCTCTGGAACGTTACGGCTGTAGTTTACACTTGATTTCACCCGTTCGCAGTACTAGCACAGCAAAACCAGTTTGGTCGATGTTACAAGGCCAGATCAGTCTGTCATCCAGACTGTTGCCCCTGCAACCACTGAAAAGGCTACTGCCCCTCTTCAGGAGCCCCGCGTTTGTCTGGCCTCTCAACAAATACCCCTCCGTTGTGGTTGTACCCACGGTATTGACTTCTAAACCCTTTTATGTACAGAACTATCATCCTTCGTTCTATGCCTTCGTCACGATTTTGAATTTATTATTTCATCTCTGTCTACATTCCGTAAACTACCATGCGGTATGAAGCGGAGCGTACTTTGTGTGCCACTGTCATCCCCCGGCAGCCCCCCCCCTCCCCCTTTTTTCCGTCCCAGTCGCGCATAATCCGCAGAAAGGAAGATTGCTGGTCGAATCTCTCACATTTTATCTTCATGGTCTTTTCGCGAAATGTATGAAGGAGAAAGCAATATATTGCTGACTCTTCAAGGAACGTAGGCCCTCGGGACTGTAACAATAATCCAAACCGCGATGCATAACGCCTCTTGCAGCGTCTGCCACTGCTGTTGGTTCGATCATTCGTGACGCTTTGGGGGTTTCTAGATGAACCTGTAAGGAAACGCGCCGCTCTTCTTTGGATCTTATCTATTTCCTCTGTCAGTCAGATGTGGTACGGATCGTAGACAGAGGAGCAATATGTAAGTATTGGTCGAACGACTGTTTCGTATGCTAGTACCTTTGTTGATGGACTACATTTCCTGAGGATTCTTCTAAGGAATCTGTCTAGCATCTGCCTTCCTCGAGATTAAATTTATGTGGTCGTTCCAACTTCAAATTGCTCCGTGCGTATATTCCTTGACATTTTTCGGAAGTAACTGCTTCCAGTGACTGTTCTAAAATTCTGTAATCATACAGTAAAGGGTCTTTCAATCTACGTATTCGCAATACGTTGGATTTGCTTATGTTAAGGATCAACTGCCATTCCCTGCGCCAAAGTCGATCCCCTGCGAGTCTTCCTACACCTCGCTATAATTTTCTAGCGTGTGTGTGTGTGTGTGTGTGTGTGTGTGTGTGTGTGTGTGTGAATGAGTGAAAAGTGATTTTGCTATAACACTCCCCTGGGGCACGCCCGAAGTTAGTTTTGCAACTGAAGACTTATCTCCTTTCAGAATGACACGATGTGTTCTGTTTTCTAGAAACTGTTTAGCTACATTTTAAACAGTATCTGTTCTATTATATGTCGCCTAACAGAAAAACCCGATTGTAAATGACCTGCTGCAGCCGCTTGGTGCCATTTCAGACACTATTGCATAAAAATGCCCAGAAAACGTTCAAAAAGCAGGACAAACATCTTGGGATCCCGTTGAGATGGCTCCGGCCACATTGCCCCCTTAGTTAGGGAAAACTGGTAACTATGTAAGCTTTCAGGCTCTGAGCACTATGGGACTTGACATCTGAGGTCATCAGTTCCCTAGAACTTAGAACTACTAAAACCTAACTAACCTAAGGACATCACACACATCCATGCCCGAGGCAGGATTTGAACCTACGACCGTAGCGATCGCGCGGTTCCAGACTGAAGCGCCTAGAACCGCTCTGCCACACCGGCCGGCAGGCTTCCAGGAAAATAGATATTTTTCCCTGATATTTTCTTTTTCACTTAAATATATACGATGTGATACCTTACATTAGGTAGTCTCAGATCTTTTAAGCAGCAAGCTTTTATCAATAATCATCGCTTGGTGAAAGTTCAAATTCGCTTTCAGTAGCCACTTTACCCCAGTCTCCCCTATTGCATAGTGACAGACTAAATGGAGCGTTATTGGAGAATAAAGCTGATGTTTCACTGCTTCAGGAAACGCCAGACGTCATGGGAGAAGAACTGTAGATTATCAACTACTTTGTCAAGAGCTGCACCTATATAGATAGCCTTTCTTATCCTGCCTCCGTCTTATTCCAGCGGGGTTGTAGTTGCCCATTCTTCTTGTGAGCATTCGCTATTTCTCAACTCCCGTGACCTCGGCATGGCTATGCTTATAAGCTGGCGAGCCGCGGCCGTTTACCTTCTGGCGGTAACATTCCATAAAAGAGGCGTACATATGCCGATTGACGCAATGCGTTTCCTGCGTGAGAGGTATACAGTAGCACACACAAAAAAGATGCTGCGTTAACTTGTCTAGAACACAGAACTTGATGTAACGCTCGTGCGGCTGAAATCGTACCTAAGAATTTAAGAAAGATACGAAAAGATACTAAGCAAATAAACCTCAGCCTCAAACACAGAAGGCGTGAAGCCTCGGTAGCCTACAACCCTCTCCGTGTTAATTGATTTGCCCAACATGGTCAGTTCCTGTACGGACTGGATGGAAGCAAAGAAGTGGTGACTCACGCAAAGCACAGCTATTTACTTACACATTTGCAGCACAGCAAACGCAAGTGTCTGCGTGCCTGACCTCCCATGAAGCATTTACTGTGTCTTTTATCTTCGGAATTCTTGTCCGTTGAGCTGCAAAGCCAGCATTTCTTTGCAGTGTAAGTTATCATCGAAAGCATAATTCAAGAATGCACTTAACAATGGTTAGTGGTTTGCCATATTACTCAAAACTGGTTAATCCGTCCGAGTGTTAGTTAATTAAGTGAAAAATAATAGCTGATTACGGTTTACCATGTAATTATTTCCTTCTTGCTTGAAGGGGTACCAACAACGAAACAATCAGGAAATTCCGCACGTACGGATCGTACTAGAGCTTGGGTAGAAACTGATTCATCGCAGTTAGCCCCTTTTAATAACACATTCTCCTACTTTAGACTCGTTTCCCGCACGAATTAAATTTTACGTGTTATAAAACTCAAATCGGACTCATCGAAATACCGATAAAAGAACTTCAAAAATGGAAGTACAGTTCTAAACTGAGTTGTTCCCTTACATTTGTGTAGAGAAGGAGAGGGTAAGCGCATAGCTTCTTGTTGACCACTAAGGACGAGAGAGACTCCAGTGGACATTTCGCGTCGATGAACGACTGACTTCAAAGAAGATTCAGTGTTGGAGAAATAGTGTTCACATTGCATCGCATCTGTAACGGCACATGAATTGGACGAGGTAAGATCACGGGACTGGCCGTTAGTCGCACATAGAAAGGACAAAACATTACTTTTGGTAGTGCCCAGATAATCGATCCCACATGCGAAGTCGTACATGCTCTTGGATTTTCACTCACCAACATGTACAGGGTTTACTGGAAGCACCACTTCATGGGTAGAACAGCCGTGAACATGGTCGAAAGCCAAGTCACCTACCTATGTGTAGCAGGACGGCATGTGGTAGATGTACGAGGGCTATTCGGAAAGTAAGGTCCGATAGGTCGGGAAATGGAAACCACGGTAAAAATCTAAAATGTTTTATTTGCAACAGTTAGATACACCTTGCAGCTACTTATCTCCATAGTCGCCGATCCGACTTAGACGTGTATCGTAGCGTTGTACCAACTTTCCAATACCCTCGCTATAGAAGGCAGCCGCCAGTGCTTTCCGCCAATTCTCTTCGCTGGCCTACGGCTCGTTGTCTTGTGCCAAAATGTTGTCTTCATAGCCAGCGGTTCATGTGAGCAGAGATGAAACTCAGAGGAAGACAATTACGGGCTGTATTGTGGGTAGTCAAACATTTCCAATTGAAAACGATGCAGGAGCATCTTCATTGCCCCTGCAGAATGCGGCGGAGAATGGTCTTGAAGAAGAAACAGCACGACAGTTATGTAATGTTAGCTGCATAGCTTCAGGCGAAATTTCTCACCAGGCCCTCGTACTTGGCGGCAGACACTATTTTCTAGACATCTTTACGCACTCACTGGGAGCTCAGAAATGGGAAGAGCGACGTGATGGTAACTGGGGTTATACTAGAGACACTACCCAACACATCTGTGCAAAGCTTTATCGGATTGTCATAGTCGTTTCCATTTCGCGACCGATCGGACCTTACTTTCCGAATAGCCCTCGTATTAGTCTCAATGCTGGACGACAACTTGTGGTCAGTCATACTAGTCAGAATTTTCTTCCCGCACCGGTATACGGGCATTGTAGCCAAGCGCGAGTATCACTGCTGTCAGAATATGAAGACAATCCTGATCGTAGCAGCACAGCTCAACATATCCCTCATGCAATTCAGTAGTACGTGTTGCCTCTCCAATCTGTGGCTTTTGCACGCTATTCAGTCACCTCAACATGGGTTGAAGTGTAATTGCAATACGTGTGCGCTTAGACACTTTATGGCAGCGGGGAAGTCGCCGGCTGCATAGGCAGTCTCCACAACGACGCAGTTCGAACGTTTAGTCGCTGTCGTGAGACAAAATACGTTCAAGATCAGTCTCGTTGTGGCCACCAGCTGATGACACCTACCCACAAATTGTGGCTCACAGGTACCCACAGGCGAATACAACAGAGCTACGCAGTACCTTTCTGGAAGCAGTAGGCTATTTTCTTACGTTAAAAATATGGCTCGGATTGTTGTTATTCTGATCGATTGTAACATTTGAACAGCATTTACGGTCAGTATTCTCACTAAATATGTTATTTTTATGTAATTAAAGCTTAAAAATCATTAAATATCAAGATCTGGTCAGGTGATCGAAAGCCCTACGTTATTGGTTGATGCTATGGTGACGTCACATGGTAGGAGTAAGACGAAGCTGCGCTTGTGCAATAGGAGCGTCAGCCCATGTTACGAGGTTTTTACGTACAAATACTGCCAACAGTTTAGCTATTTAGTGATGAGAAACGCAATTAAAACTATTAACTGACAATAGAAAGGATTTTTGTTAACGCTGATAGAGGAAGCCCTTTCTGCTCCACCCATTTAGAGCGGAGATATGTGCAACGACGAACAGTCTTTTCCCTGCTCATTGCGACATCATTAACCTCTCTCAAAATTAAGAAATTGTAGAAATTTTGCAAATGGATCTGTATATTACAACTAGATTATCAGTCATGAACTACGACCCAAAGTACAACGTTATTATTCTTGGGAAAACCCAGTGCCGATTTCCTGTGTAGGAGGCACTCAATGGAGATACTACATGTCAGGCGTTCTGCGGCGCACTGGATAGAGCATTCGACTGCAGTGAAAGGGGCAACATCTTTTTAAAAGTTTTACACGAAATACGAAAATAGCGTTAATAAGAACTGATTGTAGCAGTTGTTTAGATTTTGGGATGCATTATATATAGTTTCACATTTGTCTTAGTCTGAGTCTGAGAAACGGACAACAGAGGATAAAATGCATCACTTTGCGAACAGACAATCTACTTTTTTGGGAAGCATTGCTAGTAGTGAAGATATCACCGTATGTCCACAGTACGAGGTGTAGGAGGATGAGGTTACACGGAGAGATACAAAGCGTGTACAACATGCAGATCACACAAACGTCATGGCTGTGACGTTTTTGAGAGTAAACTAACGTTGGCGTCTGAAGCAGACTTACTTCATCATTATGTAAGATGATGAAACTGCAAAAGTTTAAACAATAAGGATCGTAGCTAGACAGTACGAAGATAAAAACATTGAATCTAATAAAATAAAAAGTGTGTGGTCACATTAACTAGAAAATATAATTTTAAACGTGACGTGTGTGAACAGCGTTTGAAAACTTAAGCGCATGTAAAGAGCAGGGAAAACACAATAATATTCAGTTTTTGATCATGTGGTGAAGTTTTGTAATTGTGATTTGGTTTTCATATGAGAGAACTGTCGAGTCGTTTAACAAATAAGTTAAAATTCGAACCATGGGGATAATTTTAACAGAAAAGAAGCAGCCATGTAACTCAGCGATATATGGACAGTGGCGCTACAGAGTCGATGAGAAGTTTTTATCTTTGTCGTATTGTGATCGATAGTTCTATTTTATCTTTTGACACGGTTTATGTCTGCTATCACGTGAAATCCAGACCACGCCCACTTTCCACGGTATTTAGGCCGCTCTTCGACGTCCGACTCGTCAGTCGGCAAGACTCAACACAACCAGGAGCACCTCCGAAGATGCCCAACGTAGCTTTAGACGAAACGTCAGTGATTGAAGAGTTCCATGGACCACGGCCATACAACCCGGAAGAATTCTCAGCAGCTGAAACATCCGGTCGTGAAAGCCCTCATTGTATAATTCTGTAATTGTCTAGAATAGCGGGCCTGATGAAGTGTTATATCGCAGAAACTGATCGCTTGTAAAATACGACGGTTGCCCAGAAAATAATGCACCGCATTTTTTCTTCAGCAGTTCATTATTGAACGTAATAAAAATTACACACATGAAAGAATGGTGTTTTATCTACACACCCTGTTTTTCCATGTAATCTCCATCCCGTTCTATGGCCTTCCTCCAGCGCGAAACAAGGGCGTGTATGCCCTGTCGGTACCAATCCTTGTCTTAGCGGCGGAGCAAGCGCTTCATTGTGTGAATCACCTGCTCACCGTTAGCAAAATGTCCTCCACGAATGGCAATTTTTAATGGCCCAAACAAGTGGAAGTCCGACGGGGCTAGATCAGGGCTGTCTGGTGTGACAGCCGTGGATGGTTTCCCCGACCGCTGCAAATCGTGGAGCTCCCCCGAACCGCCTTCTGATGACCTTATCCTCCGCGCCCAGCGACTAACTGTATTTCTGTGGACAGCAGATGCTCCATAGACTTTGCACAAGCGTTTGTGAATTTTCCCACAGACGCTTGCAACAACGTTTCGCATTCGTTGCATTGTTTTCGGGTGAGAGAAAAAAAAATGCGGTGCATTACTTTCTGGGCAAACCTCGTAAATTGGAGAGGAACTTTTTGTGTTAGCAGAAGAGCCAACACCGTGTTACGAGTGGAGGCCGTAATGCACGCGTTTTAGCTCACGCAGGCTGGCGTGAGGAGGAAAGAACTATACTCACGTGATGTCTGGAACATCACAAGGGATGAGAATTCAGAAAGCGGACGTAATTAGTTTGATACTTAACTTTAATCCATTAATGATGAACGTCGCTCTTGGCGGTACATGATTCATAATATTATCTGTTCAGAATACATTCTTGAAGACAGTAATTATAGTAAGTGAATATGGCGCCTTGCTAGGTCGTAGCAAATGACGCAGCTGAAGGCTATACTAAACTGTCGTCTCTGCAAATGAGAGCGTATGTAGACAGTGAACAATCGCTAGCAAAGTCGACTGTACAACTGGGGCGAGTGCTAGGGAGTCTCTCTAGACTAGACCTGCCGTGTGGCGGAGCTCGGTCTGCAATCACTGATAGTGGCGACACGCGGGTCCTACGTATACTAACGGACCGCGGCCGATTTAAAGGCTACCACCTAGCAAGTGTGGTGTCTGGCGGTGACACCACAGAACTTCCAGCTGACGGCTCTTTGATATTTATTACGTACATATCGACTGCTGTTCCGCAATCCAACACAGCAAGAAAAATGGATGCACCTAAGTTACTTATTTTGTCTCCTCCGATGCCGAAGTAACACAGATTTATGCTGTTAGGTAATTTGCTCCTGTTTGTGTTGCTGTGGGGTAGGTATCAGTACGTCGAGCAAGACAGTACTCCCATTCTCGAACAGCTTCAGTCAGTCTTCATTAACGCGCGAAGAATGCGATGGACTTTCCTGTGCGCTGTTGGATGTATCTGGGATTCTGCGCAGGTGTAAATGCGGTATGGGCGCTGTTTCAGCCAGAAACTGTAGCTATAAATTGTTTGTGGAGTACAGGCAGAGTCCTTCGGTGATGTCGTTGTCTTGTAGGGTCCGTTTGAGGAGGAGTCGACTGGTTGCCATGGCGAAAAGTGTACGTCACAATTTTCGCCACTCACTAGGACGTGAGTACGGAAAGGGTTTGCGCAGAGTGCGGATAGCAGATTGGGACGGCAGTCCACCGTGGCTGTGGCCCTGAGGTGGGCCGAGCCGGGCCATTGCGTCACGGGCGCGCTCGCCTATGCTAACGGCGGACGTTAATCACGGTCGGACCGTGGCGCTGCCACGGGCTTCCCACGCTGCTACCGTTAACCGCCTGCTACGCGCACCACGCTCTGTTTGAGGCCGCTCCCTGGGCCGCTGTTAACTGAGTCATCTCGCAACGCTGCTGCTGCAGTACTCCGCGGCCCATCATACTGAAAGGCCTCCTAGCAAGTGAATACATCACATGTATTTATCTACTTGTTTGTGCATATATTTTACCTGACTAGGTTAGGGTCTTAAGGCCTACCTCTTCCATATAACCAAACATCCTTATTTAGTATTTGATCATGATGACGACGACGACGATGATGAAGATGATGAGGATGATATGGACGAAATCAATGAACAAAAACAGTCCAAAATAAAGAACTTGGGGCGCAGCAAGTTGGGCAGCTCATAGCAGCAATTCTACTCCTTAAATAATATGATTACCTGACATAGACAGCTGTATTGGAGGCGAGCACAGGATCTAACCACGGTTGTTCTTACTAGAGAAATTTATTCGCCCAGATCACATAAAAATACACAATGGTTACCAGTTTCAGCAAAATTAAATCGCCATCTTCAGACCTTTCGTACAGAAAAAATTTCTACATGGCCAATCCAATTCGTGAACAGTCGACGAAATGGACTACCCCTGTAAATTTTTTCTATCTAAATGATCTGAAGGTGGCGATCTAAGTACGGTGAAAATGGTAATCATTGTGTATTTTTATGTAATTTGGGCGGATAAATTTCTGTTATAAATACAACCGTGTTCCTTTCTTTACTTTTTTCCATTATACACGTAAAGCATACACCGTAAATACATAAAGCAGCTACATTATTATTCGTGCCATATTTTAGAAAACTTCCTTCACTGTGCAATTCATCGGTTACCGATGAAAAGAATGGTTCAAATGGCTGTGAGCACTATGGGACTTTCTCGTGGTCGTGCGCTAGCGTTCTCGCTTCCCACGCCCGGGTTCCCGGGTTCGATTCCCGGCGGGGTCAGGGATTTTCTCTGCCTCGTGATGGCTGGGTGTTGTGTGATGTCCTTAGGTTAGTTAGGTTTAAGTAGTTCTAAGTTCTAGGGGATTGATGACCATAGATGTTAAGTCCCATAGTGCTCAGAGACTAACCAACCTAAGGACATCACACACATCCATGCCAGAGGCAGGATTCGAACCTGCGACCGTAGCGGTCGCGTGGTTCCAGACCGTAGCACCTAGAACCGCTCGGCCACTCCGACCGGCGGTTACCGATGACAATAGTATATGTGATTCATCTGGAAAAATTTTATTTAAAGAAATAATCAAAATGAACTTAAGACCAAGTGCAGTCAAATACGAGAGCGTGGTGAAAAGTAATGCCTTCGAATTCCTAATGTGAAAACTTTTAAAGCTTTTTAAATAAAACAAACGCTAATAACATTCTACGTTTTTATTCTTTATGTCCCAATACACTGAAGCGCCAAAGATACTGGTATAGGCACTCGTATTCAAATACAGAGATATGTAAATAGGCAAAAAATACGGCGCTGCGATCGTCAACGCCTATATAATATAAAAAGTGTCTGGCGCAGTTGCTAGATCGGTTACTGCTGCAACACTGGCAGGTTACCAAGATTTAAGTGAGTTGTACGTGGTGTTACAGTCGGCGCACGAGCGATTGGACACAGCATTACCGAGTTAGCGATGGAGATTTCTCCGTACGATCATTTCACGAGCGTACCGAGCATATCAGGAATCCGGTAAAACATCAAATATCCGACATCGCTGTGGCCGGAAAAAGGTCCTGCAAGAACTGCACCAAAGACGACTGAAGAGAATCGTTTAACGTGACAGATGTCCTACCCATCCACAAATTGCTACAGATTTTAATGCTGGGCTGTCAACAAGTGTCAGCATGTGAACCATTCAACGAAACATCATCGATATGGGCGTTTGGGGCCAAAGGCCCACTCGTGTACCCTTAATGACTTCACGACACAAAGCTTTACGCCTGGCCTGGGTCAATGAACACTGACATCGGCCTGTCGATCACTGGAAACGTGTTGCCTGGTCAGACGAGTCTCGTTTCAATTTGTTTCGAGTGGATGGTCATGTACAGGTATGGAGACAATCTTATGATTCATGGACCCTGCATGTCAGTAGGGGACTGTCCAAGCTGGTTGAAGCTCTGTAAAGGTGTGTGGCGTGTGAAATTGGAGTAATATGGGTCCGCTAAAACGTCCGACTCTGACAGGTGACACGTACGTAAGCATCCTATCTGATCACCTGCATCCATTACGACATTAAAAAATGCGGATGCTTTACTTTCCAGCGTGCCCACATGTCCTACTGCTACAAATTTTTTGTTTTAAAATTGACACAGTTATTTGAAAGCCCTCATTCTCCACTTTTCAACATACACTTTACTTTTTCCATAAAATTTATGGTTGGTTGGTTGGTTGGTTTGGGGGAAGAGACCAAACAGCGAGGTCATCGGTCTCATCGGATTAGGGAAGGACGGAGAAGGAAGTCGGCCGTGCCCTTTCAAAGGAACCATCCCGGCATTTGCCTGGAGTGATTTAGGGAAATCACGGAAAACCTAAATCAGGATGGCCGGACGCGGGATTGAACCTCGTCCTCCCGAATGCGACTCCAAAAAATTTTATGTTTCAACAGTTATTTGCATTGAAGATTTTCGTGTTTTAGACTTCCAATTTGAAATTGTATTTCTTTACAAAATCCAGTAGTACAGATTAGGAGACCACTTGTCGGTTTCGTAATTATTCAAAGCCTCTAAACCATCTAAAAAAAGTAGCGGCTATTATTTTGTCATTTTCTAGTTACACAGATATTGGTTAAACAGATTTACTTCACTGCCTATTGCCTTTGTACTTGCTAGTTTTGATATCTTTTATGTTAGTAACTAAAATGTAATAATACTGTTATGTCACTGTTTCGTAATGTCTGTAATACATTTCGGCGTCATGTGTAAAACAGCAGTCAGCACTCGGTGGTCTTAATGTATAAATTTATATTAAGTGTACCTAGCTTGCGCTTGTATGTGATGGACACACTTAACATTCATAATGTCATCTCTCTTGGACGCCTATGTGCTACTTACGACAATTTTGTAAGGCCTGCGTGTTATAGGCTGTTATTAATATCACCATTGTTTGCCTTGATGTTGTAACCTGTATGTGTCCTAAGATCCGATGATGGCGGCTTTAGTTTTCCCGAAACCGGTAATAATGGAATAAAAAGAATTTTTGCGATCTTGGCTACCAGTTTATTGTTTTACAAGCATCTAGATCGCTTCCACATGAGCACAATGTGCTCCCTACAAAATACACTATTTTGTATTGTAATTACATCATATATTTTTGAAAAGTTTTGAAGGTCTAAACGAATTCAAGGATCTCATTGTAGGTTACGCTTAAATAGTTTATTAAAGTTTAAAATTACATTTTTAGGACTCCAGTACATTATTGTTCAGTATACTGTACTTTTTAGATGGTAGGTTATGAACTGCTCGTTCAAAAATCTCAGTAATCCTTGTTTGTTTCTTTTCACTCCACTCGTTTTCGAGCAGCAAAGTCCCCCGTCATAGTTTCATTAGAAGGACGCCAGCTGGCGTTTTCTCACTGCATTGTTCAACAAGTCTGAGGGCAACGTATAACAACAACAACGCATGTACTGTCAGTTCTGTATTACACTACTCCCAGTAGGTTTTTGAAAGATAAATTCGTAATATTAACTTACCTCAAGTGCTCGAAAACCGTTGTCAGTAGTCACTCTGTCATCTACTTCGGGATCTGTGATCGGGTCAGCATTTAACTGCAACACTGTTTCTACAATTCCTGGCATCATAATTTCTTGCGAATCGTTCACGACAACCCATTCATCTATTTCGCATCTGGGAATTTTGTCATATCTGTCAAGTCTTCAAAATTTTCTGATTCGACTTCTTCAAGCGCATCGTATAGTTTTCTCCATCTCCTTCGAAGAGTTTCTGGTTTCACATTATCCCAGGCTTGCGCACATCAATAAATAAGGTGGTTCACATGCGCTGCATTCAGCACAGTATTCGTGTTTTTGTTTTGCCTGCCACTATCTTGCAGGCTGGTTCTCACACTGTAGTGCCGTTTAAATGGTTCAAATGGCTCTGAGCACTATGGGACTTAACATCTATGGTCATCAGTCCCCTAGAACTTAGAACTACTTAAACCTAACTAACCTAAGGACATCACACAACACCCAGTCATCACGAGGCAGAGAAAATCCCTGACCCCGCCGGGAATAGTGCCGTTTAAAAGCTGCTGTGAAGGCCTGGTCCAGTGACTGATTTAGACTGGTAACGTTTCGGGGAAGAAAACGCACAATAATATCGTCATTTCTTAACTAACAAGGACGCGTAGATGCATTGCCAATTAATAAAATAGCTTTTTAAGTTGACCTTTTTCAGTTAAAGTGTGTTCAACTTTCGGTACGAACTGGTCACTGAACCGCTCGCAAAGAGTTCACAAGACATCCAAGAACTTTTTTGAGCCCTATACAAAACTGGTAAGTGCATTTTGGGCAACGTGCTCTAAGGTTCGAGTTTTTCCCGACTTCATTATACACAAAAACAGACATTCTTTTGAGGAAACTAAGGATTTTGCAGGCAAAATCGTGAAATAAACTCCAGTTTCATTGGCATTGTAAATTTGGTCCTTGGTGTAGCCTTGGTGTAATTTTAATTTTCTCTTTCGAAAACATCAAGATAACTTCATTCCATTTACATTCAACTGCTCAATGCCGTATATGAGCCAGCCAGAGGCAGATCTTTATCTCTTGCTAAAGTCGGCTGTTTCCGTGTTTTTCTGCGAGGATTTTTCACAGCTTGCGCAAAAAATTTCGACTTTACCTATTCTGAAACACTCACTCCGTAATTAGCAGCAACAGTTTTCAACTTCCTTTGTCAACATCATTCATAACAGGTAATTTATCACAACACCTTTCTCTTAGTCGCCATAGCAGAAAAAAACAAACCAACGGAACGAAACGATCACTCGAATGCGCTATTGTTGGCAGTGTAGCTTTGTTTAGACTGCCTCAAGGTCTGGTGTTCACCTTTCCTGCTAGTCGCAGTCCAGCACACTCTCGCTTCGAGTTACTTAAGTGCAGTGCACGTTTTTCTTAATTTTGTTTATTTAGAATTTTCTGAAGCGTTCCGGATAGCCCGTATTCCAGTTGATCCATGTTCGGTTAACCGGGATATTACTAAATAGAGAAAATAGCAGAAATAATGGGAAAGCGAAAATTTAAGATTGATCTTTGGACGGCCTGAGAACATGTTAACTAAACAAATATTCCTGTATTTCTGCAAGACAGAAATTCGCATTGGCATGGATTGCAGAAATAAGGAAAGAACTTTAAAAAAGTCATCGAAGTTAGTTTGTCAGTTCGTTATGTGGTTTAATATTCCGTAGGCCATTTGCATAATAAATCGTAATGATGTGGAACTAGTCCTTTTACGTTCACATTGCAAATTATTTTGTAAATGTGGCTACATGCTGAAAATTCATAAGTTCCTTGTCATTTGTTGTATTATTCAATATACAGATGCAAGTTAACAGTTCCTACTCACCACCCTTCACACGTTACAGTAGTAAAATTCTTCTATGGAATAGGAGGAGTTGTCAAGGAGAAACTTTACCAGTTTGTTTTCAAATTGTACTTTGCTGTCAGTCAGACATTTTATACCATTGGGTAAGGTAGCAGTAATTTTAGTTGCAGCATTATGCACCTCCTTTTATGCTAAAGGCAACCTTAATGTTGAGTAATGAATATCATTTTTACTTCTGGTATTGTAATTATGTGCACCATAGTTCCTCGCGAACTGCAGAGGATTATTTACAACAAACTTCATGAGCCAGTAAATGTACTGTGAAGCAGTAGTCAGACTGCCCAACTCTCTAAAACAATGTCTCCAAGATAATGGGTGAGCCCCACATATTACTCTTTGAGCATTGAAGACTTCCTTTCTGAAAGATGAAATGCCCCAGAACGTTATTCCATATGACATCAATCAGTGAAAATATGCAAAACATATCAAGTTACTGGTTTGTATCTCCCCAAAGCTTACAATAATTCTAAGTGCAGATGTGGCTGAATCAATTTGTTTCAGGAGTTCCAAAATGCTTTTCCCAGTTCAAATTCTCATCAATATAGTCACCTAAGAATTTTAAAATTTTCATCGTGTTTATTATTTCCTGAACATGTGACACATATTCTTAAAACTGACGGTGAGACTCGCAAAAAAAAAAGTCGCTGATACTTTTAAGAACATTGTTTACCATTTCTTCTGCTACTGTATGTACGCTTGGATTAACCAGATCTGCAAAAAGAACTAATTTTTCTTGTTGTATACTAGACAAAGGATCGTTTACATACAAAAGGCGGTCAAATGAAAACCGAACGCCCACTGCATTGGGACCTTGGTTGCTTACAAAAGTAATCTCACACGCTTTAAGACGTTTCTCCCACTGAAAGACGAGACGATCAATTCGTTTCGTAGAATGGAGTCGGCCGCTGACGAATCCACAACAGCATCCACTCTTGAACTTCCGATTGAAACCTATGCCCACGCATGTCTTTTTTCAGGTCGCCGAAGATGTAAAAATTACGCGATAGGTCGGGGCTGCACGGAGGATGTTGCAGTGTTTCTCGTGCATATCACTGAAACACAGCCTTCATCAAAATGGTTCAAATGGCTCTGAGCGCTATGGGACTTAACTTCTGAGGTCATCAGTCCCCTAGAACTTAGAACTACTTAAACCTAAGTAACCTAAGGACATCACACACATCCATGCCCGAGGCAGGATTCGAACCTGCGACGGTAGTGGTCGCGCGGTTCCAGACTGCAGCGCCTAGAAGCGCTCGGTCACCTCGGCCGGCGCACAGCCTTCATCAGATTGGCTGTGTGGGAGCGGGCGTTACCATGCAACAGGATGATTCCGTCAGACAGCGAAACGGCACAATCTCCTCCTTGTGTTTACTTTTAACGTCTTATGCCCATGTTTTCGTTTTCTTATTTCTTCTGCTTACAAAGACTTCTAAACTTAGTATTTTAATCTTAGAAAGGTTTCTTTTCTCCTAGATCAGTTGAAGTTTTTATGAGGTTGATGAGGTAGCCACCCAGTGGATAATGTCATATCTAACCAAATCAATGCAGAAGTTAACTCGAAGCGAGAGTGTGCTGGACTGCGACTAGCAGGAAAGGTGAACGCCAGACCTTGAGGCAGTCTAAACAAAGCTACACTGCCAACAATAGCGCATTCGAGTGGTCGTTTCTTTCCGCTGGTGACAACATGGGCATAAGAAGGTAAAAGTAAACACGAGTAGCAGATGGAAGAATACTAGGGAGGTAAAAAACATCAAAGAAAGAAGACTAATTTGTTAGTCGATCCTGGTTGGTTGATACGAAGGCATATAATAACAAAAACGAGTTTAATGATTACCTCGAAAAATGAGACTGGGCCTATGAAATCTGCTGATGGTGTAATTCCTTACTTTACATATTTACAATTCAATGCATGACTTCTTTTTCCCAATGATGAATGACTTGTCCGAGAACTTGGTTGCTATATAGTCTGCAATATGGTTGTTCAGGAAACATTCCACCTGGTCGTCATTCTTGAAATTGTACCATGCAATAGTTTTTGCACCCCAGGGAAGTGGAAAACATCACTGGCCCCCATATCAGGTGAATACGGTGGGTGAGGCAAAATTTGACATCCCGAACAAGCAGCTCATCCGCTGTATGCATCGCAAAATGAACTAGGGCGTCGTCGTGGAGCAGGACAGCGGACAGCAACATTGTGTCTAGACAATCTGGCCTAATTTCGTCACATGGTTAGGTCTTCGTTTTTCTGTGATGGTGGTGAATCCAAGTTATTCTACTGCTTGCTTTGCTCCTTTAACCAGGCTCTGCGGTACATCCAGCGCTCGTCCACGGTGTTTAGGCGGATAAAGAAGTCGATTGGACTGGCGTGACATACTGCAACATTTCTGCCACCGCCTCAGTTCGACAGGCGCTCTGAGTGTGATCAGCCACGAAACGCAGTGGGTTTCGTCATGTTCGAAGTATCGCCCAAGTTGTTAAGAACTGGTCTGTGATTGATTTTCCACTTTTTACGCGAGTGTGATACGCCACCGATCTTTAGAGCACGAGGGCCTCCTCTCCTTGCGATTCAGGGTGCTTTACACTACGAGTGTCTGCACCGCGCCGAAGGGCGGTGCAATGTTTTCGTTCCCTTCCACCAACTCAGCACGGATGGTAGCAGTGTTGTTCCCCTCCAAATGCGGAAAACTAATTACTGTACGATATTCCACATTATCAACGAGCTGCGTCATTTCGTTTTGCGGCGCCCAGCGGTGTCTACGGTTTTGTGACACGGGGATTTCAATGTGTAGAAGTGTACTTGCAAGCAAACAGAAAATTTATCTCATAACTTTATTTTTTGTGGTACTGAAATCTTCGACTGTCCTCTGTTGTTAAATTAAAAATAGATTTAACTGTAACGTCAATATTAGCATTGTAGCCTGATGCTTCTGTCCCATGAGAGAGATAATACACTAAAAGAAATGCTTGGTAGCAGTACAGAAAGAATCAAATCTTAAGTTTACTGGTACTGTGAGAAGCGCGAATAATAGGGTACAATTAGCAGTTGAGTTTGAAAGAAAAGTACAGAATAAGAAATTTGGGATAGTGGTAATAACGCGACAGAGGTAGCGGTTCGCTGTTGGAGAGGAGGATGACCGTTGAGAGACACGATGTTAGGAAAAGAGCTACCCTTAGAATTACTACTTGCAAGTCTTACTGGTTTTATTAGTTGGTAAATTATCTGAAACTACTGTTGTTACGGAATACATTAATGCTCGCTTATTGTGACTTTTATTTAATTCCGATCATCTCGTCAGTAGGAATTCCACAAGCAGCGATCTTTTAAAGATAATCTTCGTTCGTCTAAGAGATCCAGAAGGCCGTATGTAGCAGTTCCTAGGTGGATGCCGTATTGCTTGATTTCCGCAAACCATTAATTACTAATTCGCACTCTGACGAAATTAATATGTGCTTATGGAGTACCGAACTAGCTGTCGTGCTGAAAACTTCCTAGCAAGTGGAACTCGGCCGTCAATCTTAACGGGGAGCAACAGTTTGATTTTTTTATGGTTGTTTGCGAGACGCAGTGACAAAAATATCTACCTGAGTTCGCTGTCATGCTGCTCAAACCACCACTGGAACGATTCTGACGTTTCGACACGTAGAGTTATCCAGCTGGAGGAGCCGTAGCCATCAGGAAAGACATTAAACGTGAAGATGGCTCAGAGTAATATTCACACAGTTCACAGCTGTCACTGTGGCTTTGATTACTAGCACAGGTCCAGCAAAATCCAGATGAATATATCGCTAATGTGTTATGGCACCCACTGGCCGGTTTCCGTGCATAATGCACATTTCGAGCAATCATTCGCGTGGACGACGGATACGGCCATGTTGTTGTTGTCTTCAGTCCTGAGACTGGTTTGATGCAGCTCTCCATGCTACTCTATCCTGTGCAAGCTTCTTCATCTCCCAGTACTTACTGCAACCTACATCCTTCTGAATCTGCTTAGTGTATTCATCTCTTGGTCTCCCTCTACGATTTTTACCCTCCACACTGCCCTCCAATGCTAAATTGGTGATCCCTTGATGCCTCAGAACATGTCCTACCAACCGATCCCTTCCTCTAGTCAAGTTGTGCCACAAACTCCTCTTCTCCCCAATTCTATTCAATACCTCCTCATTAGTTATGTGAACTACCCATCTAATCTTCAGCATTCTTCTGTAGCACCATATTTCGAAAGCTTCTATTCTCTTCTTGTCCAAACTATTTATCGTCCATGTTTCACTTCCATACATGGCTACACTCCATATAAATTCTTTCAGAAACGACTTCCTGACACTTAAACCTATACTCGATGTTAACAAATTCCTCTTCTTCAGAAACGCTTTCCTTGCCATTGCCAGTCTACATTTTATATCCTCTCTACTTCGACCACCATCAGTTATTTTGCTCCCCAAACAGCAAAACTCCTTTACTACTTTAAGTGTCTCATTTCCTAATCTAATTCCCTCAGCATCACCCGACTTAATTTGACTACATTCCATTATCCTCGTTTTGCTTTTGTTGATGCTCATCTTATACCCTCCTTTCAAGACACTGTCCATTCCGTTCAACTGCTCTTCCAAGTCCTTTGCTGTCTCTGACAGAATTACAATGTGATCGGCGAACCTCAAAGTTTTTATTTCTTCTCCGTGGATTTTAATACCTACTCCGAATTTTTCTTTTGTTTCCTTTACTGCTTGCTCAATATACAGATTGAATAACATCGGGGAGAGGCTACAACCCTGTCTCACTCCCTTTCCAACCACTGCCTATCTTTCATGCCCCTCGACTCTTATAACTGCCGTCTGGTTTCTGTACAAATTGTAAATAGCCTTTCGCACCCTGTATTTTACCCCTGCTACCCTTAGAATTTGAAAGAGAGTATTCCAGTCAACATTATCAAAAGCTTTCTCTAAGTCTACAAATGCTACAAACGTAGGTTTGCCTTTCCTTAATCTTTCTTCTAAGATAAGTCGTCAGGTCAGTATTGCCTCGCGTGTTCCAATATTTCTACGGAATCCAAACTGATCTGCCCCGAGGTCGGCGTCTACCAGTTTTTCCATTCGTCTGTAAAGAATTCGTGTTAGTATTTTGCAGCCGTGACATATGAAACTGATACTTCGGTAATTTTCACATCTGTCAACACCTGCTTTCTTTGGGATGGGAATTAATGTATTATTCTTGAAGTGTGAGGGTATTTCGCCTGTCTCATACGTCTTGCTCACCAGATGGTAGAGTTTTGTCAGGACTGGCTCTCCCAAGGTCGTCAGTAGTTCTAATGGAATGTTGTCTACTCCCGGGGCCATAGACTTCGTGTAACGATAAACTTGGTTCATCCGACCACGCTACATGTTTCCATTGAATCCACTGAGCAATCTAGACGATTCCGTGGCCACTGAAATTATAATTGCGGATTTTGTTGGCTCGACACAATAGCTCCGTGTTCAGCAGTGTGCTCAGAAACACTTGTGCCTGCACTAGTACTGCAGTGTGTCGTCAGATGTGCGACATATGGCCGCGTGCCCTGATTTACAGAGCGGGCAGGCCTCGAACCACCACGTTTTGTGACTGTTGAGGATGTCCAACACCTTGTCACGTACTTGCGATTTCACTGTTCTTAAGAATTAACGGAGCTGCTCGCGGTAGTAGCTCGCGAATAACCGAACAGTTTCGCCGTTTTCGAGATGTTCATTCCCAGGCACCCACAAAAACAGTTTGCTCTTGTAAAACCACTTATTCAATGTTGTTGAAGCAATAATTTACCAACAGCCGTATGTATTGCAGAAATGTATTTTATTTTATGAACTTCTATATGCTACCAGTTTCGGCATTATATTGATGCCATCCTCAGGCCCGACTCGTCATAGTCATAAAATCACTATACACGGAAGGAGCCATATAACTGGATCCGTGAATCAATTCGACTTGCAACAGCTCTTGGTGGCCTGTGTCGCCTGGCCACCAAGAGCTGTTGCAGGTCGAATTGATTCACGGATCCAGTTATATGGCTCCTTCCGTGTATAGTGATTTTACGACTATGACGAGTGGGGCCTGAGGATGGCATCAATATAATGCCGAAACTGGTAGCACATAGAAGTTCATAAAATAAAATAAATTTCTGCAATACATACGGCTGTTGGTAAATTATTGCTTCAAGAAGTTCATGCCAGCCGTCGTCCCACGATCCATAATGGATCAACGAAGATTATTCAGTGGTTTTCCCAACTTGGGGCCCGTTTCGTCGCTATATTCCTCTCTGCTCCGTATATATACTTCCCTTACAGATTCGCACGTTCCCGCATCGCCATTTGACGGAAATCAGTGTCGTGGTAGGTAGTGGATCGTAATGTTCTGGCTCATCAATATACACAATGTCAGTCACATTAATGTGACCACCTTCAAGTCTCAATAACCAACGTTTGCAACGCGGACCGCTGCGAGAAGCACAGGAAGAGAGTCAGTGAAGTTTTGGAAGGTACCGACAAGGATTGTGGGCCTGTGCCGTTCCGAGCCAGCTGCGCTGGATTTTCAGTTGGGGATCCATGACGCGAAGAGCTCTGTCGAGGTGGTCCCACAGATTTTCGATTGGGTTAAAATACGACGAGTTTGATGGCCAATGGAGAACGGTAAACAGTCTGACGCGTTGGTTGGTTGGTTGGTTGGTTGATTTGGGGGAGGGGTGGTCAAACACCGAGGTCATCGGTCCCATCGGATTAGGGACGGATGGGAAAGGAAATCGGCCGTGCCCTTTCAAAGGGACCGTCCCGACATTTGGCTGACGATTTAGGGAAATCACGCGAAACTTAAGTCAGGATGGCCGGACGCGGGTTTGAACCATCATCCTCTCGAATACGACTCCAGTGTGCTAACCACAGCGCCACCTACCTCGTCATTGCATTGTCTTGCTGGGAGATGCCATAGTGCCGAGGTAAAAGACTCTGCATGTAGAGCTGCACATCGTATCAAAGGCTAGATGCATACTTGTGGTGATCCACTGTGCCTTCCAAAGTCACGAAATGCCAGGAAAACATTTTCCAGACCATAACGCTTGTAAGTAGGCTGTTAAGGTTTTTTTTTATTTGTAACGCCACGTAGCGCTCTCTATGAAAATCACTGGCTGTGCTGTGTGCAGTCTGTGGCTGGTTTGCATTGTTGTTGGCTATTGTAGCATTGGGCAGTTGGCTGTTAACAGCGCGTAGCGTTGCGCAGTTGGAGGTGAGCCGCCAGCAGTGGCGGATGTGGGGAGTGAGATGGCGGATCTTTGGACAGAGACAGTAAATTTGTAAGACTGGATGCCATAAACTGATATGTATATATATTATGACTTTTGAACACTGTTAAGGTAAATACATTGTTTGTTCTCTAACAAAATCTTTCATTCCTTTCGGTACTTAGTGCCTTCAGTAGTTGGAATCTTTTATTTAGCTGGCAGTATTGACGCTCGCTGTATTGCAGTGCAGTAACGAAGATTTTTGTGAGGTACGTGATTTGTGAAAGGTATAGGTTAATGTTAGTCAGGGCCATTCTTTTGTAGGGATTATTGAAAGTCAGATTCCGTTGCGCTAAAGATATTGTGTCAGTTTAGTGTTGATCAGAATAGGTAAAGAGCGAAATGTCTGAGTACGTTCAGTTTTGCTCAGCTGTTTGAAAATCAAATAATGTAAGAGATTTATCAGCACAGTAATTCAATAATTTTTCTAAGGGGACGTTTCACGCTCCCTCCTTCGGCCTGGACCCTTCCGAAGACTCAAAAGCCATCTGTCGGTGGAGCATAAAAAGTGATTCATCTGAAAACTCCACCTGTCACCACTCAGTTAACGTCTAGCTGCGGCACTGGCGTGAAAATTACAGCCTTCATCGCCGATGAACAGCAGTCAGCATGCGTTGTATAAACGTGGCGCCTGCTGCGGAGTTCCATACGTAGAATCGTCCGCCGAACGGTCATTCAGGAGACACTGCTGGTAGCCTGTTGGTTCAGCTGGACGGTCAGTTGCTCAATAGTTGCACGTCTGTTCGCAGTCGTCATTCACCTTTGCCACATATGACCCGTGGTGCACCAAAGTTGCTTCGGAGCGCCATTTTGCCATGCACGGCATACTTTAACCACGCCGACACGGTAAAAGTTTACGAACTTAGCCGTTTCGTAGATGCTTCCACAGTAGACCCGAGAGCCGACGATCATACCCTTTTCGATGCCAGATAAATTACTCCGTTTCCACATTACGACAACGACTGCACTGTTATCTGCGTCTCCCCGAGACGCTGTAATACACCCTCCACTGCTACTGCTGCCACCTGTCATGTGCGTATGTGTGGTTACTGCACGTTCACGTCGAACATTAGAGTTGGTCACGTTAATGTGAATGGACCGTGTTTGTTGATTACGTTTGGCGCTCCGTGAGATTCTTCGCTGGTGTTGTTAATGCGTACCGGCTGTTCCGTAGCTGTCGGATGAAAATTGTACAGAGGATAGAAGATGGTGTTCATAAGAAATTAACGTTTATAATGCGGGAAAAAATTTAATCTCACAGTAGCAAGTCACTCTAAAATGTGGATGATTGCCAGTCTCAGGGGGCGCATAAAATTTTGCCATATCCTCTGAAATCCCTCTTACCTGTCGTCCAGTGACTCGTGCTGATAGAGAAGCTAAACATGGACGTCACGAATAACTAGCTGAATTTAAAATAAGAATTCTTTCTACCACAGAAGTTGACACGCAACTCTAATGTAATTGTGTGTATCAGCAGAGCACTAACGTTAATACGGGTAGTATCTCATTCATATGATATGAAAGTAATTACAAAAGTATTGTGCAAGCTTGAGTGATGTTGTTCCTCAATAAAAGTTCGGAAACTGGGAATATAGACGGGTATTTCCCCCTAAAACTTCAAATACGGTGTTGAAATGGCAGAAATAGGGTAATTAGCTATAAATAAATTACTTGTCATTCTGGAGGTAGCTGTGCATGATCAAATTTCTATGTTAATCAGTGTAAAGGCAACTCTCTAACAAGGAAATTCTTAGTACTTAATTTTCATCAAAAGCTGTGGACTAGCTGTCTTTACGAAAGGTATACCAGTTGAAGAAGTGGTTTAGTTCTGAATGCGAACGGGCAACGCGAACCGCTAAGGTACTTAAATCAAAACCTGTCCTCGTCGCGGTTGTTATACGGAAACCGTTGTCCTTATTCTAGTAACGTGATCAAGGCTGTTAGAGAGAGAGAGAGAGAGAGAGAGAGAGAGAGAGAGAGAGAGAGAGAGAGAGAGAGAAATAAAAAGTACTGCGTTTTGGGACCTATTTTATTAGTTCTTTCGCGCTGTATCGCAGTCAAAGTTCTTTTACACGCCCGCAGCTAGGATTCCCACTCTAAAGTTCACTAGTCAGCTGCCACTGAATTTTACCGTGAGTCACATGCTTGTCCTACGCAGGAGTCACGCCACTAACAAGATATCGTATCAGAGTTCTTCAATAACACTGCGTTTACTCCGTTTTAGGCCCTTCCTCCGCTTTTCAATTAAAGAAAATGGATGTAACTAAGTAAATAAAATTCTTGTGAAGGGGATGCTCCGTATAGTTCAAAGAGAACTGGATTTCAAAGAATGTTAAATTGATGGGCGATCTACTTACCATAAAATTCGCGCGAAGAGTGAGCAGAACTTACAGTAGCGTAGTATGAAGAACCAGGATCAGGAAGGACAGTCAGTTGTTCAGGACTTGGGAGTAAACTGTGCTATTTTGTGGATGTAATCCATGGCGATGTTTTGCCTCTGACGCGGAGTAGTTCGTATGATGAGAGTGCTTCCAGAGGCTTCCACAGTATACCAATACATCTGTTAGCTAGAGCTCGTTGTGAACTGTGAAGAGTTTTCGCTCTGAATACACATGTCGCAAGTGTCAGAGTTGGCTCTGTCTCGAAACATGACGTTCCACTCGAGGAATCCACTTGGCTCGTCACTCCGGAGCAAATAATGACCGACGCTCTTTAGAAGCTTCTGTGCGTCTTTTATCTGCCAAGTCATGTAGGCTTATGGGGATACAAACAGAGAATGCTAACAATGTTTGACCTATCAACCGGCAGTCTGGTACAACAGCTGTTGATGGGCACTAAGGAGCAAATGTATTGATTTCAGCGTGATCAGCGATAAACATTTTTCCTGCCTGTCTTCAATACTTCCCAATTAAGACGAGGAAATAGCTTCTTTGCTGATGAATGCGTGACGGGCATCAAATTGGAATTTCAGAAACAACCATTTTGTTTTCATTAATAAGTATTGCTTACTTGGAGACAACAAGTGTGACCACTCAGTTGGAATCATATAACAGGACCATCTGAGTCGTTTTGATGATCACAGCTGATGGTGTCACCTCATTTGTCGTCGAAGTTTCGAAAAAGTTCTAGGGGATACTTATGTTCATAGGACTTCCATAATGATCAATTTCGAACGAAAATAGAATTAATAAGAAAAAAATTGATAAGAAATTCTCTATGCATCTGAGTTTCACAGAATTAACATCATTAAGCTGTGCAATGCTACAGTGCCTCTGAAAGCAGGCAGTGTGTTTCGTCCCTTGTAATAAGATGCAACAGAAAATTTTGGTCGCTGGTGGTAGTGGGATTTTACCGACAGTTCTGTGGGACCCAAATCAAGCACAAAATACCCCTATCAGTGAAATTTCGCTGTGAACAGGAACGTTATATGAAAAAGCACCGGAGCAAACAAGTCTTACGGCATTGTTGACACAAAGAGACAGAGTACAGTTTGAGACGCATAATTAGAAATAATTTTTTTTCGAAAGTAGCATATTCACATCGGAATATGTGTGGCTCATATTATAACATATTCACTGTTCTTGCCATAGACTCATAGTAGGAAGATCACGATGTAGTACGTCTCAGAAAAGCAAATGCACAAAAAAGAACGGATGTACTGGTTTTGCTTTCACAGATTCTAAGAGAGCCGGTCATCAACGATATAGAAAAAGAAATGTACATGTTTTGATTTAATGCAGTGCCTAAGAAAAGGCTACTGTAGCCATGTGTTGTCAAAACCAGAATCAGGTTTTCAAGGCTTAATTATACAAATTTTACTAAAACAATCGAGCAGTGCCTAAGTTAGCTATTAAATAGCATTCTACGTCTACATCATACTCCGCAGTCCATCTGACGGTGTGTGGCGGTACAACGAACCGATCCGCCTTTCCCTGATCCACTCACGAATGGCACGTGGGAAGAATGATTCTCGGTAAGCCTATGTGTTAGCTTTGATTTCCCTTCGTGATCATTCGGGATATGTATGTGGGAGCAAGTAATATGCTGCCCGACTCTTCCCGGAAAGTGCTGTACCAAAATTTCAGTGGTAAATCTCTCCGTGGTGCACAGTGCCTCTCTTGTAACGTTTGCCACTGGAGTATGTTGAGCATCTCTGAAAAACTCGCGCACAGACAAACGATCCCGTGACGAAACGCGCCGCTCTTCGTTGGAACCTCTCTCTCTCTCTCTCTCTCTCTCTCTCTCTCTCTCTCTCTCTCTTCTACCAGTCCTTCCTAATAAAAGTCCACGTTCAAAGTTGGTCAAACGCTACGTGCTGCCGTATCCTCTATACACCTGAATTTTTAAGGAGGCATTTATGCTGCCATATTGCTGCACGCAAAGGCGCGCAGATGATGAAAGAAGCATGCATGGCTTGGCCAGTAGCGTGTTTGTCGCGCTGGGGTGCGGCCTGAGCTAGCCAGAGGTTGGGAAGCGGAAAAAGTAATCCGAAGGTCGTCGTTTCGAGGACCTAAGCAGGTACTTTTTGTATTTTCAGTTTTTACATTACTTACACTGCAAATAAACAGAATTAATGCTCAAAGAAAGCAGGAGTTGACAGATGTGAAAATTACCGAACTATCAGTTTTGTAAGTCATGGCTGCAAAATACTAACGCGAATTATTTACAGACGAATGGAAAAACTAGTAGAAGCCGACGTCGGGGAGGATCAGTTTGGATTCCGTAGAAATGTTGGAACACGTGAGGCAATACTGACCCTACGGCTTATCTTAGAAGCTAGATTAAAAAAGGCAAACCTACGTTTCTAGCATTTGTAGACATAGAGAAAGCTTTTGACAATGTTGACTGGAATACTCTCTTTCAAATTCTGAAGGTGGCTAGGGTAAAAGATAGGGAGCGAAAGGCTATTTACAATTTGTACAGAAACCAGATGGCAGTTATAAGAGTCGAGGGGCATGAAAGGGAAGCAGTGGTTGGGAAGGGAGTAAGACAGAGTTGTAGCCTCTCCCCGATGTTGTTCAATCTGTATATTGAGCAAGCACTAAAGGAAACAAAAGAAAAATTCGGAGTAGGTATTAAAGTCCATGGAGAAGAAATAAAAATGTTGAGGTTCGTCGATGACATTGTAATTCTGTCAGAGGCAGCAAAGGATTTGGAAGAGCAGTTGAACGGAATGGACAGTGTCTTGAAAGGAGGATATAAGATGAACATCAACAAAAGCAAAACAAGGATAATGGAATGTAGTCTAATTAAGTCGGGTGATGCTGAGGGAATTGGATTAGGAAAGAGACACTTAAAGTAGTAAAGGAGTTTTGCTATTTGGGGAGCAAAATAACTGATGATGGTCGAAGTAGAGAGGATATAAAATGTAGACTGGCAATGACAAGGAAAGCGTTTCTGAAGAAGAGGAATTTGTTAACATCGAGTATAGATTTAAGTGTCAGAAAGTCGTTTCTGGAAGTATTTGTATGGAGTGTAGCCATGTATGGAAGTGAAACGTGGACGATAAATAGTTTGGACAAGAAGAGAATAGAAGCTTTCGAAATGTGGTGCTACAGAAGAATGCTGAAGATTAGATGGGTAGTTCACATAACTAATGAGGAGGTATTGAATAGAATTGGGGAGAAGAGGAGTTCGTCGCACAACTTGACTAGAAGGAGGGACCGGTTGGTAGGACATGTTCTGAGGCATCAAGGGATCGCCAATTTAGTGTTGGAGGGCAGCGTGGAGGGTAAAAAGCGTAGAGGGAGACCTAGCGATGAATACACTAAGAAGATTCAGAAGGATGTAGGCTGCAGTACTTACCTGGAGATGAAGCAGCTTGCACAGGATAGAGTAGCATGGAGAGCTGCATCAAACCAGTCTCATGACTGAAGACCACAACAACAACAATGCTCAACATACTGTATTTCTTAACATTTTCATAAAAGGCACGACAAAGGACGGCAAATGGAAATTTGGTATTGCAAATAAATTTCGAGGAAGGGATTATGAGACGAACACGAGAACTTTGTATATCCGAATTAGATACCTCTACAATATTATTTTACATTTTACACGTATCGTGGTGATATTCATCTTAAAAACAGGGAAGTGATAATTTTCGTGGCATCTTGCACACGTCATAAGACCGCATTTTTCCAATTACATGGTCATTTTGAAGTTTCTATAGAAAAACAAACTTAACTTTTCTCATACCACAGTGCGACAGCAAACCCACGTAATTCGTCGTTTCATCAAATATTGACAACGCAGTGTATTTTGGTGCAGTCTTCTCTGGAAGTGATTTCTTTTTCTCTCTCAACGATATAGGAGCAGTTGTGAAGCTGTCTGATAAAATTATTTAGCTGACGATAAACGCAGACACTGCAGGGTTGCATTAACTGTGTGCATTTGGTAAAATCACTGCAACACTGCACAATCGCAATTCTCCACTTTGAAAAATCTAGTCGTATGATTGTGGATTTGTTTGGCCTCCCCAACAGTGAGTTTACAGAAGAATTTTGTTCTCATGCTCTTAAGATTTCATCATGTCAAGTACAATAAATGTTGACCGTAATCTCGGTTTCTTTGTAGTGTAAGTAACGTAAATATAGAAAAAGATATTTTCAGGATAGGGACTCCATCCCACAATCCTTTGATTACCGTTCTACGGTACGCTGCTGGTAGAAGAAGGCCAAGTTCTTTCGCATACCCTATGTTTGTATTTACGTATGACGCTGTTTTTAATGAGACAAACTTCCCGTCACGTGGCCACACAGTTCTGTGGATAACAAGTATTTTCTATCATGGCTTGCACGGCCGTGGTAGGAACCTATTCAGTGCACATTCGATTCGTTATGGCTGATCTTGGGAATCAATCAGAAAAACGGGACAGGACGAAATTCATCGTCAAGAGGTAGTGCAATTCAACGAAATTCTGTTCAATAGTACTGAGAGAGTATTATGTGGATCACAGAATAGTGTTACATACACTCAGTTCATGAGGCATTGCGACGAGGTGTGGACTGTAATTTACGAAATCAGCGCAGCCTTGTATTGAAGAAGTGTGTGTGCACGCGCGCCATTAAGTCTCTTCTCATCACTAACCTATTTCCACAAAAAAATTTCTGTCGCCCAACTGCTACATAACTAGTTAATGCACAACTTGCCTACAGGCGAATAGCGGAAACTAAGCATAAACTAGTTATAAATAAATGTAAAGTATTGCGTATAAATTGGCGTAAAGACCTGTTACTATATGATCAGCCGATTACCGAACAATCAGTGGAAGCAGTCACATCCTTTAAATATGTCCGTATGTGTGCTTAAACATCGAAAGTGGAACGACCATATAAAATTAATCGTAGGAAGGGTAGGCGTCAGACTAAGATTCAGTCGGAGAATAATCAGGAAATGTTGTCCGTCCACGAAGGAGTTAACTTACAAAATCCACTTTCGACCGTTACCTGCTTGTTGCTTGTCAGTCTGGGAACCTCGTCAAACAGGTTTGATAAAAGAAAACACGCAATATCCTACGAAGAACAGGAAGTTTCGTCACACGACCGTTTAGTGAGTGAGTGCAATAGCGACACGGAGTGTGTATCCAGTTTCAGCGGCAGACTCTACATTGGAGACGTTGTTCATCTCCATCTACATCATACTCCGCAAGCCACCTAATGGTGTATGGCGGAGGGTAATTCCGGTACCAGTATCTTATCCCTCCAACCCTGTTCCACTCGCGAATAGTGCGTGGGAAGAATGATTGCCGCTAAGCCTCTGTACTGGCTCTAATTTTTCGAATTTTCTCCTCGTGGTCAATACGCGAGGTTTATGTGGAAGGAAGTAATACGTTGTCCAACTCCTCCTGAAAAGTGCTGTCTCGAAATTTCAATAGTAAATCTCTCCGTGATGCACAATGCTTCTGTTGTAACGTCTGCCAGTGGAGCTTGTTTAGCATCTCCGTAATGCTCTCTCACGAGCTGAACTATCCCCTGACGATACGCACCGTTGTTCGTTGGATCTTCTCTATCTCCTCTATCAGTCCTATATGCTAGGGATCCCAGATAAACGAAAAATACTCAAGAATTTGGCGAGCAAGCGCCTTATAACCCACTTCTTTCGTGGATGAGTTACATTTCCTTAAGATTCTTCCGATGAATCTGAGTCTGGTGTCTGCTTTTCCCACTGTCTGTTTTATATGGTCATTCCACTTAAGGTCGCTCTGGATGTTTACGCGTAGATATTTTACGGCAGACGCTGTCTCCAGCTGTTTGTCTCCAATAGTCTAGCTGTACAGTAGTGGATTTCTTTTCCTATGAATGCGCAATATGTTACATGTATTTACGTTCAAGGTCAACTGCTAGAACCTGCACCGTTCATCAGTTCTCTGCAGGTCGTCCTCCAAATTCGTACTATCTTCTGGAGTTGCCACTTTGGTATAGACAACTGCATCATCTGCGAATAGCCTAGAAGAGCATCTGTCGCTTTCTACTAGATCATTTATATACACTCCTGGAAATTGAAATAAGAACACCGTGAATTCATTGTCCCAGGAAGGGGAAACTTTATTGACACATTCCTGGGGTCAGATACATCACATAATCACACTGACAGAACCACAGACACATAGACACAGGCAACAGAGCATGCACAATGTCGGCACTAGTACAGTGTATATCCACCTTTCGCAGCAATGCAGGCTGCTATTCTCCCATGGAGACGATCGTAGAGATGCTGGATGTAGTCCTGTGGAACGGCTTGCCATGCCATTTCCACCTGGCGCCTCAGTTGGACCAGCGTTCGTGCTGGACGTGCAGACCGCGTGAGACGACGCTTCATCCAGTCCCAAACATGCTCAATGGGGGACAGATCCGGAGATCTTGCTGGCCAGGGTAGTTGACGTACACCTTCTAGAGCACGTTGGGTGGCACGGGATACATGCGGACGTGCATTGTCCTGTTGGAACAGCAAGTTCCCTTGCCGGTCTAGGAATGGTAGAACGATGGGTTCGATGACGGTTTGGATGTACCGTGCACTATTCAGTGTCCCCTCGACGATCACCAGTGGTGTACGGCCAGTGTAGGACATCGCTCCCCACACCATGATGCCGGGTGTTGGCCCTGTGTGCCTCGGTCGTATGCAGTCCTGATTGTGGCGCTCACCTGCACGGCGCCAAACACGCATACGACCATCATTGGCACCAAGGCAGAAGCGACTCTCATCGCTGAAGACGACACGTCTCCATTCGTCCCTCCATTCACGCCTGTCGCGACACCACTGGAGGCGGGCTGCACGATGTTGGGGCGTGAGCGGAAGACGGCCTAACGGTGTGCGGGACCGTAGCCCAGCTTCATGGAGACGGTTGCGAATGGTCCTCGCCGATACCCCAGGAGCAACAGTGTCCCTAATTTGCTGGGAAGTGGCGGTGCGGTCCCCTACGGCACTGCGTAGGATCCTACGGTCTTGACGTGCATCCGTGCGTCGCTGCGGTCCGGTCCCAGGTCGACGGGCACGTGCACCTTCCGCCGACCACTGGCGACAACATCGATGTACTGTGGAGACCTCACGCCCCACGTGTTGAGCAATTCGGCGGTACGTCCACCCGGCCTCCCGCATGCCCACTATACGCCCTCGCTCAAAGTCCGTCAACTGCACATACGGTTCACGTCCACGCTGTCGCGGCATGCTACCAGTGTTAAAGACTGCGATGGAGCTCCGTATGCCACGGCAAACTGGCTGACACTGACGGCGGCGGTGCACAAATACTGCGCAGCTAGCGCCATTCGACGGCCAACACCGCGGTTCCTGGTGTGTCCGCTGTGCCGTGCGTGTGATCATTGCTTGTACAGCCCTCTCGCAGTGTCCGGAGCAAGTATGGTGGGTCTGACACACCGGTGTCAATGTGTTCTTTTTTCCATTTCCAGGAGTGTACATTGTAAACAGCAACGGTCCTATCACGCTTCCCTGTGGTACTCCGTATATTACCTTTACATCTGTCGATTTAGTTCCGTTAAGACCGCCGTGTTGAGTTCTATCTGCAAGAAAGTCTTGAATCCAATCACAGGTCTGCTCCGATACACCGTAAGCTCGTATTTTTTTTTTTTCACGAAACGGCAATGCGGGACGGTGTCAGATGCCTTACTGAAATCTAGGAACACGGCATCAGCCTTAGCGCCGTCGTCCACTGCGCTGTGGATCTCATGGAGGAACAGAGCGAGCTGACTTCCGCAGATCTCTGTTTGCAGAATCTATGTTGATTTTTATAGAGGAGATGTTCATTTTCCAAAAACGTCATAATTCTTGAGGATAAAACATGTTGCAAAACTCTTTAACAGATTGACGTCAACGATATAGATCTATAATTGTGTGGATCTGTATTACGGCCTTTCTTAAAAACGGGAATGACTCGCGCATTTTTCCAGTCGTTAGGTACCTTTCGTTGCTCAAGCGATCTACGACAAATTACTGCTAGAAGGGGGGGGGGGGCAAGTTCTTTCGCATAATTATCATAGAATCTTGTTGGTATCTCATCTGGTCCTGAAGCCTTCTCGCTACTAAGCGATTGTAGCTGATTTTCAGTTCCGCTATCGGTTATCTCAATATCTGCCACTTCGATGTTCGTAGGACGATTGAGAGGAGGGACAGTGTTATGATCTTCCGCGGTGAAACAATTTCGGAAGACCGAATTCAGTATTTCGGCCTTCTCTGTATTATCTTCCGTTTCGGTGCTGGTGTGGTCACTGAGGGAATAAATAGATGATTTTGACCGACTTACTGATTTTAAATAAGACCAAAATCTCTTAGCATTTCTACTCAGGTCGGTTGACAACGTCTTACTTTGTCATTGAACGCTTTTCTCATTGCTCGCCTTACGGTCATTTTCACTTTGTTCAGTTTTTGTTTGTCAGCTAGGTTTTTACTTCTCTTGAATCTGAGATGAAGTATATTTTTTACGTAGCGCTTTTCAAACACAGCTATTAAACCATGGTGGACCTTTCCTATCCCTTAAAACATTACTTGGAACAGACACGTAGGGCATATTGAAAGATGCCTTTGATTTTTTTCCATTTGTTCTGCACATCTTCGTCCTCCGCTTCCTATTAAAGGGAACCCTACAATTCTGCACCAGATAGCGGAGGTCGAGATATTTGCATCCGATACCGTCGCAAAGTCGCCTGAGCCTCTGGTTAGGCCTTCCACTCTGCTCCAAACCTGAGGAGTGCGATTAACCCCGGGTACGATGCTACAAATAGACAGCTTAGCCTGCATCCCGCGTGCATTGCTAGTTGCCATTACCAAATCAGCCAGCCGCCGAAAAGAGCCGAGGATGGCCTCAGAACGAAAGCCTTTACCGTTAAAATCACGAGAGTGTATCCTCCTAGCATAGTCAACCAATACAGTGCTTCCTCTTACGTACATGTCGTGAAAAGACCATGAAGTTAACGTTAGAGAGATTCCAAGTCCTACGGAGGCCTGCTAATAATCTTTCTTTCTGCGCACCATTCGCCACAGGAACAGAAAAGCCAGGATGCGACAGTGGTACACAAAATATTCTTCGCCATGCGGCATAAGGTGTCTTGCTGTGTACAGATGTAGATCGAAGTAATGTTACCGCTTAGATTGCGCCCTGATACACATAGCCCAGGAACAAACTGAATCTGCTCGGTTGCAGTCTAGCAGCGGGCCCGCGACGCCCCGCATATTACAGTGGAAGCAGAAAATTGCGTTCCGGAATGCAGGAGACAATGACCCTGTGTGCCGCTAGCGGCCTCCATCCGCGAAACGGAGCCGGCAGGTACCGAAGGCATCGAGACAACACGGGCGCCGCAGCCGAGTGGCAGCTACCCACCTCGCCCGTCCTGCAACTGGGCTCATCTCCGCTGCTGCTGGGAAAGGTTTGCAGACACAGTTTGTGAGCCCACAGTCAAGGCTGCGAAGCTTCTGGTGTTACAAAATACACGTTTCTGGCCAAAAGTTAGATGTAATAGAATGACGTCATTGTGAACGCTCGAATCACATCCTTCTCTCCAACCCCTTCCCCTCCCCCTCCCGGCGCGCCCCACAATACTATTCGCAGTACATTTGTGCGCCTGGAGTGAATGGATCTATTTCGGACTACTTCTGCCTCTGATAATTTTGAGCGAAGATTGAAGAAATACTGAATCGTCTGAACAGTGCTACATACAGCGTCTTCTACCTCACCGGCAAATGTGTAAACTAGGACAGGACTTACAAAACTTACATTTTATTATAATGAGCCAAGTAACTTCTACCGAGTGCTCCATTACACTTACGCGACATAGATACGTGACAGCATTTCTGAGCATAGTCATAAAGTGTCTGTAAACTTGGTCGCGGTGCCATTAAAGAAGCGCTGTTTGAACGTCCTCGTTGTTGCATTCGGCCCAGGTTGTTGTTGTTGTTATTGTTGATGATGATGATGATGATGATGATGATGATGATGATGATGTCTTCAACCCGAAAACTATCCTGCGCAAACCTCTTCATCTCCGAGTAACTACTGCAACCTGCACCCTTCTGAATCAGTGTATTCATCTCTTGGTCTCCCTCTACGATTTTTTCACCTCGCTTCCCTCCAGTACTACATTGGTGATCCCTTGAAGCCTCAGAACGTATCCTATCAACCGATCCCTCCTTCTAGTCAAGTTGTGGCACAAATTCCTCTTCTCCCCAATTGTATTCAACACCTCATTAGTTACGTGGTCTACCTATCTAATCTTCAGCATTCTTCTGTAGCACCACATTTCGAAAGCTTCTATACTCTTCTTGTCCAAACTGTTTACTGTCCCTCTTTCACTTCCATACATGGCTAACTCCATACAAATATCTTCAGAAAAGACTTCCTGACTCTTCAACGTATACCCGATACTAAATTTCTCTTCTTCAGAAATGCGTTTCTTGCCATTGCTATTCTACATTTTATATGCTCTCTGCTCTGACCGTCGTCAGTTATTTTGCTGCCCAAACAGCAAAACTCTAGTGCTTCGTGTCTGACTTTTGTATGTCATGGTGACAAACTCTTTCTTAACTTTAATTTTCCTAGAATCATTATTGATACCCGCGGATTTGTTTTTGATCTTGTTAAACATACGTGTAACATCTTGTGCCCTGTATCCAATTGGGCGCGGCGGAAGAGGACTTGGCGTGGCGTTGTGTACATTCTGATGTAGGGAAACCCTCGCCACCACCAATCAGTACAAAGAAGAGGAAACGCACATTTTCGAAAGAATATCCACATTTTTAATTATATTTTTAAGTTCCTTTATAAATTTTTTTTACATTTGTGTAAATTATTTCGGTTGATGGCCCACTCAAAAAAAAATAAAAAAAAATGTTTTATTAAAAAGTATATTCGCCATTAATATGTACGGTGAAAAAATAACATATGCACAATTCTTATAGGTAGGAAGCAATTTTTACTGTTTCCAATCAGGTTTCTCTAAAACTGTGATATAAGCATTTAACAGATAAAAATTTACTTTAGTTATGACAGTGAACCGTTAGTTCTGTACTGACAAGTTACTCTGTAACTGCAATATATGGTATGTTGGCATTTAAAACATCCCAAAATTTCTTCTTTTTGTAAACTATCATATTTCTATCAGTAAATGTATCTCTCCTGTTAATTATATTTTTAACTTTGATGGCGACCGCTCAACAGAAAGCTTTTTGTGTTATTGAGTACGGCAGAAGTGAATCGACGACAGTTGTTCAGCGTGCATTTCGAACGAAGTATGGTGTTAAACCTCCGGTTAGGTGGTGTATTAAAGGTTGGTATAAACAGTTTACAGATAATGGGTGTTTGTGCAAAGGGAAAAGTTCTGGACGGCCGAGACAGAGCACTTCATCACTGGCCTCCAAGAAGCCCTGATCTTACCCCCTGCGATTTTTTCTTATGGGGGTATGTTAAGGATATGGTGTTTCGGCCACCTCTCCCAGCCTACATTGATGATTTGAAACGAGAAATAAGAGCAGCTATCCAAACTGTTACGCCTGATATGCTACAGAGAGTGTGGAACGAGTTGGAGTATCGGGTTGATATTGCTCGTGTGTCTGGAGGGGACCATATTGAACATCTCTGAACTTGTTTTTGAGTGAAAAAAAACCTATTTAAATACTCTTTGTAATGATGTATAACGGAAGGTTATATTATGTTTCTTTCATTAAATACACATTTTTAAAGTTGTGGTATTCTTTTTGAATCACCCTGTATATCAAGTTAGCTACACGTACAAGAATATAAAGAACAGCCTCCGCGGACCTGACGGTAGTGTATGGACTATCCGTATCGAAGCCAGTTTCCTGCTACGGAAGACAGCTCTCGAGCACGAAGAAAAATTCGAACAGCCGCTAGAAGCAGAGCCCTATGACTCGTTCAGTCAGTAAGAAAGTTTTAGCTTCGCGAGAAAGCTGTCATATTGTACATCTTAACCAATCAGGTCGAATTCCGAAAGCGTGGGTTATCAATGATGCACTGAAAGCACGTTTATTACGGATAGCATCGAATAGATAGAATCGAACTTCTTCCTGGACAGCGGGTGCTGCTATGTATACAAGCATCAAATATTCCAGAATATTCGTGAAAACACAAGAAACTGGGAGAATCTTCTAGAAAACAAATATAAGCACATGACGGTATGTTCAAATGGGTCTGAGCACTATGGGACTTAACTTCTGAGGTCATCAGTCCCCTAGAACTTGGAACTACTTAAACCTAACTAACCTAAGGAGATCACACATATCCATGCCAGAGGCAGGATTCGAACCTGCGACCGTAGCGGTCGCGCGGTTCCAGACTGTAGCGCCTAGAATCGCTCGGCCACTCCGGCCGGTCCATGACGGTATGTGAACCGGCGACTCGCAACTACGCTAGCTGCTACTCTACATTGCATGCATCACAGCTCGCGCCAATATTGAACGGGGTAAGGAAGTAATTTGGTCCATGTAGGAGAATTCACGTTCGGGGTCTAGGAGATGAGCGCTATGTGACTCTCCATAGGACAGTGTCTAGCGAAGGGCGAAGATTCACTTAAAACTTCACAGTAATTACATATTTGATCTGAGGATGACGTGAAACAAAGGTCTAAATGGGTAATCCAAACAAATGTAAGCAGTAACGTAGACGATGTCCATCTTCGTTAATTAATTTGAAAGTGGCGTGTGTTCGGAGACGTCATGTCTTCACTTGTGTGATACGTTGAGTGCACATATATCTAATGGTCTCGCGAAGTTTCCCAATTGCAGCACTGCAATTGCTAGAGAAATTGGTGTAGTTGTGTAGAACTTCCCGACCTTTCGCTACTTCTTTTCGAAATATAATTCGAAAAATCCTTGAGAAAGTAAAATGGGCTTCTGTGAAGCTGAACGACTAAATAAGTAAATAAAATAGATAATTTCAGCGTAATACATAGACGTGGCGCAGTGGACTGGACTCGTATCGGGGAGACGGCGGTTCGCAGCCCCGTGTGGCCGCCCAGCTTTAGGTCGCCATTGGTTTCCTTAAGTTGCTTACCCCACACATCGGGATGATTGTGCTGATAAGAACACACTGCCTATTTCCGTCCCGATTCTTCTACAATGCGAGCTCGTGCTGTCTCATCTGACCTCGTCTTCGGCGGACGTTCTAATATTCCTTCCAGGCTACTATCATATTCGTCCTATTAAGGGTTGACTTTAACCGCAGCTTCCAACTTTTTAACAAGTACGTAAAATACAGGGAGCGAAAGGCTATTTACAATTTGTACAGAAACTAGATGGCAGTTATAAGAGTCGAGGGACGTGAAAGGGAAGCAGTGGTTGGGAAGGGAGTGAGATAGGGTTGTAGCCTCTCCCCAATGTTATTCAATCTGTATATTGAGCAAGCAGTAAAGGAAACAAAAGAAAAATTCGGAGTAGGTATTAAAATCCATGGAGAAGAAATAAAAACTTTGAGGTTCGCCGATGACATTGTAATTCTTTCAGAGACAGCAAAGGACTTGGAAGGGCAGTTGAATGGAGTGGACAGTGTCTTGAAAGGAGGATATAAGATGAACATCAACAAACGTAAAACGAGGATAATGGAATGTAGTCGAATTAAGTCGGGTGATGCTGAACGAATTAGGTTAGGAAATGAGACACTTAAAGTAGTAAAGGAGTTTTGCTATTTGGGGAGCAAAATAACTGATGATGGTCGAAGTAGAGAGGATATAAAATGTAGACTGGCAATGGCAAGGAAAGCGTTTCTGAAGAAGAGAAATTTGTTAACATCGAGTGTAGATTTGTCAGGAAGTCGTTTCTGAAAGTATTTGTATGGAGTGTAGCCATGTATGGAAGTGAAACATGGACAATAAATAGTTTGGACAAGAAGAGAATAGAAGCTTTCGAAATGTGGTGCTACAGAAGAATGTTGAAGATTAGGTGGGTAGATCACGTAAATAATGAGTAGGTATTGAATAGGATTGGGGAGAAGAGAAGTTTGTGGCACAACTTGACTAGAAGAAGGGATCGGTTGGTAGGACATGTCGTGAGGCATCAAAGGATCACAAATTTAGCATTGGAGGGCAGCGTGGAGGGTAAAAATCGTAGAGGGAGACCAAGAGATGAATACACTAAGCAGATTCAGAAGGATGTAGGTTGCAGTAGGTACTGGGAGATGAAGGAGCTAGCACAGGATAGATTAGCATGGAGAGTTGCATCAAACCAGTCTCATGACTGAAGACCACAACAACAACAATGTCATTATAGAAGTCGAGTTGTTCCGTACGTCTCTGTTGTGTCTTCTGAACAGCCGTAGTCTCTCTCTCTCTCTCTCTCTCTCTCTCTCTCTCTCTCTGTAGTTCGTAGATGTGCTTTCCTTTGATAAATAAATAAATAAGGGTACCTGCATAGGTCAGCAGCAAGTCAGACACAGGACGGCGTGGAAAACAGACCAGGCGGGCGGCCTGGTTCCAGGTAATCTTATCCTCGCCCGGAGATACGCCGCGACCCCTAATGTTCCGTGAAACTGGAGCGCCCTGCAGGTACTGCCAGCGGGGAGCGATCTGTGACGGACTCGTTAAATATCTATCTAGGGCGGCGAGGCTCTGCGCCGCATGTCGGACGAAGAGGGGGGGGGGGGGGGGAATTAACTCGCGATTTAAACAGTGTGGAGAGGAATTCCTACCGCCATTTAAACTTAGCTTTACTCATCATCTATCAGGTAGTCAGTTCGTTACGTGACTCAGTGACCTTGAGAACAATAGCGCTACTGATTCAACGTTCTTTCTTTTTTGGTTATAGGGTCTCAGGAAACAACAGAAAGGGCGTCCGTCTAAATGGCGACAGGTGAAACACAGTAAGGTAGTTGTAGTAACGATCGGTATTGTAGTTGTAAACTGTCGTAGATGTGTTGGGAAAGAACGAGAGCTCCAAGCCCTATAGAAAGCACTGAAGCTCAAATATTTATAGGTACGGAAAGCTGACTAAAGCCACTCCGCACAGCCCCATCGACACAATTTAACAAAAACATTGTTAGAGTAAGAGTGATACGCGTTCTTTTTCCAAGTGTACAGCGAACGCTAGCGTTGGAGGCCCATCATTTCAACAGGATTTTGGAGCGACACACCTACCAGTATTAAACGGGTCATTTATGCGCCACTTCCACTGTTCTCCTAACCATACCGTGCATCATCTGGATACTATTCTGGTAAGTTGTCGTGAAAGCGAAAGCAGTGAGCAAGTCTTGCAGCTGAGCCACTCGATACGCCACATGATTTATTTTTTTATTTCATTTATTGAACTGCCGATCTGAAAGACAGATAATTTACTGTGAAGTAAACGAGTAAAAATATAGAAATACGGCCGGCCGCGGTGGTCTCGCGGTTCTAGGCGCGCAGTCCGGAACCGTGCGACTGCTACGGTCGCAGGTTCGAATCCTGCCTAGGGCATGGATGTTTGTGATGTCCTTAGGTTAGTTAGGTTTAAGTAGTTCTAAGTTCTAGGGGACTAATGACCACAGCAGTTGAGTCCCATAGTGCTCAGAGCCATTTGAACCATTTTTTAAAGAAATAAGGTGCAAATCTTGGGTAAAATTTTAAAAAGTGTAAGAGGTGACTGTGATGTTAGGTGGGAGGCGAGATCTCATTCTAGTTTATTATTCGGAAATTGGACGCTGAAATGGGTATAAGAGTTGGTTTCACCTGCGTGTCATTAGCTGGGCTTTAGATGGGGAGGGAGAGCAAGGAAGTCTCATCGCTTCGTGGAGTGGACTCTCTACCGAGTGGAAGTTATCTAAGTAAATAAAAATATGGACTGAAGCACTCTGTTCCTGATTTAAGCTCTGAGCTGTGATAATAAATGAAGTGTCGCAATGAAACCAATACAGTCGTAATGTGAATGGCCGCACTGTAATAGTAATTCAACGAAAAGGGGAGTGTTTCATACTGTGAAAGTTAGCAATCTGACTGCAAGAATTTTGACAAGTATAAACTGTCTGAATAAAGAACTTTGACATGAAACCCACAGTAATTGGATTTGCAAAATTGATCAAAAAAACTGTATCTGAATAAGTTGGCCGTGATTGAGTAAATAAAAAAAATCAAAATATTTTCTCCTTACCTCTGTTCTGCGCAAATGTGGATAAAGCGTTGCACTACTGCTATGCTAAAGCTGCAAATTACGGTATCTACACACAGACACTCGAAGGTGCAATGAATTCTCTGTTAGTTGCAAATCGAACTGTTTTTCGAACACACTTGGTTGGATGATCCATTAAAAAAATTGAAAGAGAAAGGTTGATAAGAAAATGAAATGTGCGCATAAATGACAACACCAAGTTTTTTGTATATTGTGAAAAAGTCCTCTAGGCAGATTTTAAATTTAATGAACTTCTTAACATCCAAAAAACACACTTTCCTATCTCTCAAATCTAGCAACTTTCAGTACAATAACCAAGTTAGTTCGGTGACGCAGCAATGGTAAAAAAAGGAACATCATTATTATCTTTACCTTATATTCCATTAGACTTTCTCCTTCACAAAAAAAAAAAAAAAAAAAAAAAAAAAATTGATAAATTGAGATTTTAAATCTCAGATGTAATGTTGCCATTGCTTCCTCACTCTAACACATGTTAACGTTGTCAGCTTCCTCACTCTAACCCAGCTTCAATCTAACACAACAAAACTTCTACTGCCTCACTCTACCATAGCTTAACATTGCTACTCCACTGCGCCCACGCGTAACTCAGCGATACTACCTTAACTTCTGCGATACATCTTGCAACATCGCTGCTCGCTCACAATCCATTCAGATACCAAAATTATACGTGACGCCTATAACCAGGTAGCTTTGAACTCCGTACCTAAGCAGAAGGAACACATTCAGTAAACGGACACTGCAGCATTCCGTGTAACCGAAACTGATATTGTCATCTTAGCAGGGTCGATAATGGTATGATAGTGAGTCAATAAGTAAGGATAAAAAGAGCTCTCGCGGATTATAAATACCTGGCGTGAATGGCATTCCATCTCTACATAGAACAGATGATGAAAGGTTTCAAAAGCCACCGGTAGATGGCGGTAGTTTTGCCGTTGCGCTCGGTAATAGTTTTAAGATGGAAGCGTCCTCTGCCTAAATTCATCGCCACGAAAACAGCAGTGGTTTGGTAGCTTGGGTTTTGAAAAGAGGCAAAACAGATGTGCGAGATGAGCAAAGGTCAGAGCGGACAAGCACGTTCACACCAGGTGTCAACGTGTGCCGCGTCTAAGGACTGATTATAGCAGATCGTCGCATTCATGTGAGGCACAGTGCACACACCCAACATCTCCTTTGCTAGTGCTCAACACAATCGACTACCGTAAGGTGTGTTCCCACTAAGCGCTGTGGTAACTGTCAGATGAGAAAAAGCAAAGCGAATGCGGCATCGGGCAGATGATGTTAGTTTCCTGTACCGTGTCATCACATGGAACGAAACACAAATACGTCATTTGACACCTGATACGAAGACAGCATTATGGAACCACCTCCACAAAAATTTCAAAACAAAGGTATCCGCGAATAAAGTTACAATTCTTTTTGAGCATGCAGTATATGTTGTTGATTGATTTTCTCGACCATGAGAGGCTGTGTGTGTGTGTGTGTGTGTGTGTGTGTGTGTGTGTGTGTGTGTGTGTGTGTGTGTGGCCACTTAGCGTCATGATGCAGCTGTTTCAGAAGAAATGACCGACATCGTTTCAAAATGAGGGGGTATTGCGCGACAACGTCCGACAGCATACGGCCTCGGTTACGGTTGACTTGGGGCGGCGTTTTTGATGGAATGTATTGAAATACTTTCTATACAGCTCAGATCTCGTACATAGTTATTGTCATATCTTACAAGGGAACCTCCTCATCGCACCCCCCTCAGATTTAGTTATAATTTGGCACAGGGATAGGCCTTGAAAAACTGAACACAGATCAATCGAGAAAACAGGAAGAAGTTGTGTGGAACTATGGAAAAAATAAGCAAAATATACAAACTGAGTAGTCCATGAGCAAGGTAGGCAACATCAAGGAGAGTGTTAACTTACGAGCGCCGTGGTCCCGTGGTTAGCGTGAGCAGCTGTGGAACGACAGGTCCTTGGTTCAAATCTTCACTCGGGTGAAAATTTTAATTTTTTATTTTCAGATAATTATCGAAGTTCAGGCACTCACACATAATCAACTTCGCTCTCCAAAATTCCAGGACATGTTCAGATTTGCTTGGACATATACAGAATTTGACGGTCTACGCACGGAAACATTTGAAAACGTAAAAAACATATGTTTTGACAGAGCACAGGAGAAACTGTGCGACTGTGAAACTGTTGCATTCATTTGATGCAGTTTATGTGACACTCTTATGTTTTCATCACTATTTTTGGAGTGATTATCACATCCACAAGAAAACCTAAATCGGGCAAGGTAGAATAATCTTTTTACCCATTCGCCAAGTGTGCAAGTTAGGTGGGTCGACAACATATTCCTGTCATGTGACGCACATGCCGTCACCAGTGTCGTAAAGAATATATCAGACGTGTTTTCCTGTGGAGGAATCGGTTGACCTATGACCTTGCGATCAAATGGTTTCGGTTCCTATTGGAGAGGCACGTCCTTTCGTCTACTAATCGCACGGTTTTGCGGTGCGGTCGCAGAACACAGACAGTAAACTTATTACAGTGAACAGAGACGTCAATGAATGAACGGACAGATCGTAACTTTGCGAAAATAAAGAAAGTAAGATTTTGACTCGAGGGAGGACTCGAACCAAGGACCTTCCGTTCCGCAGTTGCTAACTCTAACCACGAGACCACGGCGCTCATCAGCTAACATTGTCCTTTATGTTGCTTATCTTCCACATGGACTACTCAGTTTGTATATTTTGCTTATTTTTTCATAGTTCCACACAACTTCTTCCTGTTTTCTCGATTGATCTGTGTTCAGTTTTTCAAGGCCTATCCACTGTGTCAATTTATAAGTAAATCTGAGGGGCGTGCGATGGGGAGGTTCCCTTGTTAGGACAGTTAAAGAAGCACCTGGGGAACTGTACCTTCAGCACTATCGGTTTGGACAGATTGATTTACCGCTGAAACAAATGCTTAGACAGCAATGCTGATTGTATGAATAAGTAATTTGTGCCAATCCCTTACGCTTAGATTTCCTGAATCAGCCTTCTGCAGAGGAGTGGTTACCATACTTTCTGAACCACCCTCTTACTAATTGCCATAAGTTACGTATCAGCAAACTGAAACTGAACATTTATCGGTGGACACTACTGTAGAGAGTACAGTTTGGCTGCTAAGGTTGGCAATGACAGAACAAAACACTAGCAGCTAGAAATTATATTTAAATTAGGAATTACCAATTCAAAACACCAAGGAAAAATGTGCGTACTGTACAGGATGCTGAAAACTGCAATCGTATCTCAAAATATAAATTCTTCGAATCTGTAGGAAACTACCACGTCATATAAGTGTCCGTCTGCTTTGTTTAGCCTTCGACATGTCTTCTCGATGTGACAAATTTCGTCAAAATAGGTAAACACTGCGGCGGCGGACGAGACTTTTACGCTGAACGTGTTTCCGTGGTCCCCCGGAAAATACGCGTACAAGATTAGATTAAAAATGAACGAGGCTGACGCTGTAGATCTGTATACTTGCTAAGCGTGCTTAACCAAAATAGGATCGACCTGAATCGCCAATGAGGCTGCCCTGTAGACCCCAGCCCAGGCTGCCATCTTTTTCCTCTTGTCATTACGAGACAACGCAAATTCAAAATTGAAAGCGTCCACTTATGCTTCAGTTGTGCAACCTAATGAATGCCGCTCTTCAGTATAGTGAGACGAAAGTCTGCCAGCGTTAAGACTAGTTTAGGATCTATGAAAATAAGTTAATAGTGTTACCTACGCTGCGAGATGTTGGCCTAGTAACATTTGGCAAGTATCTACGCAGAGTATCGTAAGTAGCTCGTCTTGAATAACTAATTGTGTATTTGCTTATATTTACGTTTAAACTGTTGGTGTTACTGGCTGATGATTTGGGAGAGGGAACCAAACAGCGAGGTCATCGGTCCCATCGGCTTTGGGAAGGAAGTCAGCCGTGCACTTTCAGAGGAACCATTTTTCAAAGGAATTATCCCGGAATTTACTAAATCACGGAAAACCTAAATCAGGATGGCCGGACGCGTGTTTGAACCGTCGTCCTTCCGAATGCGAGTCCAGTGTGCTAACCACTGCGCCACATCGCTCGGTCTAGTGTTGTGTTCGGACAAAAACCTATTCGCAACAGTTTATTTCTATTAACGCCTTAGATTTAGATAATTTTTGTTCTACCTCATAAACTCTCGTTCCTAGTTTTTTTTCCTGAAACGGAGAGGTTCGATGCTCAGTTCAGTGTTCTACCCTGCTGAGTTGGATGTAAAATGTGCTGCATAAAGATACCATGTCGAGGCGTTGAAACCTGGAAAAACGGAAATATGGCACGGGAACGCCCGTAGATACAGGCCAGACAAGCACCACAGCCTACATTTGACGGCAGAAATGAGAAGGTAGCGCACCGTATGCTATAAGCTGCGGTGACGTATGCCACACGTGGGTCGCGATCCCATTGCCACCTGCGCAGGGCAGACTTTGTAAAGACATTTGACTCGCGCAGCCGTCTGAATATTCATGACCAGACGAATAAAGATTTCTTTTATGACTGGCCCCGGCCGTTCAAGGACTCGTCCATCCCACGGCTCAGAGGTGTCGCGTTGTACGAGGTGGTAGCTCGCACGGTGGCCCTTCATCTCGTCTGCAGCTTCTGTCCCTAGTTCCGTGTACTCTGCTTCCCCTTGTACATAATCAGACGCATTACCATGATTTTAAGCTCTAAGCGAAGATGTCTGATTTCACTTGGCATAACATTGACATTACCTTCTCGCGTGTTTCCAAATTCAACAGTACTTTCTTGGCATATCAGAAATTCGGTCTCCAGTTCACTCTCATGCAAGCCAGTATTGAAGAGTTACTTTTCCCAATACCTTCATATTCTCTTCTGAGACGTCAGCGTCAAATCATGTGACTTGCTTTATTTTAAGTATGTACTAGATGCAGGGAGTGGATAACAATCTGAAAACACCAAAAACACAACACACTACCATGACTAATACGGTGTAGGAAGCACGTTGGCATAGAAAAGCTTCCAAACGTTTCGGAATGGATAAACACCGGTCCCGAAAGGTTTCTAAGAAAATCTTGTATCATTCTTTCTGCAAAATAGTGGCAAGTTTGGGTATCGGTGATGCAGATAACCTAAAGCACGGCTCACACACTAAGAGTTTCACCGGAACCACCACAACAAGGAAATTTTATCAGTTGGGTAAGCAAATAGCGAAAGCTAATATAAAATGTATCTTGACGCGGACTGACCGTCTGAAGATGAACCTGTCGGTTCGAAAGCGGTAACAGCGCTACTTAAATAAATACTTTTTTTCACAAGGAACAATCTGACTTATGATTTGTGTATCTTTAGCATTTTTCGTCTCGCCATTTAAGTTTTGTTACTTAGTTTCATACCGTTACCAATATTTCTGTGTGTGTTTCAGGACACACCAAACAAGATGTCCAACAGGAAGCTACAGTCGCCTAGGGCTGTGGCTGAAGCTGTTGACGTGAACGTGTTGCAGTCGAAGGTCGAGACGCTGTCTTGGCAGCTTCGTCAGGTGAGTGTGTGCAACACCTACTTCACCTACTGTTTTGCTCCGCGACTTGCAGGCAGGTATCACCTACAGTTTCAGCAACTTTGACTTATTAGGGTTTCTGTTACGATCGCAGTTTGCGCATGGGATGGCATATCCGTGATTTTTTGTTAGAATTTAGGACCAAAATGAAAATAAAAGAGTTGCCACTCAAATGACAGTTGAAAATTTGTGTCAGTACAAAGACGCCAACGTGATTTTTCTACCGTACTGCGTATTCTCAGTTTTCGCCTCAGATGCGTATGCCTAAGGTTCTTCAGTAAGTAATGGGGCCCACAGTAAATCTTTGAGTTAGTGATTCATTTCCATGTGCCAGAAAGAATAATTAGTCTATTACGAGAAAGCATATTAGTGGCAAATTTTTGAAACATGATTGCAAGCAATCAACTACTCTTAGACTTTAATCCGCTACAAGATGAGACATTAAACTGTGATCCTCCTTCCGTCCTTCTTTCTTCATCAAACCAGGTAATCTGACATCAGAGAAAAAACCTAAACACCTCTATGTATGCTTTAAGAGTACAATGGGAACTGCCGCGCGGTTTGAGGCGCCATGCACGGATTGCGCGGCACCTCCCGCCGGAGGTTCGAGTCCTCCCTCAAGGTATGGGTGCGTGTGTTGTTCTTAGCTTAAGTTAGGTTAAGCTAGTTTAAGTACTGTGTAACTCTAGGGACCGATGACCTCGGCAGTTTGGTCTCTTGGAAATTCACACACATTTAAACATTTTACTATGGGAACCCCATGTTTTGTCGAAAACAAGAGTTCTGTATCTTTCACCTGCAAATGGAGAATTAAGAGGAAAATTGTGATGTGCAGTAAACTAAGTTGGAAAACAGATTCATATGATTATTTCAGAATGACGTTAGAGATTAATAACCGTCACAGTATTGCAAAGCAAAAGATTTCTTGCTCAAACAACTTCTTTATAAACTGACTGGCAGTGGGTGAGTGCCCAGCACACAAGTGCTGTGGCACTATGTGTGTCCCACCTGGTGTGGTTGCTGGTTCAGTCTGCCTCCTGTGCGAAGACTGTAGCCTAATAGTTGCGCTAAATTAAATGTTTCACACTGGCGTTTGATATTTTAGAGCACTGCAGTGGATCACCTCTATATTCTATTTTTAGTAACTCCAATCTTAATAAGGTCAGCTGCAGCTGTCGTGGAAGTCCTCAGAATACATAATGATCCTCTTCTCCACGGCATAGACACCAGTAAGATATGGTGACACTGAAATGTTCATGTAGACTGTCAGCGAATGTTGCCAAAATCAAAACTAGGCTTTAAGCATGCAAGATAACACAATTGTCTTCAGTATCCTATCATCCTATGTATTAGCAGAGGATGGTTTCTCGTGATGAAGGTAATTAATTAATGCATGCTTGGAAAACAACAGATTGCATAGAAGAAAAGGGCAAAAACGCAAACTTCCAGGATCCATAATACTAGAGTACATTCGGTATACCTGTGAACTGTAAGAACAACACAAACACAACTTTCTTTTTTCTTATGAATTTTAATAATCAGCATTTATTTGTATTTGTGTCCTATTATGCAGTTGAAAATGGATATCTAAGTTTCAGGTGCCAATTAGCTATTGTAGTGCTAAAATCAAGAGTGGAATCGTACTAAATTAGAAACAGGTGTTAAGACGTGTTACCAGTTATCCTACTGACCCCGAGAACTGTGGACTTTTGAGACTAATATGGCTCGTTTCCGATATATTTAACTCGCAACCAACTGCCTCCCCCTACCCCCCCCTACCCGTAGAACATTATCCTTTCGTTGATTATTCAGTCTTTTTCTCATGGTCACCTCCCTCTTGGCAGACCCCTGTCAGAGATCTGTATGGGGGACTGTTCTGGAATCTTTTTGCCAATGGAGAGATCATCATGACACTTTGTCAATCGCAGGTCACATGTCCTGTGGAAACAAGTTGTGTGTCTTTAATGCAGTGGTTTCCATTGCCTTCTGCATCCTCATGATAACTGCTGATTAGTCCACCTTTACGGGCAGTTTCCCACCCCAAGGACAAGAGTGCCCTGAACCTCTGTCTACTCCTCAGCCCTCTTTGAGAAGCTCTTCGACGGAATTATGGTGACTTTTTATGCTAGAAGTCTTCCGCCACCATTGCTTATTATTAATCGAAATTGATACGGTGGTGTGTTTCGAGCCAGGGACCAAAGACGTTTTGACTACTAATCAAGGATGCCACCCCTAGGCCACAGGTGTGGGTTGTATATTGGTACAGAGGGGAAAATACTGACATCTGTGTGAACCTCATTGTAAACAACTCTCGTCTGCCTCCTCCCCCTTTTCGACTATTTGAGAATTTTAATGAGGGTACAAGGTTGTCTGGTAGGGCCTCTTCAACTTTTGTAGTTCTGTCTTCCTCAGTTGCATGTAATATTACGGTATATTGATAATTTTTACTTCATGGACCGTCTGACAGCAACTGAATGAAACACAGTTTTAGTGCCATAAGCATTTCACCTTTGTTTTCTGCAAGGCATTTCGGTGGCCTGGAATATGTACATACGTTTGTTGCTTAGTTTACATTTTGGTCACTGTACCTATAGGTTATGAACAGTTCTGGTGATTGGTATTTCCCATTAAGTTTTAAATTAATATTTTGAACTGTACTTACAGGTTGCATGGACGATTTCCTACATATTACGCTCCTGTTGCATTTTTGGTGTTGTTCTTCTTCTTATAAATGCCAATTTGCAGTTTTCTCCCACATTTTACAGCACTGTGAACTGAACACTTGTTTCAATGCAATGTTTTGGTTTGTGTTGCCGACTGTCGGGTGTTATTGCCGAAAATCGAATGTTATTGCCAAAGTTTACAGTACAATGTGTATCCAGAAGGCGTAGGAGGATAAGAGTTTTAGTTGTGTGATAGGGATGACTATTTTATCTCATCATTTCCTTTATTAAGTGTAGTAGGGAGCCTGTGCTGATGTGTGTATCTTCATTTATCACATGTTTGTTTTCAGCGATGGCTTTCTGAATGTGTAAGTTTTCTTGCATTTGTAAAAGATATTTGTCATGGTTGCTTATTCTCATTATTTTCATTTCTTGTTCCACGTTCGTAGGATGATGGTTGTGGTGTTTCAAATGTTCTGCAAATGTGGAATGGTTTTTATCATACTTCCAACGCCTGATATGTTCTTTGTATTGTGTTTTAAAATTCGTGCATGTCATGCCTAAGTGTACTGCATCACAACTTTGACATTCAAGTTTATATATTCCTGATTGTTGGAATTTGTCCCTCTTTGTAGCCGGTTGGCTTAGGTGTGATTGGAGGGTTTGCCGAGACTTATATGCTATGTGGAAGCCCTGTCTCTTCAGGATGTTTGCAACTCTGTGTGTTAATTTATGTGTGTAAGTCATGGTCCTACCCCAATGAACCATGGACCTTGCCATTGGTGGGGAGGCTTGCGTGCCTCAGCGATACAGATGGCCGTACCGTAGGTGCAACCACAACGGAGGGCTATCTGTTGAGAGGCCAGACAAACGTGTGGTTCCTGAAGAGGGGCAGCAGCCTTTTCAGTAGTTACAGGGGCAACAGTCTGGATGATTGACTGATCTGGCCTTGCAACACTAACCAAAACGGCCTTGCTGTGCTGTTACTGCGAACGGCTGAAAGCAAGGGGAAACTACAGCCGTAATTTTTCCCGAGGGCATGCAGCTTTACTGTATGGTTAAATGGCGTCCTCTTGGGTAAAATATTCCGGAGGTAAAATAGTCCCCCATTCGGATCTCCGGGTGGGTACTACTCAAGAGGACACCGTTATCAGGAGAGAGAAAACTGGCGTTCTACGGATCGGAGCGTGGAATGTCAGATCCCTTAATCGGGCAGGTAGGTTAGAAAATTTAAAAAGGGAAATGGATTGGTTGAAGTTAGATATAGTGGGAATTAGTGAAGTTTGGTGGCAGGAGGAACAAGACTTCTGGTCAGGTGAATACAGGGTTATAAATACAAAATTAAATAGGGGTAATGCAGGAGTAGGTTTAATAATGAATAAAAAAATAGGAGTGCGGGTAAGCTACTACCAACAGCATAGTGAACGCATTATTGTGGCCAAGATAGAAACGAAGCCCATGCCTACTACAGTAGTACAAGTTTATATGCCAACTAGCTCTGCAGATGATGAAGAAATTGATAAAATGTATGATGAGATAAAAGAAATTATTCAGATGGTGAAGGGAGACGAAAATTTAATAGTCATGGGTGACTGGAATTTGAGAGGAAGAAAAGGGAGAGAAGGAAACATAGTGGGTGAATATGGATTGGGGGAGAGAAATGAAAGAGGAAGCCGCCTGGTCGAATTTTGCACAGAGCATAACTTAATCATAGCTAACATTTGGTTCAAGAACCATAAAAGAAGGTTGTATACATGGAAGAATCCTGGAGGTACTAGAAGATATCAGATAGGTTATATAATGGTAAGACAGAGATTTAGGTACCAGGTTTTAAATTGTAAGACATTTCCATGGGCGATGTGGACTCTGACCACAATCTATTGCTTATGAACTGTAGATTAAAACTGAAGAAACTGCAAAAAGGTGGGAATTTAGGGAGATGGGACCTGGATAAACTGACTAAACCAGAGGTTGTACAGAATTTCAGGGAGAGCATAAGGGAACAATTGACATGAATTGGGGAAAGAAATGCAGTAGAAGATGAATGGGTAGCTCTGAGGGATGAAGTAGTGAAGGCAGCAGAGGATCAGGTAGATAAAAAGACGAGGGCTAGTAGAAATCCTTGGGTAACAGAAGAAATATTGAATTTAATTGATGAAAGGAGAAAATATAAAAATGCAGTAAATGAAGCAGGCAAAAGGGAAATGAGATCGACAGGAAGTGCAAAATGGCTAAGCAGGGATGGCTAGAGGACAAATGTAACGATGTAGAGGCTTATCTCACTAGGGGTAAGATAGATACTGCCTACAGGAAAATTAAAGAGACCTTTGGAGAAAAGAGAGCCACTTGTATGAATATCAAGAGCTTAGATGGAAACCCAGTTCTAAGCAAAGAGGGGAAAGCAGAAAGAAGGAAGGAGTATATAGAGGGTCTCTACAAGGGCGATGTACTCGAGGACAATATAATGGAAATGGAAGAGGATGTAGATAAAAATGAAATGAGAGATACGATACTGCGTGAAGAGTTTGACAGAGCACTGAAAGATCTGAGTCGAAACAAGGCCCCGGGAGTAGACAACATTCCATTGGAACTACTGATTGCCTTGGGAGAGCCAGTCCTGACAAAACTCTACCATCTGGTGAGCAAGATGTGTGAGACAGACGAAATACCCTCAGACTTCAAGAAGAATGTAATAATTCCAATCCCAAAGGAAGCAGGTGTTGACAAATGTGAAAATTACCGAACTATCAGTTTAATTAGTCACATCTGCAAAATACTAACATGAATTTTTTACCGATGAATGGAAAAACTGGTAGAAGCCGACATCGGCGAAGATCAGTTTGGATTCCGCAGAAATGTTGGAACACGTGAGGCAATACTGATCCTACGACTTAGCTTAGAAAATAGATTAAGGAAAGGCAAACCTACATTTCCAGCATTTGTGGACTTACAGAAAGCTTTTGACAATGTTGACTGGAATACTCTCTTTCAAATTCTAAAGGTGGCAGGGGTAAAATACAGGGAGCGAAAGGCTATTTACAATTTGTACAGAAACCAGATGGCAGTTATAAGAGTCGAGGGGTATGAAAGGGAAGCAGTGGTTGGGAAGGGAGAGAGACAGGGTTGTAGCCTGTCCCCGATGTTATTCAATCTGTATATTGGGCAAGCACTAAAGGAAACAAAAGAAAAATTCGGAGTAGGTATTAAAGTCCATGGAGAAGAAATAAAAATGTTGACGCTCGCCGATGACATTGTAATTCTGTCAGAGGCAGCAAAGGATTTGGAAGAGCAGTTGAACGGAATGGACAGTGTCTTGAAAGGAGGATATAAGATGAACATCAACAAAAGCAAAACAAGGATAATGGAATGTAGTCGGATTATGTCGGGTGATGCTGAGCAAATTAGATTAGGAAATGAGACACTTAAAGTAGTAAAGGAGTTTTGCTATTTGGGGAGCAAAATAACTGATGATGGTCGAAGTAGAGAGGAGATAAAATGTAGACTGGCAATGGCAAGGAAAGCGTTTCTGAAGAAGAGAAATTTGTTAACATCGAGTATTGAGTTAAGTGTCAGGAAGTAGTTTCTGAAAGTATTTGTATGGTGTGTAGCCATGTATGGAAGTGAAACATGGACGATAAATAGTTTGGACAAAAAGAGAATAGCAGCTTTCGAAACGTGGTGCTACAGAAGAATGCTGAAGAGTAGATGGGTAGATCACATAACTAATGAGGAGGTATTGAATAGAATTGGGGAGAAGAGGAGTTTGTGGCACAACTTGACAAGAAGAAGGGAACGGTTGGTAGGACATGTTTTGAGGCATCAAGGGATCACAAATTTACCATTGGTGGGCAGCGTGGAGGGTAAAAATTGTAGAGGGAGACCAAGAGATGGGTGAGGGGGAGGGGGGGGAAGAACACTAATGCATACACAAACAAATCACAGATACTTCAATAATTACACTCGAAAGTTTTGCAATAACATTCGATCTTTGGCAATAACATGTGACAGTTGGCAACACAAACCAAAACATTGCATCGAAACAAGTGTTCAGTTCATGGTGCTGTGAAATGTGGGGAAAAACTGCAAATTGGCATTTATAAGAACTACAACACCACAAATGTAACAGGAGCGTGATATGTTGGAAATACCAACCACCAGAACTGTTTATAACCTGTAGGTACAGTGACCACAATGTAAATTAAATAGCAAACATGTGTACATATTCCAGGCCACTGAAGATGCCTTGAGGAAAGTAAAGGTAAAATGTGGATGGCACTAAAATTGTGTTTCATTCAGTTGATGTCAGACTGTCCATAAAGTAAAAATTGTCAATATACCGTAATATGTCTGGTAGGGGATTTCTTTTTGGCCAGACTTTCTCCGATACTGCTGTCACCTCATTGATAGTACTCCTATTTAGTGCCACCCATTACACCTTTTTTGCTGTCGACATTGTGATCTCTTCCTTCAGTCTCTTGGTTTCGTTACAATAAACTCCACTCTATGACCTTCGTGACATTGACCACTTTCTGGTGATCCTGGTCCTCTAAAAGAGCCAACTGGCAATTGCATTCTTTTGCCATTAACTTCGTCCCACTCCATCAGATTGCATGGACAAGGTTGTGGGAGACATCTCTAATGTGATCATCTGCAGCCCCCTTCTTTTATGGTCACTACCATGGTGGACCAACGACATTGCAACAGTGGTACAGGATCATTAAAGGGTCCTTCGTCTCAAGCAACATTGATGACACATCACCCTCATTACCTTTTAGTGGCTGTGTGCAAAAACTTGCTATCTAATTAAATGCGGTCAGAATGAATGCTGGGTGTGTGGTCTTGGCCACTCTTTGCCAATAGGGTGCCTACGGGATGCAGTGTTCTCGGAATGCTATACAAAAATTTCAAACAAACGACATTAGTAGTTTTATTTCCAGGAAAGCAAATTGACAGTACTTAACCTTACTACAGCAAATGTTGCTAGCGAGACAATGTGAAAACAGTACAGTCCTTGGTATACACAGAGTCCAAGGAAACACTTGATACTGACAGCATAGCACTAATCAAGTTGCAGACTCAGGCCGATCATGTGCGGCTGAGGCTAGCAGGAGCTGCGTTTATATGCAGCTGATGTAGGGGACACACCTGGCGCGGCGCGGTTTGATTCAACGCACCATTTGCCGTCGTTTCTTCTCTGACTTCTCTGGTCTTTCATTTTGCATCTTCGTTCCAGTGTTTGTGGTTACGCCAGAACACTGGGATCACTGTCTCCCACCTTGGAATGTAGTGTATCCATTCCAGGTGTGAGCCAAGGATGGTGGCATTTCTGCTCATGTGTCATTTCTTGCTTAGCAGCTCGTTACGTGCTTTGCTACAGTGACAGCATCCTCTTCTTACCTGGCTATCTTTAGAACACACAAAAGACAAGTTGAAGACATCCCTTATTGTTTACCTCAGTGACCCTGAATTATCTAGATGAACCTTTTATTGAATGGAGACTGGTTAAGGCTCTAGACACATCACATGACCTGGCCCCAGATCCTGATTCATTATCTAGATGAACCTTTTATTGAATGGAGACTGGTTAAGGCTCTAGACACATCACATGACCTGGCCCCAGATCCTGATTCAATTCATAATGATGTGATCCAACAAATGAATGATACCTACAGACTTGACCTAATCAAGGTGTTAAACTGTATTTGTCTAGAGTGTTTTTTTCACTTCACTATAGGGGTGGAGGGGAACTGCCATCATTCCAATCTCAAACCTGAAAAAGAAAATGCAGTATCCATAAACAGCCACCAGCAGATTAGCCTCATTATTATGTTCTGCAAGCAGCTTGAAAGGATGGTAGTCCAATGATTATGCTGAGTTTGTAAATTGTGGAACTGTGTCCCTTTATCTATGTGGTGTCTGGAAGGAAAAATCCACAGCCAATCATTTGGTTAGGTTGGAAACAGTAGTTTGACAGGTTTCTCCTAAATGCCAAGATCTCATTGCAGTTCTTGTTTGATCTTTAGAAGGTGTGCACCACTGCTTGGCACCATTACATTTTACTTATCTTCCGTGACTGGGGCTTTCAAGACTTTTATTCATCTGTTTTTTCCGCTCTCATTTCTATGGGTTATTTCACATGTCACTCAGCTCCCCATTGCTCCAAAAAAATGATGTCTCATACGGCTCCATGCTCTCTTGCTCTTCCTTTATTGCCATCAGTGGGCTTGTGACCCCTGTGAAGCCAGATTTACAGCTCTGACGATGGCAATGTAATTTGCTGAGACTGTTCATCACAATAAAGGCAGTACAATTTCAATCTCGGCTGTTTGAAGCTGTTCTTTTGTTTCTAGATAATTATATGTTTTATTAGTCATTCTTGCATTTAATGCTACTTGGATAATCTTTATCACAAAATCGTACACACATTAATCTACATCTACACCGATACTCTGCAAATCACACTTAAGTGCCTGGCAGAGCGTTCCTCGAGCCACCTTCACAATAATTATCTATTCCAGTCTCAAACAGCACATAGAAGAAACTAAAACCTGTATCTTTCTGACTTCCCTTATTTTATCACGATCATCATTTCTCCTTTCTTAGGTCAGTGTCAACAAAATATTTTCACATTCGGAGGAGAAAATTGGGGACTGAAATTTCTTTGGATTCAGCTGCAACGAAAAAGCCTTTGTTTAATGATATCCACCCCACACCCTTTGTGACATCAGTGACAGTCTCTCCCTATTTTTCTGTTCTTCTTTAAACTTTCTTGATGTACTCTGCTAATCCTATCTGTTAAGGACCCCACATCACCCAGCAGTAGTCCTAAAGATGACGGGCAGGTGTAGTGTAGGCAGTCTCTTTAGTATATCTGTTGCATCTTCTAAGTGTTCTGGCAATAAAATGGAGTTTTTGGCTCACACTCCCCACAAAATTTTCTGTGTGTTCTTTCCAATTTAAGTTGTTTGTTATTGTAATTCCTAGGTATTTAGCTGAATTTATGGCATTTAGATTTGACTGATTTATAATGTAACTAAAGTTTGGATAAAATCTTTCAAAGCATTTACAAGCACATGAAATATTAACCAAAAGCAGTTAAGGGTCTAAAAATTCGTGGCTTGATCTACACACAGTGACTTTCAGTGAGACCTGCTTAAGAATAAAAGGTCATAATACACATTCAAGTGATTAACATGTGAGGGTTAAAAATAAGGCACTTAACATTTGACACTTCCCGAATAGCAGCAAATAGATTTCCATGTTCATTTAACTGAAAAAAGAAGAAAAACATTATGTAGCAATATGCTTCTTAATGTGTAATGAAAGTGTGACCTTGTTATATATTATTAAAGAATATTATCATTAATACATGTTATTAATTGCATTTGGTTATCTGCAGGCAGAACAGAGTCGCCAGATGTACAAGCAAGTTATGGATCAGGTGGCAAAATTCTTAAAACGCGCTCATATTAGTCTGGATGCTATACAGAATAAAATGGATTGCAACATGACATGCAGGTTAGTTACTTTGTACATTTGGAATTAGAAATTCTTATATTCCACCATTGAGTAAAACTGTGCTATTAATGCTGTTTGGTATCACTGACCTAAAGCTTTCTCAATCATTTTTACTTTTTGTATGCCACTATAATACAGTAGAATAAATTATTGCATAAGAAAAAAATATTCACTATGACTCAGCTGAAATATTCCAGTATGCATTTAGATATGCATTGTTATGAAACTTTATGCTGTGCTTGTCTATTGGACTGAATTTTTGTATGGACATCTTAAATACAGATAAGATGTGGATTGAAATGTTGTAACATACATATTTCTGTTTGTTGTTAACATTCATCACTGTTTCCTGTAATACAAATCTGAAAGAAAACATGTTTTCTCACATGCATTTATGGGCCTGAATACTGGTGCTTAAATCACTGTCAGTGTTGTAAAATTTTAACAATGAATGTTCATTTCAAGCAGAAATGACAAATGTTTGGAAAATTTTATTCAAGTATACTTGCCTGACTAGACAGTTGTGGGCATGTTTTATGTAGTGACAAGAAAAAATATTTTTTTTTGTCTGTCAGCCAATACTGGCTATTGATATGTCATTTACTTGCTATGCCAAACATGTTATTCTGTTTCTTGTATGCTTTTTTTTAGGTAAAGTTGTGTACCATACCTGCTCCTGAGGAATCATAGATGTGATTACTTAATAGATAATACTAGTCAAGTTTGTAAAACACAAACAAAGTTTAAAAAGTGGAAAACTTGTCATACGTCAATGTTGACGGAAATTGCTTCACCCAGAATGAGTAACTCAAATTGGTGAGAACTTGGAGGCTATCTAGAACAGTGAACCAGTAGAAAGCGATTAATATTGCAGGAAGATAATGTAAACTTAGGTTTGAAACTGCTCTCTTTGGTGTGACAAGAAATTTTAGTGTTGTGCCAGGCTTAGGCAAGGAAACGCTTTCAAGTGAAATGGACACATGGAATTAAATACCTGCATACCATATCAATGCCACAGAGTGCAATATCAGTGTAAGAGGCAAATTGTGGAGGGAGTTGGGGGGGGGGGGGGGTTATGGGGCTACAGAAACCCCCTTCCCTTCACCCAAGAACTACACCTGATTCTTCTTAATCTTAAGGGGGGGAAAAAAATCTTTGCAATGTAGCTTTTAAACTCAAGTCTCGGAAATGTTCTTGTGGTTCTAGTTGATATTATAATAGATGAGTTTGGATACAGTATGGTGATAAAAAATTTCTATGAGATAAATGCTACATTTAGCCATCTTCAGGCACTCCTATTAAGCAAATAAGTAATGACAGTCATTGGCTCGTGTACCACAGGATTCATAAAGTAACTAGGTGCCATGGACTGCTATTCGTCAGGAGAACGTATTACAAACACATAGTCACCACTGTCAGCACACGTTCAGAATTACTCTCCAGACGAATAGCAGTCCATGGCACCTAGTTATTGTATGAAACCGTGATACGTGATACATGAGCCAATGACAGGAGGTTCTAATTTGGTTAATAGTAGGACCTGAAGATAATTCAGTTGTAGCATTGAAACTAGTTGTCTGAATAATAAATACTTTGATAATATGGCTGTGATGTTCCACTTCTATTACTTCAATAGGAAGTGGCTGGTCATTTACATAGAGTAAGAACAGATAGTGACCCAGTGTACCCATGTCATACAGCACACTGAAGACATTCATACGCATATTGTGAACCTTGCTTTGTTATGACTATCACTGTATTTTATTTATGACAGAGGTTGTTCTCATATTGTGGTCATTCAGTGTCATTAATGACAATAATTCCAAAGAATCTTACGAATGCTGGTTTGCCCCAACTTCATTTCATTTGTGTTTGTGTCCTCCTGTTCATAATCTTTCCTCATTCACACTGCCATCAAGTTGCAACATTTACTCGTCTCACAAATAGTTTTTCCTCACCTTATTCTTTGAATTCTTCCATATAATCAATCTACAGTGATTCTCTACTCTGTTCTTCATAACTGCTGGAAAACAGAAATAATATTGAAGATGACAATGCAGAGAATTATAATGTACTTATTACAGTGCATCTAAAAAGGCTTTTCAAAAATTTCCTTCAAAAAAGTGGGAAGGGGGGCAGGGGCAGATTTAGGTAGGTGGCCATTCATTTTTCAATCTAGTACAGCGCCAGCACCAACACTAGAAATGTTTTAAATATATTGCAGACATTCCTCTCCAAAATGTATTTTATGTTTGAATACACAACATATTTTTATAAATAATTATGAAGGATTTGTCCAAAAGCTTAATGTGCAACAATCTTTTCATTTTGACTGACTACAACTCAGCATGTCATCTTAATGATGAGTAACGATCTATCCTTCCGTAATTACTGATATTCCGGTGTGGGCTTTCAGAATATTTATAAATTATTTTTAAGTAAAGAACATATACAACAACTGAATTTGACATATTTGTATTAGGCAAACTTGCTTTGTAGTTGTTTGCTACTTATCAAAGCACTATTGCACAAAAATTCAGTCCCTGACAGTAATCAGTAAACGAACTTTAGAACAAATACCAGTGCCTGAGATTTGCATGATGATGCAGTAAGGTTAAATTATTTCAGCTAAAGCAAAAGTCATGTAAATTTTACCAAGAGTACTCAATTAGGAATTGTCCTGTTGTACCACATAGACTGACAGTTTCTATATGCCACTGTCTATCCAACTGTCCATTGTTTAAAAAATGTAAGTACTAGATGACTGCTGCACAGGTGTGAATTCTGTCACATAAAACAAGGCTCATGAAATTCTCATTTGTTATTCATTATTTAGTTTCATTTTCTAAGTAATTGGATGTATTAAATTGGTTTTAGTTAGCGATTTGCCCAGGATCTCCCTGCTTGTAAAATTTAAAAACCTGGAGCAAAGTAAAAGACAGAAATAATGATAAATCTTTATTTATACTACTACTACTACTACTACTACTACTACTATTTTTTTAGAGTGGTACACAATTCTCAACAAAGAGAGAAGCAAATCAATTAATTGAGCAGATTCCTTCATTTTCTTTCAGAGGTTGTGCTCTGAAATACGAATACACTCCTTTCAGTATATTCTGTGGACTTACCTAAAAATTTGCATTGTAACTGACAATGCAGTGTATGCATATAAATCACCATTCTCTGTTGCAGGGTTCCACGCTCGAGAAGTGTTCACACTGTCAATGCCTCTCCTGTGAGGCATAGTCAGAGTTCAGACTTCCCACGCACCAAGAGCATTGCACAAATTGAAGGATCGCAGACTACTAACAGTGCCTTCAAAGATTTCACTTGGTATGGAAATAACACTTTTTTTGTTTCTTCAAGTAACTACTTTCTCAGAAATAAAAGTTAATTTTTGTAGTTGCGTACAGTGTGTCCCATTTCCTAACAGATTTAAATTTACTGAAAAGTGAGTACAAATTAGACTGATTAAAATCGAGCGATCAGTGCAATGCATAAAGTATAAGATGGTGTAAGTATTTCTGTGACTGCTCCTTCTAGTGAAGGATGCTCACTGAAATGAAGTCTCATTCTAAGAAAATTATAGAAACAGTATCTTAATCAGTTCTGAATGTGAAGGGATAGCTATTCTGTGGAATATGGGAAGACTCACTCTGGAATGTAGACATGAGACACGAAAGCAAAGTTTTTTCTTTTTTAAGTAGTTGTCTAACGCTCTTGTGCAAGCAGTATGCTTTTTAAATTTTTTTAAATATAAATCTTGTTGAACCTGACCTAATCCATATGAGTTGGCATATTTTAGAAATAATTCTGATATAAAGGAGAATATTAAAAAATCATTATGGTCTGTTAAATATAGATGCATTGCTGTGGAGAACTTTGGTAGATTAATGCTATTTACACTTTCAGTGTGTAACTTGAGCCATGACATAAAAGGAAAAAGTTATTCAGTTTTCTAATTGAAGAACTTTATCCTTTTACACTGTGATTCAAGTTATACACTGCAAGTGTAAATTGGAGTAGTCTACAGTAGTTCACTGCATTAATGTATCTACTGAAAATATATCGTGTTAAAAGTAGTTCGACAGTAATGAAAGTGAAGATATTCAGTTTACATACCGACAATAAATTTCTAGGATTTTGTAAGTTGAAGAGTAAGCAATTGTACCAGAAGCAGAGAGAAAGTCAAAATTGAAGTTTTTAGAGTGGTGGCATTTGAGAAACTCTGCCAGTGGTATCCTGACTGTCTTTCTGATTTAGACTCCAGTCAGAATTAAAGTGGTTGATGGTAAGGGCATACATTTCAAGAACGTGCCATGTGTAGTTGGACTGTGGACACTGATCAAAGCATCTTATCAGACATCACTGAGGAACACTTCAGACAGTTTTATTGTTTGAGCAAGTGCTAGTCATATAAGCACTGACTTTGTTCCAGTACTGTAATTGTACCAACCAGAAATTATATTTGATCCTGTGCTGGCTTTAATATTGTGACAGATAATAAAGATAGCAACCACACACATCACATCTGACAAATGAGTTTACTTTGCTTTGTATGAGAGACCATAAAGTCACCATCTTTTGAGTATAAATAGTGCAGTTTTTGTGCGAAATTCAAGAGTATTTGTCATTTAAATTTAGCAGCACTTGTTTCAGTTACCAGGCATTTAAATATTTTGTTTCAGTGGTTAAACTCCATTTTCTAACTTGGCATAATTTAATGTAGACTATCACTATACTTTTATGTTAGTTTATTTTCTGGTAAAACATGAATTTCCTGTCAGTTATTTTCCAGAAGTGGAAACAATGCAATGTGTAACTTTCTAACACTGTCTTTTGGACTTCTGTTGCAGGAGGCGGACAAGAAAAGTTAACGACAATGCTGATGAGGTCACTCCAGCAAAGTTGGCAGAAGAAGCATTCAGATTACTTCGTATTGTCCAATCCCTAATGAATACAAATGAACCTGATCTTGCCCAATCCCTGAATGGCTCATTGCCAGGAAGCCAAAGAAGCAGCCTCACTGCATCAGATGAACTTCCGGCTTCTTTTCATAGGAGGCTTAATGTAGGTGAAGTTCCTAAGTTCCCTGCACCAAGAAACTGTAGCTCCTTTCTGCACAGTGCGAGTGTAGATGATAGAAACTCGCCTGATGTGTCCTCTATTCATTCTAGTTCTTCCAAAATGACAGATGGGGCAGATTTCGAAGGTGGATGTTTAACTAGTGGACTTGAAGCAGGATTTGCTGGAAGTATTGCTAGTACTAAAGACACAACTACATGCAGCAACATTAGTATTTCAAAGAAACATTGCAATGGTTGTAGTAATCATATAACAGAGGCAAGCTCAGCTTCATATGAATTAGTCAATCAAGTGAAACCACAAGCTCATCAGCTTAGTGAAGATGAAAGTGGCTTTTCATCAATGAATTCTTTTCAAGATGTTGGTCTACCAATGATGCCTCCATCAAAATTGGAGGGAAGTTTTCAAGAAGTTGGACTTCCTGTTGTTGAAGAGACAGAAATTATCCATAAACACAGACGATGGAGTTCCAGCCCAGTGCAGTCAGCTTACTCAGCTCAAAGTGTGACATTCCCTTCTGAAACATTTCATGTTTTGTGGGTGTGAACTGATTATTTCAAGACAAAACAGCAGCAGTGTTCTCATAATTTCCTCATCTCAGTAACAAGAAAGGCTATACTTTCCAGAAGACAGCAGATGTGGCAAACTGTACTATTACACACAACATGTTTCAAAAGTGTAGTATGAATTATGCAGCTACCACCATTGTTTCTTAAAGAAATTATAGTATTTATTCTGTCTTTGCTTAGTTTGACAAGGGGTATTGAACTGTATGAAGTAATCTTTCGAAATCACTGTGCGTCAGTGATAGTTGTTTTTTTTATTGTTTTTCTTATAAATACTTGAAACTCAGTGTTTGCAGCTTTTATTATATATTACATTTTAAGTGTCTTTCTGTAACAAAATGTAAATTGCATTTGCAATAAAACAAAAATGAACAGTACTGTCTTGATGCTTATGAACGTGAATACAGATACTGTGTAGGGAATAATTACACTATTAGTGGTAATTTTGATTTACATTCTACATTATGTTTTGTATTTGTGCAAATGATTTATGTTGTGAATGTATTGAAATAACACCTTAAACTGTTTGTTTGGATATGATCTGCATTGTTAATCTGTTCTCATTTTATAAAATCATATTGCCTGCATAGATATAATTTAACTTTCAAAATTTTGTGCAAACCTTAAAAAACACACACATTTTTTGCCTGGGAGATAACTAAATTACTGCTGCTCATGAGTCAAACAAAAAAAATATTGAACTTTAAACAACAATAGTAGTAGCTAGACTGAGGCAGATGCATGGTGTCACATTTGCAAGGCTCTTCAAATCACTTGACATTGTATGAGCATTTCAAATTTTTAACAAATATAAATTCAGTTGCTGAGTCCACTCTCCTTTCCTAATAATTCCACTGTTAAGATGTTACAAAACTTTAAAATACACAGACAGCTACAGTATGTAACTTGTTCAACATATACGTAATTCAAAAAGGTGCCAAGTTTTTGATTTGCCACATAGAAATACAGGTGACTGAATTGAAAGCTAGAAAACTGGAAAGGAAAGCAAATTTATGAGAAAATAAATGAAACAGTGCTTGAAGATTAGATGTACGATATTTTTAAACAGAAAACATCACATCACCCTTTTTGTATCAGGTGTGCTACATTTTCATACTGCAGTGTGTTTTATATTGCAATCATCAGCTCCATAAAGAAACAGACGAGTATGTGCAGTCATCTGATGTGTAGCATTTTTTGTGTGCATGTCTTTTGCACCATGATTTTGTTTCTAAATTCATATTTGGTAGGTTCTCTAAATTAAACAAGATTTGTTAATTACTGTCTAGGTTTTCTCCAGAAGTCTATGTCTTCCCTTGTCTGTGTCTATTGTAAAAAAAAAAAAAAGTGCATTATGTTTAATACCAGACTGATCTTATACAGAAAGAAATTGACACCGTATTTCAGCAACAAAATGTTGTTTTAGAGTTCTGTTACTAATTTCCCAATAAACGCTCATTGTGCATTGTGTAGCCCACACTTAAGGTGTTACACTTAAATGAAGTGAAGAGACAGCTTCTCTCTGCTTTGAAACACATGTTAATGTCTATATTCTTGAATAGGCAGTAACTTTAAAAAGATAAAGTGCTTCTATTAAGTTGTGTATGAAACAAGGTCAGAATTCATCTATCTTTCTTTTGTACTTGTGAAATTTCCACTAGGTATATATTTTGTTAGTGTGTGTATCTGCACCATAGCAACATTAAAACTCTTGTTTCCTGGTATACTCCATTGTAAAATACTAAAAGTGCAAAAAAATTAAGTATTTAGAGATGGCAAAGACAAACAGTCACACGTTCTCAATAGAAGTGATAGAATGTCCTGGTAAGCAGTTCTGCCAGAATCAGACTTTGGAATTATCAGGTTGTTTCTAGTGTGGTATGGCGCAAAATTTCTCAGTGTTATTTATTATGATACATGTGTTGAATGAAGTTCTCAGAACACATTTGAGATTACTGATACATTTGTATATATTACAAATTATTTCGTTGTAATATTTTCTTATCGTTGTTTTTATCTCCCCCGCCCTCTCTCTTGGTCAGCTTCAGGATGTTTTCCAATGCTGCTGTTGTTGTTACTACTACTACTACTACTACTACTACTACTACTACTACTACTACTCAATGCTGAAACGCCCATTTCCTCTGTATTTCTTGGCTCTGCCATATGCCAAAACTTGCCTAACTTGGAAACTTCCCCAATGTTCATGAAGTTTTCTGACTTTCTTGCTTCAGTAGATTCCTTAACTACATTCTCCCAAAATTTTGGAGTCTACAGTGTTGATCTACTTGCAGGAATTAACAATAGCTTATGTATTAGACTTTTTGTCACATATCTTGGTGGTATTTCTTTGACTTCCCAACTGTTCAGATGGTCTCTCACATTTAGGACATGCCACACACACATGGAATACAGCTTTTGTCCTAAACAGGAAACAGTTAACAAGCTGTACTATGAAAAATGAGTCCATTTCTCAGAAAATGCTTGAAAGTTAGGGAGGAATGAAATGGATCTTCAGTTGGAATGTAATTTGGTTTAGTTCTTTTTTTACACACGGGCACAACTACTGCATCCTGAGGTCTGTGGTGAAGTATGAACTTCCATAGAATCTTATTATTTGGCTTTCATTTCCTCTAATGTTAATTTTACATTGAAGGATATACCTCAGATTCAAGTTTTCCTTTAAATAACATTTGATTACAATAAACTCCTGATGATTTTTAAAATGCTCTTCAAATTAGTTCCCAGATTTTCGTAATCAGAAACCACTTGTTTCCTCCACATGTTTTCTTTAGTGTTTTCATGCCCTCCAGGTAAAAGCTTTCTGCTATTCCTGGATCTGTTAACCACTTTGAGGACATGTATTGATACTCAAATGCTTCAAGCTACCTATTGGTATTTTATTATTTACCAGTATGTAGTAAAATACTCTGGAAATTCTTCACAGGCTAAGCCAGCAAAATTTATATAGTCTATAAAAATGTGCTTTCCGTGATATTGTAGAAAAGGGAAGACAAGTCCTAGAATCTTGATTAAAAAAAATGTAATCATTGCAGTCTGCTGGAAATTAGATCAGGCTGTGTATCTGTCTGTATGGACAAACAGTGATTTACAGTGCACGACAAAAGAATGTGATGTTTGGGATTTTATACTGGTGCTGCATGTGATTTCATTTACTTTTGCTTGCTTTGTTTGTTTTGTGTGTTTATCGTATGGACCATTTAATTAATATGATAATTAAGTGTTCAAAGTTCCTTTTGTCTTTTTTCTTCCTTTACTTTATTTCAAACTGGTATTAACTAACCATTTATACTGGAGATATATTTTACAGCTAATGTAAAACATAAATACTATTGCCTGAATGTGTTTTTATAGAAAGAGAGGACTATTGACGTTATAGTTGTGGTGTGTGCATATTTTATGCAAAGAATTTTCTGCTTGTACAATTATTTAATTTTTCTAATTAAGTTCTTGGAAGCAGTTGTTTCACTGCCATCATTATTTTACATACATTGTCTATGAAAAATTGTTGAATTCCTTTTTTTAGCCTCTGTTCGACTGCAAATATAATTTCATTGTTTTTGCAATATTGTGTGTGAAGAATTTGATTAATATTTTGTGGGTTGCTGTAAATACTGCTGTAAAGACATTTTAAGGTTCCTTCACTGTGTCAATGTGTTTGTATCAATGTGTGTGTGCACAACAAATAATAAAAATAAAATAACTGAAAGTATTGAAATGGATGGAGACTTGTTTATTACCTGTTCTGGAAAATGAGAGACTGGTTTAGTAAATAATGCTAATCAGTTGTTTGCTCTGTTGGCCTTCACAGTGTTACTTCTAGCAATGCCATTTGAGGGATTTATATAATTACATTTCAACAGAAATTTACCAACAGTGTTGAAAAAAGTTTATAAACACAGAAAACAAGCACCTTTGTCCTTTAATTTTACAGTTAGCATTCAGTACACTATACAACCATCCTCACTGTACAACATACCATGAAACAAAATCAAGAAACAATAATTTATAGAATGTACATAGAATATGTACTATATATACCATTAATATTGTAAAATTTTCTCTGTAGTTCACATTTTGGCATTACACGTGCACTTAAAAGCCAAAACATTATGACCACAACCCATCGCAATACTGGATACCACGTGGTGGCACTGTGGGCATGTGATGCAGTAATAGAAATATGTAAGCATAGTAGACATGGATGGGGATGATCTTATCAAATTGGGAACTCCATAAAGATAATCAACTTTGACAGAGGGAAGATTATTATTACACAGAGCCTGCGAACAAATATCTCGAAAACAGTGAAGCTACTCAAATGTTCATTTGCTACTGTAATGAGCATCTATGGAAAGAGGTAGGAGGTGACTGAAATTATTCCTAGGCACTAAACGGTTGGACATCCATGACTCTTCACAGAACGTGGGGCTGGGAGCCTTGTCTGCTCTGTAAAGTATGGCATCTCTGCTAAAATAGCACAATGATGGTGCATGCATGAGTGTTTCGGAGCACACTGTTTATCTTGCATAGTTGAACATGGAGCTCCAAAGCAGACCACACCTACCTGTTTGCATGTTGACCTAACATCATCACCAATTACAACTGCAGTGGGCATGGACCAGTGGGATTCACCTGTTGATCGATGGAAACGTGTCTGCTCTTCAGGTTTATTACATTTTTGCTACACTAGATCAATAGTTGTCTCTACAACTGACATCATCAAGGTGAATGGTGGCTTGAAACATACCGTGTGCCATTTACACAGGCTGGTGGCGGCAGTATTATGCTATGGGAAACATTCTCCTGCATTTTCATGGGACCTGTGGTACTAATAGAAGACACGTCGACAGCTGTGGACTACCTGCATCCCTTCATGCTTGATGTCTTCCCTAACTATGATGTCATCTTTCAGCAGTATAATTGTGTATGTCTTAGAGCCAGAAACATAATACAGTAGTTTGAGGAACATTATAGTTAACTTAGGTTGCTCTCCCGATGACCAAATTTGCCTGATGTAAATCTCATGGAACCCATCTGGTTCGCTATCGGGCACCATCGCCGTGTACACAAATCAGCGGCCTGTTATCTGTGTGAATTACATGACCTAGGCATAGACATTGCATATTGCATAACTCTGTAAACCCAACAACAAAGTGTCAGATACCTGATATGCAGAGTGAGTGCTGTATTTCGTTCCAAACATGGATAGGAAGCTATTAAGCAGCTGGTCATAATATTTTGGTTTATCTGTGTATTTAGTGCATTGGGCAACATATTGAGAATACGAAACGGCTCCAAGCTAAGTGGGCATGCTATGATAAACCTGTATATGCATGTATAAAAAATTAAAACTGTCATCAGTCTGAAGACTGGTTTGAAAATCATGGTGCTTTATTAGGCATGGTGCTGTTGGGTGCGGTACACTGTTGCTTTCCTCTGCCCATGGAACTATATTACCCATCGAGTTGTGTTGGGACTGACAGTTTAATGTGGACTCTGAAAATGGTGCTGTACAGTATTTTTCAAATGGACAACCTACTAGACTGAGTAGTGGGGTGGTGGTTAGGGAGGGGCGTAGTTGGAGAGTAGACCTAGGTATAAATACAGTAAACAAGTTCAAACTGATGTAGGATGCAGTAGTTATTAAGTGACAAAGAGGCTTTTCCAGGATAGACTAGTGTGCATTAAAGCCATATATAGACTGAAGATCACATCAAAACCAAGCACTAGGAAATTGATTTCATCTGTTGATGGATTAGTCTTTGTATTTGGAGCATAGGAAGAATATGAAGTTTGTCTTCAGTAGAATGTTACAGGATTTAAGTTATCCTCTTACTTCTGTACATTTAATATGGAAAAAGAAAGTTGCCACATTCGTTAGAAACTGTCTTAATTTCAAGAATATTGACGTTAATAAATTTTGGTTAGAGCAGTACGTAGAAGCTTGTGCAACAGAAGTAGTATTTCATCATTTATAATAGTAAGCATATACAGAGAACCTTCAGGAAACTTTAACCTCTTCATAAAAAGTCTGGAAGCTGTATTGCCCATATCACAGCAAAAAAACAAGGAAATAGTGGTTGCTGGCGATGTTAACGTGAATTTATTGAAAAGCTCTGTCGGTGAACAGTTACAATCAGTAACACTGCCATTCAATTTTATTTCTGCTGTGAACTTTGCGACTAGGATATGTAAATGCTCTGAGACTGCTATTGATAACTTCTTGGTAGACGAATCAAAGGAAAAAAATGTCAAATCACAAAACCAATAGTAAATCATGACATGCAGAATCTTATGTTAGATGTTGAAACTTGGCAGGATATATAATCTATTAAATCTGAGTACAGGAGGGTAATAAATTGGTCAAAAATTGAGAATTTTGGAAGTTGCTCAGACACGAACTAGATAGATGTTTACAACACTTCTGGCACAAATGGAAAACATAAAGCATTCCTTTGTACAGAAAGCAGATGGCAGTTATATGAGAGTCGAGGGGTATGAAAGGGAAGCAGTGGTTGGGAAGGGAATGAGACAGGGTTGTAGCGTATCCCCGATGTTATTCAATCTGTATATTGAGCAAGCAATATAGGAAACAAAAGAAAAGTTCAGAGTAGATATTAAAATCCACGGAGAAGAAATAAAAATATTGAGGTTCGCCGATGACTTTGTAATTCTGTCAGAGAGAGCAAAGGACTTGGAAGAGCAGTTGAATGGAATGGACAGTGCTTTGAAAGGAGGGTATAAGATGAACATCAACAAAAGCAAAACGAGGATAATGGAATGTAGTCGAATGTAGTCGGGTGATGCAGAGGGAATTAGATTAGGAAATAGTTAAATGAGACACTTAAAGTAGTAAAGGAGTTTTGCTATTTGGGGAGCAAAATAACTGATGATGGTTGAAGTAGAGAGGATATAAAATGTAGACTGGCAATGGCAAGGAAAGTGTTTCTGAAGAAGAAAAATTTGTTAACATCGAGTATAGATTTAAACGTCAGGAATTCGTTTCTGAAAGTATTTGTATGGAGTGTAGCCATGTATGGAAGTGAAATGTGGATGATAAATAGCTTAGACAAGAAGAGAATAGAAGCTTTTGAATTGTGGTGCTACAGAAGAATGCTGAAGATTAGATGGATAGATCACATAATTAACGAGGAGGTATTGAACAGAATTGGGGAGAAGAGGAGCTTGTGGCACAACTTGACTAGAAGAAGGGATCGGTTGGTAGGACATGTTCTGAGACATCGAGGGATCACCAATTTAGTATTGGAGGGCAGCGTGGAGGGTAAAAATCGTAGAGGGAGACCAAGAGATGAATACACTAAGCAGATTCAGAATGATGTAGGCTGCAGTAGGTACTGGGAGATGAAGAAGCTTGCACAGGATAGAGTAGCATGGAGAGCTGCATCAAACCAGTCTCAGGACTGAAGACCACAACACGTCTTCAGTTCAGGGAAAAGGTGAAAGTCGCTGGGTGCCAGGTCAGGACTGTATGGCAGATGATCAAAAATGTCCCATTGAAATTGTTCAAGGAACCATTAGGTTGTGCCAGCAGTGTGTGGACGAGCACTGTCACGGATCAACACAATTCCTGAAGTCAGAATTCCTCTCCATTTGTTTTGAATGGCTCTCCACAAACATCATAAAGTTTCATAATAGGCAGCTGCATTGATAGTGGTTCCAGGATGCCTAAACTCTACAAGCAACACACCTTTCTGGTCAAAAACCACAAGAGCCATAACCTCTCTGTTGTTGAATGTTTGTTTGAATTGTGATTGTCATTTTGTTTCCAGTGTGTCATATTGGATCCTAGTTTCAACTCCAGTAACAATTGATTTCAAAAAGGTCCCTCCTTCAACATTATAACGGTCAAAAACATTCAAAGCTGATGCTATTCAGTGACTTTTGTGGGTCTTCGTCAATATTTTTGGAACCCAACGAGCACAAAGTTCTTTTGTAGCCTAAATCTACTTCTACATGATTACTCTGCTGTTCACAATAAAGTGCCTGGTAGAGGGTTCAATCAACCAACTTCAAGCTGTCTCTCTAACGTTCCACTCTTGGATGGCACCCAGGAAAAATGAGCACTTAAATTATTCTGTGTGAGCCCCGATTTCTCTTATTTTATCATGATGATTAGTTGTAGGTGGGTGCGTTCTGAGGAGAAAACTGGTGATTGAAATTTTGTGAGAAAATCCCATCTCAATGAAAAAGCCTTTGTTTTAATTATTGCCATTCCAGTTCACTTATCATGTCTGTGGCACTATCCTCCCCTACTTCGCGATAATACCAAACAAGCTGCCCTTCTCTGTGCTTTTTTAATGTCATCCGTCAGTCCCATCTGATGTGAATCCCACACTGCGCAGCAATACTCCAGAATAAGATGGACAAGCATGGTGTAAGCAGTCTCTTTAGTAGACCTGTTGCACCTTCTAAGTGTTCTGCCAATTAATCTCAGTCGTTGGTTGGCTCTACCCACAACATTATCTATGTGATCATTCCAACTTAGGGTATTTATAATTGTAATCCCAAATATTTAGTTGAATTTACAACCTTCAGGTTTGTGTGTCTTATCGCGTAATCAAAATTTAGCGGATTTCTTTTAGTACTCATATGGATAACTTCACACTTTTCTTTATTAAGGGTCAATTGCCACTTTCTGCACCACACAGATATCTAAATCATTTTGCAATTCTTTTTGGTCATCTGATGACTTTACAAGACGGTGAATGACAGCATCATCTGCAAACTATCTAATAGGGCTACTCAATTTGTCTCCTATGTTGTGAATATAGATCAAGAACAATAGAGGGCCTATAACACTTCCTTGGGGAATGCCGGATATTATTTCTGTTTCACTCAATGACTTTCTGTCTATTACTATGAACTATGGCCTTTCTGACAGGAAATCACAAATCCAGTTGCACAACTGAGGTGATATTCCATAGGCACGCAGTTTGGTTAGAAGACGCTTGTGAGGAATGGTTTCAAAAGCCTTCTGGAAATCTACAACTATGGAATCAATTTGACATCCCCTGTCGATAGCACTCATTACTTCATAGGGATAAAGAGTTAGTTGTGTTTCACAAGAACGATATTTTCTGAATCCGTGCTGACTACGTGCCAATAAATCGTTGTCTTTGAGGTACTTCTTAATGTTCCAATACAGTATATGTTCCAAAACCCTACTGCAAATTGAGTAGTGAGATGCACCTGTAGTTCAGCGGAATACTCCTACTTCCCTTTTTGTGTATTGGTGTGACTTGAGCAATTTTCTAGTCTTTAGGTACAGGTATTTCTGTGAACGAGTGGTTGTATATAATTGCTAAATATGGAGCTGTTGTATCAGCAGACTCTGAAAGGAACCTGACTGATATACAATCTGGTCCAGAAGCCTTGCTTTTATTAAGTGATTTAAGCTGCTTTGCGACACCAAGGATATCTACTTCTATGTTTCTCATCTTGACAGCTCTTGATTGGAATTCAGGAATATTTACTTAGTCATCTTTGGTGAAGGAGTTTCAGAAAATCGTGTTTAATAACTCTGCTTTAGTGTCACTGTCATCAATGATTTCACTGTTGTTATCACACAGTGAAGGTATTGATTGCAATTTGCTTTATGTATGACCAGAATCTCTTTGGGTTTTCTGCCAGATTTCGAGACAGTGTTTCATTGTGGGAATTATTGAAAGCATTTCGCACTGAAGCACACGCTATATTTCGAACTTATGCAAAACTTTGCCAGTCTTGGGGATTTTGAGCTCTTTTAAATTTGGCATGCTTTTTTTGCTGCTTCCACAACAGTCATCTGTGTTCCATGGGGGATTACTACCATCACTTATTAATTTATGTGGTATACATCTCTCAATTGCTGTCGATACTATCTCTTTGAAATCATTCCACAACCTTTCTACGCTTACATGAGCAGATTGGAAGGAGTGCAGACTTTCTCTTAAAAAGTGTTAAGAGCATTTTTATCAGCTTTTTTAAAATAGATGTACTTTGCATTTCTTTTTGATGGTTGTAGGAGGTATAGTATTCAGCCTAGCAGCTACTGCCTTGTGGTCGCTAATCCCAGTATTTGTTACGATGCTTACTATTTGTCCAGGATTATTTGTTGCTAAGACATCAAGTATACTTTCACAACCATTTATGCTTCGAGTGGGCTCATGAACTAATTGCTCAAAATAATTTTCTTACAAAGCATTCAGTACAATGTTTGATGACTTATGTCTTCTCTCAGCTTTAAGCGTATAAATTTTCCAACATAATGTGAGTAGATTGAAGTCATAACCAACTATAATTACATGAGTGGGGTACCTATTTGATATGAGACAAGTTTTCTTTGAACTGTTCAGCAACTGTATCTTTTGAGTTGGGGGTCACTAAAACAATCCAATTAATAGTTTAGTGCGATTGTCAAGATAACCTTTGCCCAACCTATTTTGCAGGAACTCTCTACCTCAGTTTCACTACAAGGCAAACTACTTCTTACAGCAACCAACTGTATTTAATCTATCCTTTCTGAACGCTGTTAGATTGTTTGAAAAAATTTCGACCGAACTTATTTCCGGCTTTAGCCAGCTTTCTGTACCTATAACTATTTGAGCTTCAGTGCTTTCTATTAGGGCTTGGAGTTCTGGTTCTTTCCCAACACAGCTACGACAATTTACAACTACAATACCGATTGTTTCTACAACTAACTTGCTGTGTTTTACCTGCCCGATTTTAGACAGGCATCCTTTCTGTGGTTTCCTGAGACCTTCTAACCTAAAAAACCACCCAGTCTCTTCCACACAGCCCCCGCTACCCATGTAGCCACTTCCTGTGTGAAGTGTAAATGTTCAGTAATGATAGCGTGCATGACAGATCTTGAAACTTGCGAAATTTCCATAGACAGAGCAGTTATGGCGAACCTACGATTTTCTCTAACCATTCTGTCAACTCGTTCAGTAAGGTCGAACAGACTTGCATCCTTGGCCCCCTTCATCATGCATGTCATTTCGGCCATCTTTAAACTTTCAGCACAACACCATCAGTCATGAAGTTATCACCGTACACTCGGATCATTCTCTGATGAATTTCTGCTGCGCTATTCCCTTCTGCTTGCAGAAACTGAATTACGCTGTGTAATTTACACTTGGCAGGAGCAACAAGGATGGCAGTCATGTTTACGTGGCTGTAGTGCAACGCAGACTGATGCCTTGAGTTCCCAGGTTCGATTCCCGGCGGGGTCAGGGATTTTCTCTGCCTCGTGATGGCTGGGTGTTGTGTGCTGTCCTTAGGTTAGTTAGGTTTAAGTAGTTCTAAGTTCTAGGGGACTTAGGACCACAGCAGTTGAGTCCCATAGTGCTCAGAGCCATTTGAACCATTTTGATGCCTTGAGGTTGGCATTGGCGGAGTGCGAGAGGTGCATAGTAGTTTACAGTGCATGTTCACTTTCTGGTGCTCCTGTAGCTTCTATACTAAGTGATCAGAGGTTTGGGGAAAAAAAGGCCCTTGCATGCTTATTGATCCATTGAATCATTCCATGTACAGAAGTGTAAAACAAGAGACAAGTGAAACACATGATGTGAGAACATGTATGTACATAATATTAGACAATGGAAATGCCAGACAGGCACAATTTAAATTCTGGCCTGAGATGTTGGTGTTGGCAGTCGTGTGCATGAGACGTGCTTTCTTGTGTGTATGAATAGTGTCTCTCTCTTTTACTGATGGAGGCTGTGGCCAAAAGCTTTATGTAAGTGTCTTTTTAACTGTGCTGTCAGCAAGTTAACATGTCTTCTTTATGGCAAGTAGCAATCTGCCTTTTCCTACATTACTGATATACATAATGTTGTTTTTTATAATGAACATCACACTGAAGATAAATTATGTGTGTATTCATAATAATATAACAGTAAGTCCAATTAATAATAATGCTGCTGATAATCAAACAATGAAAGTTCATTAAAGGGCAAGAAGCTATATCTAACAAATTAGTTTATTTTTGAAAGATAATCAAAATGCATAATTTAAGTAAAAGTAAAATGTCAGTCATTAGCTGCACATGGGAACCTTCTTTTGGTTTACTTTACCAATTCCAACTGTTTGAAATGTTATCCTCAGAAATAAAATATCTCAAGTCATCTATAAGCCAACATGGAATTGAACTGGATGGTATCCTTTGCTGCAGAATCCATTGAAACACATTGATATCGCCAAAAGATTTGGTATGTGTGATAAGTGGCAAACAATTAACTGTCAAATTTCACATTGTACATCGTATGTGTGACAAAATCCAGCCACCGAACTGATCATCTGTTACTGTCTGTCCCCATAGCAGTGTCATTTTGCTCCCTTGTTGTGCTCAATATATAAAGCATAAGTTGGTAGTGTTTGTGAGTATGACAACATGCTTTCAACTGCTGCCAGCTGAAACATTAACACACACACACACACACACACACACACACACACACACACACACACACACACACACAAAGAGAGAAATTATTTATTAAATAGTCTAATACAAGTTGTTATACACACACACACACACACACACACACACACACACACACACACACACACACAAAGAGAGAAATTATTTATTAAATAGTCTAATACAAGTTGTTATGAGTAAAGGAGTTAGACTGTTAACTGATTATCCATCCATATGAAGGTAAAATTTGTATCCTGAGAGTAAGTGTGAGTACAGTATGTGATATGAGTACTATAATCTGAGATTAAGGGGTACCAATAGATTTGTTTTGTCCAACCCGAGTTTGCTACATTTCAACAGAAATATTTTGAAGGGTATGTGGTGACACTGACCTGACCTGTATGGAATCTCTGTGAAACAGATAGGAAGGACTTTGACAAACAGTGAAGAAGCAGTGCATAGTAGGCGATGCCATTGTATGGGCATTGGGCATCTCTGAGGTAGTTTATGTTCATAAAGTGTTATACAGCTTACTGTACTGTGTATTACTGGCAGTATCCTACTGATGTGTAGTTCGATATATCCAGCATCTGCCACAGAACGTGCATCCATTTGGCATTCATGAAAATCTGGTCCAGACTATCATGTTGCAAAAATGTGGCCATCACACACCAATTCGTCCACAGTACCGATTTCTGTTGACAACAGCTTAAGGACTGCAGTGCAGGAGGAGCAGTGTGTCAGTGGGGTAATCATGTGATTAACATCTGAATACAGTGTTCAACAGTGTGCCATTTCTGTTGCTAACACTGGCCTTGTCACACCTCAACAATGCCCACCTGGACTGAACCCGTTGTTAGACTTTGAGGACACCACCACATCCAGTTCTGCCTCTGTTCAGCAACGGCCGCAAACTATGTACGATTCTCTCTTAGCACCTTCTGCGTCCTCTGCGCTGTACATTAGATTTTAGTGACTGCCACCTGTTCCACCACAACAAGTTGTGTCCTACTCAGATCCAGCAGCCATGTTGCATAACATGTCAACCTTTCTCATCACAATAGTTGACACATATTTAAAACTAGCACCATTCAGTGCCACGGTTTGCGACCATGGAGCATATTCTTGAGTATCTCAGGTTTTCCGACAATGCCAGCAAGTATGTGCACATCCTGTGCTACCTAGCGACACAAGCCGAAATCATTAGAGACATTATTTTGTACCTGCCACATAAGAACAATTATGGTTCAGTGAAAGCCACTCTGTTACAGAGACATTCACGCATTCCAGAACAGCAGCTTTAGGAGACCATGTACAATCAACAACTCCAGGAGGACACAGTCTGCAACTTTGGCCCAGACTTCACTCAGTCATTGATCTGTGTCTTATGCCAGACACGACACTGTAGATTCATTGGACAGTGAAGTTGTTGACTGACCAACAACAACACGCTATGATCACCAACGATTCAGCCCACTTAGATGATCAATGTGTGCTGGCAGATTGCATGCCTTCAGTGATCCACCACTTCCGCAGGATTAATAAGTACTAGGATACAACACTTAGTGCTGCTGGGAGTACTCCTGAGTCCATCACAACCACTCACAAATAGGACGTCATACAAGGGGGGCACCCAAAAGAAACCGGATTGTTGTCATAAAAAATTTATTGATGAACCTTTATACAAAATTACTTCAGTCACCTTCAAAATACTCTCCATTACATGCAATGCACTTGTCAGGTCTCTTTTCCCACTGTTGGAAGCACGTTTGGAACTCTTCAAGTTTGATATTGTCCAGTGCCCTTTGCGAAGATGTTTTTACCGCATTCACATCGTCATAACGCTCCCCTTTCAGCGTTTTTTTCATTCGTGGAAACAGGAAAGAGTCGCACGGGGCTAGGTCCGGCGAATACGGAGCGTGGGGAACAACAGACCACCTCTGAGATGCCAAATAGTGGGTCACTTGTAAGACCGTGTGTGCTGGAGCGTTGTGTTGCTGTGATGCAGAAACCAGTCACCTGATCGCCAAAGTTCAGGGCGTTTCCTCCTATCATCCTCTCGCAGACGCCTTAAAACATGCAAGTAAAAGTGCTGGTTAACAGTCTGGTCAGGGGGTACGAGTTCCCGATGCACAATTCCACGAACATCAAAAAAGACAGTGATCATCGTCTTCACATTTGACCTCACTTGCCTTGCTTTTTTTGGTCTGGGAGAGTTGGGATCCTCCACTGGTTTGACGCTTGCTTGGTTACTGGGTCATACCCATAACACCAACTCTCATCCCCTGTAATGACTTTGTTCAAGAAGTTTGGATCACGTGCAATCTCTGTTTTCAAGTCCTGACACACATTCATGCGGATGGTTTTTTGCTCCTGTGTGAGAAGACACGGAACAAATTTAGTACCAATACGTCTCATATGTAAATCCTTACTCAAAATCCGCTGGCACGAGCTCCAACTGATTCCTGTCTCTGCTGAAATTTGGTCGATTGTTTGGCGACGATCCTCGTTGATCTTTTGGCGGACCTTTTCAATGTTATCCTCATTTCGCGTTGTTGAAGGGCGTCCAGAACGAGCTCGGTCTTCAACACACATCTCACCACGTTTAAAGCGCCCAAACCACTCGAAAATCTGTGTGCGGCTCATAGCGTCCGCCTGGAAAGCTTCCTGAAGCATTTGGTGTGTCTCCGTTGCAGTTTTTTTTAAAGCAGGAAACAAAATTTCACACACGCTCTTTGTGCTTTTAAAGTTGCCGTAACGACTTCGCAGAGGTAATTCGCCAACAGTCAGATAAGCACACCACCACACTTGCACGTTCAGCTCTACATTGACGCCGTCTGCACAGCTGTTTCATGAAGGTCTCTACTAACACCATCTAGTGTGAGAACCCTGCACTACGTCTACGAGTGGCAGCGCCCTCGGAGTCCGGTTTCTTCTGGGTCCCCCCTCGTATACCATGACGGTTGGCAATGTGCTATTGCTTGGCTAACCAGTCCACACTGCTTCCTTATCGATGACGTGCTGGTTTCACAGTCAATTCAGTAGAAATGCCCTTAAGTGCTGTAGCCCTGCAATTAGCCAAATACTTCCAGAGGTTCGATATACACCAATGGCTATTAAAATTGCTACACCAAGAAGAAATGCATTGGACAAATATATTATACTAGAACTGACATGTGATTACATTTTCACGCAATTTGGGTGTATACATCCTGAGAAATCAGTACCCAGAACAACCACCTCTGGTCGTAATAATGGCCTTGATACGCCTGGGCATTGAGTCAAACAGAGCTTGGATAGCGTGTACAGTTACAGCTGCCCATACAGCTTCAACACGATACCACAGTTCATCAAGACCCCCCCCCCCCCCCCAGGGGATCCACAACTCTTTCGTGGATACGTGTGTAGCGAGCACAGGACCCTGAGCTAATGTGGCCTTCCTTCCTTTCCGGGCTGCATACCTTCCCTTTCCGCATCCTTCCCCATCCCCCATCTTCGCCCCCCCCCTCACCTCTGGCTCTTTCCTTCCCTTTCTCCCCCTCTGGGAGTATGGTTTGTGCCAACGTCCGGAGACGGACGCTTGTAAATGTACCGCATTCTTCGCCTTCCTTGCTTGTATGTCTTCATCCTTCCTTTGTCCTTCTCTTTTCCTTACCTCTTCTCTTTACCCTTTTCTCCGCTGCGGCGTTCGAGACCTCTCTTCTTTCCTTTCCCTTTCTCTTTCTTCCTCCCTGTGCGTGTCTGAAGGCCGACCCACGCACTTCCATGCGTAGCCGGTGACGGGGTAACGCGTAATTCCCCGCCCCGGGTAGACAGGTAGGACACGTACGTACCCCCTGGTAACGGCCAGGCCCAGGGAGGGGTGATTACCCGAGCTGATACCTTCCGAAAGTGCCGATTGGTCCCTCCGTCCGTTTGTCGGGAGGTATGACCTGAGGTGTGAACAATCACCTAAGGCGGGAGTGCCCTCAGAGAGGGCCCCCACAAGGGAGGAGCGCGCCATCGGAGACGCCGGTAATCATGGGGGATTCTTCCGCAATGGTTTCCTCACCTTCCACTATGTCTGCTCACAAACGTAAGTTCACTGAGTCTCAGCCACAGTCAGTTCTTCCATCGTTGCCACAGTTCCTTGTTGTTTCTCGGTCTGACGAAGGTCACGACTTCTCCACGGTCAACCCTTTCATTATTCAGAAAGGTGTCGACGCAATTGCAGGTCCTGTAAAGTCTTGTTCCAGATTAGGAATGGCACCCTGTTGTTAGAAACAGTCAGTGCCCTCCAAGCATAAAAATTGCTGCGTACCTCACTACTACACACCTTCCCTGTCCGGGTGGAACCGCACCGTACTTTAAATTCTTCGTGTGGAGTCGTTTATACACGCTCCCTCGATGGATTGTCTGACGAAGAAATACAGCACTACCTGTCTGACCAGGGCGTAACGGCTGTTCATAGGGTTATGAAAAGGGTTGACACGAACATCATTCCAACCCGCACTGTCTTCTTGACATTTGACAAAGTTCAACTCCCATCGAAAATCAAAGCAGGCTATGAGATAATTTCCGTTCGTCCTTATGTCCCAAACCCTACGTGTTGCTATCGGTGTCAGCTGTTCAATCACACCAGCCAGTCCTGTTCCAATCCGGCCAAATGTGTTACATGTGGCAAGGATGCCCATGAGGGTGCTTGTCCACCTCCATCCCCTCGCTGCATCAACTGTATGGGTGACCACGCTGCTTTCTCTCGAGATTGTCCCGTTTTTAAGACTAACTCATCCAGGAAATTAGAGTAAAGGAAAAGGTGTCGACCTTTGCTGCTCGAAAATTATTCGCCAGTCGACAGCCCACCGTGCCTCAGAAAGGAAAATACAGCACTGTCCTTGCTTCTCCTCAGCCAACATAGGAGGCGGCCACACAGACTTGCGACCTCACCTTTAGTGCCACGGTCGTCAGATCGGCCAGCGCAAAGATCGCCCGTTCACCCTCACCACTTTCGCCTGCCCACTCTCTGGCTCACCCTTCGTCGAGTTCTGCTAAATCTCGAGCCCAAAAGTCAGACACCAAGACTTCGAAAAAAGAGCATACTCGTGAAGAGTTTTTACGTACGGCAACTTCCCAACCATCGGTTCCTCCTTCCTCTAAACATCATACTTCCAAGAAGGCTACAAAGAAACCCAGTTCCTCTCCTTCTCCGCCAAGGCGTGTCCCATCTACAGCACCACCTGGCGGAAATCGCCCTCGGCCGTCTTCTGTGTCGCCGAGGCGCACTGCTGGCGGCCGATCAACCGGCCGATCGCTGGTGGCAGGAGCTGCTCCTGACCAACCTAGGGATCAGGATCTTCTGCCTTTGGCTGAATGCCATTCCATGCTGTCGGTCGCAAGCTCAGAACAGCCGTTGAGTTGACAGCGACCTTGGTCACATTCCTCCATTTTCTGTTCACCCTATGTCCATTATCCACTGGAATATCCACGGTATTCGAGCCAATCGGGATGAATTGTCGATCCTCTTACGATCCTACTCGCCGGTCATCTTCTGTCTTCAGGAAACATAGCTGCGTCCTCATGACCGCTTTGTTCTCCCTCATTTTCAGTCCATCCGATATGATCTCCCCTCTGTTGAAGGCACTCCAGCGCATGGAGGACTCATGATTCTTCTCCATGAAACTCTCCATTATCACCCAATCCATTTAAACACTTCCTTCCAAGCTGTCGCCATCCGTCTTTCCCTTTCCGGATACACGTTCTCTCTTTGTACTGTATACATTCCATCGTCCACACCAATGGCACGAGCTGATCTCCTTCATCTTCTTGGTCAGCTTCCACCCCCATATTTGCTGGTTGGGGACTTCAATGCCCACCACCCACTTTGGGGATCTCCACATCCTTGTCCACGTGGCTCACTATTGCTAGACGTCTTCCACCAAGCAGATCTAGTTTGCCTCAACACTGGGGTCCGTACATTTTGTCTGCCTCCACGACAAATTTATCTCATTTGGACCTTGCGGTCGGTACTGTTCCGCTAGCTCGGCGCTTCGAATGGTTCGCCCTTGATGATACACACTCGAGTGACCACTTTCCATGTGTCCTTAGACTGCAGCCTCAACTGCCCTACATGCACCCGCGACGCTGGAGGTTTGCCCAAGCCGATTGGACACTTTTTTCGTCTCTAGCGACATTCGATGACCGTCACTTTCCCAGCGTCGACGATGAGGTCACACATATTACCGACGTTATTCTTACAGCTGCGGAACATTCAATACCACGCACCTCCGAATTGCCCCGGCGCCCCCCAGTTCCTTGGTGGAACGAGGCATGCCGTGATGCAATACGTGAGCGGCGACGTGCTCTCCGCGTTTTCTGCCACCATCCTACTTTGGCCAACTGTATCCGCTATAAGCAGTTCCGAGCGCGATGCCGTCGTGTCATCCGCGATAGCAAGAAGGCAAGCTGGAAATTCTTTATTAGCTCATTTAACACCTTCACTCCCTCCTCGGAAGTTTGGAGTCGGCTTCGACGGTTCTCAGGCGCACCTAGTTTCTCCCCGGTCTCTGGGCTCACTGTCGCGCATGACACGTTAGTGGACCCCGTCGCAATTTCTAACTCGTTGGGTCAGCACTTTGCTGAGATTTCGAGCTCTTCAAATTACCCGCCAGCGTTTCTCCCGAAGAAACGTGCTGCGGAAGTGCGACCTCTTGCTTTCTCCTCTCAAAATCGCGAAAGCTACAATACTGTTTTCTCCTTGCGGGAACTCCAACATGCACTCTCTTCTTCTCGCTCCTCCGCCCCAGCACCGGATGGTATCCACGTCCAAATGTTGCTGCATTTATCAACCCATAGTCTGCGTTACCTCCTTCGCCTTTATTATCGAATTTGGACCGACAGTACTTTTCCCAGACGATGGCGTGGTGGCTGGAATCCCGCAGTCTTTTAACACCTGCCCAATGCGGATTCCGAAAGCATCGTTCTGCAGTTGACCATCTTGTTGCTCTCTCCACTTATATCATGAACAATTTTCTCCGGAAACGCCAAACAGTAGCAATATTTTTTGATCTGGAGAGAGCATACGATACCTGTTGGAGGACCGGCATCCTCCGCACACTGTTCTCTTGGGGCTTTCGAGGTCGGCTGCCCCTTTTTCTTCGCGAATTTATGGCAGAGCGCACATTTAGGGTGCGGGTGAACACTACTCTCTCCCGTACTTTCTCCCAAGAAAACGGGGTACCCCAGGGCTCCGTGCTGAGTGTTGTACTGTTTGCCATTGCCATCAATCCAATTATGGATTGTCTCCTTCCTGATGTCTCGGGCTCCCTCTTTGTGGACGATTTTGCGATCTACTACAGCTCTCAACGGACCAGCCTTCTTGAACGACGTCTTCAAGGATGTCTCGATCGCCTCCACTCTTGGAGCATTGAAACCGGCTTCCGTTTTTGTCCCAGTAAGACCGTTTGTGTTAATTTTTGGCGACGTAAGGAGTTTCTTCCGCCCTCCTTACATCTAGGTCCTGTCAACCTTCCGTTTTCAGACGTCGCTAAATTCTTGGGTCTTATGTTTGACAGAAAACTGTGCTGGTCCTCCCACGTTTCCTATCTTTCGGCTCGCTGTCTGCAATCCCTCAACACCCTCCGTGTCCTGAATGGTACCTCCTGGGGAGCGAACCGAGTGGTCCTTCTCCGCCTATATCGCGCCTTAGTGCGCTCGAAATTGGACTGTAGAAGCATAGTCTACTCCTCTGCTCGGCCGTCTATTCTTCGGCGTCTCGACTCTATCCACCACCGTGGATTACGTTTAGTGTCTGGAGCTTTTTACACCAGCCCTGTGGAAAGCCTTTATGCTGAGACTGCTGAACCTCCGCTGTCCAATCGGCGAGCAGTCCTTCTGAGTCGTTATGCTAGCCATCTGTCTTCCATGCCTGCTAATCCAGCCCATGACATTTTTTTCGACGCCTCCTTTGATGTAGGGTATGCAGGCCGCCCCTCCTCCCTACTACCACCGGGAGTCCGCTTCCGTCAACTGCTCCATTCTCTTTCCTTCCGCTTTCCTAAAACCTTCTTGACAACTTGGGGTACAGCACCGCCTTGGCTCCGTCCCCGGATCTGCCTGCTCCGTGACCTTTGTCGATTTCCCAAGCATGGTACCCCTTCACTTGTTTATCGTCGGGCATTTGCTGCTCTATGTGCACAAATGACGGACGCCACATTTATTTACACCGACGGCTCGAAAACATCGTTAGGTGTAGGGAGTGCCTATATTGTTGGCGACACCCCAAATCACTTTCAGCTTCCCGACCAGTGTTCGGTTTATACTGCGGAGCTTTACACTGTTCTCCAGGCTGTCCACTACATCCGCCGCCATCAGCGGATACAGTACGTTATCTGCTCAGATTCTCTCAGCTCTATCCTCAGTCTCCAAGCTCTTTATCCTGTGCACCCTCTGGTCCACCGGATTCAGGACTGTCTGCGCTTGCTCCACCTGGGGGGCGTCTCGGTGGCGTTCCTCTGGCTCCCGGGACACGTTGGTATCTGTGGAAATGAGGCGGCCGATATTGCAGCCAAGGCTGCAGTCTCTCTTCCTCGGCCAGCTATTCAATCGATTCCCTTCGCCGATCTACGGAGCGTTCTATGTCGACGTGTTGTTCATTGTTGGCACACGCATTGGTCGACACTTCCCAATAATAAATTGCGGGACATGAAAGCTCTTCCTTGTGCTTGGACCTCTTCCTCCCGAACGCGTCGTCGGGAGGAGGTAATTTTAACTAGACTCCGGATAGGGCACTGTCTTTTTAGCCATCGACATCTTTTAAGCGGCGATCCTCCCCCACTCTGTCCCCACTGCTCTCAGCTGTGGACGGTAAGACACCTTTTAATTGAGTGCCCCTATTTTAATCCGTTACGCTCCCGTCTACAGCCTTCGCCTGATATATTGTCGATTTTAGCAGATGACACGCGCTCAGCCGACCGCGTTCTCAAGTTTATTAGTGCCAGTGAAATGACGTCAGTCATTTGAAGCTTTTTTTGGGGACAACCAACCCCTTTCTGTAGTGGATTTTTAAGCCTTCCTTCTGCTTTTAGTTTCTCCAATTTTATGACTTTCATTCCCATTGCTGCTGGTTTTCAATTTCGGCTTTTTACTGTTTCCTAAGTAACGGACCGGGCGCTAATAACCATAGAAGTTTTGCGCCCTAAAACCAAAAAAAAAATTCATCAAGAGTAGTGACTGGCATATTGTGACAAGCCAGTTGCTCGGCCACCATTGACCAGACGTTTTCAGTTGGTGAGAGATCTGGAGAATGTGCTGGCCAGGGCAGCAGTCGAACATTTTCTGTACCCAGAAAGGTTTGTACAGGACCTGCAACATGCAGTTGTACATTATCCTGCTGAAATGTAGGGTTTCGCCGGGATTGAATGAAGGGTAGAGCAACGGGTCCTAACACATCTGAAATGTAACATCCACTGTTCAAAGCGCCGTCACTGCAAACAAGAGGTGACCGAGAGGTGTAATCAATGGCACCCCATACCATCACGCTCCTGTCTGTGATGCAGCGTCAAGGGTAATCGCAGCCATGGTCTCCGAGCTGATAGTCCAAGCTGCTGCAAACGTCGTCGAACTGTTCGTGCACATGGCTGTTGTCTTGCAAACGTCCCCATCTGTTGACTCAGGGATTGAGACGTGGCTGCACGATCCGTTACAGCCATGCGGGTAAGATGCCTGTCATCTCGACTGCTAGTGATACGAGGCCGTTGGAATCCAGCATGGCGTTCCGTATTACCCTCCTGAACCCGCTGATTCCATATTTTGCTAACAGTCATTGGATCTCGACCAACGCGAGCAGCAATGTCGCGATACGATAAACCGCAATCGCTATAGGCTACAATCCGACCTTTATCAAAGTCGGAAACGTGATGGTACGCATTTCTCCTCCTTAGACGAGGCATCACAACAACGTTTCACCAGGCAACACCGGTCAACTGCTGTTTGTGTATGAGAAATTGGTTGGAAACTTTCCTCATGTCAGCACGTTGTATGTGTCGCCACCCGCGCCAACATTGTGTGAATACTCTGAAAAGCTAATCATTTACATATCACAGCATCTTATTCCTGTTGGTTAAATTTCGCGTCTGTAGCACGTCATCTTCGTGGCGTAGCAATTTTAATGGCCAGTAGTGTAAGTTCACCGGCCCACACAGAAAAAACAAGGCACCTGCGGCTTTCATACGCTGCACAGGGACCCCATGCAGGAACATCTATTTGTATTAGACATGCAGAGGCACCTATTTTTATCGGACCTCTCGATGAATCAATACTTCTTGATAGAGATGGGATCATACATCACCTCCCTGTCAGGACTCAGCATGTCGATGTCATGCCAAAACTCACCTTACGTCTCCATTCAGGAAATAACTCAAAAATTATGGTCTGTGAGACTACTGACTGTGCAGTTGTAAGGGATCTGTGATCCCACGAACATAGATGCTAGTATCCGACGCCCAGGTCGATAACAGACAGGAATCGATTGTCGAGCGCTGCAGGAGGCAGTGAGACGAGTGTCGAGTGCGGAGTAGTACTAGAGAGTGTCGAGTCAGCAGTAGTGTTGGAGAGACGGGCAAGAATGGTGGTCGAGTGAGTTGTGAACGGTAAAATTCACGGGAGTATGACGAGTGAGTACGTCCCCCTGATCGTCGTGGGGTTGACCCTCACTAATACCGATTCGCGAGTGATATGAAACAGAAAGCGAAAAGTGCCGAATTACGTGTTTCGCGTCAACCGCGTCGGCCAGCAACAACCATGGATTGCAGTGAGGATTGTTGTGAATGTTAACCATCAGCATTGCGTGTGACAAAGTACTGAAAATCAGCAATCAATAAAAAAAGATAACCGCAATTAGATGTGTAAGGCGAAGGTAGCAACTGCCTCATAATTTGTGTGTTAGTTGGAAATATATATCAGTTTCTACATCGCAACCTTTATGCTCCTTAATAATAGACAAACTTTCAATCATTCCACTATTCAGTTGCAAAACAGCCGCACTCGGTTGAAATACCCCCGAAACCACAGCAGAAAAACCGATAGCCTTTCATCCATTAAGCACACGGTCATATAGTCATAATAATTAACTGTTTGGCGGCTACGGTAAATTACCCTAAATCCAGTAAAGGAATTAATCGGGGGTGTTTCACAGTGCACTTGTACATTTTATATCACGCACATCACTGAGACAGTTATCGACGCAGCCTTCTTACTCTGTTCGAACAGCACCATGTCAATGACACATATTTCAATACACTTTATGAGAGTGTGTCATCTAATTGATGATATACTGACTACACATCAATACTACATTGACTATCGCTATCAATCTCAGTGACTTTGCACTGAGGAGGAGGACCTAACTTAAGGCACTCCATTGATGATGTGACTATTGATCTGTAACTGGTCTGAGAACCCCTCCACGCAGCGCAGTGTCTACAACTGGAAATGACAGGCAGTGTGCCAGATTCCACCCCAACCCCCTCTGTCCCTGGCCATCTGTGGCTCTCACACTGCATGTTTCTCTCCATGCCAGCTATGACCTCTGTATGTCAACCGTCTCCTAAAGGTCAATACAGTGGGGCTTGCAGCATTACTAAACTGTATCATCAACTTTACCACTTCCTGAGTCTATGTGCATGCTTGTGCAATTTGGGATGGGACAATGTATGGTATCACGACCACAAATGGCCCACCATAGCCCACCACTTTGCCACAAACATCAGTGCATGTGTCCCTTAGATTTACATTCATCTAAGTTGGCTATTAAAGAACTGTTGCAAGCAGGGATTGTACATCCTTCTGACATCCCTTGGGCTTCTGACGTTTAACTTGTGCCCAAAAAAGATGATTTCATCAGGATCTGCTGTAACTATTGGATGCTGAACTATACAACTGTACACGATAACTTATATCAAAAACTTCATGCATGCTGTCACCAGTATGACAGTGTTTGGTGTTATTGACTGCAAAGGAGCTTACTTTCAATTCGCAGTTCATCCAGATGATATACGGAAAACAATGACCACCATGCTGTTCAGATTGTTCGAATACTTCCACATGTTTTTTGGTCTCAAGAATGCTGCTCACATATGGAAGCAGTTCATCAGTCATTGTATTTTCCATTTTTCCTTCAGTAATACATACCTAGGTAACATTCTCATTTTCTCCAAAACCACGATGAACGTTCTAGGCATCTGGAACTAGCTCTATCCACACACCAAGACAGTGGTGTGGTTATTAATGAATCCAGATCACAGTTGAATCAACCAGAGGTCACATTCCTAGGTGACAAGCTCAGTGCTTCTGGAGCAAGGCGACAGCAGAGTGCATCTCTATGGTGAGCAATCTCCTCTCAAACGTATAAATGTTTCACAATCTACATTGCTTCATAAGGACTCAAAATTTCATTTGTCGCCACCTGTCTTGTGTGGCTGAGCTGCAGACACCTCTCACAAATGCTTTGGTGGACACTGACAGACTGGGCAAGAAGAAAATTCAGTAGACTTCAGAGATGGTGGAGCATTTTGATACATCAAGTGGCACTTAGCAAATGCTGTCACCTTGGCACACCCCAGTCCTGGTGCCCAGCTGTCTCTCATGGCTGATGTGAGCAGTTCTGCTATTGGGGCAGTATGCAACAGGTGCTCCATGGTGAACGTCAGCTGCTCTGGTTTTTCCCCAAGAATCTGTCACCCTCCAGGCCAGGTGGACTGCATTCAGTCAGGAGCTTCTAGCATTGTATTCCACCATCCAGTACTTCCGTGAAGATACTGAGATCTGAGAAGTTCCTGTATCACAAGCCACTAGTAGGTGAGATAAGAAACCTGTCATTGGATGCCAGCCCTTATCTTGCTGTATACCACAGACATCAGGCATGTACATGGCCCAGACAAAATTATTGCAGTGCTATATCCATAGAATATGATTTCACAAGCATGGCAAAGGAACAGATGAACAACCCGAGCATCAGAGAGCTGTGCAGCAATCCAGACATGGGCCTCCAAATCGAACATAATTCTCCCCCCCCCCCCCCCCCCCCGGGGATCCACAACTCTTTTGTGGATTTTCTGGGCTGCATACTTTCCTTTTCCACATCCTTCCCCATCCCACATTATTCCCCCCCCCCCCCCCCGCCCCTCACCACCGTCTCTTCCCTTCCCCTCTTACCCCTGTGGGAGTATGATTCGTGCCCACATCCGGAGATGGACGCTTGTAACTGTAAGACATAGGGATAGCGCATAATTCCCCACCCCGGGTAGACAGGTAGGACACGTACGTACCCCCTGGTAATGGCCAGGCCCAGGGAGGGGCGATTACCTGAGCTGGTACCTTCCGAACGTGCCGATTGGTCCCTCCGTCCGTTTCTTGGGAGGTGTGACCTGAGGTGTGAACAATCACCTGAGGCGGAAGTGCCCTCAGAGAGGCCCCAACAAGAAAGGGGCGCACCAACGGAGACGCCGGTAATCGTGGGGGATACTTCCGCAATGGTTTCCTGTACGTCTACAATTTCTGCTCACGAGCAAAAGTTAGATGAGTCTCATTCTTCCATCAGTGCCACAGTTCCTTGTTTCTTGGTTGTACGAAGGTCTAGACTTCTCCACAGTCAACCCATTCATTATGCAGAAGGGTGTCAACGCAATTGCAGGTCCTGTAAATCTTGCTCCAAATTACGAAATGGCACCTTGTTGTTAGAACCAGTCAGTGCCCTCCAGGCACAAAAATTGTTGCGAACTCCGCTGCTACACACCTTCCCTGTCCGGGTGGAAGCACACCGCACTTTAAATTCATCACGCGGGGTGGTTTATACACGCTTACTCGACGGATTGTCCAACGAGGAAATTCAAAACTACCTGTCTGGCCAGGGCGTAACGGTTGTACATTGAGTCATGAAAAGGGTTGACAAGGACTTGGTACCAATCCGTACTATCTTCTTGACATTTGACAGAGTTCAACTTCCATCGAACATAAAAGCAGGCTATGGGATAGTTTCAGTTTGCTCTTACATCCCCAATGCTACGCATTGGTATCGGTGTCAGCGGTTTAATCATACCAGCTAGTCGTGTTCCAATCCGGCCAAATGCGTTATTTGTGGCGAGGATGCCCATGAGGGTGCTTGTCCACCTCCATCCCTCATTGCATCAACTTTCTGAGCGACCACGCTGCTTCCTCTAGAAATTGCCCCATTTTCAAAGATGAACGGCTTATTCAGGAAATCAGAGTGAAGGAAAAGATGTCTACATTTGCTGCTCGTAAGTTATTCGCCAGTCGAAAGCCCACTGTGCCTCCAGCAGGTACATATAGCACTGTCCTTGCATCTCCAAGGCCTGCTAAGGAGGCAGCCACGCAGGCTTGTGATCTCACCTTTAGTGCCACGGTCGTCAGATCGGCCAGCGCAAAGATCGCCCGTTCAACCTCCCCACTATCACCTGCTCACTCTATGGCTTCTGATAAATCACGAGTCCCAAAATCAGATACCCGGACTTCCAAAAAAGAGCCTACTCGTGAAGATTTTTTTTTACATACCCCAACTTCACAACCATCGATTCCTCCCTCATCTCAGCGTCCTGTTTCCAAGAAGGCTCATAAAAAACCAAGTTCCTCTCCTTCTCCGCCACGGCATGTCTCATCTACAGCGCCACCTGGCGGTAACCGCCCTCGGCCGTCTTCCGTGTCGCCAAGGCGCACTGCTGGCGGCTGATCAACCGGCCGATCGCTGGTGGCAGGAGCTGCCTCCGAACCACGTATGGATCAAGATCTTCTGCCTTTGGCTGAATGCCATTCCACACTGTTGGCCACCGGCTCTCAGCAGCTCCTGCTCTGTCCACCCTATGTCCATTATCCATTGGAATATCCGCGGCATTACAGCCAATCGGGTTGAATTGTCGACCCTTTTACGATCCTACTCGTCGGTCATCTTCTGTCTTCAGGAAACAAAGCTGCGTCCCCACGATCGCTTTGTTTTCCCTCATTTCCAGTCAGTCCGGTTTGATCTCCCCTCTGTTGATGGCACTCCAGCACATGGGGGACTTATGATTCTTCTCCATGATACTGTCCATTATCACCAAATCGCCCTAAACAGTTTCTTCCAAGCTGTTGCTGTCTGTCTTTCCCTTTCTGGATACACCTTCTCTATCTGTACCGTATACATTCCATCGTCCACACCGATAGCAAGAGCTGATGTCCGTCATCTCCTTGGTCAGCTCCCACCCCCCTATTTACTTGGTTGGGGTCTTCAATGCCCACCACCCGCTTCGGGGATCTCCCCGTCCTTGACCACGATGCTCTCTATTGATTGACCTCTTCCGCCAAGCGGATCTTGTTTGCCTCAACACTGGGAAACCTACATTTTTGTCTGCCTCCACGACTAATTTCTCTCATTTGGACCTTTCGGTCGGTACTGTTCCGCTAGCTTGGCGCTTTGAATGGTTCGCTCTTGCTGATACACACTCGAGTGACCATTTTCCGTGTGTCCTTCGATTGCAGCCACAACTGCCATCTATGCTCCCGAGACGCTGGAAGTTTGCCCAAGCCGATTGGACACTGTTTTCATCTCTAGAGACATTCGATGACCGTCACTTTCCTCCGCAGTAAAAACCGAACACTGGTCGGGAAGCCGAAATCTATTAGGGGTGTCGTCAACAATATAGGCACTCCCAACAACAAATGATGTTTTTGAGCCGTCAGTGTAAATAAATGTGGCATCCTTCATTTGTGCGCATAGAGCAGCAAATGCCCAGCGATAAACGAAAGAAGGGGTGCCATCCTTGGGAAGCTGACAAAGATCACGGAGCAGGCAGGTCTGGGGGCAGAGCCAAGGCGGTGCTGTACCCCCAGTTGTCAAGAAAATTTTAGGAAAGTGGAAGGAAAGAGAACGTAGTTTTGACTGTGACGTTTCAAAGGAATCGCTCCTATGCTCCTGGAATACAAAACCCGAATGTTTATCCGTTGATGTGGATTCAACTACTTCCAGTTGTGGTTCTAGTGGATCAACTGCTGACTCACCTGTCTTATTAACTTTATATATGGTGGGCTTGCCGCCACTGAAGTTATTGTTAAATATGACGCACATAATGGTAAAATTCTGGAGAACGCATGAGAAGGTTAATACGTGAAGTCTGGGAAGGCGATCTGATGAACATAAAATGTACGTTTAAATGGAAAATTTAAAGTGTTCATGCATGTAATATACACTGAAGCGCCAAAGAAACTGGGATAGGCTTGCGTATTCAAATACAGTGATATGTAAACAGGCAGAATGCGGCGCTGCAGTCGGCAACGCCTATATAAAACAAGTGTCTGGTGCAGTTGTTACATCGGTTGCTGCTGCTACAATGGCAGGATTTAAGTGAGTTTTAATATGGTGTTATAGTCGGCGCACGAGCGATGGGACACAGCATCTCCGAGGTAGCGATGAAGGGGTGATTTTCCTGTACGACAATTTCACGAACATACCCTGAATATCAGGAAGAGGATAAACATCAAATTTCCGACATCTCTGTGGCCGGAAAAGGACCGTGCAAAAACAGTACCAACGACGACTGAAGAGAATGGTTCAACGTAACAGAAGTGTAAATTGCTGCAGATTTCAATGCTGGGCCATCAGCAAGTGTTAGCGTGCAAACCATTCAACGAAACATCATCGATATGGGCTTTCGGAGCCGAAGGTCAACTCGTGTACCTGATGACTGCACGACAAAAAGCTTTACGCTTCACCCGGGTCCGTCAACAGCGACATCGGACTGTTGATGACTGGAAACACGTTGCCTGGTGGGACGAGTCTCGTATCAGATTGTATCGAGTGGATGGACGTCTACAGGTATGGAGACAAACTCATGAATCCGTGGTCCCTGCATGTCAGTAGGGGACTCTTCAAGCTGGTGGAGGCCCTGTAATGGTGTGGGGCGTTTGGAGTTGGAGTGGTGTGGGACCCCTGGTACGTCTAGATACGACTCTGACGGGTGACACGAACGTAAGCATCATGTCTGACCATCTGCATCCATTCATGTCGATTGTGCATTCCGACGGACATGGGCAATTCCATCAGGACAATGCTACACCCGACACGTCCAGAATTGCTACAGAGTGGCTCCAGGGACACTCTACTGAGTTGAAATACTTCCGCTGGTCACAAAACTCCTCAGACCTGAACGTTATTGAGATGTCTGGGATACTTTGCAGCGTGCTATTCAGAAGAGATCTCCACCCTCTCGTATTCTTACGGATTTATGGACAGCTCTGCAGAATCCATGGTGTCAGTTTCCACCTGTACTACTTCAGACATTAGTCGAGTCCATACCACGTCGTGTTGTTCCATTTCTGCGTGCTCGCGGGGCCCTACACGATATTAGGCACGTATACCAGTTCCTTTGGCTCTTTAGCGTAGCTTTCCTTGCTTGAAAGTCAGTGGCTTAGAGTATAATATTGTCGCTTGTAGAGGTAATAGTCACAGACAATGAGCGACGCAATGACGTCCGGAGTCGTTTCTACAGAAACCACTCATGGCATTGTCGTATAGCTATAAAAGAAGAAGCGCTGGATATTTGACACTACAGTGTCGCTGGCACGGAGCTGGAAGCACGGCTCACGCTACAAGGAAGTCGAAGTGGTGGACGCACACCCAAACATGAGGAAACAGCTGCTGCTACAAGTGGCCATTCCGTCGACACATAGACGAGAGAACACTTTGTGTTGCAACCAAGTGGCTGTTCTGTCCACACACTGAAGAGAACAGCTGGTGCTATAACCAAGTGGCATCCAGTCGACACGTGGACGAGAGAACACCTCATTCTACAACCAAGTAGCTGTTCCGTCTGCACATAGTAGCTCGTGCTACAACCCAGTGGCATTCCATCCACACATCGAAGAGAAAATAACTCATGCTAAAAGTGGCCATAATATCAGAACGTAGATAAGAGAACAGCTGGCGGTACAACCAAGCCAAGCGGCCGTCGTGTCGACAAAGAAGAGACAGAAGCCCAGGCTCACTGAGAATGTGTGCTGCGGCGTCACAGTGCGTGTTCGTCGCGGACGAGGGCGCTGTGGAGTTCCAAGGGATCCTCTCCTGAAGTTCCTGGAGGCGCTACCGTTGCTGATGGAGTGGACGCAGCAGCTGCAGTAATCAGAATGTTACCATGTCAAGAATTACATGCAATAAATCTACTACTACTAGTACTAGTACTACTACTACTACTAACTGACTGCAATTTAAATTTATCCGACATATTGTTAGTGGGCTAAAGCTGAGTATTGAATCTTGAGTTTTGTAGTAACTGCTGTACTACGAGTCTATACAAGGGATGTATGTCGGAGGCTGTAGAGAAAGGGAGTTTCACACACTTGTAAAGAACATGAATCAGTTATCATGGAATGGACGTCATTAGTCCAAAATAGGTCAAAAGCAGTCTCTGCCACTTGGCTACCAGGACGACTCCAGAAACTGAACGATTGACCAACTCATCTAAAGTAGCTGCCTCAGGACGCGTCACGCCACATCGCAGCTGTCTTCCATGTCACTCCCTACTGGGAGCTCTCAAAAGGCACCGCTAAATGCCGAGATAGGGGTCATTCTAAAGGCAGGCGAAGGCCTGTGGCTACCCAAGGGTTGTCTACCAATTACTCTACTGTCCTTGGTCTCTAAAATACACAAGAGACTGCTACGGCAGTGCGGTCAAGCCAGCATGCAGTATACAAAGGTCAGTCATAAAGTATTAATTAGCAACTCGAAGCAGTAAAGTAATTGCTTTTGGGATGGTTGGTAGGTACACAATCCCTGCTCCTCTGTATCACAGTATTCTACGAAAGAAATCAAATCAAAATAGCCCATTTTTACTTCATTAAATCTTTCCTTCCATTTTTTTAGGTGATCTGTACACTTAATTTGGCTATCTCGTTACGATTCCATTACTACCTTTACGCAACAGATTTCGATTATCGAGTCTGCAGATGAGGCAATCCGTTATTGTCTGAAAGTGATGGTTCTCTGACGATACGAATTCTTGTAGAAATGGGAATATGTAAGCGGAGCCCAGTACTACTGAGCATCAGTTCGGGTTTCGGCAGCGGTATTCCATGTTACCTGAACTTTGCAGCTGGTGGACGATGCAGTGGACGCAGTGGGACTCTGTGACTTCTTACGAGCCCTCTTCCAGCACTTCTTCCTTGTTTTTGACAGCGTGCGCGTCACCTGTGTAACACGTCTGCCTCATTGGAAGAACATTTTTCGTGAGAAGAACATTTTTCCAGTATGGCACCTCGATCAGTGCTGGCATGTATGCCGATGGCCTCGTTGCGCCATATTTTACGGTTCAATCCCGCGTCCGGCCATCCTGATTTAAGTTTTCCGTGATTTCCCTAAATCGCTCCAGGCAAATGCCGAGATGGTTCCTTTCAAAGGGCACGGCCTACTTGCTACCCCGTCCTTCCCTAATCCGATGAGACCGATGACCTCGCTGTCTGGTCTCCTTCCCCAAAACAACCAACTAACCAATCATATTTTTACTGAATGTGGTCTGCGTATTGACTTGAGGTCATTGAAAGTTTTGCCTGCAGGCTGCATTATAAGTTATGGTCGGACGAGTGTAACAACGGTTTTAAAATTTTTCTGGTCGGCACTTGGAGAGCAGATTTTAATTACTGACTTGCTCCTTTCCGTTTTCTGTATTAGTAGTCAGCCGGGCACCTGTATCTGAGGGAAGATATTTAGTACTTTATCCACATAATCACTTCACGAACTACTATAATCAAGACTACCATAATTTTATTTAATCCTGAGCATCCATATTTTAGCATGTGGACGTAATGATTCATATTTTTATGTTTGTTTCGACAAACCCGTAACATAAAATTTTAATTAACTGAAAGGAATACTTGTATGCGTTTTAGGCTTACTCATCCAATATACACACATCAAAAAAAGTTTTGCATCACTCCGGTCCCCAGAACTCCTGAAGATAGACATTGACTGTGGATATTGTATCACAGACACAGTCCCTTTGACTGTTCAGAGATGTCACTAAACACGTCCAAAGATGTAAACAACCATGCGTGAGCAGCGCCGATTAGACGGAGGGGTCCGACAGCCGATCAGTTCCAATCATTCCACCAGGAAGGAGGTACACGTCTCGTGTTGCCTATAGTTCAACCATGCCTAGACGGTCAATACCGCGGCTCTACCGCGTCCGCATTGTTACTTTGTTCCAGGAAGGACTCTCAACAAGGGAAGTGTCCAGGCGTCTCGGAGTGAAACAAAGCGATGTTGTTCGGACGTGGAAGAGATACAGAGAGACAGGAACTGTCGATGACACGCCTCGCTCAGGCCGCCCAAAGGCTACTACTGCAGTGGATGACCGCTACCTACGGATTATGATTCGGAGGAACCCTGAAAGCAAAGCCACCATGTTGCATAATGCTTTCCGTGCAGCCACAGGACGTCCTGTTACGACTCAAACTGTGCGCAATAGGCTGCATGATGCGCAACTTCACTCCCGACGTCCATGGCGAGGTCCATCTTTGTAACCACGACACCATGCAGCGCGATACAAATGGGCCCAACAACATGCCGAATGGACCGCTCAGGATTGGCATGACGTTCTGTTCACCGATAAGTGTCTCATATGTCTTCAACCAGACATTCGTCGTAGACGTGTTTGGAGGCAACTCGGTCAGGCTGAACGCCTTAGACACACTGTCCAGCGAGTGCAGCAAGATGGAGGTTCCCTGCTGTTTCGGGGTGGCATTATGTGGGGCCGACGTACGACGCTGATGGTCATGGAAGGCGTCGTAACGGCTGTACGATACGTGAATGCCATCCTCCGACTGATAGTGCAACCATATCGGCTGCATATTGGCGAGGCATTCGTCTTCAAGGACGACAATTCGCGCCCTCATCGTGCACATCTTGTGAATGACTTCCTTCAGAATAACGACATCGCTCAACTAGAGTGGTCAGCATGTTCTCCAGACATGAACCCTATCGAACATGCCTGGTATAGACTGAAAAGGGCTGTTTATGGACGACGTGACCCACCAACCACTCCGAGGAATCTACGTCGAATCGCCGTTGAGGAGTCGGACAATCTGGACCAACAGTGCCTTGATGAACTTGGGGATATTATGCCACGACGAATACAGACATGCATCAATGCATGAGGACGTGATACTGTGTATTAGAGGTACCGGCGTGTACAGCACCCTGGACCACCACCTGTGAAGGTCTCGCTGTATGGTAGTAAAACATGCAATGTGTGGTTTTCATGAGCAATAAAAAGGGCGGGATGATGTTTATGTTGATCTCTGTTCCAATTTTCTGTACAGGTTCCGGAACTCTCGGAACCGAGGTGATGAAAAACTTCTTTTGATGTGTGTACTTTTTAACCTGATGGATTAATGAAAGGACCAGAGCTGGTACTTCTCGCATGGAGAAGATGCCGTTCGCACGCTTCCATACACTGCCATTACCACACGTTGTTAAAAAACTACTTATTCACTTCCATGGTGCTCTACCACAGTAGATTTATTTGTGAGGAAATGAATCTTCAATCACTACATAACACAGACACATTTACATTTAGCAATATAAGATGGTGAATCGTGTCAACCGACGCTATTTGTTGCTAACCCAACATCAGAGTTACCAGACGATCTCGATGTCTCCTGTTTAAGTCACTGCTTGTGTCGATACTGGAGTTCGCCACCATGTTATATAGTGTGGTAGTACGCAGCGGATTCATGCAACCAGGACGGTGCTCTACTACTGGCACATCAACTGACATTGTGCCGCAGCGTAGCTACAACTCCATAGTAGTGGAGCACCTTCACAATACTTCACGACTCTTATACCACAAGTCACGAAACTGACGGATCCATACAGCTGGATACAGCATCGACTGTAGTGCCAGCACCAAACAGCCGTTTATGTGTCAGTAGCTCATGAGTGGTTGAGCTTAATGAATCATAACAATAGCCAACCAATGTTGTACTGTACAAACGATGGCGTAAATAATATGATAGGAAAAATGAGATCATGCTCAAGAAGACCCTATAACGATTGCAGTGCCTTTGCGTGTATATTTCGTGTCAGCATCTTCTCATACGTATATCTCCGATATGTACAACGGACAACTCTCTCTCTCTTTCTCTCTCTTTCTCTTACAAGATTATGCAAAACGTGCAGCTACACAGACGGATGTGTTGTCCAAATAGAAGCGTCATTATCCTGGGACGCCTTCTGAACTTCTCACTCTACTTCCAGACAGCATGGAAAGGCGCTCTCGCATGATACTGAAAAGGTAGATGGTCGCTCTAAAGGTGTGTACATAGTTGCCATTGCTTGTCATATTTTTACGCTACGGGGTTGCTGTAGTACGTCTTCCCATAGCTTTGTAGAAATGGTAGAACTGTGTTCTAACACAGAATAAGAGTGTACTGCAAAAGTTTTTCTCTACAGTATTTTTAACCTATCATCAGCCAAGTCTCATACAGCGTATAAAACGGATCAAATGCCAGCACACAGTATCGTTTTCTTATAACTACAACTACCATCGATTGGGTATGATTTCCGCTAAGAACTTGATTTCAGATTTTGCAAAGTGTCATCCAGAGGGCATGCCCTTACGGCGTTGTGGTATCCCGAATCTATGGACGCACAGTGATTTTAACAGATGCCTTCCTTCCACATCTCTACGATTAAGATCTGAACATTGCTACTGCTCCATATATCTTGCGGCAGTTCTAAGTCACTTGGCTTCTGCAGTAAATAGTTTGTTCCAGAAGATAATCCAATTATCTTTCTTGATTTTTGTTATACCTTACTCTCTGACATAAATGACATTTTTGTCCACACAATAAAACACATAAAATATTTGTCACATTTCACGTGTTACATACAGTGGTGTCCAAAATTAAAGAAACCGACGGAAATTTTCCAAGGTTGAGTTTATTTTTCTACAAAACAGTATCAAGGATGATAGTGAAGTAGAAACAATGCAAAGAATACAAACGTAAACAACTGCAACATGCGTAAGTTAAACAAAAATGTTTTTCGTTTTTTCTAACTTAACGGATTTTCACACACATTGCGACAACTAGTTAATGTGCTCAGTGTGAGGTGTTGACCATCTTTGGCAACAATGCAGGCCTGGCAACGACGAGGCATGCTGTGACTGATGTCATAAGTCTCATGTTGAGGGAATAACGCCCATTATTCCTGCAGAGCTGCTCCAAGTCTTGGAGAGTGGTTGGTGGATGCTGACATGATGCAAAGCGTCCCATTTAGCGCATCTCAGACATTCTTTACCGGATTCAAATCGGGAGAGCGTGCAGGCTGTACCATGTGTGCCACATCTTCCCTTTCCAAGAAAACATTAACCACTCCTGCTCTACGAGGCCGAGCTTTATCGTCCATCAACACGAAGTCTAGGCCCACAGCACCTCGCAACAACCGCACATGAGGTCCCACGACCTCGTCGCGATACCTGACAGCAGTTAAACCTTACCGTTTCATCCGTAGAATTTCACGAAGAGGTATTCGAGTTGTCAACATTATCATTGCCCGCACCATTAGGGATCCTCCTCGATACAGCTCTCTTTCCACAATGTTTGGGTCCCGAAATCGTGTTCCATGTTCCTTCGAGATGCGAATCCGTCGAGAATCGCTCTCCAGACCACATCAGGACTCAACCATGAAAAGAACATTGGCCCACTGTTCGAGCGTCCAGGTGGCATGTTGATGACTCCACTCTAGACGTTCCCTCCTGTGAAGATGCGTCAGAGGCAGACATATAGCAGGTCTTTGACAATAACGGCCACTCTCCCGAAGTCTTCTGTGCACTCTTTGCATCGGTACTGCACGTCCAGTGGATGCTTAGAGGTCAGATGTCAGTTGCCGTGCAGTACTAAGGCGGTACTGTCGCGCCCTTAAAGCCAATTAACGGCCTTCTCTTTCTTTTGTCACACATGGCCGGCCCTCCCTTGGTCTTCGGGATACAGTTTCCGTCTCTATAAACTGTTGCCACATCCGAGAAACAACAGAACGATTCACGTTAAGCCATGGGGCCCCATAAGTTTCCTACTGTCCTACTTCTATTCTTCCTATGGCTCTCCACCGCAGAGAGTCTGGTAGGGGTCTTCTCTCTGCCATACTGAACCGTCTGTGACTCTGTACACAGCGATTGTGGATGTGAGACTTGCCGGCAAACATTACTCTGTTTCATGGATGCCCTGACGTCAGCAGTGGCTTGGTTGTCCGTGGACCAAAATTCCATTTTCCGTGCAGAACACGATCCTACGGACATCCGATGACAGTTTGTATGACTATATCGTCAATTAGACACAGGACGGGGAAATAGCGTTTGTTTCTTTGATTTTGGACATTAATGTATTTTGCAGACGGCTGCGAGATATTCCTGTCACTGTACTTTCCTTGTATAAATATTGGTACCAATTCATAAAAGGAAATCGAGTCTCTTTAGGAATGTTTTGTTATGTAATATTATTCAAAAATCACGAATGGTTGTGTGAAAAAATTATAATCTTGAAAAATCATGTTCTGAGTTGGTCGCACTTCTCCCAAATTGTGTGTTACAGAAATGTCAAGACATTGTCGGCGCTGCATGATGAAATACATATTAAGTAAACGTTTTATCCTCGTCATATATGAATGCTTTTAGTAAAGAAATATTTGTTAACTAGTATTACAAAAATGACCGTCTGAAACAAGCGTCGCCGGCAACGTAGCGGTTCAAAACAATAAAAGATAAGACGCACGTGCTGCAGTCCCTTTCGTGAATCTGTCGTTTCCTCATGCTATGAAGGCACTATCATTGACTTTTCGACGAGACAACTTGCGGTTCAGTTTCCAAAACTAGTATGATTGTGAGGAGACGTATGACCAGGACGTGAGCCTTGAATTTAGTAAATGTGGCTGAACTGCTATGTAAAGTGCATTTGTATCTACGATGCGAATATTTCAGAATTCTCTAAAGTCTTCTTATAAACTGCATGCTTCGTAGCCTAATTTTACAGGGCCTGTTTGTACCATTTATTTGTCAGTGTACAAAGTTACACTAACGCGCGTATAAGATCCTAAACGGTGTGGTATAGTAATAGTGAACATTGGGAAACCTGAATGCACGGTGATTGTTCCTTAAGTAATACTAATCTCGAAACATACTCGCTCTTCTTTTCTTTCAACTGCATTAACCAGATCTAGATGGAATCCAGTGCGTTTTCTATTACCACTGCCCAAATACGAGGGTTGGAACTTAAATAGTGTCAACTATTTATTCACAACCGATAGAAAAGAGTTACATATTTGCACCCGTTACTGTCCTTCAAAGTTGTCACTAGCGCTATGTAGAACCCATTGCCAGCGATGTTGAAGGCGTAGTGTACCATTAGCAGAGCCTGTTCTGTTGATGGTGCGAATGGAGCGGTCTACTGCCTGTCGAATTTCTCGAACAATTCTGAAGCGAATGCCTCGAAGTGGTTCCTTCATCTTCGGAATCAAATAAAAGTCAAAAGGACTTAAGTCTGGGGAGTATGGTGGATGGTATAGTACTTCCCAGTCCCATCGACCAAACAGAGCAGCCACAGCTTCGTTGGTTTGGCGTTTCGGTTTTGTCTTCGTTGCATTCGCTTCAGAACTGTTCCAGAGATTCTACAGGCAATAGACCGCTCCATTCGCACCATCAACAGAACAGGCTCTGCTAACGGTATACTACGCCTTCCACATCGCTGGCAACGGGTTCTACACAACGCTGGTGACTGCTTTGAAGGACAGTAACAGGTGCAAACATGTAACTCTTTTCTATCGGTTGTGAATAAATAGTTGCCACTATTTAAGTTCCAACCCTCGTATCATCCGCTTTTCTTATCGAAAGGAGTCGTCGTTGAGTTTTATACAATAAATGTTACGCTAAGTTTGTGTGAGTTCCGTGGCGAATGCAAAATCTTCAAAAATCGCAGGCCGGTCGGGAACGTTTTCACAGATTCCCTTGCAGTCCTGGGAAGTCTGTCTGTCGCTTGTTTTTGTATAGAGAGGGGACTGGTATTGCTCCAATAGACAGAAACCTAAATGGGTTTTGCCGTGATCATGCTGAACACGGAGCTAATCCGCCCATACTTACCAACTTTCAGTTGAATTATTTATTTATTAGTAGCTATAGATGTCCATTACCTTAGAAACAATTGCAGACCATGTTTCATGATTGTTATCATCATCATTATCATTGTTACAACCCGAATAGGAATCTGTAGTGCTGCAAAACCCAGAACCACATTACGCTACTAAACTACTTAAAAAGAATAAACGAAAAGAAAGTGATGCAGAGTAGGAGGAAGGACAGAAAAGGACAGAGATCCGGAATAACAAATAACTATGTAGCTACGAAGAAACTCGAAACATAGTGAAAAGAGATTTGTAGTAATGGTAAGAAAAACATAACTAACTTAGTAAGATAACGTTAGACGTCGGTAGTAATAGTTCTTAGTGCTGCTGTTGTCTTATCTACACATGATGCAGGGCAGTTCACCAATAACGGTCGTTAGCTGCCTATCCGGAATGCTGTATCGCCCACGGCACTCGCCGTCGGACTCTGAAAACATGATCTCCTTTATGGTGGAAGATGTTCATACTGTTCCTAGTGTTTTTAAGTAATGCATTACACGAATGCTGAAAGTATTTGTATGGAGTGTAGCCATGTATGGAAGTGTAACTTGGACGATAAACAGTTTGACAAGAAGAGAATAGAAGCTTTTGAAATGTAGTTCTACAGAAAAATGCTGGAGATTAGTGGGTAGATCACGTGACTAATGAGGAGGTACTGAATATAATTGGGGAGGAGAGAAATTTGTGGCCAACCTAACTACACCACTGGCCATTAAAATTGCTACACCACGAAGATGACGTACTACAGGCGCGAAATTTAACCGACGGGAAGAAGATGCTGTGATATGCAAATGATTAGCTTTACAGAGCATTCACACAATGTTGATGCCAGTGGCGACACCTACAACGTGCTGACATGAGGAAAGTCTCCAACCGATTTCTCAAACACAAACAGCAGTTGACCGGCGTTGCCTGGTGAAACATTGTTGTGATGCCTCGTGTAAGGAGGAGAAATGCGTACCATCACGTTTCCGACTTTGATAAAGGTGGGATTGTAGCCTATCGCGATTGCGGCTTATCGTATCGTGATATTGCTGCTCGCGTTGGTCGACATCAAATGACTGTTGGCAGAACATGGCATCGGTGGGTTCAGGAGGGTAATACGGAACGCCGTGCTGGATCCCAACGGCCTCGTATCACTAGCAGTCGAGATGACAGGCATCTTATGCGTCTCGATCCCTAAGTCAACATATGGGGACGTTTGCAAGACAACAACCATCTGCACGAACAGTTCGACGACGTTTGCAGCAGCATGGACTATCTGCTCGGAGACCATGGCTGCGGTTACCCTTGACGCTGCATCACAGACAGGAGCGCCAGCGATGGTGTACTCAACGACGAACCTGGGTGCTCGAATGGCAAAACGTCATTATTTCGGATGAATCCAGGTTCTATTTACAGCATCATGATGGTCGCATCCGTGTTCGGCGACATCGCGGTGAACGCACATTGGAAGCGTGTATACGTCATCGCCATACTGGCGTATCACCCGGCGTGATAGTATGGTTACACGTCTCGGTCACTTCTTGTTCGCATTGACGGCACTTTGAACAGTGGACGTTACATTTCAGATGTGTTACGACCCGTGGCTCTACCCTTCATTCGATCCCTGTGAAACCCTAAATTTCAGCAGGATAATGGACGACCGCATGTTGCAGGTCCTGTACGGGCCTTTCTGGATACAGAAAATGTTCGACTGCTGCCCTGGCCAACACATTCTCCAAATCTCTCAACAACTGAAAACGTCTGGTCAATGGTGGCCGAGCAACTGGCTCGTCACAATACGCCAGTCACTACCCTTGATGAACTGTGGTATCGTGTGAAAGCTGCATGGGCATCTGTACCTGTACACGCCATCCAAGCTCTGTTTCACTCAATGACCAGGGTATCAATGTCGTTATTACGGCCAGAGGTAGTTGTAAACTGAAAAATTTGTGGTAAGATCTTATGGGACCAAACTGGTTAGGTCAGCGGTTCCTAAGCTTACACACTACTTAATTTAACTTAAACTAACTTATGCTATGGACAACACACACACCCATGCCGAGGGAGGACTCGATCCTCCGACGGGGGCAGCCCCGCGAACCGTGACAAGACGCGCTAGACCGCGCGGCTACCCCGCCTGGCAGAGGTCGTTGTTCTAGGTACTGATTTCTCAGGATCTATGCACCCAAATTGCGTCAAAATGTAATCACATGTCAGTTCTAGTGTAATATATTTGTCCAATGAATACCCGTTTCTCATCTGCATTTCTTCTTGGTGTAGCAATTTTACTGGCCAGTAGTGTAGATGAACGGATCGATTGGTAGGGCACATACTGAGGTGTCAAGGGATCACCAGTTTAGTACTGGAGGGAAATGTAGGGGTGGGGGCGGGGAGGGGGGTTTAATAATCATAGGAGGAGACCAAGAGATGAATACAGTTATCAGTTTCAGAAGGATGTAGGTTGCAGTAGTTACCTAGGTATGAAGAGGCTTCCACAGGATAGAGTAGCATGGAGAGCTACATGAAACCAGTCTTCGGACTGAAGACCAAAATAACAACAACACGAATGCTGCCTTATATCTTGTTCGCCAACTGGTTTCAGTCAAGTACTATTGAATAAAATTCAGCTACAAATATGATCTGCAATGCCAAAAAGTAGGATGTAACGTCCGTATGAAGAGAACTACGTCAAAACGCTATTACAAATCTAACATTACAGCACTTACATCTTACGAAGACACTCGGTTAATTTTAAATAGTACAGATTCAACACATCCTGAATGTGTGAAAACCACGCAGTTTCCAGTTAGAATAAAGACAATAAGCTGGCTTGAAAGAGCCAAAAACTGAATGACATATATTCACTAATACCACGGTCAGAAACAATAGAATACAAAGATACCGCAAACATGCATAATACACAAAGAAATAAAAGATTACGAAATTTTGCAGTAAAAAAATTTACTAAAATACCTTAAGGAATAAGGCAATGTATAGTATATAAATTTGTAAACGACTAAAATAGAAAACAGGTTTTATATATGTAAAATAATATAAGTGTCTTTATTTCTACTACCAAAATTTAAATAATAATTTCTAAACTTGGCTTTCATGTACAAAGTGTGACAAACAAAAACAACAGCACAAGTTTAAGTGCTACAGAGATACGATGCAGTGAAAATATGCCAGGCACAAGACTTTTGGTGTTTTTGGCACTTGGGGCTGACATCCTACGGACTGAGCCCCTGCACTGCACACGCTGCTGACGCAACACACTGTCTTCCATTCGGGAACTCAGAATCGAGTCTCGTGGTACATTGTGGGAACACCATTTGCTCCGCTTCCAGCGCTGATGTTAGTCATCTTTTCTTCCCTCCGTCTCTTCTATGCTGGGTCTTCAGTGGGGCAGTGGTGTTAGATACTAACGATCTTCGTGTTCTCTTCCACATTTGCAATGGCTTATCTCGCGCTTACATTAACCTGCGATCTTGCAATGTTAACCATTTACATATGTTACGTAGACAAATGTATTCCTGAAATTCCATTACCCTTCATTAATTGTACTACTTGTTGCAATTTTTCCGTCAGTGTATGAGTTAGATTCTTCCAAATACCTCTCCTTCAGAAACGGTTTTCTTAATAATGATCGTCTGCAATTTATATAATCTTGACTTCTGCGTTCGTCCGTTATATTACTACCCAAATAGCAAAACTCTCCTACTACTTTTAGTGTCTCTTTACCTAAACTACACTACTGGCCATTAAAATTGCTACACCAAAGAAGAAATGCAGATAATAAACGGGTATTCATTGGACAAATATATTATACTAGAATTGACATGTGATTACATTTTCACTCAATTTGGGTGCATAGATCCTGAGAAATCAGTACCCAGAACAACCGCCTCTGACCGTAATAACGGCCTTGATACGCCTGGGCATTGAGTCAAACACAGCTTGGATGGCGTGTACAGCTACAGCTGCCCATGCAGCTTCAACACGATACCACAGTTCATCAAGAGTAGTGTGACTGGCGTATTGTGACGAGCCAGTTGCTCGGCCACTATTGACCAGACGTTTCCAGTTGGTGAGAGGTCTGGAGAATGTGCTGGCCGGGGCAGCAGTCGAACATTTTCTGTATCCAGAAAGGCCCGACAGGACCTGCAACATGCGGTCGTGCATTATCCTGCTGAAATATAGGGTTTCACAGGGATCGGATGAAAGGTAGAGCCACGGGTCGTAACACATCTGAAATGTAACGCCCACTGTTCAGAGTGCCGTCAATGAGAACAAGAGTTGACAGAGACGTATAACCAATGGCACCCCCTACCATCACTTCTGGTGATACGCCAGTATGGCGATGATGAATACACGCATCCAATGTACGTTCACCGTGATGTCGCCAAACACGGATGCGACCATCATGATGCTGTAAACAGAACCTGGATTCATCTGAAAAAATGACGTTTTGCCATTCATGCACCCAGGTTCGTCGTTGAGTACACCATCGCAGGCGCTCCTGTCTGTGATGCAGCGTCAAGGGTAACCGCAGCCACGGTCTCCGAGCTGATAGTCCATGCTGCTGCAAACGTCGTCGAACTGTTCGTGCAGATGGTTGATGTCTTGCACACGTCCCGATCTGTTGACTCAAGGGTCGAGACGTGGCTGCACGATCCGTTACAGCCATGCGGATAAGATGCCTGTCATCTCGACTGCTAGTGATACGAGGCCGTTGGGATCCAGCACGGCGTTCCGTATTACCCTCTTGAACCACCGATTCCATGTTCTGCTAACAGTCATTGTATCTCGACCAACGCGAGCAGCAATGTCGCGATTCAATAAACCGCAATCGCGATCTACATCTACATCTACATCCATACTCCGCAAGCCACATGACTGTCTGTGGCGGAGGGTACCTTGAGTACCTCTATCGGTTCTCCCTTCTATTCCAGTCTCGTATTCTTCGTGGAAATAAGGATTGTCGATATGCCTCTGTGTGAGCTCTAATCTCTCTGATTTTATCCTCATGGTCTCTTCGCGAGATATACGTAGGAGGGAGCAATATACTGCTTGACTCCTCGGTGAAGGTATGTTCTCGAAACTTCAACAAAAGCCAGTACCGAGCTACTGAGCGTCTCTCCTGCAGAGTCTTCCACTGGAGTTTATCTATCATCTCCGTAACACTTTCGCGATTAGTAAATGATCCTGTAACGAAGCGTGCTGCTCTCCGTTGGATCTTCTCTATCTCTTCTGTCAACCCGATCTGGAACGGATCCCACACTGCTGAGCAATATTCAAGCACTGGGCGAACAAGCGTACTGTAACCTACTTCCTTTGTTTTCGGATTGCATTTCCTTAGGATTCTTCCAATGAATCTCAGTCTGGCATCTGCTTTACCGACGATCAACTTTACATGATCATTCCATTTTAAATCACTCCTAATGCGTATTCCCAGATAATTTATGGAATTAACTGCTTCCAGTTGCTGACCTGCTACCTTGTAGCTAAATGACAAGGGATCTTTCTTTCTATGTATTCGCAGCACATTACACTGCATTCCCTGCACCATGCGTCAATTCGCTGCAGATCCTCCTGCATTTCAGTACAAATTTCCATTGTTACAACCTCTCGATATACCACAGCATCATCCGCAAAAAGCCTCAGTGAGCTTCAGATGTCATCCAGAAGGTCATTTATGTATATTGTGAATAGCAACGTTCCTACGACACTCCACTGCGGCTCACCTGAAATCACTCTTACTTCGGAAGACTTCTCTCCATTGAGAATGACATGCTGCGTTCTGTTATCTAGGAACTCTTCAATCCAATCACACAATTGGTCTGATAGTCCACATGCTCTTACTTTGTTCATTAAACGACTGTGGGGAACTGTACTCAACGCCTTGCGGAAGTCAAGAAACACGGCATCTACCTGGGAACCTGTCTATGGCCCTCTGAGTCTCGTGGACGAGCAGCGCGAGCGTTAGGCTACAATCCAACCTTTATCAAAGTCGGAAACGTGATGGTACGCGTTTCTCCTCCTTACACGAGGCATCACAACAGTGTTTCACCAGGCAACGCCGGTCAACAGCTGTTTGTGTATGAGAAATTGGTTGGAAACTTTCCTCTTGTCAGCACGTTGTAGGTGTCGCCACCGGCGCCAACCCTGTGTGAATGCTCTGAAAAGCTAATTATTTTCATATCACAGCATCTTCTTCCTGTCGGTTAAATTTCGCGTCTGTAGCACGTCACCTTCGTGGTGTAGCAATTTTAATGGCCTGTAGTGTAATTCGCTCAGCATTACCCTACTTTCTTCAGCTAAATTCCGTTGGTCTTCTTTTGTTGATGTCCATCTTGTAACTTGTTTTTAAAGCACAGGCCACCCAATGCAACTGATCTGTCAAGTTCTTTGCCGTATCTAAATACACTCCTGGAAATTGAAATAAGAACACCGTGAATTCATTGTCCCAGGAAGGGGAAACTTTATTGACACATTCCTGGGGTCAGATACATCACATGATCACACTGACAGAACCACTGGCACATAGACACAGGCAACAGAGCATGCACAATGTCGGCACTAGTACAGTGTATATCCACCTTTCGCGGCAATGCAGGCTGCTATTCTCCCATGGAGACGATCGTAGAGATGCTGGATGTAGTCCTGTGGAACGGCTTGCCATGCCATTTCCACCTGGCGCCTCAGTTGGACCAGCGTTCGTGCTGGACGTGCAGACCGCGTGAGACGACGCTTCATCCAGTCCCAAACATGCTCAATGGGGGACAGATCCGGAGATCTTGCTGGCCAGGGTAGTTGACTTACACCTTCTAGAGCACGTTGGGTGGCACGGGATACATGCGGACGTGCATTGTCCTGTTGGAACAGCAAGTTCCCTTGCCGGTCTAGGAATGGTAGAACGATGGGTTCGATGACGGTTTGGATGTACCGTGCACTATTCAGTGTCCCCTCGACGATCACCAGTGGTGTATGGCCAGTGTAGGAGATCGCTCCCCACACCATGATGCCGGGTGTTGGCCCTGTGTGCCTCGGTCGTATGCAGTCCTGATTGTGGCGCTCACCTGCATGGCGCCAAACACGCATACGACCATCATTGGCACCAAGGCAGAAGCGACTCTCATCGCTGAAGACGACACGTCTCCATTCGTCCCTCCATTCACGCCTGTCGCGACACCACTGGAGGTGGGCTGCACGATGTTGGGGCGTGAGCGGAAGACGGCCTAACGGTGTGCGGGACCGTAGCCCAGCTTCATGGAGACGGTTGCGAATGGTCCTCGCCGATACCCCAGGAGCAACAGTGTCCCTAATTTGCTGGGAAGTGGCGGTGCGGTCCCCTACGGCACTGCGTAGGATCCTACGGTCTTGGCGTGCATCCGTGCGTCGCTGCGGTCTGGTCCCAGGTCGACGGGCACGTGCACCTTCCGCCGACCACTGGCGACAACATCGATGTACTGTGGAGACCTCTCGCCCCACGTGTTGAGCAATTCGGCGGTACATCCACCCGCCTCCCGCATGCCCACTATACGCCCTCGCTCAAAGTCCGTCAACTGCACATACGGTTCACGTCCACGCTGTCGCGGCATGCAACCAGTGTTAAAGACTGCGATGGAGCTCCGTATGCCACGGCAAACTGGCTGACACTGACGGCGGCGGTACACAAATGCTGCGCAGCTAGCGCCATTCGACGGCCAACACCGCGGTTCCTGGTGTGTCCGCTGTGCCGTGCGTGTGATCATTCCTTGTACAGCCCTCTCGCAGTGTCCGGAGCAAGTATGGTGGGTCTGACACACCGGTGTCAATGTGTTCTTTTTTCCATTTCCAGGAGTGTACAATTACCACGTAACCAGCTAACCTGAAAGTTCTTCATTCTTCTCCCTGAACTTTAATTCCCTTTAAAATGTCTCTTTGCTTTCCTTTATCGCTTGTTCAGTGTACAGACTGAATAACATTGGTGATAGGCTGAAACCACGATCACTCCCTTCCGAGCTACTGCTTCCATTTCATGTCTTCCGACGATTAAGACTACAATCTTCATTTTGCACAAGTTATAGATGATCTCTCGCTCACTGTGTTTATTTCCGCTCCTTTCGGGAATTCAAAGAGTGGGACGTAGTCAAAATCGTCAAAATCTAAAACGATATAAATGTAAGTCTGTTTTGTTGAATTTACTTTGTAAGATAAATCGTAGTGTAGCAACGCCTGTTTCTAAATTGTTCTGGAACCGATACCGATCTTCCTCGAGGTCGTGTTAGTATTTTTCGGCCATGACCTCTTAAACGTGTTGTCAAGATTATTCACGCGTATGAGCAACTGCATTCATTTGAGTTGTATTATTGCACTCCTCTGGAAGTATGAAGTTATTTTGCCTTTTACATAGCTTGCATACCACCAGGAAATTTTAGTCTTGATTAGTTCTCCCAAGGATCTTAATAATTCAGAGGTCAAGTCGCTTACTCCATATGCCATCTTTCTCCTAAGGTCTTTCAGTGCTCCGGTAAGCTCCTCTTGAAGTATCACATGCACCATAGCACCTTATATCTTGTTTATTAATCAAATATGCGGCGAAACCAAGGCGGGGAACAGTTCCTACACACTGCAGAGTTTAAAGCACCACTGTGGAGAGTAATGTGGTGTCAATGCAGTTAATATTAGCGGTCTGCACATTAGTGTCTCAGCTCGAGTTTGTTGTCTAGAATAACACGCAGTTCATGGAATATTTTGGGTGACTGACACACTGCTCAGTTCTCATAGTTTTGCAGCTGTACAGGTTTAATTGAGGTGTTAAATATGCATTCATCATTTTCAGCTTAAATCAGCACGTTCTTCTTTTGGGTACTTACCTGTTATTACCGGATATTATAACATTTATTCACTTTGTTGGGCAGCTTTTATCCCATCCTACGTAACAGCCATTAGCAACAGGCATTGTGAACCACACAGAACGACCATGCCCCTCTAAGCTACATCTACAGGAGTAATTGCTACACACCGAGGTGATAAAACTCATGAGCCGGCCGGAGTGGCCGTGCGGTTCTAGGCGCTACAGTCTGGAACCGAGCGACCGCTACGGTCGCAGGTTCGAATTCTGCGCCGGGCATGGATGTGTGTGATGTCCGTAGGTTAGTTAGGTTTAATTAGTTCTAAGTTCTAGGCGACTGATGACCTCAGAAGTTAAGTAGCATTGTGTGTGTGTGTGTGTGTGTGTGTGTGTGTGTGTGTGTGTGTGAAATCTTGAAATCTTATGGGACTTAACTGCTAAGGTCATCAGTCCCTAAGCTTACACACTACTTAACCTGAATTATCCTAAGGACAAACACACACACCCATGCCCGAGGGAGGACTCGAACCTCCGCCAGGACCAGCCGCACAGTCCATGACTGCAGCGCCTGAGACCGCTCGGCTAATCCCGCTCGTCAAAGTCGCATAGTGCTCAGAGCCATTTGAACCATTTGAACAAAAGTCATGAGATAGCTCCTCATATCGTGTCGGACCTCCTTTTGCAGCAAATCGACGTGGCAAGGACTCAACAAGTCATTGAACGTACCCTGCAAAATATCGACTCCACGGTGTCTCTATATCCGCCCATAACTGCGAAAGTGTTGGGCGCAGGATTTTGTGCGAGAAAATGGCCTTAGATTATGGCCTAGAAATATTCGATAGTATTCATGTCTGACGATCTGGGTAGCAAAATCATTCGCACGAAGTATCTAAAATGTTCTTCAAACCAATCCCAACAACTGTGGCCCGATGATATGGTGCATTCTCGTTTATAAAAATTCCCTCCCTGTTTACAAACATGAAGTCCATGAAAGACTGCAAATGCTCTCCAAGTTACCGAACATAACCATTTCCAGTCAATGATCTGTTTAGTTGGACCAGATGAACCAATGCATTCATCTGCATCTACATCTACATCTACGTGATTACTCTGCCATTCACAATAAAGTGCCTGACAGAGGATTCAATGCACCACCTTCGTGCTGTCTCTCTACCCTTTCACTCTCGAACGGCACGCAGGAAAAACGAGCACTTAAATTTTTCCGTGCGAGCCCTGATTTCTCTTATTTTATCGTGATGATCATTTCTCCCTATGTAGGTGGGTGCCAACAGAATGTTTTCGCAATCGGAGGAGAAGACTGGTGATTGAAACTTCATGACAAGATCCCATCGCAACGAAAAACGCCTTTGTTTTAATGATTGCCACTCCAATTCCCGTATCATGTCTGTGACACTATCTCCCCTATTTCGCGATAATACAAAACTAGCTGCCCTTCTTTGTACTTTCTCGATGTTATCCGTCAGTCCCACCTGATGCGGATCCCACACCGCACAGCAATACTCCAGAATAGGGCGGACAAGCGTTGTGTAAGCAGTCTCATTGGTAGACCTGTTGCACCTTCTGAGTGTTCTGCTAGTGAATCGCAGTCTTTGGTTTGCTCTACCCACAATATTATCTATGTGATCGTTCCAATTTAGGTTATTTGTAATTGTATTCCCTAAGTATTTAGTTGAATTTACAGCCCTCAGATTTGCGCGACTTATCGTGTAATCGAAATTTAGCTGATTTCTTTTAGTACTCATATAAGGTGTCAGTCAAATCCAACACCTTCCATGAAAACCTTGACATGATAGCAAATCCGACAGTATGTCACATAGCTCCGAATAAATCTTGACATTACATTAACCAAAGTAATACGATCAACGTGTGAGCAAATGAAATACCACAGACTAACACAAGAACGCCTAAATGCATGTCATACCTTCCCACCGTGAAACAGACGCAGTTCCGAGGGGAGAAACGAGAACAGAAGCCGAGAGCAGAACCGTGTTAAGCTAGAAGGCCCTACGATAAGGGACGGACACTAACATTTCCGGCCGACCGCCAAGACCACCCCTCAGCCCATGTTAAAAGATAGAGCCCTCCAGAAGAACAGTATAGATCTTACGATAACACTAAAAGGGCCACAACAGCTGCAAGTTTTAGCGCGAGACTATACGCGTCTCTGTTCCGTTGCAAACGTTAAAAACATTGCCCCACCACGAAAAGTATGACGTTTCTCATTGGATAGACAGAATTTTTGTAGGCGGGCTTAAGGTTAACATGGAGACCCTGATTGGTCAGTTGAAAACACAGTCAGATGCCTTTTTCTTAAACCAGCTTCGGTAAATTGTAGTAAAGAAAGGTTAGAGAAGAGTTGCTTCCGAGACGGCGAGGTGTGTGAAGCTGCACTGCCCACCGCCCCCTGACGCTGCCTAACCAACGACAAGGTAATGAATGCACGCGATGCCGCATAAGTCATAAGGCATCACTCAGAACTGCAGAAGTCTCATCTGTTACATCCCCTTTTTACGTAATACTAGTGTCGATCGTCAATTAAACTTCGTGGTATTCACATTTGCTATTAGAAATTAAAAGTTAATTATTGAAAAGCCACATCAGCCACTGTAATTTACGACAAGTTAGATAAGTAATTAAATATAATTGAGGGTCACTGTAGACCATTTTTGATAGTTTTCTCTTTTATGAAACTTCATTTAAACCTAGATTATAGATGTGATATGGCATAGGTCATCCTTTGATCCATTATAGAACTTGGAAACCCATTCAGGGAATATTCGTTCACATTTTTGTTGAACGCAGTTGGTTTTTATCATCCTGTATTAAAATATTTCATTTTATCAATAGTGAAATTTATAAACAATGTTTTGTGAGTAGAATAAAAATTCCAGTGGTAAACTTAACTACTTTCTCGACGTTATTTTATCAGCTAACTAAAAATAGGAAAGCCTTGAACCCCTTCCACTAAATTTAGTTAGTATTAAGATTCTTTTATAGGGAGTGCAGTGGAGCTGACGCTGAAATCATTAAGTATTTGATTATATCATCGCTAGTCTCACTGAACTCTTCTGAACTCTGCATGTCATGTGTGGTCTGGCGTTTCCTTACCAGCAACAGGTCCCAGGTTGAAACTAGTCAATTCCCTAAAAAACACGCTCAAAGCGTCGTTGCACGAAAGTGGTACGGAGACACGACTTAGAACAAACAGACACCTCGTAGAATGTTAGACTCATGTTAATAACTTCACACTTTTCTTTATTCAGGGTCAATTGACACTTCTCGCACCATGCACATATCTTATCTAAATCACTTTGCAAGTCGCTTTGTTCATATGATGACTTTACAAGACGGTAAATGACAAGCATCATCTGCAGACAATCTAAGACGGCTGCTCAGATTGTCCCCTATGTTGTTAATATAGATCAGGAACAATAGAGGGCCTATAACACTTCCTTGGGGAACGCTGGATATTACTTCTGTTTTGCTCGATGACTTTCCGTCTATTACTACCAACTGTAACCTTTCTGACAGGAAATCACGAATCCAGTAGCACAACTGAGGCGATACTCCGTAGGCACGCAGTTTGATTAGAAGACGCTTGTGAGGAACGGTGTCGAAAGCCTTCTGAGAATCTAAAAATATGGAATCAATTTGACATCCCCTGTCGATTGCACTTATTACTTCATGAGTATAAAGAGCTAGTTGTGTTTCACAGGAACGATATTTTCTGAATCCGTGCTGACTATATGTCAATAAGTCGTTTCCTTCGAGGTACTTCATAATGTTCGAATACAGTATATGTTCTAAAACGCTACTTCAAATCGACTTTAGTGATATAGGCCTGTAATTCAGCGAATTACTCCTACCTCCCTCCTTGGGTATTGGTGTGTCTTGAACAATTTTCCAGTCTTTAGGTACGGATCTTTCTGTGAGCGAGTGGTTGCATATAATTGCTAAATATGGAGCTATTTTATCAGCATACTCCATGTAAACACAGCCCCCCACCATTACGGAGTCACCACCAGCTTGGGCCGCGCCTTATTGACGACTTGGGTCCATGACTCCGTAGCGTCTGCGCCACACTCGAACCCTACCGTCAGCTCATACTGAAATTGGTACTCATCTGACCAGGCGACGGTTTTCCAGTCGAGCAGGGTCCAACCGATACGATCACGAGCCCTGGAGAGGCTATTAGCAAAGGCACTCGGATCGGTCGTCTGCTGCCATACCCCGTTAACGGCAAATTTCGCCGCACTTCCCTGACGGATATGTTCATAGTACGTCCTAAATTGATTTCTGCGGTTATTTCGCACAGTGTTGCTTGTCTGTTAGCGCTGCCAAGTCTACGCAAACGCCGCTCACAGTAGTTAAGTGAAAGTCGCCGGCCGCTGCGGTGTCCGTCGTGAGATGTAATACCTGAAATGTGATATTCTCGGCACGCTCTTGACACTGTGGATCCCGGAATACTGAATTCCTCAACGATTTACGAAAATGCCCTTTACATCTATCTCCAACTCTCATCCCGTGTCGGGAGGACGACGGTTCAATCCCGCGTCCGGCCATCCTGATTTAGGTTTTCCGTGATTTCACTAAATCGCTCCAGGCAAATGCTGGGATGGTTCGTTTCAAAGGGCACGGCCGACTTCATTCCCCATCCTTCCTTTATCCGATGAGACCGATGACCTCGCTGTTTGGTCTCTTCCCCCAAAAACAACCCAACCCAACCTCATCCCGCGTTCGAAGTCTATTAATTCCAATCGTGCGACCACAATCACGCCGGAAAGCTTTTCACATGGATCACCTGTGTACAAATGACAGCTCCGCCAATAGACTGGCTTTTGTACCACGTGTACGCGATACTATCGTCATCTGTACATTTGCATATCGCTATCCCATGTCTATCGTCACCTCAATGTAACTACGAGGGGCGTTTGAAAAGTCCGTGCAAAGTGCGATCGATGGCACCACCGGCGCGTATCGAGGTCATGTTTAGTTAGCAGCATCTTCGCAAAGAACGCACACCAAGTTTCAGCCATATTGGTCTATTTCTTTGTGTTTGGCATTCATGTGAATCAAGGAAGTCGAGTGATTGTCAAAAGATGGACGAAAAAGAATTTCGTGTGGTGATTAAACATTACTTTATGAAAGGAAAAACGCCTCAGGGGACTAAACAGAAGCTTTATAAACATTACGGTGACTCTGCACCTTCGATTAGAACAGTTTATAAGTGGTTTCAAACTTTTCGGAGTGGCCATATGGGCACAAGTGATGCTGAACGTTCTGGACGCCCTGTGGAGGTTACGACTCCAGAAATCATTGATAACATACATGATATGGTGATGGATGACAGATGAGTTAAGGTGCGTGAGATTGCTAGTGCTGTAGGCATCTCGAAGGAACGGTAACATAATATTTTGCATAAACATTTGGACATGAGAAAGCTATCCGTAAGATGGGTTCCACGACTGATCACACTTGAAGTGAAGTGTGAAGTGTTGTAAGGATGATTTGCAGCTGTTGAGGAAGAATCCGCAGGACTTTAAGCATAGTTTCGTCACTATGGATGAAACATGAATACACTACTATACTCCTGAGACCAAACAAAACTCTAAACAATGGGTTACCAAGGGAGAACCTGCATCAAAAAAGGTGAAGACCATTCCTTTGGCCGGAAAGGTTATGGTGACTGTCTTCTGGGATTCGCAACGGATAATCTTCATCGACTATCCGGAAAAGGATAAAACTATTACAGGGGCATATTATTCATCGTTATTGGAGCGTTTGAAAACCGAGCTGCAAGAAAAACGCCGGCGATTGGACCTCAAAAAAGTCCTTTTGCGTCACTACAATGCACCAGCACACACCTCAGCAGTTGTGGTCGCAAAATTATTGGAAATAGGATTCACATCCCCCCTATTCTCCAGACTTGGCTCACTCGTTCCCCAATTTAATGAAATAGCTGGCAGGACAAAGATTTAATTCAAACGAGGAGGTGATTGCAGCAACTAATAGCTATTTTGCAGACTTGGACAATTCCTATTATTCGTAAGGGATCAACAAATTAGAACAGCGTTGGACGAGGTGCATAAGTCTAAAAGAAGACTATGTCCAAAAATAAAAAAGGTTTACCCCAAACACGTAAGTACTTTTTATTTTTGCACGGACTTTTCAAACGCCCCTCTTAGATGCATTTTAATGAGTTGTTAAGATTACTGTTACTCATATTGTCCCCATTATTTTACTGCAGTATGTGTGTACGCTTGACTGTTGGTTCTTCTGGATAACATCCTACACTGTAGTTGTACTTTTCACTCTCAAACTGTGACTAAAACCAACATATTTGTTTTCACAGTTGCTGGTATTTGACTGTACTTATTAATTTAAACTCTTGAACAGTCATTGTTATCATATCGCTGGGCATAATTAAAACACTGTCGCTTGGCGCATACTAATAAACTTTACAGGTTTGTATTTTTAACTGAAAGCGGTAGACGTGATTTACATGTACAGTCTTACAAATGATTACAGTTTCAGAAAAATGGGATTCTTTATTCAAGAAAAAGGGCTTCAAAAATTGGGCAAGTCAGTAATGCGTTGATTCATCTCTGACCCTTACGCAAGCAGTTATGCAGCATGGCACTGCTTGGTAGAGTTGTTGAATTTTCTACTGCGGGATATCGTGCACAGTTCTGTTCAATTGACGCGTTGGATCCTCAAAATCCCCAACTGGTTGGAGGGTACTTCCCATAGTGGTTGAAACATTCTAAACTGGGGAGTAATCTGGCGATCTTGCTGGCCGAGATAGCGTTTGACAAGCGCGAAGACAGGCATTAGAAACTCTCACTGTGTGGGGGCTGGCTTTATCTTACTGAAATGTAAGTTCAGAATGGTTTACCATGCAGGGCAACAAAACGGCGCGTAGAATATCGTCGACGTACCGCTGTGCTGTAAGGGGGCCGCGGATGGCAACCAAATGGGTCCTGCTGTGAAATTAAATGGCACCGCAGACTGTCTCTCCTGGTTGTCAGTCCGTATGGTTGTCGAGTCAGGCTGGAACTCCACCGATGTCCGGGGCGCCTCCAGACACATCTTTACTGGTCATCGGCGCTCAGGTTGAAGCGTGACTCATCACTGAAGACAATTCTACTCCAGGCCGAAGGTGCATTTTTCGTCGACACCTGTATTATCAATCAATATATGACCAATTTGCGTGGTGCGTCCTGTTTTTATTGGTCTTAGAGTGTTGGTTCAAATGATTCTAAGCACTATGGGACTTAACATCTGAGGTCAGCAGTCTCCTAGACGTAGAGCTACTTAAACCTAACTAACCTAAGGACATCACACACATCCATGCCCGAGGCAGGATTCGAACCTGCGACCATAGCAGCATCGCGGTTCCGGACTGAAGAGCCTAGAACCGCTCGGCCACAGCGGCCGGTTCTTGGAGTGTTTTCAATATTTTTCGTTGGATACATTATATTCTTGATATATTGGTGTAATCTGTAAAAATCCTATAGGCGCATATTATTTAATAAATAAATAAATAATTCCTTGGTACTGGTGTGATGAATTGACTAATTGATAACGTTTTCTTCTTATTCGTACAATAAGAGAAGAAAGTATTCACACTTTTAACATATAACTTTTATTATATTTATTTTTGGTATACGTATTATTAGTAATTTGTCGTTAACGGTAATTTGCGTAGATATTGTCCCACGGCGAACTACAGGGTCGCTGGTAGCGCAGTGTGCTGTCCCAGAAAAAGAGATTACATGAAAAATATGTGGAGTCATATGCCTGACTGTAGAGATACCATCACTGCTATCTATTACTATAAATTTTAGTTACGAGTGGTAAAGCAAACGGCCCTATACCGTGGCAAACAGCTGCTTTCTCACACCTAGATACTTGAGCAACTGAGGAACGATACTCTGTCGATCATAGGGAAGGATGTTATGGACCTTAAACTGCAATATCCTTTTTGCGATTAAATTATCCAATGTATTCAATCACAGTATCTGACTGGGGATGCAAATCGACTATCTTTACCAATCTATCTATAATTCTATGTCTGGCGCAGAAATATTCAAAAATTTAATGTCAAATGAGCAGATATTACTCCTGTGGGTAACGGTCTGCATGTATTTCAGAAATACCGGCGAAGTGTGTCGACATTAAGAATCAAAATTTGATGCGATGGAAGCCAATTATTCCTCAACCCATTTCCAAATGCAGTTGTTTATTGGAAAATGAATTGGAACTTGAGTATGCTTTTCATAAATCCGCGGAGTCGAAATTATTTGGTCAGTGGCCTCTATCGTCAATGAGTCGTTGTTTGTAGTTCTGCTTTTTTATTAGTTAGTTGCTTATTCCACATTGCAGGTGCACTCCATACGATTCCGTAAATGATTAAGTTATACACTACGGGCAATTATTCATAAGAGGGAAGGCGCTGTAGTTCGAGGGAAGCGACGAAACTTGTTGAGTATCACCTCCTCAATGCCAGTTACACATCCCTGCCGTCTCTAGTTTTCCTTGAAGAGAGCACTGTCGATACACCTGAAAAAAAAGAGCACACATATTAAGTATGAATGTTCATAAATGTAAATCTGATTGCTCAATGTTAAGTTATAATTCTGAAACTTTCTTCTTCGGATGGGAAGTTAATGAAGAAGAGGTGAAAATCGCAATCAAAGGACTGAGAAACAACAAAGCCCCAGGGGAGGACGGAATAACAACAGAATTAATCAAGGAGGGAGGTGAGAGCTTACACTTAGAGATATATAAACTGATCCAGTTGATATGGAAGAAAGAGACACTGCCAGAACAGTGGAAATTGGCTATAACATGCACAATATACAAGAAGGGAATCAAAATTGAATGAGGTAACTACACAGGAATCAGCTTGTTGAATGTAACGTATAAGGTGCTGTCCATCATTATCCTCAGAAAATTACAACCATTCATAGAGAACAACATACAAGCGTACCAAGCTGGCTTTCGACCAAACCGATCGACAATAGATCACATTTTCACACTGAGACAATTGTTTGAAAATCATTGGGAATATATTAACGATGTCTACAGCCTGTTCGTCGATTTTCAACGTGCATATGACAGCATCCACAGGAATAGCCTATACAATGCAATGCGGGACTTCAGAATCCCCGAGAAGCTAGTGAGAATGGTGCAAGCTTGTATGGAAGGGTCAAAGGCAGCAGTATGTTTCCGAGGAGCCACATCAGAAACATTCGAGATTGAGACAGGCCTCAGACAAGGGGATGCTCTCTCATGTGTTCTGTTCAATGTCATCTTAGAGAAAGTAATAAAAGAGTGTAGGCAACAGGAGTGGACTGGAGTACAGACGGACGGTAACTTCAATTGTCTCACACATGCAGATGACATAGTACTATTAAGTGAATCAAAGCACGAGTTGAAAGAAATGTACCAGAAAATGGTCTCAAGTGTTCTGTTCAATGACATTTTAGAGAAAGTAATAAAAGAGTGTAGGCAACAGGAGTGGGCTGGAATAGAGATGGACGGTAACTTCAGTTGTCAAGCATATGCAGATGACATAGTACTATTAAGTGAATCAAAGCACGAGTTGAAAAAAATGTACCAGAAAATGGACAATAATGCACAGAAGGTAGGACTCAAAGTGAATCGAGACAAAACAGAGTTCATGCAATTAGGAAGAAGACAAGAGCAGGTAGAATTTCTTGAGATAGATGGCAAGAGGTTCAACGGAGTAGACCACTTCAAATACTTGGGATCTTGGTTTAACCCTTTCAGACCTGATTTTTTATTCACTTATAAAAAATGACTATCATGATTTTTACATTCAGGTGAGTCTCCTGACAAAATGTCATATGATCTCTAGTCTTCTAGACATTTAATGTATACAATTGTGTTCATCAGGTCTCGAGCTTCATGTCATACATTAAGGAGGTTAACAGTAGGGATCAAGTATGTCACTCTTTATTTCACTTTAAAATAGAAGAAACAATAAAAAAATTCCAAATTACAGTTCTTATTTAAACAACATTGGTCAGCACACAGATTTTAAGGTTTAGTATGAAACTGCAAAAAACAGTTTCTGTCCTTTTAGAGACACAAATGTACTTTACATTTTCTGCACTGAATTCTAAAATTTTGGAAATTTGCAGCGACTTGGAGTTCCTTCATCATGCAAAGGCAAATGGTCAATGGAATCAAACAGTATCTCTGTAGCTGGTCGTAATTCTCCTCTTTTTCTTGGTATGACTCTCATGTCTGAAGCCAGTCCTTCATCAGACAGATGCCCCCTCTTCTTTTCAGTCCCTTTCTTCAGGCACAGTATCAATTCATCTGCTACCCTGATACGAAAGGAAAGTAGGTCCATTTGCTACTTCTCTGAGATAGACAGGTTGTCTGCATCTCATATGTGTTCCAACCAACTTTGCATGATGGCAAAGTCAACAGCATGAAAAATCATACGCAAAGGCCATTTCGAGATCTTATGAAAGCTCTGTAGTGGCTTATCAATTGATCAAATAGATCCACACCACCCATTGCATGATTATATCTTCTCACTATTTCAGGTCTTTCTACTTTCACATATTTATGGTGCTTTTTGCCCCAACGCTCAACTTCATCCACTGAACCTTTACCAACAAAGTTTGACCACAATACAACTGGCCTATTGTCTAGCCACTTACACATGGTAATGTCATCAGCACTAGTGATTTCTTCACAGTAACCTCTGGTTTGTTTCATTATTGTTCTATCATCTGAAAAAGGCAAGTTCTTTCCAAATCTGTTTTGACGGACAGTGCCTGCTGCATTGATGCCTTGAGATTTCAGAACTTCCACACATCATCAAGACTTTGATTCCCCATGGACTTGGTTTCCCCTTGACATACTGCTTTGCAGAAAACTTCCCAGTGAAAGGAATAATTCCTTAATCCACACAAACATTCTTTTCTATAGGAAGTTCACTGCAGAGTTTTCGAATGGCTGTGTAAATTGGCCTGACTTGTAAAATTTATCTTTATTTACAGGTGGCTTCTCCAGATTGTTCACCGAGTGTAAATTTGTTCGTAATTCAAAAAATCTGTCTCGTGACATGTTTTACCAACACACATTTACCTTCAGGCTTATATCCCAATACATTCGTAATCTGGGAAATTTCAAAGCGCCAGTCAATATATGCTAACCAAGTAGCACCTCTAGTTCTTGAGGAGTTGTCTTCTTGAATGAGGATTTGCCTTCTTGTAATGCATAAATATTAGTATGTGCTGCCAAGCTAGTGAACAAACCATTTGGTATATATCTTTTGAAGTATTGTATTGGAGAACACAAGACAGATTCTTCAAAATTTGGAGCTTTGTATGTTTCTGCCATGGTACTTAGAGACTTGTGTTTCCATTTTAAGGATTCTTTAGGTGTCACCAATATGTTGTCATGCAGGCTATTCAATTCTAGGTTGTTTTCATTGTATAAAAAATTCATTTCAGCACCCACCACCTCTCCATCATCTTCATCTTCAGATATGGTGTCTCTACGCACATCATTCATGCCCAATTTATCTGCTCCAAGACGTTTCACTGTTTGTGGAGCTTGCCTTTCAATAAGTGGTACACTGTCATCCTCATCTCCACTCAAACTAATGTCAGAAATGTCACTATTTTCAATTATGTCCATAATTAAGTCCCAATCTTTATCCACAGAAAGATATTCCTTATCCATATTTGTAAGTCAAAAGCCAGCAATATAAAATAAAATCGTATGTACAGGCCAAGTTATTCTCCTCCTTGCTGCTGGTACTGAAATTACTGAAAAAATACCACGTATAACTACCATAGCCATGCAAATACAGCTGAGGCACATTTTAGGTTCTTTTCCTAATATACACCATTAAGGACCTGTTGTACACAAATGTGCAGATTAAATTTCTTGATACATAACACAAATATGAACTGAATGAAATTGCTGAAAATTCCACTGAAAGAATGTCTAATGTTTCCAAACGAAGGAAACCACACAAAACATTCATTAACAAAACCCACAACGTGACTATTATAGCAATAAAGTCAATGAGTAATGGCTTCCCACCGAGAGATAACACCAGAGAGTATATTTTACTATGTGGTTCACAGACTGGTCACAAGAGAGCAGCAGCAGCTGGAGCATGGCTAAAAGAAACATACACAAATGTGCACAGTGAGTTTGGATGCACCTGACATTTCTTGCCAGCGAAATATTAGTGAACAAACTTTATGTACACAATTGTGACCACCAGGTCTGAAAGGGTATACCTTACGCCTCCTGAACCATTTGAAACTAATGAAGGAACTAAGAGAAATTTAATAGTGATGTGTGGGAGAGTAAGATTAGGCCTACACTGGGGAGAGAGCAGGGAAAGTCATGATGGTCAGTTCACTGGAATATGTACCAACTCACCTCCTCTCGTGTAATCAAAGAAAGACGACATGTCTCATTGTCCTGTTGAAACATGGCGTCCCCATCAGTGTGCTCTCACGTCGCAAAATGATTCAGACGGTCCACAAGAATGTATATACGAGTATAACGTGCACCTGTAGCCGGAGGATGGGGCCTAATTGTGACCATAAATGAATCACCTGGAACTGAAATTGAAATCTATCGGACCTTATAACTCGTCGCCAATGTTTCATTGTCCAGCGAGGATATCTATGGGCCTGTTCCATTCTCCGAGTTCTATGTCAGTGCACCAGCTTAGGCTGCGGTCACGGTGGTATCGATAACGATTTATTTTGTCGACGACCGACATCGGCGGGGTCAGATTGCGGCCGATCTCACCGCCAGAACATACAGACTTCGGACGACAAACGGTGAAATTCAAATCAATTTGTGTCCTTCGGACGTTCTCACACATGAAATACAGACTATGAGAAACTGTTAAGTTTAGTCCAAGAAGGATGAGTTTGTGGCATCCTGAGGATAAAAATGTCATAACTGGGATCAGTGGGCTGAAATCGCAGATTTATTGGAAACAACAAGTAGGAAAAACATTTATCGGAAATTTTAGGCGTGAATTATAACCTGAAAAATAATTATCTCAAGTGAAATAGGTGGCGAATGTTATGCTTAAAGTTACTGCAATGAATCTTTTTTGGGCTGTGGTAGCTGGGTATTAGTTCTCTGAGTCATCATCACTGTTTACTGGGAGTTTTATGCCAACAGATGGTGACTCTGTTATATCGGGTGGTTTACTATTATGATATACAGGGTGGTCATGATTAAACTTTCGCTACTTGAGCCACTGTAGAGGTGTGTCACAGTAGGTGAACATGCCATGGCCCACTGTTCGAAAAGTGCTGCGAACAATTATGAAATGGCATCTCTAGTGGGATTCCAGACTGTCGTGGACGCAGATGATGGTCACACTGAGGAACGGTTGTGAGCTTCAACGTAAACATGATACGCAGTTAACAAATGTTACCCTCACATGTGGAAATTCAGATTTATGGCTTATTCGTTATTTTTCTTCCATATGTCCTTACAAATGTTTCCACGAAGTTTCATTGTCATACGATCGCTCGCTGTTCATGGGGGTCCTCTCAAGCAGTGAAAGTTTAATTATTATTTTATTATTTTGAGCTTTTCCTCATTACAGAGGCTTATTTCCAACATAATAATTAACTCGGAAATTAATATACAAATAATAAACGTTCTTAAACTATATTTTCAAAATATTCCTCCAGGTGTTTCGATCTTGTCTGTCCTCTTCCACTGCGGCCATTATCATTGTGTGCTGTACATTTTGGCGCTACGTTGTCACAGGTCATCATCTTCTTCTTCTCCCCTCCGGTTCCCACTCCAGTATCAATTTTTGTATTCTGGTTTCCTCCATTCGTCGTACATGTCCGTACCACTGTAATTTCTTCCTACCCATTACGTCATGTATTCTTTCTTTTATTTCCATTCTCCTTATTATTTAGGTGTTTCTTATCTTCTCTTTCCTGGAAAGTCTCGCCGATCTTCTCCAGAAGTCCATCTCTAGAGCTTGTAATTTTTTATTGTGCTTCAGGTTAATTGTCCAGGTCTCCGTTCCATATAGAACCACACTCTCTAATGTGGATTTGTATATTAATTTTTTAGTTCTGCTCATTACATTCCTGCTCCGTAAGACTGAGTTAAGCATCTCAATGACCTTCCGTCCGCTACTAATTCTTTTACTGATTTCTGACTCTGATTTTCCCTCGATTTCTAAAATGGATCCCAAATAACAGAAAGTGCTTATCTTTTTGATTTTCTTTCCTTCAGGGTATAGCTCATCTGAATCGTTAGTCAAGTATTCTATTTTTTGGTATTAATCTTCAAACCCCAAGTTTTGTATGCTACTGCTAGTTGATTGCACATATAATTAGCATCCTCCCCATCTTATGCTACGACTACTTGATCATCAGCAAACAATAAATGATGTAGGTAAACTCCATTTCTTATTTCCAATCCCATACTATTACATTTACGAGACCATGTTCTAAGGCTCATATCTATACAGGTTTTAAATAATGATGCTGACATGGGACAGCCCTGTAAAAGGCCTTTGCTTGTTCTAAATTTCTGTGAAAGTTAATTACCAACTCTCACTTGGCAAATGTTATCTTCATACATCTGTTGTATTATTTTAATCAAGGAAGGGTTTATGTTTGCCATATGTAGTGCTCTCCAAAGTAATATTCTTGGAACAATACCATACGCTTTTTCTAGATCTATGAAAATTAATCCTATATTTTTGATTTTTTCCCTACGTTTCTACAAAATCTGTCGTAATGTGAAAATATGTTCTACAAATGATCTCCCAGCCGTGAAACAACATTGTTCTCCTTGGATTCTAAAATTTTTTTCCAGTTTGTTTTTAATTACTTTCGCAAAAATTCTGATTAATGTGTTTGTGACATAAATTTCTCGATAGTTTGTACAAATCTTGCGATCCCCTTTCGTAATATGCTATTAATGTAACCTAACTTCGTCTCGTTGGGTATTGAATCTGTTTATTTATAACAACCCCTTAAGTGTTTCTACTTTTCAGTGCTTTAGGTGTTCAGAGTATCTTACTTTAAAATTTATGTTTGTCTTCCACAGATATGCCGAATGATATTTGCAGAAGGTTGACTGACATATGTCTATTTTGCCGAATTTATTTGAAGTTTTGTAGAGTGTTTGTAATCTTACTTTTCAATGTCAGACGAATCATCATGAGAACGTAATAGAGCGTTTCTGCCCTCATTTCATATATCGGTAGAACTTGTCTGTTATTCCAGTAACTGAAGAAAAAGTGTTCAGCACTCGCCACGTTCTTTTCGAGATGACATAGCTCATTCAGATGTATTTGGCGTATTTTTAATACAAAAGCTGCAATGCAGCACTCGTCCCCAAGAACATTGGTATCGTGGCATCCAACCAGCCCACAAAGGTTGAAATACATTTTAACCTCCATCCTAATCTCCTTGATCCCTCCAAATATTTATGAAGGGGAGCGACACACTGTGACCAAACTGTCGGTCGATGTTATGGATCGGCCTGTGTCGTTTGCGTCTGCCAACCGTTGTCTGTGCCCCTCTGAACGCGACCTTAGGGACACGAGTCTATCGTCGACTGGTGAAGCCTACGCTGTGGTTTTGTCTCAGCATTGTCTCGGTATGAATGGACACTGACACCCCACACCCGAAATGGTGCCGATATGACTCACAGCAGGTAGACCCGTACGTCTCTGTGGAGGCGAAGAGAAGAAACGAATCAACGTTACGGTTTTACGTTCAGTCGACATCAAGGTCATTATAGATGGAGCACAAGCTCGTATTGTTTCAAGGATGGTGAAGAAAATCGGCCGTGCCCTGTCAAAGGACCCGGCATTTGTCTGGCGCGATTTAGGGAAATCACGGAAAACCTAAATCTGGGCGTCCAGACGCGGATTTGAACCGTTCCCACCAGAAAGCCAGTCCAGTGACCCGAATTCTTGTGTAATCTTCGATATGGTATCATGATTCAGGCGCCCTGTACCACTTATCATCCTACTTCAGTGTGGATTAACTCGAGGCGTGCTGCCGTGTTGACTACACACCTGCCTGTAACAGAGTGCTCAGATATCGTGTTTAAACTCGCAGCATCTGACTGCAGCTTTCGGGCGCAGTAGCGCAGTAAGGAGCCCTTCTTCAAATGGGACAACATTTCTCATGACTTTTGGCAACTGAGTTTAAATAAGTTGTTGCATCGAACAATCGGCATCGGCTTCGGCAGTTGTACCACAGCGTGTTTGGCTTCGTATCTCGGTCGTTTCTTGTCTGTGGCTCCATACCTTAATCCTAGATTATTAAGCCCTCGTAAAATACTCTTGCAGTTCCTACCAATTCGCGATTCCCGCCAATCTGTTATCGTAAGTAGAGGGTGTAAAACGGTACAGTTTGTACTTATTATGTATGTGACATACCACTGGACCTTGTAGTTGTAATTAAATAGTGCATAAACTGTAAATTATGACTTCCTAGAATAAAATAAGGAGGAGTAAAATTTACGATGTTTTAGTAACAATGTAACGTTTTCCCTCTTTAGTGTTCTACGCTTAAACTGACACAACTACCCTTATTCATCATCCCTGACAATATGTGTAATCGCCACAGAAACATTTCATACGATTTGTCGAGTCACACGCAAACACAACAATAACTCTGATAATATCTGTTTTATAATGAAATGCTGCTAGTAATGATCTTATAGTGTAATCCACAATTTGTTTCTGCAGTCGACAAAATTTGCATTACAATTGACTTACTTTACTTTTTGCAGTTAATTTTATTCTGATTCCGTAATTATATGTTGGCCCAAAATCCTACTGTTTGCAGTGCGAGATTATATACCAGAAATAATGTCGTAGAAAAAGTAAATATGTTACATTTCCAGCAGTCTTATGAAGACCATTTCCGTCTATAACCAAGTGTGTCCTGTTTAGTGGTGCTTCATAGTGCCTAAGGTAATTCACTTATAATTGTAAAGCTTTACAAGTCGCCTTTTTTCACTCAGTTCAGAAGAAAGAAGTCTCATTGACGGGCCTGGCCTTTGGTTCTAGGATGTATCCACTATCTCCTTTTATCTCTCTGAACACCAGAAAGCGGCCAACTCCATTTCATCTATTTTAACCGTAACTACGAAATGTACTGAATTATAAGTCACTGTGAGTGGTGTTGAAGAGGAATCATATGTCTGTAACCCAATACTTTTTGTATAGAAACAATCTATAGGAACAAAGCAACACCAGACAACTAGCGCAATGCAGGTGTGCCGATGGAACATATGTGCTGGCGTAAGCTGCCACCAGCACACCGGTCGGCAAAGATGTAGCGCGAAGTTCGATAGTGGGCGACCGATCAAGCGCGCCTATCACGAGAGAGGCCAGAGACACACCGACAAGCAACACGCCGCCAACGCCCTCTCGACAGCAGGCATTTAGATTGCCGTCGGTGACCGGAGGGCCTCACTAACTCAGTCACTAACTTGCACTCCAGCTGGCTTCTGTCAGTTCACATCACCACGTCACTGGCTGCGAGAGTGTATAGCACCAGATCGAGACCATTACTGAGTGGGTACCACAATACATGAACTCTGATCAAGATAAGTAGCTTCCGGTTCTTGTAAATAAAGAACAATGTTAATGCATTGTGTTGTAGAAAAAGGATACCGGTCACCCATAATAACATCCTCTCTCTTGAAACTTCCTGGCAGATTAAAACTGTGTGCCGGACCGAGACTCGAACTCAGGACCTTTGCCTTTCGCGGGCAAGTGCTCTACCGACTGAGCTACCCAAGCACGACTCACGCCCCGTCCTCACAGCATTACTTCCGCCAGTACCTCGTCTCCTACCTTGCAAACTTTACAGAAGCTCTCCTGCGAACTATGCAGAACTAGCACTCCTGAAAGAAAGGATATTGCGGAGACATGGCTTAGCCACAGCCTAGGGGATGTTTCCAGAATGAGATTTTCACTCTGCAGCGGAGTGTGCGCTGATATGAAACTTCCTGGCAGATTAACACTGTGTGCCGGACCGAGACTCGAACTCGGCACCTTTGCCTTTCGCGGGCAAGTGCTCTACCGACTGAGCTACCCAAGCACGACTCACGCCCCGTCCTCACAGCTTTACTTCCGCCAGTACCTCGTCTCCTACCTTCCGAACTTTACAGAAGCTCTCATTCTGGAAACATCACCTAGGCTGTGGCTAAGCCATGTCTCCGCAATATCCTTTCTTTCAGGAGTGCTAGTTCTGCATGGTTCGCAGGAGAGCTTCTGTAAAGTTTGGAAGGTAGGAGACGAGGTACTGGTAGAAGTAAAGTTGTGAGGACGGGGCGTGAGTCGTGCTTGGGTAGCTCAGTTGTTAGAGCACTTGCCCACGAAAGGCAAAGGCTCCGAGTTCGAGTCTCGGTCCGGCACACAGTTTTAATCTGCCAGGAAGTTTCATATCAGCGCACATTCCGCTGCAGAGTGAAGAACTCTCATTCTGGATCCTCTCTCTTGTTCCCTTGGTACAAGACTCTACAGCGGGGTCAAGGATACTACAGCACGGATTATTGATTCAGGGGTTGACGTTTGGCATTTTCGTAAGTAAACGTAGGGTACTTCACAGAAACAGGTAAAAAAACCGCTACTGTTTGGTTGCCCTTTTGGCGACAAAACCATGGAAACAGTAACTATCTAAAATACCTGGCAGTAACCGCCCGGAGCGACCTAAAGTGTAATCACTATATAGAGTAGGTGGGAGTAAAGCCCTGTGAGGGGCCATCGATTCAGAAGTTGATCACCAGGGGGCAGCTTTGTCTTATTGTAACTTAAGCTGTTCCATGAAAGTTCGTCCCGAACGGTCGCTCCAGAGGTGTGAAACTGAGGTAATTCTGTTTTCTACTACTTACGTGTAACTTTTCTAATATTTAACTTGAACACTGCATAATGCATAACCTGATAAAAAGGATCAACGAATTACTCGTTGACATTGCTGCATTTAAGGTTCACTTTCGCTTTGGCCCCCAAAATCAGCACTGGCACATTTGTCAGAAAACGGCGAAATGGGCACATTTGTCAGAAAATGGCAAAATGGGAAGATCCCCGCAGATGTTTTGGGGTAAATCCTCGCAGCTCCAACAATGTGATGACACGTTTTCAATGAAAATTTCGGCTTAAGATGACATTCAATCCACATTACGTGAGATTCTCCTACTTGAAGATACAATTCCTCCGTCTAAAGTAAAGATTTAGGGGAAACTTCCTGGCAGAGAATGAAATCTGTGCTTCTAACATTGAATGGAGAAAGAATGCATGGGAAAAGAAAAACTTGCTACTTACAAGGAAAGGTGTGCCAAAGAAAAGAAAAAAAAAACAGTGTGTTATAGAAACTAAACGACGTAAGCTAGGTTTCATTACATCTAAGCCAAAAAAAAGGAAGCAAACATATCAAATAGCCAGCTGATTATTCTTCAGATTCAGACATCTCACATCCGATACAGATGTGGACTTACCAATTGACGAACAACTATCCGAAAAAGGAGAAAAAGAAGAGCAAGAACAAGAGCCTGGGACTTCAAGGGAGAATCAGAGGACATAAAGTACGTACTTAATTACTGGGTGCCCAGACAGCTTTGCCTCGGTAACTGAACTCTTTCAGATTACCACACTAATCTTCCTTTCATGGAGAAGAAAGTATAATTTTTGTACAAGAATTTTTGAGTATGATTTTCACATTTACGAAACATTTCAGTTGAATAATGTGTTGGGTAACTTCGCTAAAATACAACAATAATACAAAGAGTTATTTCAAGTGTTTTTATTATGCAGTCAGCCTTTGTTATCCATGTTTATCTCAAGTAGCGTAAAGACCTCATTTTGTGGAGTACAACCCTGTAGTTTTTCTTTTAGCTAAATTGTAAATTTCTCTGTCATTAATAATGAGATAGAGCTGGAAATAGGATGGGTTATAGGTAAAACCAAACCAATGGCTTCAATTTGAAATCGCCAGGAAATTCACCCACCGTTGACTACAATAGTAGAAAAACTGAAAATTACGGGGATTTACCCCAGCCTACCCTATAATAAATTATAAGAAAAGCAGATGAAAGGATGAGACTAACTTCAGGAGTTTTATGGAAAAGTAACTCATCGATGAAAGAAATAATTTACTAGACACTTGTACGACATATTCTTGAGTATTTCCCATGAATCTGGAACCATTACCATGCTGGATTAATAGAAGGGATACAGAAGATCCGACAAAAGTGGTACTTTTCGTCACGGAATCGTTTAGCAGGCGCGAGAGTATTATGGGGTTCCTCAACAAACTCTAGTGGTAGACGCTGTGAGAGAGGGCTTATGCATCGCGAAAAGTTTACGAGAGGGTACGTTCGAAGAAGAGTGAGGCAGTATACTACTACTTCCCACATTATCGTTGTTGAACTTGTGGTCTTCAGCCTGGAGTCTGGTTTGGTGCAACTCTTCATGCTAGTCTATCCTGTGCAAGCCTCTTCATCTCTGCATAACTATCACAACCTACATCCATTTGAATTTGCTTACAGTATTCAAGTATTGGTCTCCCTCTAGAACGTTTACCCCCTCACTTGCATCCAGTACCAAATTAGCTGCTCCTCGATGCGTCAGGATGTGTCTCATCAACTAATGCCTTCCTTTAGTCAAGTTGTCTCATAAATTTCAATTCGAGAGTCACCATCTCGTTTTTTATTCGATCTACCCATCAAATCTTCACCATTCGTCTACAGCACCATATTTCAGAAGCTTCCATTCTCTTCTTTGCTGAATCGCTTGTCGTTCACTTTCCACTTCCATACTCCCAGACGAATAAGTTCAGAAAATACTTCTGAACACTTAAATTTATATTAGATGTTAAGAATTGCTATTGCCGGTCTGCATTTTATACTTCCCTACTTCGGCATGATTAGTTATTTTGCTGCTCAAATAGCAAACCTCATCTACTACTTCTGCAGCCTTTGTTTGTTATCTAGCCATTCCTGCTTACTCATTTTGCACTTTCTGGCAATCTAATATTTTACACGCATGCATTCCCTTTCACCTGCTTCATTTGCTGCATTTTCATATTTTCTGCTTTTTGCTTTTAAATTCAATATCTCCCTAGTTATTCAAAGATTTCCACTAGACTTTGGTTTTCTAAATTCCTTTTTTACCTGTGTGATCCTATGTTGTGTTCCGTATTTCATCTCTCAAAGCTACCCACTCGTTTTGTGTTGTGTTCTTATCCTCCTTTCAGTCCAAAGTTGCCTAATGTTCCCCGTAAAACACTCAACAACTTCTGGTTCCTTTAATTTATCCAGGCACCTATCTTTCATTTCCTACTTTTCTCCGGTTTCTTCAGTGCTAGTCTGCAGTTCGTAACTATTAAATTATTGGCAGAATCCACATCTACCGTAGGAAATGCTTTACAGTTAAAAAATTGGTTTAGAAATCTTTTTCTTGTCATTATATAATCAATATGAAGCCTTCATGTATCTGTAGGTTTCTTTCACGGATTCAGCCTTATTTCGTCATTCTTAAACCAAGTGTTAGAGTTGATTAAAATATGTTGGGTGCAAAATTCTACCAGATGGCTTCCTCTTCCATTCCTTCCCCCTGTCAATGTTCAACTTCTACTTTTTTCTTCTGTTCCTTTTCCAGCTATCTAATTCCAGTCAACCATCACAGTTTAATTTTCATCTCTTTTAAGTATCTGAATAATTTCCTTTATATCATCATACACTCTCTCAATCTCTAAATCGTCTGCGGAGCTATTTGGCATACAAACTTTTTCTTGTGTGGTGAGTGTCGGCTTCGTTTCTACTTTGTCTGTGAAAACGCATTCTCTATATTGTTCACAGCAGTTTACGCACATTACCTCCACTTGATATTATCTTGATAATCCTGTACTGACCTGACCAAAAGTCCTATTCTTTCTGCCACCATACGTCACTAATCCACAAATTCTCACTACATTTTACTTCAAGCTATCCATTCCCATTTTTAAAATCTCCTGTCGACGTACGAGGTTAAGAGATCCAACACTCCACGATCTGACCAGTAGAATGCCATTCTTGGTTTCCCTGATGCCAACACCGTCGTACGTAGTCTCTGCCCGGAGATCCAAATGGGGGATTATTTTACCCCCTAGATATATTGTTCAGGAGGATACCATCATCATTTAGCCATGCAGTAGAGCTGCACGCCCTTGGAAAAAATTGCTGTCGTAGTTTCTTCTTGCTTTCAGCCGTTAGCAGTACCAACACAGCAACAGCATTTTGGTTGGTGTTAAAAGGCCAAATCAGCCATCATAGAGACTGTTGCCCCTGCCACTACTGAAAAGACTGCTACCCCTCTACAGGAACCACACCTTTGTCTGGCCTCTCCACAGACACTGGATGGTTGTAATTAAACGGCAGCTACTCGCAGAGGTGCAGTGTGGGCTGTAATTATCGTATGGCGGCGAACCTTGCCGTTGATGTTGCGTTTGATGCGCAACAGATTTACGCTGGTAAAAAGCTGGTTCCAATTTTGGCCACCAAGTGCAAATCTGGTGCTGTAAATTCAAGATAGACATATAAGCATGTTTCCTTATATAATGGATCAGGAACGGACTTTGGCAGAAAGGGTCAAGCAAGAGAGAAAGACATAACATTGAATTTATTATTAACTGCCGCTTACACAATTTGTTCAATGTGGGCACCGAAGACTTTACGAGTTGCTGCATTCGTGAAACGAAGTTGCTCGCAGCGTTTCCGCTGCAATCTGAGCAATGTGTTTCCGTATATTGGCCTTCAGGTCAGGTAAAGACCGAACGTGTCCCTGGTAAACGCGTTCTTGCGCAGCAATCACGTGCTGTATAAGTAGATCTCGATTAAGTGCCGACTTCGTGGTACTCCTGACGGGTCCTGTGTGTGTATTCTTTTCAAAGTAAAACGGATCGGGAATAAAGGAGCTTATGGATCCACACCACACAGTCACACACAACAAGTGCAATGGCACAACAAGCGGTTTAACAGTGCCCCGAATTCGGTTTTTTGTCTATTCGCTGCGCTCTGTAGTATAAAATGTACCACGTTACTCCACAGAATATTGTCTGGCCATATGCCATCAACTTCGATCCGTGATGGAAACTGAAGACCCAAACTCAGAACGTTGCTGCGTATTATGAGGCTTCAATCGTCTAAATCTTGAAAGGGCACCTGTGTAAAATGGACCGCAAAACTTTCCGTACTATTGACCACTGGATTAACAATTCTCGTAGCACTGCACAGGCATCCGGGACACGTGCTTCATAGCCAGTTACAACATCAGTAGGCTAGTCAACAACTTGCATCGGGATAGGACACCTTCCTCTTCCAGTTGCCACACCAAGCTCACCCATTTTTGTTTTCGAATTTGATTATCATCTTCTTTAAACCATTTAATGAAACTATGTCTGCCGGCCACGGTGGCTTTGCGGTTCTAGGCACTTCAGTCCGGAACCGCGTGACTGCTACGGTCGCAGGTTCGAATGCTGCCTCGGGCATGGATGTGTGTGATGTCTTTAGGTTAGTTAGGTTTAAGTAGTTCCAAGTTTTAGGGGACTGATAACCTCAGATGTTGAGTCCCCTAGTGCTCAGAGCCATTTGAACCATTTTTGAAATTGTGTCTCTCGCCAGACCTTGTAGTCGGCGATACTCTCTCAATGCAACATTTTAAGTGTTACCGTTCAAATAACAGTTTCATTAACAGTGCACGGTCTCTTTTCTTGACAGCCGTAGTTTCACTCACGTTATGGCTTGTCAAATGGCAGCATGGATGTCATACCGTCATACAAGTGTACAGTGCCAGATTTGCACCTCGTGCCACTACTGGAACTAATATTTTATTCCAGCGTAAATCGGTTCTGCTTTAACACATTACAATATCTACCAAAGTTCGCTGCCACGCGATAGTTACACCCCACACTGGATCTCCGCGAGTAGCAACACCTGTTACATCTCTGCTGTGGTTTCACCTACCTTTGCGGTTGAGATATGCAAACCACCTCACCCATGTTTCATTGTGTGGTCCTCCCATATATGATCATGATGAAAAAATCAGTGAAACTGTAGCTGATGAGGATGTTTTTCGAGGGTCTTCCTAAATAGGAAACACTATCAAATGGAACGTGGATGGGATGGAAGTGGTAGTGGCGTCAGAAGTACTCTCCACCAGGCAACGGAAGTTGGCTTTCAGAATACAGACACAGATGCCAACTGTACTCGCGTGAAAGTGTCCTTGACGCAGCCTTCAAATCCTCCACCATCTCAGTGCCAGGCAATGAAGGGTCTCTCGTCTGGCAGAAGAAGAGTACAGCTTCGGCTGTGCGTGGTGCCGGAAGTAGCAGCGGAAGCTGGTCGGTACTCACTCGTCGCTGGTGTCGCTCCAGATCTGGCCGTGCTCGCACTTGTACAGGATGGGCCTGAGCTGTCCGCCCGTGTTGACGCAGACGTAGTAGATATGCTGGTTCTCCGGGATGGCGCCGTTCTGGCCCACCGTCTCGCAGGCCGGCACCGGGCCCTCGGTGCAGACGCGGTCCAGCTGCGTCAGGCTGCGCACACAACACGCACACTGTTACTGAGGAGTGGGGCCACCACTCTGAAAAGTCTGAGCGAGTGGTGGATATTCCTGGTTATCAGGAAACTTACCTCCACATCTCCTTATATTAACCCAGAAAAGAAACCGATGGCATCTCATTACAAGATTAATGGTGACCATGTTGAGCATGTCACATGATACACTGCTGGCCATTACAATTGCTACACCACGAAGATTACGTGCTACAGACGCGAAATTTAACCGACAGGAAGAAGATGCTGTGATATACAAATGATTAGCTTTTCAGAGCATTCACACAAGGCTGGCGCCGGTTGCGACACCTACAACATACTGACATGAGGAAAGTTTCCAACCGATTTCTCATACACAAACAGCAGTTGACCGGCGTTGCCTGGTGAAAAGTTGTTGTGATGCCTCGTGTAAGGAGCAGAAATGCGTACCATCACGTTTTCGACTTTGATAAAGGTGGGATTGTAGCCTATCGCGATTGCTGTTTATCGTATCGCGATATGGCTGCTCGCATTGGTCGAGATCCAATGACTGTTAGCAGAATATGGAATCGGTGGGTTCAGGAGGGTAATACGGAACGCCGTGCTGGATCCCAACGGCCTCGTATCACTACCAGTCGAGATGACACGGATCTTATCCGGATCGTGCAGTCACGTCTCTATCCCTGAGTCAACAGATGGGGACGTTTGCAAGACAACAACCATCTGCACGAACAGTTCGACGACGTTTGTAGCAGCATGGACTAACAGCTCGGAGACCGTGGCTGTGGTTACCCTTGACGCTGCATCACAGATAGGAGCGTCTGCGATGGTGTAATCAACGACGAACCTGGGTGCATGAATGGCAAAATGTCATTTTTTCGGATGAATCCAGGTCCTGTTTACAACATCATGATGGTCGCATCCGTGTTTGGCGACATCGTGGTGAATGCATATTGGAAGCGCGTGTTCGTCATCGCCATACTGGCGTATCACCCGGCATGATGGTATGGGGTGCCATTGGTTACACGTCTCGGTCAACTCTTGTTCGCATTGACGGCACTTTGAACAGTGGACGTTACATTAGAGATGAGTTATGACCCGTGGCTCTACCCTTCATTCGATCCCTGCGAAACCCTACATTTGAGCAGGATAAAGCACGACCGCATGTTGAAGGTCCTGTACGGTGGTTTCTGGGCACAGAAAATGTTCGACTGCTGCCCTGGCCAGCACATTCTCCAGATCTCTCACCAACTGAAAACGTCTGGTCAATGGTGGCCGAGTAACTGGTTCGTCACAATACGCCAGTCACTACTCTTGATGAACTGTGGTATCGTGTTGACGCAGCATTCGCGGCTGTACCTGTACACGCCATGCAAGCTCTGTTTGACTCAATGTCCAGGGTTATCAAGGCCGTTTTTACGGCCAGAGGTGGTTGTTCTGGGTACTGATTTCTCAGGATCTGTGCACCCAAACTGCGTGAAAATGTAATCACATATCAGTTCTAGTATAATATATTTGTCCAATGAATACCCATTTATCATCTGCATTTCTTCTTGGTGTAGCAATTTTAATGGCCAGTAGTGAATTTAAGGCTAATATACTAAGAAGCGTCTCCCATAAGTCCAACCCCTCGTCCAAGTCGTGGGAGATGGGCAACGGCACAAAGTAGGTGACTGCCTATAGGGGCGATGTACAGCGGGGACTTCGTGTGCCCCAGGACCGCTACGGTAGCTGTGAAGGCCCTATGGGAACCCTGAAACGTGACGGCTAACGGGGCTCTGGTGAAGCTGCGATAGGCCTAGCAAGCCAGTAGTGGATAAATCAACTGCTTTTAAAAAGGAAACATGCCTCGGATCACGGAACGGATTTAAAGGAAACCGACCAAGCAATGGAAAAGGATTACGAGATGGTTTACGACTGGGCACCTTAAACGTAAGGACTCTAACTGGGAAGTTAGAAGAAATTGTAGAAATGATGGAAAGGAGGAAATTGGACATCTTGGGACTTGCTGAGACTAGGTGGAGAGGAGTTGGTGAAAAACCACTAAGTAAAGGATGTAAACTGTACTGGATAGGGAATGAGAGGGGAAGAAATGGAGTGGCAATAGTGGTCAGAGAGGGTCTGCAGGAGGAGGTGGAAGGTATCAATGATCGAATGATAAAAGCCAGAGTACGGGTGAAAGGAAAAAGCATTGAAATCATCCAAGCATATGCCCCACAGGTGGGGTGTACAAAAAAGGAGAAGGAGGAATTTGAAGATGACATGCAAAAGCAGCTAAATGGAGGTAATCAGATTATAATAGGGGACCTCAATACCTCAATGCACATGTTGGCACAGACAGGAAAGGATTCGAGGAGATAATGGGACCAGAGGGCTGGGGGAACCGAAATAGAGAAGGAAAATTGTTGCTGGAATTCTGCAAGAGGAATGGGCTGGCGATCGCAAATTCCTGGTACAGGAAGAGAAGTAGCCACAAAATAACTTGGTACAGTGGAGACTGGTCCCAAACTTCAGTAGTAGACTATGTACTAGTGGATAGGCAGATGATGAGCAGCCTCACAGATGTTAAGGTCATTCCATCTGAGGCCTTAGACAGTGACCATCGGCTGTTGGTAGCCACCCTGAGAGAGAAAAAGATAGGAGGGCAACAGATATACAGGAGAAAAGGTTGAAGACATGGATGCTGAAAGAGGATGAACGGAGGACCCAGTACCAGACACTGATCAGGAAGAAGCTGCCAAAGGAAGATCAGAGAACAGTGGAAGAAGAATGGGGAGATTTTAAGAGGGCTCTAGTTGAGGCAGCTGAGACTGTGTGCGGAAGAACTAGCACAAAGAGGAGAAGTAAGGAAACCCCATGGTGGAACAACATATGTAAAGAGGCAGTACTTCGAAAGAACAAAGCCTTCAGAGAATGGTTCCAGACCCGAACAGAGGAAGCTAGGGTAAAATATAAGGAAAGCAAGAAAGCGGCACAGACCATAGTAAGGGCGGAGAAGAAGAAGTGGATGGAAAAATGGACAAGAATGTTAGAAGAGGACAGTGAAGGGAACAAAAAAGTACTTTACACCATGGTAAGAAATAAGAGGAACGACAGAAGCGAGTGCCTGAGGATCATGGATAATAATGGAAGAGTTGTGGAGGAAATGCATGAGCTCAAAAAGATTTGGAAGGAGTACTTTGAAGATCTGTTGAATGCCGCCAAGCGGGTAACTAACAGCGATGGAGAGCCTAAGGCAGCAGACGATTATAATAGTGGGGAAATTGATGATCTAACTTGGAATGAAGTGGAAGAAGCCATAAAGAGGATGAAAGGGGGCAAGGCACCAGGTTGGGACGAAGTAACAGTGGATATGATACGAGCAGCAGGAGAAGTAGGAACCCAGTGGAAGGAGAACAGAATTCCTGAGGATTGGAAGAAAGGAATTATAGTCCCGATCTTCAAGAAAGGGGATAAAAGGAGATGTGAGAACTACAGAGGAATCACCCTGCTATGCCACTGTGGAAAAATCTATGAAAAGATCCTGGAGAAGAGAATAAGAAGCAGTATTGAAAGTAGACTGCAAGAGGAGCAGTATGGTTTCAGACCAGGAAGATCAACAACGGACCTCATATTTGCGGTAAGGCAACTGCAGGAAAGGCACTATGAGTACGGGAAGGACTTAATCATGGCCTTTTCAGATATTGAGAAGGCGTATGACAGTATCTGTAGGGACAATCTCTGGGATGTGCTGAACGCAAAAGGGATAGATGAAGAGATAACACGAAAAGTCAGAAAAATGTATGAGGGAAGTGAGAGTTGTGTGAAAGTGGGGAGGGAACGTACTGCATGGTTCAAGCTGGAAAATGGGCTGCGACAGGGAAGTGCACTTTCGCCTTTATTGTTTATTATTGTTATGGATGAAATCCTACAGCAAGTATCAGATGCAATTGGAGATCATAAAATGAAAGCAGTGCTTTTTGCCGATGACCTGATGTTATGGGGAAATTGCGAGAAGGAGGTGCAAGAGCAGTTAGATGTATGGGAGGCAACGGCAGCACAATATGGAATGCATTTCTCTGCAAAGAAAAGTGAAATAATTGTCACAACAAGGAAGAAGAATAGGCCAAATGTGGATATAACTTGTGGAAGGGAAAAACTACAAGTGGTAGAGAACTTCAAGTACCTGGGAAGCATGATTGAAAGTAAGGGGGAAACGCAATGGAAATAAATGAAAGGTGCAGAAAAGCAGGGCAGTTCTACAAATGCATTAGGGGGCTTATTTGGAGCAAGGAGGTGCCACAGAAATCCAAGGGAATTATATACCGAACCTACTTTGTCCCCATATTGGCATACGGAAGTGAGACATGGGTAATGCACAAAAGCGACAAAAGTAGAATACAGGCTAGTGAAATGAAGTTCCAGAGGAGCAGGTTGAGTGTAACAAGACGAGACAGATTGCGAAATGTGTATGTGAGGGAAAGACTAAAGGAGGAACCAGTACAGGACAGGATAGAAAAATCAAGACTGCAGTGGTATGGACACATGAAGAGAATGGATGAGGGAAGAATTCCAAAGAGGATGTTTGATCTGCAACTGGAGGGGAAGAGGCCCAGAGGAAGACCAAGACATAGATGGGTGAAGGGAGTGAAGGAATGTGTGACGAGAAGAGGAGAGAACTGGACGAAGGTGGAAGAGAGGGAATGGTGGAAAGACAGAACACGATGGAGAGGCTTGTTTTCCCGACAGACCCAGCCAGTGGCTGGAAACTGTCCAAGATGACGATGATACTAAGAAGCGATATGAAATGCGACGGTTACATAAAATGAGTGCTGGAGAAGGCGAGTGAAAGACTTAGGTTCAATGGAATGATTCTGGGAAAATTCAGAAAATCTGTAAAGGAAATCGTACACAAGATGTTAGTGTGAGCATTTCTTTGTTTCAGTGTTTGGAGTATTTAAGAAGTATGCTTGACAGACATGTAACGAATTCAGCCGTGCTGCTAGGATTATAACAGGTTGGCTAAAAATATCTGAAATAGCAAAAATGTATCTGCATTGTACAAATATAATGCTGTATTTTTTTCTTCTAATAATTTCCGGGTATGCAGCCGGATCCCGTCGACATTCTTCCAAGATATTTCGGCCCAGATACGTCCGGCCATCATCAGGTAAGTACACAACTACTGAAGAGCCCAGTTTTTTTTCTTTACTGTGATTTCATTCCCCTGCCCCATATGGGCAGGGGAGGGCTGTCAGCGGCACAATCTGCCGCTCTTCAGCGGAGTGACACGACAACTAAAACAAGAATAAAATGATATATACATAAGGAGATAAAAAAGGGGAACATAAAACAGAGTAAGGGGAGAAAATGGAGGTAAAATATACACTGGCATGAAGAGCCCAGGTGCAGCCGCAGTATTTATGTCGAATCTCGCGCATGCGAAATGTACTGGCATCCTACAGCGCATGCGCGGCATAGTCGAGTTGTACGTGCTGCCCTCGGTGTTGAAAGTAAAAAGATCATCTAGTCATTGAGTATCGAATGACGCCGTCGATTTCGCTGTGATTGTATAATTTTAATAACAGGATTTCAATTTTTATCCAGCTGAAAGTCGTTGTCACGATTTATAAGATTATCGGCAAGACGCATTTCCACTGATTCTTTGATTACAGAATCCCAAAATACGGAAGCCGGAGCTAAAATTTTTGTTCCATTGTATTCCATTGAATATCCCAAAGAAATACAGCGCTCTGCTTTTGCCGATTTTGACGGTTGCCGCAGACGGGTGTATCTTTCATGTTCTGTACATCGTTCATGGACAGTTCCTGTCGTCTGGCCAATATATGCAGAGCCACATTCACAGGGAATTTTGTAGACGCCTGTTTTATTCAGTTGTAAATCGTCTTTAACGGATTCAACCAGTGCCCGGTTCTTTGTTGGTGGACGGAAGATAACCCTGATTTTATTTTTCTTCAGTAATCTGCCTATTTTTGACGACACATTCCCGGCGTATGGAAGGAACGCAGTTGATTTATAGTCGTCATCAGCGTCCTCAGTGCGTTGCTTCTTGTTATGACAGTTGCGCATGGCCTTCCTTATTTGGCGTGAAGTGTAGACATTCTCTTTGAAAACCTTCTCCAAGTGTACTAATTCTGCGTGGATGTTTTCATCATCCGATATTACATGCGCTCGATATATTAAGGTACTGAGAACACCGGCTGTTTGTGCTGGGTGATGGCGGCTTGACGCCTGGAGATACAGATCTGTGTGAGTCGGTTTCCTGTACACAGAATGTCCTAATGACCCATCATTTTTACGGCGTACTAGCACGTCTAGAAATGGTAAAGTGCCATCTTTTTCAATCTCTATCGTGAATTGGATGTTCTCATGTAATGAGTTTCAGTGATGAAGGAATTTCTCCAGTTCCTGTCTGCCATGAGGCCATACAACAAAAGTATCATCCACGTACCGCCATAAGACCGTAGGCTTTAAAACAGCAGACTCAAGTGCTTTCTCCTCAAAATGCTCCATAAAAAGATTAGCTACCACAGGGGACAAAGGGCTCCCATGGCGATGCAGTCTGTTTGTTCCAAGAATTCGTCATTGAATAAAAACTACGTTGAGGAGAGTATATGTTCAAACAAGGCCGTCAGTTCTGCACTGAATAAGTTACCAATAAGATGTAACGATTCAATTAAAGGCACTTTGGTAAAAAGTGAGACCATATCAAAGCTGACTATTTCAGAAGACACACAATGCTGTATTTTTACAGGTTATCATATGCTACGAAATATATGTGCTGAGCGAAATGCAGCGGCATAACACTACCATTAAACAAATGCAACAAAGCAGTTTAACTACAGTGTCTGCCAAAGTCTGATCTATATTAGCTAAGTACCCAGCATTGCTTGTGTATGTATCATTTACTCCAATCTTCTATTAGTCCATCATCTCTTTCCCCTATTATCTGCGGAATGTATTGCAAGGAAGTGATAAATTAAAACGACATACATGATGCAGCAGTTTCTTACACATCTCAGTGTTTGTGGCCTCATATCTCGTATCATACAATGAAATATTTTTCTAGGTGCATTCAGTGGCATATGTGGACACTTACACGAAACGTGGAGTGATTAGAGTTAGTAGTAAAGAAATGATAAATTAAAACGTCATACATAAGCGACAGTTTTTCACACATCTCTGTACTACGTATCGCCAAATGATGCACTTTTGTAGATACATTCAGCGGCTGGTGTGGATAATGCCTGCGAAAAGTGTTGGAATAGAGTTAGTAGCAACGAAGTAATAAATCCAAACGTCTTGCTTGATGCGACAATTTTTCACGCATTTCAGCATTTGTGACATCATATCTCCTGAAATATGCGTCGTACAATGACAACATTTTATGATACATTCATTGGTATATGCGAATACTTTCTGCAAAATGTGTCGCGAACACAGTTAGTTCTAAAAAAGTAATAAGTTAAAACGTCATTCTTCATGCGGCAGTTTTACCGCATGAACAATGAAAATGTAGTAAACGATACACTTTTTTTCGTCATTTTGTGGAGGACATCATGGATAAAATGTTCTGTAAAGGTTTGAAATTATGTTAAAATTTTGTTACAAGTCTTTAAGTACTCTCATTCTCAAATAATAGATGACTGGAGTATGGGTATTCGAGCGTTGTGGGCTACACTACTTTTTCACTCCCACGCCACCCTTTCGATGTGTAAGTGGTCCTTATCTTCCCAGCGATGATTCTCGGACAGTAATATGTGTACCAACTTTGGTTGAAATCGGTTTAGTGGTTTAGGAGTAGATGTGGAACATACATACATACGTATGTACATACATCCACTTTTATAGTAAGTGCTTGTCTGATCTATGATGTCAATGGCCTATAATAATAATCAACAAAAACATATCAAAGTAATAAGACACATGCTACGAAAGTGTCTGGTCTGTTCTTATTACTCTGTTTAAACTAATGAGTCTTGCTATGTGTACACAGCCTCTAACATTCTCTTGTGATCGTACATTGCATACTGTAAAACTACTAAAGGTTCCAACTTATCACCTCCTTCCACAGATCAATAGCATAAAAAAGAAATTTTCTAAGGAATCAACATAGTATATACATTCTAGACAGTGTCATAATATACCATTATAATTTAACAGCTCCAAATAAGTAATTCAGCTGCATTGTCTGTTCCAGTTTAATAACAACCCAAAGTCACATAGCGCAACAAAAATAAGATCGTCTATGCACAAACTATCTTAGATCGTCTAATGCTAGAGCACTGCATTTCGAACACCACATATAATTCATTGCATTTATTAACTTGTAAAGATACAGCACTGCATTCGTACAACACATATACACTTTTATTGTTTCCAATTGTTTGAGACAAGTTGTACAGTACGACCAAATACTTCGACATAATCTTTACCACGTAAATTTGTAAGTTTTGTTTCATTAGTATTAATAACGTATGTATGCTCCAAACTGTTTGAATCGTTTTTATAGATATTATTCAGCGACCTTACAATATAATTTGTTTACTGGTGAACAGACAGTAATGTATAGACTCGTGCAGACGATCATTAGTCGAATTATGAGCATTACTGACGTCTGTGATAGGCTGATAGTTCCACTAAATCAGTAACCATTATAGCTCGTGTGGCTCATGTATAGGAATGACGATGCCTAGGACAAAGCTGGGAAGGATAACATGGCTCAGCGTGAAAAGTTCTTGAAACATGCTTGTCCATCTCGGGGCCATTAATATCTAGACGGTATGTCAGAATTGTAGAGCTAGACCATCCATACTGGGGGATTTGTTATTTGCATCCTTGTTGAGGTAGCCTTCACTTCGTCCCTGGTGATCAGTTCCATCAATTGGGTATTCTCTCCATTGGTATGGTGAGAGTGATGTAAGACAACACCTGATCAGTTGGTGTTGTGTTGGCAATCCCAGCACCATAGATGTTTTGGTAGTGGTCGGTGATGGCTGAGACTATTTCAGATTATTGGGTGAGAGTCTGTCCCTGTAACATGAGGAGTTTGGTTATTAGCTGTCATCGTCGACAACGGTCGTCGATTGCGATGTGATGCGTAGTAGGTTCCTCGTGGTCCAGTGAGTCTTGTAGACATGTTTTCACGAAGACACCCCGTAGATGACGGCGGGCCATCGTTACTATGCGCCCCTTTATCTGCTGCCACTCCACTGGAATGTTAGGTCGGGCCCTTCAGTGACTAGGTCCTGGAGGATGGCACAGTGGTAGTTAGTTGTGTATAGGCGCCATTTCGCCTTTTCCTTCCCGTATCGCATCAGGGTTTGCCGTAAGGAGGCTTCACACACTGTAACCACCTTTCTGTAGTCGTTCTGTAAGTGGGTAATCACCGTTTTTAAGTTGTTCAAGTCTCTGTTATGCGTTGTTGACTTCCGCCTCCTGGAGATGTGTGATGTTCATTTTCCATAGAGTTTGACTACGCCAGACAGGTTGTTGTGACTTGAGTGGAATCGTGCAGATGTATGCATTGTGGTCTGAGAAAACCAGCGACCACAGTTCAGCGTCTTGGACATCAGATGCTAGCTCCTGGGAGATGTAAATTCTATCAAGTCGACTTTCCGAATGTCTTGAGGCCACAGGCATTGCCACACTTCTCTTCCCATGCATCACTGAGCCGGAAGTCTCAGACAATCATGCACAGTTCTTAAGAGGTGTTAAAGTAAGGCGCCTGATCTTTCTGTTGCAAGAGACAGCCGACGTGCGCGCCTGATTTTTCTGTTGCAAGACACAGTTGAAGTCGCCTCCAAATATGCATCTAGCATATCGCGCTAAGGATGACAGAGCAATGTCTTTGGAGTAGAATGTGACTCTCTCCTGTTGGTGGGTGGATCTAGGTGGGGATAGATGTTGATGGTATATGTCTTCATAGTGGACAAGGCCGCGCCTATTGCTGTTGGGAGAATGGAGAGATCCATAACAGGAATTACTTAACAAACGTATGCAGTCACCCCTGCCAAGTCGGTCACCAGCAGAGGTGTAATGTATATATCTTGCAATGTGAGGTAGAACAGCCAGTTGTGCTTCCTGTAGGAGTGCAATGTCAACGTCGTATGCCAAGATCACGCCTCATAACATAGATAATTTTGGGGTCGAACTGATGTGGATGTTACTGGTTGTTGCAATCCTGTATGATTGACAGCGCAGCAAGGCGAGGTTTGGTATAATGTTGTAGGTGATTGAGGGCAAACAATGAGGTCATACAAAATCCCATCTATCCCCCAAGGTTGCAGCCTAAGTATGTTTAGGTTGTGGCCGCCAGAGGCGCCAACGCCAATAGAGTCTCGGCGAATCTCCTGCATCAGTGTTGTAGGATTTTGACTGATGAAGAAGTTGTCAAAGGGATGGATGCATCCTCTGGTTCGATAGCCCTCTGACTTGTTGTTGGGGTTGATGTCTGTTCATTCACAGGAGTTGGGATTACATTAGTGACCTCGACTTCAGTGGACTCATGGTCATCATCCATAGGAACTGCAACCGAGGTGTCACTGGGAGGTGAGGCATCCAGACTGGAGACAATGTGACGTCTGTGTTTATGGCGCTTGGGTGACCGCTGCTTCTATGACTGGCCTTCCATTTCGGTAGACAGGAGCGAATCATTTTGTTTCAGCACAGAGGCTGTCACTGGTACCATCATTGATGTAAACTCCATCAAGTCGTCTAAGGGATGGCTCAAATGGCTCTGAGCACTATGGGACTTAACATCTGAGGTCATCAGTCCCCTAGAACTTAGAACTACTTGAACCTAACTAACCTAAGCGCATCACACACATCCATGCCCCAGGCAGGATTCGAACCTGCGACCGTGGCGGTCGCGCAGTTCCAGACTGAAGCGCCTAGAACCGCTCGGCCACAACAGCCGGCGTCTAAGGGATGATCGGCATTTACAAGTGGTGGTGCCGTTGGTGTCGACATGGCTGTTTCTTACTGTCGAGGCTGTGCAACAGTAGTATTGGTGGCGTCCGATAAGGGCTCCGATATAGGCGGTGGTGCGAAGTTGCAGGAGCAACGAGGGCCTTAGAATTGCAGACAGGGAGGGATGTCTGTCGTGTGAAGCGATGCTGGAGACATTCTGATCGAAGATACCCTTTCTTGGTGCATATTGAACAAGTCTGTGATTGACTGCTGTCGCATGGGAGCCGCATATCTGGAGGTAGGATGGCACATAACGACGGAGGTCTATGATTATCTGGTGGACGCCACTGAGGACCGGATATGTTCGAAATTGTGCCCACCGTTCGGCTACATTAGCCATGAACGGTGCCTTAAGGACGTCCATGACGTTGGCTGCCAGGAGTTCGAAAGGCAGTTCAAAGACCCGAATTGTTCAAATGGTTCAGATGTCTCTAAGCACTATGGGACTTAACATCTGAGGTCATCAGTCTACTTAAACCTAACTATCCTAAGGACATCATACATATCCATGCCCGAGGCAGGATTCGAACCTGCGACCGTAGCAGCAGCGCGGCTCTGGACTGAAGTGCCTAGAACCGCTCGGTCACAGCGGCTGGCCCCGAATTGTTCTCATGCCTAATCCTGCGTGATCGACTGTCACCAGCCCTACGTTAGCCCCCTGCTGTGTGTTCGGAAGGATCTTATCACAAGACGTGTCATTGGTGACTTTAACATGCACTATACTGCATGTTAAAATCACCAATGACGCGTCTTGTGATAAGATCCTTCCGAACACACATCAGGGGGCTAACGTAGGTGCGGTGACAGTCGATCACGCTGGATTAGGCATGTGAACAATCCGGGTCTTGATAAGTGGATGGCCGGCCGCGGTGGTCTCGCGGTTCTAGGCGCGCAGTCCGGAACCGTGCGACTGCTACGGTCGCAGGTTCGAATCCTGCCTCGGGCATGGATGTGTGTGATGTCCTTAGGTTAGTTAGGTTTAAGTAGTTCTAAGTTCTAGGGGACTGATAACCACAGCAGTTGAGTCCCATAGTGCTCAGAGCCATTTGATAAGTGGATGCTCACTACGTCATTTTCCAGGATATTGGCTACATCACGAAGAAAGAGCTCTACCTCAAGGGCCTTTAGTCCTGCATAGTTACTGCAGAACGTGAAATAGAGTGTTGATTTACGGAATCTGTTCACCATTGCTCTGGAGTATGAGAGGGCAAGCAAGTAATGACCACATAAGGTAAACAAAAGTAGCAGTTCTCTCCGCTGGTGGAGATATGGGACGACCACACTGCTCAGCTGCTAAAACCAGACTGTGCTACTCAGCTTTCGAGGCGGACGACATCCAATGAACAGTCCACATCTGAAGTCACTAAGCTCTCCTGATTGATCTGTACTGCTGTTACTGCTTCACTACAGCCGACACAGTACTCCAGTACTCTCTGCCTCCTTTTGCATTGGCAGGTCCGCCTCTCGTAACATCTAGCGGTCAACTCTGGTTACATGTGGCTGTCCAGATACTGTGAAAGGTGGCTACACTAAGTCACAGCGCCAGAGATTGCGCCAAAGATTATTATTCCGCCGCCTCCACTGGGGCAGTAGTAGTTCAGAGGTTGCCGTGGGCAGTACTTGTTGAGAGGATGTCGAGAGCAGTACTAGTTCAGAGGATGTCGTGTGTAGTTGTTGTTCTGTTGGGTGAGAGAGTAGATGCTGTTCGGTTGGTGTAATGTATAGGTGGAAGATGTTGCAATGATCACAGTGTATTTTTCGTCAATATATATGGAGATAACAAAAAAAATTTTTATTTCACATTTCCTTAATGACAATGCCTGTTGGTCACAGGTTCAGTCAACAAAGCATCTGGCTCGTGTTCATGTATTAGACTTGTAATTCAGGTTTCTATGTGCAATTATAGTATTTCTGGTTTTTCAATTAGTTCATTGTAAATGGTGTTTAAAATTTCTTGTCATATTGAGAAAGAACCGTGCCAGAAACATGTACGTTGAATCACACTACCACACACAGAACAGTTACACTTGTGCTTTGTTGTTTCGTAGCTTTTATAGTTTCAGGGGACGTAATTAATCAATTGTGTTAACGGAAATTTCCCTTCATTCTTTATTGTTATTTTATGCAGTCAGATTGCGTACTATACTAGTCAGGGCCAACCGGTTACGAGACTTCGTAACCGGACACACACCTACTAAAATTATTGCATAATAATGAAGCCCCCATGCAACTTTTGATCAGTTAATCTAGATTTCGTCCAAATGAATAAGTCATGAACTTAGGGAAAGGGGATTACATCGTAAAATAAGCACTTGTCTAATTAAGAAACACATTCAGTTATTGCCAGGCCTGCAGGCACACTCACCTGCAGTCAGTGGTGAGAGGGTCGTACGCCCAGCCCTCAGTGCAGCTGCCAGTGAGGAAGGGAGGCCGGTTGACGTCGAGGCACAGGTGGTAGACGGTGCAGTTGTACGGGTCTGGAAGGTATCCGGTGGCGTGGCACATGAAGCCGCTGTCCAGCGTGTGGCAGTCAGACTGTGACGGGGCGACGCACGTCATGTTGGACGCGCTGCACCTGGTGCCACTGCTGCAGATCTCCACAGGCATGGTCGTGAAGCCGTCCGTGGCGCTCGAGCCATCTCCCAGGCACACCGACACCTGCGGGTCACGACCATACCGGTAAAGTGTCCTTCACATATACTCCGCAAACAACCTTACAAGTAGCATCTGACGAAAATCGCTGGTAAAAAAAGCACTCCGTCTTCAGGCCATATGTGGCCCATCGGGACCATCCGACCGCCGTGTCATCCTCAGGAGAGGATGCCGATAGGGGGGGCGAGTGGGCAGCACACCGCTCTCCCGGTCGGTTTTATTTGACCGGAGCCGCTACTATTCGGTCGAGTAGCTCCTCAGATAGGTGGAAAGAATACATTGAAAGCCTCTATGAGGGTGAAGATTTGTCTGATGTGATAGAAGAAGAAACAGGAGTCGATTTAGAAGAGATAGGGGATCCAGTATTAGAATCGGAATTTAAAAGAGCTTTGGAGGACTTACGGTCAAATAACGCAGAAGGGATAGATAACATTCCATCAGAATTTCTAAAATCATTGGGGGAAGTGGCAACAAAACGACTATTCACGTTGGTGTGTAGAACATATGAGTCTGGCGACATACCATCTGACTTTCGGAAAAGCATCATCCACACAATTCCGAAGACGGCAAGAGCTGACAAGTGCGAGAATTATCGCACAATCAGCTTAAAAGCTCATGCATCGAAGCTGCTTACAAGAATAATATACAGAAGAATGGAAAAGAAAATTGAGAATGCGCTAGGTGACGATCAGTTTGGCTTTAGGAAAAGTAAAGGGACGAGAGAGGCAATTCTGACGTTACGGCTAATAATGGAAGCAAGGCTAAAGAAAAATCAAGACACTTTCATAGTATTTGTCGACCTGGAAAAAGCGTTCGACAATATAAAATGGTCCAAGCTGTTCGAGATTCTGAAAAAAGTAGGGGTAAGCTATAGGGAGAGACGGGTCATATACAATATGTACAACAACCAAGATGGAATAATAAGAGTGGACGATCAAGAACGAAGTGCTCGTATTAAGAAGGGTGTAAGACAAGGCTGTAGCCTTTCGCCCCTACTCTTCAATCTGTACATCGAGGAAGCAATGATGGAAATAAAAGAAAGGTTCAGGAGTGGAATTAAAATACAAGGTGAAAGGATATCAATGATACGATTCGCTGATGACATTGCTAACCTGAGTGAAAGTGAGGAAGAATTAAATGATCTGCTGAACGGAATGAACAGTCTAATGAGTACACAGTATGGTTTGAGAGTAAATCGGAGAAAGACGAAGGTAATGAGAAGTAGTAGAAATGAGAACAGCGAGAAACTTAACATCGGGATTGATGGTCACGAAGTCAATGAAGTTAAGGAATTCTGCTACCTAGGCAGTAAAATAACCAATGACGGACGGAGTAAGGAGGACATCAAAAGCAGACTCGCTGTGGCAAAAAAGGTATTTCTGGCCAAGAGCAGTCTACTAATATCAAATACCGGCCCTAATTTGAGGAAGAAATTTCTGAGGATGTACGTCTGGAGTACAGCATTGTATGGTACTGAAACATGGACTGTGGGAAAACCGGAACAGAAGAGAATCGAAGCGTTAGAGATGTGGTGCTATAGACGAATGTTGAAAATTAGGTGGACTGATAAGGTAAGGAACGAGGAGGTTCTACGCAGAATCGGAGAGGAAAGGAATATGTGGAAAACACTGATAAGGAGAAGGGACAGGATGATAGGACATCTGCTAAGACATGAGGGAATGACTTCCATGGTACTAGAGGGAGCTGTAGAGGGCAAAAACTGTAGAGGAAGACAGAGATTCGAATACGTCAAGCAAATAATTGAGGACGTAGGTTGCAAGTGCTACTCTGAGATGAAGAGGCTAGCACAGGAAAGGAATTCGTGGCGGGCCGCATCAAACCAGTCAGTAGACTGATGACCAAAAAAAAAAAAGCCCCTCAGTTGGCATCAAGAGCGCTTAACTTCGGTGATCTCACGAGAACCGGTGTACCCACTGCGGCAAGGCCGTTGCCAAGATCGCAGGTAAAGTGAGGACATAGTTTGTGCGGCGCCTCTTAGGACTCCATAGCAAGTACGCATCATGCAGCTGAAGTTGGACACGTCTATTCGGTGGCGGAATGCTGCGCCCCTATATGGATTCATAGCTCCAATACGAACAAGCTTGATGTTGTTCTAAACGACACTATGCGAACTATCAGCGGCACAATAAAATCCACCCCTACTGCATTCCTGCTCTCCTTGAGCCATATACCACCACCGGAGTCACAGCACAAAAATCCTATTATTAGAGAGTACCACAAGATTAAGGGGGGGTAGGACGTCAAACGGGCCGACTTGGAGCAGGAGAGGCATCACAGGACATTTTAATTTCCAGTGTCTACACTTTTACAAATAATTTCATAAAACTTTGTCAGCATGACCAGGAAGGATTCAGAATTCACATTCATAGCAGTGGAAGTTCGAAAACATAACGAAATAATTTTCTTTACATGTGAAATTTCATCATTTGTTTCACTTACTAATGGCAGCATTTGTTGCTATAGGTACACTTTTCTTCATAAGTAAGAGAGATTCTTCGATGAATTTTGCACAGCATACAAACCATACTTACAGGTTAATGAAACTCTAGAATTTTCCACATCCATTAAGAACTGTGGTAAAAATTGAGGTAATTAACTATAAAATTTGTGTTTTTTCTAAACATGAAGTTTAAAATATAACAGCTCATTCGTTTTTTCATAAATTAAATAAATTCTAGAGTTTCATACACCTGTAAGTATGGTATGTATTCTGTGCAAAATTCATCGAAGAATCTGTCTAACTTATGGAGAAAAGTGTACCTATAGCAACAAAGGCAGCCATAAGTAAGTGAAAAAATGATGAAATTTCACATGTAAAGAAAATTATTTTGTTATGTTTTCGAACTTCCACTGAAATGAGTGTGAATCCTGAATCCTTCCTGGTGATGCTGACAAAGTTTTATGACTTTATTTGTAAAAGTGTAGACGCTGGAAATTAAAATGTCCTGTGATGCCTCTCCTGCTCCAAGTCGGCCCGTTCGACGTCCTACCCCCCTTAACTTGCAACCATTCATACACAACGACATAGTCGGGTGGCAGAACATTGAAGCCAAGAAGACCAGCCCTAGACACTGTTAAAGAACCGACGAACTGAAAAATCAGTGACAAAGGTTCAGCATGACACAGAAGCCTCAATCATGCAAAATTACACCGCTGTGGAGAAGCCCCGACGACCTCGATAAATGGGAGAAGATACCATCTCCAAAATGTGAATGCGCGGTTTTAAAAAAAAAAAAAAAAAAAAAAAAAAAAAAAAAAAAAAAAAAAAAAAAAGAGCTCAAGCAACCGGACATATAGTGGAAGACTGTTCAAACTGAGCCTCACCCACACAACAGCAGACACGACAAATAACTGATTCACAGCTGATTTCAGTGCTCATTTGTGCGCAGCCAATATCTTAAGAAACGCATGAAATCGGACAGAAAGGCGCAGATTTTAAAATTATAAATATGCAGTAATTTCATGGTTCCTAAGAGTGTACTGAGAAAAGGCAAATTTGGTATTTATGGAGTGTTGTTGAATTAGAGGAGATTGTAATAATATGAAACGTCATCGTATTTGCAGACTGCTAATGGCATCTGGAAGCAGATTCAGTTATCGCTACATTAATGTTCTGTTTCTTCCAGCAGAGGCCGCAGAGATCAGTTTGAGATTCAAATAACTTACGGGTTTGCTGCCGGGTGACGTCGTCGAACACGGCTGACATTTCGGCAGGAGCACACCCTGTCATTCTCAAGGCACGCATTTGTGCCTGGAGAATGGCAGGGTGTGCTCCTGCCGAAATGTCAGCCGTGTTCGACGACGTCACCCGGCAGCAAACCCGTAAGTTATTTGAACATTTGATTTGCCGGGTAAAGTTAAGGTCTCACACAGTATGAGATTGTTTCTGGCCGTCAGTAGACGCGCTTTGTTTCGCGAGGTTCGATTCAAATACTGTCTTCTAGCTTTATTTACAAATTAGCATACTGTTTCTACATTATGATTTAATCACAAACTTAAATCTACAAATGATAATTTCAGGTACTTGAAACTCTTTATCAAAGTCTAACTTCATTGGTCAGTTTCGAAAATGGCATTGGTGGAAAAAAGAAACACGCTTTTCAATCTTACAACCACTCTTCTGTTTTGTAAGTGTCACCACGCCAAGAAGCAGGTTATGGTCTGAAGATTTCATACAATAATGGCTGTTAGGGATAAAATCAAGACTCTAAAGGAAGCAGCAAATGGTTTCAATATATCAAAAGCTTTAGAAAGCTGACTAGAAAGAATATAGACGTAAAAAGTGCATCACGGGAAGAATTAGGTAGAGTATCTGTTCTTCGCCAAGAAATTATAAAGGACTTTGTTGGTTATTGCCTATTGATGAAAAAGAAGTTTTGTGGATTCACTCAGAATGACGTAAGATCAGCGGCATATCAACTGTCAGTAAGATATGGAATCTGTAATCCATTCAGTGACCACATGGCCGGAAGGCATGAACACACACAAGAATCAGCTTTCAGTACAAAAGCGAGGAGGAACATCGTGTGCTCCAGCTGTCGGCTTTACGCGAGAAGGTGTCATTAAATGTTTTGTACTTCTGGAAATCGAATGCAATAAAACGATTCTTTAATGTTGACGGGTCTGGTCTTAGAGTAGTGAAAAAAAGTATCCCACCTGTAACTGTCAGTAAGGGAAGAAAACAGAAGCCCTTACTGCTGGAAGGAGCGAGAGTCCAGCGACGATCATCACGTGCATGAGTGCAGGTAGCAGCTTCGTGCATCCGCACGCACCAGTTTGACAGACAGACTAATGAAAGCTGCGTCTCCTGGAGCTATTGGAAAATGTCATATCTCAGGCTGGGTACAGTCTTATCTATTCACTAAATTGTTAACCCACTTCACTGAACCTACAAAACCTACAGCTGAATCCCCAGCCTTGCTCACATTGGGCAGACATTATTCTCATACCAGAAATATAAAGGTCCTAATAAAACGAGAAGAAAGATTAAGAAAAGGCAAACCTACGTTTCTAGCATTTGTAGACTTAGAGAAAGCTTTTGACAACGTTAACTGGAATACTCTCTTTCAAATTCTGAAGGTGGCAGGGGTAAAATACAGGGAGCGAAAGGCTATTTACAATTTGTACAGAAACCAGATGGCAGTTATAAGAGTCGAGGGGCATGAAAGGGAAGCAGTGGTTGGGAAAGGAGTGAGACAGGGTTGTAGCCTGTCCCCGATGTTATTCAATCTGTATATTGAGCAAGCAGTAAAGGAAAAAAAAGAAAAATTCGGAGTAGGTATTAAAATTCATGGAGAAGAAGTAAAAACTTTGAGGTTCACCGATGACATTGTAATTCTGTCAGAGACAGCAAAGGACTTGGAAGAGCAGTTGAACGGAGAACGGACAGTGTCTTGAAAGGATGATATAAGATGAACATCAACAAAAGCAAAACGAGGATATTGGAATGTAGTCAAATTAAATCGGGTGATGCTGAGGGGATTAGATTAGGAAATGAGACACTTGAAGTAGTAAAGGAGTTTTGCTATTTAGGGAGTAAAATAACTGATGATGGTCGAAGTAGAGAGGATATAAAATGTAGACTGGCAATGGCAAGGAAATCGTTTCTGAAGAAGAGAAATTTGTTAACATCGAGTATAGATTTAAGTGTCAGGAAGTCGTTTCTGAAAGTATTTGTATGGAGTGTAGCCATGTATGGAAGTGAAACATGGACGATAACCAGTTTGGACAAGAAGAGAATAGAAGCTTTCGAAATGTGGTGCTACAGAAGAATGTTGAAGATAAGGTGGGTAGATCACGCAACTAATGAGGAGGTATTGAATAGGATTTGGGAGAAGAGAAGTTTGTGGCACAACTTGACTAGAAGAAGGGATCGGTTGGTAGGACATGTTTTGAGACATCAAGGGATCACAAATTTAGCATTGGAGGGCAGCGTGGATGGTAAAAATCGTAGAGGGAGACCAAGAGATGAATACATTAAGCAGATTCAGAAGGGTGTAGGTTGCAGTAGGTACTGGGAGATGAAGAAGCTTGCACAGGATAGAGTAGCATGGAGAGCTGCATCAAACGAGTCTCAGTACTGAAGACCACAACAACAACAACAATAAAACGAAAAGGCAAACATGTAACCATCCTCTGCTTGCGACATGGACTTCAGCCCCTGAAGAAGACTTCCCGGGTTCCCCAAAACACATATTGAAGTGAAGGAATAAGACAGGCACCACGAACAGGCGGTGTGGACACCTCTGATATTGGGGAGAAGTTCGGAAAGACATACATCAGTGTCCAGAGAGGTGCAATAGCAGTCAGTGGACTGATATGTCCCGGCATATATTCACTAATCAGAGGTGTTTTCACGGAAGCTGATTTCACTGCAGCTGAAGACGAAGAACAACAGGTTGCTGACAGTGGTGAAGTACTCTGTAAAGATGAAGATGATGACCTACAAAATTCTGGAAGGGAAACCGTTGGCGATTCCAAGAAAGGCAATAGGGGGCGAGCGGAAGAGCAGACATCAGATCCATCAACAACTGAAGGCGATATCAAGCCACAAAACATCTCTTCATTCCCAAGTGCAAAAAAAGAAGTCGGAAAGCACTTTCGGCTACTGTCCTACCAGTCTACCCTATAGAAATGCGTTAAAGTGTTCCACAGACAAGAAGAAAAGTGAACAGAATTTACAGCAGAAGAAGACATCAATACAGATTGCATAAAAACGATCACCAAGTGAAATAAAGATGAAAGTTCTAGCGAGGTAGAGGAAATAGAAAGGCTATCTTCTGGCAGTTGAACTCGGTCGGAACCTGTAGGGGAAAGCTCCTGAAAACTATGATCCAGACTGCCTGATTTGTAGCGGGGCATTTAAAAAGTCAAAATCTGGAGAACTTAGAGTTCACCGTGCCATGTGTCAGGAAAGGATATGTTGTGCAGTGGTCGTAAGAATGAAGTATTCATTTGCGGCTTTTGTTAATGAAAAACTATTAATTGTGAATTGTAACTGTGGTTTGTAGCTCACAAAAATAACCTTACTACAAAGTTACATTACAATTTGTGATTTACTGCTAGGCGAGGTCAAAATATAACTTAATAATTTCATTAATAAAAATATAAACTTGCAATGTTAGTTTCATATTACCACCCCGCCTCAAAATGGTCATAATTTATAGCAAGTTAAAAAAATCTACTGTAATTATTGAACATATTCATTTTTCATGAAAATTATTATTGATCCTTTATCATAGATATATAAACTAACATAGTGACATTTATGTTGCAACTTCCAAAGTTTAAATTTAGTATTTTGCTTTAAACGAAAAAGTATTTGATATTACCTCCACTTCGCCCCCTCATTTCGTGCGAGCGTTACTTCAAAAAGTAAGTTACACGCGTCTTCCAAAGTTAAGGTCATGGCGCAAATAGAATGTGCATTGTCAGAAAAAAGAACACGTTCTGCGTTTCCTGCAACGCCCTCCTGTTGCAGTGCGGATGGCAGGTCCAACATAACGTACGACTGAAGTGGTGCAGCAAATGGAAAGGTAGCCCAAAGTCGAAGTACTCGGGACAACACGATTCTTCTGGGCAAAACGCCTAATATTGAAAATCACAGTGACATTAAGGCATGAAATTGGATCAAGCGGAATGTCGCATCCAACCATAGTGTAATGGTGCCAACAATTTGACCAAGGCCGCACAGACGTTGGTGATGCTGATGACGCTGGAAGGTCACAGACGACAGTATCCAGGCAGTCTGGGAGCTGATTCGCAGCAATTACAGATTTTTCAACGATGATTACGTTCACACAGCGGTACCCAAATGTCCAAGGAGCGGATTTCTATCGTCGAAAAACTCAACCATTTGTAAAATGTTCAAATCAATCTTTTTTACGGAGACTTGGTGGCTGAGTTGAAAAATAGTGTCATGTTTCTGTGTCACAACGAACTGCAGTGTAGCAATCAATAAAAGTTACTTGGCCTGCCAAAGTAACGCTTAACTTACTTTTTGAAGTACCTTCGCAACATCTCTCACAAACGAAAATAAATTATGGGGCAACAAGAAGATAAAAAACTAATCAATCTTTGTTGTAGATGTGTATTATATAAAGCATTCACTTTGCCAGTAATAGAAACGAATATGGATATTAATTATTTTAGAAGGAGCACTGTTTCAGTAAGGTACTCAATTCTTAATTGCCACAGCTCGTAAGAGAAAATGTACACTAGGATTTTCGATATGGTAACAAGAAACCAGTTATATATCGCATCACAGCTGGCTCTTACCGTGGAACAATTGTCAGTGCAGATGATCTGGCCAGGTTCACTGCAGCCAGCGTCTCGGATCTGCTGCAGGCGTTGTTTCAGTGAAGAGGCCTCCGTCAGTACTGCCTGCAACATACATCACAACTGTCGTCGAGGAATCGAAGGACTACTTCGAGACATTTCAGTATCAAACTTTTGAGGAGCATACCTGCATCATCCGGCACCGAATACATGTATTTTACAGAGCGCATGAATCAGAAAATAAACGGATTGAGCGATTTCGTCTTATGAAGGTGCACTGAATAGCAGCAGACGCACGAAGTTAAATGTACAAGGCAAGAGCTTTGATACCTGCAGCTGAGTTCAACATTGATGTTCCTCGGTGAACCGCAGTCAGTATCTACATCTACATTTACATCTACATCTGCACCTACATGGATACTCCGCAAATCACTCTTAAGTGCATGGCAGAGGGTTCGTGGAACCACCTTCACAATGATTTTCTATTATTCCAGTCTCGAACATTGCGCGAAAAAACGAACACCTGTATCTTTCCGTGCGACCTCTGATTTCCCTTGTTTTATTATGATGATCGTTTCTCCCTATGTAGGTCGGCGTCAACAAAATATTTTCGCAATCGGAGGAGATACTTGGTGACTAAAACTTCGTGAGAAGATTCCGCCATAACGGGAAACGCCTTTGTTTTACTGATGTCCACTCCAAATCCTGTGTCATATCTGTAACACTCTCTCCCCTACTTCTCGATCACAAAAAACGAGCTGATGTTCTTTCAACTTACGCCGTTAAACCTATCTGGTAAGCATCCCACGCCGTGCAGCAGTAGTCCAAAAGATGACGGACAAGGGGAGGGTAGGCGGTCTCTTTAGTAGCTCTGTTGCATCTCCTGTTTTGCCAATAAATCGCAGTCTTTGGTTCGCTTTCCCCACATTTTGTATGCATTCTTTCCTATTTAAGTTGTTTGCAGTCGTAATTCTCAAGTATTTATTTGAATTTACGGCCTTTAGGTTTGATTGATTTATCGTGGAACCGAAGTTTATCGGATTATTTTAGCACTCATGTGGATGATCTCACACTTTTCATTATTTAGGGTCAACAGCCAATTCTGATCAGACTGATATCTTATCTAAATCGTTTTGTAATTTGTTTTGATCTTTTGATGACTTTAGTAGACGATAAACGACAACATCATCTGGAAACAAGCTAAGACGGCTGTTCAGATTGTCTTCTAAGTCGTTTATATAGGTAAGGAGCAGCAGAGGGCCTATAATACTAGCCTGTGGAACGCCAGAAATCACTTCTGTTTTACCCGGCGCCGCCCCGCCAATTACTACGAACTGTGACCTCTCTGACAGGAAATCACGAATCCAGTCGCATAAATGAGACGATATTCCATAAGCACGCAATCTGACTACAAGTCTCTTGTGAGATACAGTGTCAAAAGCCTTCTGGAAATCTAGAAATACGGAATCAATTTGAAATCCGATGACAATAGCATCCAACACTTCGTGTGAAAATGGTTCAAATGGTTCTGAGCACTATGGGACTTAACATCTGTGGTCATCAGTCCCCTAGAACTTAGAACTACTTAAACCTAACTAACCTACGGACATCACACACATCCATGCCCGAGGCAGGATTCGAACCTGCGACCGTAGCAGTCGCGCGGTTCCGGACTGAGCGCCTTAACCGCGAGACCACCGCGGCCAACACTTCGTGTGAATAAAGAGCTAGTTGCGTTTCGCAAGAACGATGTTTTCCGAATCCGTGTTGACTGTCTGTTAGTAGACTGTTGTTTTCGAGGTAGTTCATAATGTTCGAACATATGTTTCAAAATCCTCATGCATATCGACGTTAATGATATGGGCCTGTAATTTAGTGTATTACTCCTATTGCCTTTCTTATTAGAAGTAATTCTGTAAACAGTTACTGCGGCTTGCTCATCCAATTTTGTAACTCAGCAAGCAGCTACTCTTCCTTGAATTGTCCGCTTAATACTCTCTTTATCCCTACATTCTGAACTTTGAAAAATTTGCAGCTCACATCATACTCTCAGTTCTATTGAGTAAAATAGTGTGACTGTGTAGATGAATGGGGTGTGAAAAGGGCAGACAGAACCTGAAAATTTAGATAAATATGCATGTTATACCTCTCTTTAAATTTTACACTTTTTAACCGTATTCACTTCGAAGAATCTCAGAAGGGGTTTTGATAATCACGATGTTTATCTTCCTAATGCTCCACACGCAAATTCAAAAAGAAATTCTGTAGAACGTCCCTGCTAAGAATACGTATTGCGTTTTTTAGGACCAACAAATAAATATGTTACGCAACATTCACAAAACGTTTCCCACAGCATAAGATGTCGTCAGTGTTCTAGCCTAATCGAGAATGTGTAGACAGGATGTTTCAGAGGAAAGTCTGCAAGATCTCGGAAATTTCAATGCGGTGTCACACTTGAAGGTGGAAGGCAGTTTGCTGGCCGCTGCTGGATCGGCGTCACACTGCGGCGTCGTGAAACGCACTACGCAAGTTGGAGTCCCGTATGTAGCTGTGGGCTTTAATTGTGTAGATACTCTATATGCATCATAATGTTCGGTGAAATGGTTAGTATCTAATTTAATGTGACGTACATCTTCTGAAATCAGAGTGTACTTAAAATGTGTGACTGAAACGTCCAAACGGAACCATAAGTCGCAGGGATAAGATGTTAAAGGTCACGTTTCCTTAAGTGACGAATACAGCCTCTGCTCGGAAATAGCTCGGCTCGGTGCACTCATTATAAACAACATGGCATTCACGGTAGAATGAATCGTGCCTTAGCGGAGCCATCCGACAGACAGCAGCTAAGGAATTTTTATATCATTGGATCACAATTCCTTCACTCTGGTGACTTCTAAAGACATCTGGCCAAGGAAACACAGAGGGCTGCGTAACCAGTAACAGAAGTTGCATATGAAAAGGGTTTGATAGTCTCGTTTTATGAGGGACGACAAGGATTGCATGTCCTGACCCTCACGTTTTCCAACGGCAGCTGTGTCATCTAGTGGAATGGTAGAACAAATGTAGACTCCAATATCATCCACAGCAAAACCAAGTCAGCATTCAATGATTCCATTACCCTTATTTCACCTGTCCATTTTCAGCCAACCCATTCCTCTTACTAACGCGGAATCTAAACTGGAATACACACCTTCTAAGCATCCAGGAGAGAGAACGAAACCGACTAAAACCACTAACAGTCTGACCTACCCTTATCTTCACCTAAAAATTCCTCATTGTATCATCTTCATTAATGACCATGTTGCCTGGACTGCCTCATCTCCTAAAGTTAACAGATTTCAAGAAATACATTCTAAGGAAAAAAAAGGCAGGCACACACACACACACACACACACACACACACACACACACGCGCGCGCAGAGAGAGAGAGAGAGAGAGAGAGAGAGAGAGAGAGAGAGAGAGACGCACCACGAAGGAGTTACACGAATGGGACGGAAATCGATGGATGTGTTATACATGTACAGGCAAACAAATGATTACAATTTCAGAAAAATAATGGATGATATGTTCAACAGAAATACGTTCACAAATTAAGCAAGTCAATAACACGTTGGGCCACCTCTGGCCCTTACGCAAGCAGTTAATCGACTTGGCACTGATTGACAGAGTTGTTGCATGTCCTCCTGAGGGATACCGTGCTAGATTCTGTACAACTGGCGTGTTGGGTTGTCAGACTCTCGAGCTGGTTGGTGCTCCCTCCCCGTAAGGCTCTAAACGTTCTCATCTGGGAAGTTGGGGAGAGTTCCGGCGACTTTACTGGCACAAGGTACGGTTTGCTAAGCACGAAAACAAGGAGTAGAAACTCTCGTTGTGTGCAGGCATTATCTTGCTGAAATGCAAGCCTCGGATGGTTTGCCATGAAGGGCAACAAAACGGGGCGTAGAATATCGCCGAACAACCGCTGTGCTGTAAGCGTGCCTTCATATGACAACCACAGGGGTCCTGCTTTGAAAAGAAATGGCACCCCAGACTATAAATCCTGGTTGTCGGGCCGGATGGCGGGTGACAGACACGTCTTCGCTGATCATCAAGGCTCAAATTTTAGTCCAGCCATGAGATTCCAGGTGGAAGGCGTGTCTCGAGATTCTCTGGATAGCGGTGGGATATCAACCTGGTTGTCGTTCGCCATAGAGCCCAACAAACAGGTGTGATGGTCTGGGATGCCATTTATTTTCATGTCAGAACTCCTTTCCTTGTCATCCGCATCATCCTTACATCACAATAGTACGTAGACGATATTCTACGCCTTGTTCTGTTGCCCTTCGTGGCAAGGCATTCTGGGTTTACATTTCAGCAAGATAACGTCCACCCACACGGCGAGAGTTTTACGGCTTGGCTTCTTAGTTGTCAAGCTCGGTCGATCAATGCAAAGAGGAATAACTTCTTGCACAAAAGCCAGATGTTGACCAACGCGTTACTAACTTCATCAAATTGCGAAGCTCTTATGGTTTGTTTGTCTGTACATGCCAATTTCTGGCCTGCCCCTGTGGCCGAACGATTCTAGCCGGCCGAAGTGGCCGAGCGGTTAAAGGCGCTGCAGTCTGGAACCGCACGACCGCTACGGTCGCAGGTTCGAATCCTGCCTCGGGCATGGATGTGTGTGATGTCCTTAGGTTAGTTAGGTTTAAGTAGTTCTAAGTTCTAGGGGACTTATGACCACAGCAGTTGAGTCCCATAGTGCTCAGAGCCATTTGAACCATTTGAACGGTTCTAGGCGCTTCAGTCTGGAACCGCGCGACCGCTACGGTCGCAGGATCGAATCCTGCCTCGAGCATGGATGTGTGTGATGTCCTTAGGTTAGTTAGGTTTAAGTAGTTCTAAGTTCTAGGGGACTGATGCCCTCAGATGTTAAGTCCCATAGTGCTCAGAGCCATTTGAACCAAACATCTGTCCCATTCGGATAATTCGTTCGTGGTGAATCTTGTTTTTTATTTTATTTTTAATAAAGCGTTTCCCCACATATAGCGTTCGACAGGTGCCTATACTGTAATTTCAATGATGAAGAAAATAAAACGTATAAAATGTTATAGTCATAGTTATTTCTTTACATCAATCGGCGCGGGTAGCCGGGCGTGTAAAAGCGCCAGTTCCGGGAAGGGGAGGTACCTGGTTGATACCCAAGTCTCGCCATGCTTCACAATTCGCAACCACTTATGAAAACGTTCGCACTCTTTCACTTGGATATCACTAAACGCAGACAGACTGTTCGGATCAATATGACCCGAGATAATAAAATGCTGGAAAAACTTCTACTTACACGAATTTTCCGTCAGTTGTAAGCCACCGACATTGTTCTTTTACGTTAATGATCATAGCGATAATAATAACAGTAATAGTAATAACAATAATAACAATATTACACAAAACTTCACTAAAAATTTATTATTTTAATACTAATGCAATGTATGTTAGGAACAGCAGACATATCCACCAAAAGGTCACTCTCAACAACCGTCTGTCGTCTGCCCATATCACTTTTTTTCCTTCTTACTCACTACAGTTTGGACAGAAGTAGGTGACGTGTGTTTTGCGTACATGTTTATTACACTTTCCATACAACATGTTTGGGTTTATTGCCATTGCTTGAAGGACAGAACTTCCAGCGTGCACGTTTAGTAGAGTTTCTTCTTGTTAATGATTTACCCACACCTAGTACTCCTTCAGGGTCTTGGATGTTCCTGACCATTCAAAGAATCTTTTGTTCTTGGAAAATGCTTCCTTGACGCAATGTGCTCTGCAACCAGTAATATTCAAAGTTCCTCCAAAAGTATTCTTCTTCTAGTCAATCTTCTTACATTCCAGTTAGAGTCAATAGAAGTCCACAAGACGTAGGCATTATAACCAGCAACATCAGGAATATTGTAGTAAACTATCATGGGCCATCTACTGCCTTTTCGTTTGCGTGTCTATGTACCCGACAGCTGATCGAATGTGTCTACAGCCCCTTTGGTTGAATTATAATCTACAATCATTTCTGGCTTCTTATCAGCCCTGTCACCTATTTACCCGTCATGGTGGGGACTGCTCGTTAGTATGACATTCTTATTTCTCTTAGGAATATAATTGACCACCGTTGTGTCATTTTTGAAGTAAAATGTAGAGCTATGAACCTCCTTGTTGGTTGTATTTTGCGGAAGCTCTGGCTTATTTTTACGTATGGTTCCTAACATTGTTAGTCTCCATTTCAGGAGCAGGTGTCCCAAATTGTATACGAAAAAAACTTACGTGTTATATTCTGACCTCGCAAATTAGAAGTAAGATTAGCAACTACTCTCATTTCCTGATTTTTTTTCTGGTGCTGCTCCACTCTCCTTTCCTGTACAAATTTGGGCTTTCAGTACATACGAAGATTTGCTGTCACACAGAGTCCATATCTTGATCCCATATTTTGACAGATTGCTTGGGATGTGCTGCTTAAACGGACAGCGGCCTCTAAATGTTACCAGTCATTTTTCCCCTGGATTACACTGTTTAGGAAGGACTTGTAACCACTTCTCCCAGACACTGCGAATTGCGGCGAGTTTATCAGTACGTCGTCTTTCCTCTCTTGTGGATTTCTTATCAAATCGCAAGTCGCGCGACATTTTACAGAATGTTTCTAGGGACATGGTTGATCGAAATATGTTCCGCCCAGTATCCTTGTCCAACAAACTTTTTGTAGGTTCCCCATATGAGCGACGTACACCCACAAGGAATAGGAGTTCTAAGTACGCGTGAATAAGAGAATCGCCGTTGTTCGCCATTGTTTACCATATATTCGTTGCCCTCAATATTTCACGTCTCTGTTATTTCATTCAGCTTCTTGCATACCTGGTAATTCCCGGGTGACGTTCGAAGCAGGTAGGCGGCAGCGTTGTGCTGGTAATTGCAACTGCCATTCTGTGTTCCCGTTTTTAGAAACAGGAGTCTGTACACTACTTTGAACAGGCTGTGGACTGTCTTTAGTGTCGTCAGAACAATCGCTTTCACATGCAATACTGACATGATCTTCAAATTCGGAATGTGATCCTTCGTCTGTTGAGCTATTTATAAATTCTCCCAACTCAGCTTAAGTCAGTGATGTAATGACCATGACGTTACAATTAAGAATGTTTACAAAAGATAGAGAACACAAACTGAGCAGAAACAATGGATAATTCGAACAGTTGACAAGTCGTAACGACAAGTCCATTGTTGTAATGCAGCGCCTTTGATGACTTGTTGAATGTTGAAAGTAAGTATGAACAATGAAAGCAGTTTCTACTACAAAATATGAGACAACCAGAAAGTACTTGACTTTAGACTATTCGTATTAATGTTGGGTCGCACTGACCCGAATATTACGTACGTGACTCTGAAGGTTTATCACCTGATGACTTAACAATATTTTAAAACTTTTCCAACCACATATTGCCCTTGCATTTTCAGACAAAATGCCAAATTTGGTAAAGTTATTTTCATATTTAAATAATAAGAAACGAAATTTATAACCAATTCGTGTCATTAAGCAACCCATGCCAAATCCATAAATAACCATGCTGATCCCGCATATATACGGGACAAAGCCACAAGAAAAAGAAAATGGACAACCTAGTCATTTTTTACTGTTATTTTTTTTATTTTTTGGGGGGGAGGGGGAGAGGATCATTATCTCTTGGATCAGCGCCTGCTCATATCCGTCACCAACCCTTCTTCTTCCCCCCCCCCCCCCCCCCGACTTTCTTCTTTTCCTAGAACTGGAGCTGCAATCAATCCACACTCCCCAACCGTTTGAGCAGCGAGGTGTTCGATTGTGATCCGTCGATCACCTCTAGCGAGAGTGTCCGCGCTTTCAACATTGCAGGAGTCACAGCTGTGTGCGACCAGCCGGCACGAGGGAGATTGACAGGTGCCTCGCCCAGCGACTCACCGTGCTTTTGTTCAATTCCAGGTCTCCGTAGACTTTCTTCGAGCACCTATGAATATCTGCGATGCTCAAGTTTTCCACCCAAAAGAAACTCAGTGGCTGAAACGCACTACCGTTACAGACGCCGTTTTGGAGGCTGCGTGTAGCGTGGCCACCTGTCGGAACTTACGAAACTACAGGCGCTGCAGCAGGAATATTCAACGACGTCCCACATCAAATTCCGCATTTTCTCAATCGAAATTGGCCGAGAAACAAAATGTGTTGCATTACTTATTGAACGTCCCTCGTACTTTGCGCCCACAATCACAATATGCCTAGTTTAATCCATATGACTTCTTTAACGTATGGGAATTTTTTAAAAATCTGTTTACGATTAAGGAAAGACTTTCGCTCCGGCTTTGTTGATTCAGTTTCATAAAACAAATACAGGCACGTTTACCTTAATTTACATAAATATCTTAGGCACTGGGCTGATTTAATTGTTAACGAAAATAATTTTGTATTTAAAAAAAAATATATTAGTGCTTGATGTCTTATTACACCTCCCTTGGCTGTGACCTAACTCAATTCGTTTGGTTTCGCAATACACTTTCGCGTTTCTATTTTTGGCCTGACGCTTATTTCAATCTGTTAACAGCTCGCTTGAGGGGTTATATCTCTGTTGACGCCTTAGTTTCATTTGTCTTCAAAAGATGAGGGAGGAGGCATTTGTCGGCAGCTCGTGGTCGTGCGGTATCGTTCTCGCTTCCCACGCCCGGATTCCCGGGTTCGATTCCCGCCGGGGTCAGGGATTTTCTCTGCCTCGTCATGACTGGGTGTTGTGTGGTGTCCTTAGGTTAGTTAGGTTTAAGTAGTTGTAAGTTCTAGGGGACTCATGGCCATGGATGTTAAGTCCCATAGTGCTCAGAGCCATTTGAACCATTTTTTTTTTTTTTTTTTTTTTTGAGGAGGCATCTGAATGAGACTAGTATAGCTATCGGTTAGCACCATATTTACAAGGAAATATCACCTACTCGACCTCATGTTTCTTGGAGAAAAAAGCCGTACATACAAGTTATCAGCTCCAGAATCGACCCTGCTCGAAAATTTGGGCCATCTTTGTGATATACCGGTATACAGTTACCACCTTCGGAAAGTGCAGCTTTTAAAAACGCGCTCATCGTTTGTCTGTCACTCGTTCTGCCCCACTGTTCCCACTTACGGCCTGAGCAGGAAGTACTGTGCAGTCGAGTCGGTAAGAGCTTTGCAATTATAATGTCAGTGAACTCGCAAACGGTAGTTCTGGACTGGGTCTCCAGGAGCGGTACACTATGACGGTGAAATTGCAATGTTTGAACGTCAAAGAACAACAGCTTCTGAAGAGCGTGACTGGTAACCATCATTATAAGTGGCTATTCGACTAACGTAAGTACAGGGCAAACGAAAGACTAAGGGGCTTATTTCTTGCTATTACTCATAGGTTTCAGCTGCACTGCAGAAACAATAGACAGCTTCACGACGCAAGACGTGCTAGATATAGAGCAAAATAGTAGACACGTTTGCCGCTTACTTACTAGAGGATGACGATGACGATAATGAGGTTTTCCTTTCAGCACAGCCACATTCGTCGACCAGTGCCATTGGTACAACGTGACAGGAATGTGAAAAGGAGAAAATAAGTGATGATGAAGCGTGTTTTCGAGATGTAATATCGTTCCATACCGCTTTGCCCCCAATCTATGACAGAGGAATATATGAAACGAGGTTTCGCCTTTCGGAAAAGTGAAAAGAAGGGGAATCTGTCTTTCAGGACCGTCAGGAGGAACATTTGTAACACTTTCATGCCGATGTGCTCTTTGACCATTTATTATTGTATATATACTTGCTTTTATCTTTAAGTAAATTTATATGTACACGATGTATGAATTAATTTGTTTCTTTTGCTGCATAATCAATTATGTATATTATATAAATATCTCTGAGGGAATGTTAGGGAAACGTTAGGTTTTTGTCAACGAATAAGTATCGTTGGAGTAGCGGCGTCTCTGGACGCGGGAGGGTGTTACGTCAGGGTGCGCGCTACACAGAGAGAGAAACCTGGTGTAAGACACAGTCTAACATAACAGTCGCGACACTCACTGCTGTAAAGTTGTTACCGTTTGACAAATGGAGGGACACTAGCGCTCCAAGCGGCGAGTAAGGTGAACGTCAGACGTGTCGTAAGCATAATGTTTGTTTTGCATCCATTTACTACGTAATTTACGAAATGTTTGAGTTATTTTCTTTCCTCTGAGGGTTTGTGTAGTATCAGAAGGCATACATGTTCCTAAAAATGATTCTAAAATAAGCGCAACTATGGACAAAAAACGTGAATCGAGTGGCAAGCTACAACTCATTCGCGAAGAAACACTTGTGACATTGGATAGAACTGCAGTTTACCAGGTTGATATCAAAAGAATATAAACACACAGATTCACATGTAAGTAGCACAGACATGTACCTCTACATGCAAAAGCGATCGACAGCTCTTTTATCGTTCTGTAGGCCTACTGTGTTTGTCATTGTTGTCGCCTGTTGCCACAAGTACGATCTTCATCTTTATATTTTTCTAAGTGGGGCAAGCAACTGCCAAACAGTGGGAAAAATATGTTGAAAACATTGTAAATTTCACGCAAAACCAAATATTTGAATAATTTTCGAACAATCTGTCAGTGAACAAGGTTCTAACAAAATAATGTCATCACAGGAAGGAAGCAAGGAAAATTAAGTTACGGACAACAGAAGTGAATGAAATACATACCAAACGCTTTTGTAAGACACGAATAACTCCACTTAATCTAACCACTTCATCGTCAAAGCATGTCTGCGTTGACGATTCACACAAATTTGGCATTGACACATGGAGAGTTGAACTGGCTGCTTCTGTGTGGCAGTTTCCTCTTCATCGTCAGTTGAGGTGGCTTATTTGGGATGTCAAACAGCGTGGGAACTGCATTCTGCGCGAGTTTATTATTGTCTGCGTTCATGAACTGGTTTTGTTCGAAATGTAGCGAACAAAACCTAATATTATTATACAGGTAAACTGGGTCTTTTTTCATAAGGTCTTCCCGTCTGCTACTAACTAACCAATTTCTGCTCCTAAAACGAAACATTAATCATTAATACACATGTAGTTTGCAAGTGAATCCTGACGATACAGTTTAGTAACATGATGGTATATACCTCTCAGGATGCTTAGGAAACGTAAAAAAGACAGCTGTGGTGTCTTCTTCCTGTTGTTGCTGCAATTTATTGCGCTACAAACGCTCCAGCTTGTAAAAACCATTGTATAAATCAAAATAAACAACCACTATTTGCTTTCACGATCGCGCCGAACTCACAGATTAAGTTACTGGCTGCTTGGGGCGCTGCTGGTGCGTTAGGCAAAAAATCGAGGCGAAGTGTCGTGACTATGTTAGACTGTGGTGTGAGACATGAAGTGCGGACGCATGGATGGTGTGCACTGTACTGGAGGAGTGATTGTTTAGCGGCACGCGGCAAGTGATGAGCGTGGGCGGTGGAAATATTGGCCGCAGCAACATCAAGAACCCGCCACGCCAATATCATTGCCAATAACTTCCGTGCTCGCTAATTATCATGGAAAGGAGCCAGCAGCAGTATCGTCGTCAGAAACCTCGTCACGGCGAGAATGGACTGAAGTAAGATTGCTGCATCACAGCTTATTGTCAACTAGTTTTGCAACGGCGTTACTCAGCTTTGTGGTGTTTTGCGAGTGAATAATTACCATAGTTAAATCAAAACTGTTACCCGTGATTCTCCTAAAATCATTCACCAAGTAGGTTCCTGTCCTGTCCTATTGCTACAATAATCCGAGTACCGTTTATGAAAAATAACAATTGCAGCGCCAGTTAATTTTGCTTATGAACTAAATGATTCAGTTAGATTAAAGATTTGAACTTAAAGCATTCAGTAATTTCAGTCTCACTAACTTTAAATTTGAACTTTAATCTGAGGCGATCTAATTGTTGCAAATAGTAAATCAACTAATCAAATTAAAATGATTCCTGGCACTATGAACAAAAGCACTAACTAGAATCAATGAGTGAGTGCAAATATCAGTGATTATTGGCATTTGTTGTTAGTAAAGTTATGGTTCACATTTTGACCTGCAGTCGTGCCAAAGTATAGTAATTACCTTTTGATACAGTAATTATCAATTTCTACTTCACTGTTCAGAAGTCAATAGAGTTTCTTTTATTTTTTGCCATTTCGCAAAGTTCATATGAAAATAGTAGACGTTATTGTGAGGTAGCGCCATAGTCAAATGGTTCAAATGGCTCCGAGCGCTATGGGACTTAACTTCTGAGGTCATCACTCCCCTAGAACTACTTAAACCTATCTAACCTAAGGACATCACACACATCCATGCCCGAGGCAGGATTCGAACCTGCGACGCAGCGGTCGCGCGGTTCCTGACTGTAGCGCCTAGAACCGCTCGGCCACGCCGGCCGGCAGTGCCATTGTCACTTACAACAGTAAGTAACCATTAATCTAAGTGTTACTTTGTATGTTTTCAAAATTTCAGCTCTATTAGGTAATGATACTTCGAGTGCAAACTATTTTATTTCTCGCTTTATTACGTAAATGTTTCAGTTGTTTTTGCTAACGTGCGTGCAGCCCTCTGTTGCCCAGCGTGTTCGAGTAATTCTTGACATTGACTGGAACAGGAAAGGGAGGTAATGACAGTGGCACGTAAAGTGCCCTCCGCCACACACCGTTGGGTGGCTTGCGGAGTATCAATGTAGATGTAGATGTAGATTAATTCATCACCTACCGAACAGAAATTTTGCCCAATTGGGCTGGCGACCGTATTTCTTTAGCTATAATTATTTCAGTAACTCTTTATTATTCTGTTCCGATCCACGTGGTATCCCTTCTCGTTGGTACAGTACGCGAATGACAGCACAAACCTTTCGAACAACCATAACTAAATTTTACAGTAATTAAGTAGGCGGATAAGTGTCCTAGAAGGCATCTTGATGTTAACCTCCCCCTCATTTATCTACTTTATATTGAATCTTCGCAACGATAGCCTTTTCAAAATTTTATTCCAATTGTTTAGGCACATGCTTACACGGTCATATATTTCTAACATTGTCGATAGAAGGGAAGGGGGACGTTACACATTGAATTGTTTAAAAAAAAGAGAGACCTGCACATCTGTAGCAGATACCTTGAAAACCAGGATACACATCAACAAAAGCTTTCCAAGATCAACACGATATGTCAACATACATTTAATAACGCAGTGAGGAACAAGATGATGATCCACGACTGTGATACACAGCATTGGGGCGTTCAAGCCGCAATGGAAGTTGGTCTAAGAAAGTTTAAAACGTCTGCTGCGTGGGTGCACGCTTTCAAGAAGAAATGTGGTATTGTGAAAAATAACTCACGTTAGTACAGTTAAAAAATCTGGGTAATGAGACAGCAACACTTTCTGCACGTGAAGAGTATGTCGCTAACACTAGAGCTATTAAGGAAGCGGTCAGTAGACAGAATGTGTGCAATATGGATCAGAATAGATAGAAATGGATAGAAATAACGTCCGGTCGATTTCTTGCCAAAAAAGGAAAGGAAGATATCGACATAGTCGTGCAGCCCATCAGTAATACGACGCATAGCTACACAATAATGCTAGTGTTGTCTGCAGAAGGACATTTGCAGTAGTATCTGTTTGTAGTTTTAAAAGAGCCAACTGGAACCTTTGGGCCGCGAATCAAAGTTTGTCTTAATGCGGACGGTAATTTAGCTGTCGCCTCATCTTCTGGAAAAGTCAACGAGGCACATTTACTAAAGCGGCGATAGATGGTGTTTTCTGAAATCGTACAAGATGACAGCAGAATTGTTTCAATCGTGGATTCATTTTCCGGCCACAAAGCTTGTGAACGCATGAAAAGAACGGAGGAGAAGACAGTGTAGTTTCTGTATTGACGATACCACCAGGTGGAACCAGATCACGTCAGCCGCAGTATCTACAGGGTTATTACAAATGATTGAAGCGATTTCACAGCTCTACAATAACTTTATTATTTGAGATATTTTCAAAATGCTTTGCACACACATACAAAAACTCAAAAAGTTTTTTTAGGCATTCACAAATGTTCGATATGTGCCCCTTTAGTGATTCGGCAGACATCAAGCCGATAATCAAGTTCCTCCCACACTCGGCGCAGTATGTCCCCATCAATGAGTTCGAAAGCATCGTTGATGCGAGCTGGCAGTTCTGGCACGTTTCTTGGTAGAGGAGGTTTAAACACTGAATCTTTCACATAACCCCACAGAAAGAAATCGCATGGGGTTAAGTCGGGAGAGCGTGGAGGCCATGACATGAATTGCTGATCATGATCTCCACCACGACCGATCCATCAGTTTTCCAATCTCCTGTTTAAGAAATGCCGAACATCATGATGGAAGTGCGGCGGAGCACCATCCTGTTGAAAGATCAAGTCGGCGCTGTCGGTCACCAGTTGTGGCATGAGCCAATTTTCCGCGGGCTATGGGTGAAACTTGCCCGCACGCGTTCAACCGTTTCTTCGCTCACTGTAGGCCGACCCTTTTATTTCCCCTTACAGAGGCATCCAGAAGCTTTAAACTGCGCATACCATCGCCGAATGGAGTTAGCAGTTGGTGGATCTTTGTTGAACTTCGTCCTGAAGTGTCGTTGCACTGTTATGACTGACTGATGTGAGTGCATTTCAAGCACGACATACGCTTTCTCGGCTCCTTTCGCCATTTTGTCTCACTGCGCTCTCGAGCGCTTTGACGGCAGAAACCTGAAGTGCGGCTTCAGCCGAACAAAACTTTATGAGTTTTTCTACGTATCTGTAGTGTGTCGTGACCGTATGTCAATGAATGGAGCTACAGTGAATTTATGAAATCGCTTCAATCATTTGTAATAGCCCTGTATTTGGCTATCGCATTCAGGAGTTCTTTCCGCTGGGTTATCGTCTCCACACGACTTCTGGGCTTAGATAAGATTTCAGCCAGCATAGCAACGTCCTTCAAATGCAGTCTCTTCTTTACAGGCAGTTACGTGCACCAGTATTTCGACAAATATTCTGATATTTGGTGTCATAGCGGCTACATCAGGGACCGGCCAGATGACTTTGAACATTTACTGAATACTGTATTGACGTTACTAACATGCTTTGTTCATTGTCAAGGTGCGCGGTATCAACGTATAGTTGGTGGCAGAGATCAGTTTCTTTAGAACATTTTCTGTGTTGCGATCCACAAATGCAATGTAAGTGAATGAAACGAATGAGCTTGTCATTAAAGGAGTAACGTCGCGCTATTTATTAACTTTGGTGTTGTACCTTATTTTCTTTGGATTGTGAAACTGACAGTATTAAAGTGAAGTACATCTGCTGGAGTTGCAGTGTGCAGTGAGGCGGAGCTAGTGACAAACAAAATGGTTCAAATGGCTCTGAGCACTATGGGACTCAACTGCTGAGGTCATCAGTCCCCTAGAACTTAGAACTACTTAAACCTAACTAGCCTAAGGACATTACACACATCCATGCCCGAGGCAGGATTCGAACCTGCGACCGTAGCGGTCGCGCGGTTCCAGACTGTAGCGCCTAGAAGCGTTCGGCCACCCCGGCCGGCTAGTGACAAACAAGCGACGAAAGTGCGCGTTTATAGGCTATAGTTTCAGAAGGTCATAACTGTGTTCTGTCGGGAAAATGGCCAAAATTTTCGCTCCGGATCGATTGCTAGGGTTGGTAAATTGCACGTGCGTTCTTTGCTCCTGAAAACACGAGATCGAGTTGATGTTTCCCTGTTAGGACGAGACAAACGCTGCCGTGAACGGTGAGAACAGTTTGTTAACATAATGCATAAAAATGTCAAAGAGGTTAGTAAAAGGTCACTTGATGAAAAACTTTGTCCTTGGGTACATTATTAATCTTAAAATATTGCCCTTTGCCTCCACAAACTACAGAAAGAGCGTCTTGCAGTGTATTATTGTATCTGCCTCTCGGCAATAAAGTCTGGTTGCTCTCTAAATAGAGACGCTAAGCAACAGCCAGCGATAGTTTGAGAAATGACATAGCGCATTCATTACTTCCGACGAGACCCATTTGCTATAATGTTAAGTCAAAGAAGGAACTAAAATATTTTGTTCTAAAAAATTTAAAAAGGGTTTAAAAGAGTAATAGGCCGTTCTATTGATGGTGCTCTCTACTCGAGAATAGAATTCAGAGGAAACCAAGCAACAGCAGTGCGTATAGCAATACTGAGAAGAATGTATAACAAATGTGACACATATTAATCTCACAATGCTGCATCCAAATTTTGCTTACCGAATATACGAGTAACACCACTATAATATAATAAATCCGCTCCATGTTGCGCTACGCACAGGATGCTGCTAACGGACAGTAATCTCTCCACAGCTGTCTGGTACAAAGCTTATCAACATATATCCCACAGTCTTATCTCTCAGCGAAATCGTTTATCGCCTGGGAAGAACCGATACAAAGATGAGAACAAACATCGAATACATTTTATTGCGCATACATAAAGATATTACACAAACACTCCATGGCCCAGCAGCCAGCTCCGTTGATGATGATGATGATTATGACGACGGTCATGATCATAATGGTGATGTGGTCTTTAATCTCTCTCTCTCTCTCTCTCTCCCTCCCTCCCTCCCTCCCTCCCTCCCTCCCTTTTATGCATGACCAAACTGCCGATTTCTTGCTGCGTCGGAATGCGTTCTATCAGGGATCCCTTCTTTTCTTTATGTTGGGCCTCAAATTTCTTTATTCTCCCCGATTCCGTTCAGACCCTCCTCATTAGCCAGTCTGTCTAATGTTCAACACTTTCCCGTATCACCGTATTTCATATGTGTTTATCACCCGTCTGTACCGATTATCTTCGACATTTCGCTTTCGTGCAATGCTGTATGCCAGGCAAACGTTTTCAGAAAATGAGTGCGTAATAATTAAATTTATATTCCACATTACCAAATTTTTCTTTATCTTAAACTCCTCTCCTGCTGCGTTTTGTATCCTCTCTACTTCGGCCTTCCCCACTTACACTGCTCCCGAAGTAGCAAAACAAATTTATTACTTTTAGTACATCATTTCCTAGTCTAGTTCCCTCAGCATCACTTGATTTAATTTCATTATCCTTGTTTTACTTTTGTTGATGTTCATCTTGTAATCGCATTTCGAAACATACACATTCCGCACAACGGCTCTTCGAAGTCTGTTGCCGCGTCTGACGGAATTATACAAGCTCTCTGTCCCAAGAGTTATCAAGCGCATTTTCTCTGGTGTTTCAGCAGATATTTGCAATTCCGTTTTTGCATTGTGTAGCTGGAGTCTTTTATGCGACACACTGTCGACGGAAAGTATCGGTTTGTTTCCTTCAGCCCCCAGTAATTTTCTTAATTTATTCCACTACCGGTTTCGAAGCTTAAGGCTTCATCTTTAGGTGCCACGAACTGTGAAGATCATGAGGGGCTACTAATGTACGAGTTCAAATCTGTGTGAAATCTTATGGGACTTAACTGCTAAGGTCATCAGTCCTTAAGCTTACACACTACTTAACCTAAGTTATCCTAAGGACAAACACACACACCCATGCCCGAGGGAGGACTCGAACCTCCGCCGGGACCAGCCGCACAGTCCATGACTGCAGCGCCTAAGACCGCTCGGCCAATCCCGCGCGGCAGTGTACAAGTACTATGGAACTGACATACCACAACGAAAGCTATAGTTATGGAAAGTAGTGTACTGACATAATTATGGAAACATAAATGAAACTTCCTGGCAGATTAAAACTGTGTGCCAGACCGATACTCGAACTCGAGACCTTTGCCTTTCGCGGGCAAGTGCTCTACCATCTGAGCTATCCAAGCACGACTCACGACCCATCCCCACAGCTTCATTTCTGCCAGTACCTCGTCTCGTACTTTCCAAACTACACAGAAGCTCTCCTGTGAACCTTGCAGAACTAGCACTCCTGGAAGGAAGGATAAAAAATCGTAACATTGGGCGGAAATGAACTTAATAATAATGTAAATAAATAAGTAACGCAACTAATGCGTAGGACCATCAACCACAGCGCCCGACTGGACAACACGATACGGAAGTGACAAGTGCAGATGGCCCAGAATCCAGATGACCGTGGTGGCGGAAGCGACTTTCGTAGGACTCAGTCTACACTCCTGGAAATGGAAAAAAGAACACATTGACACCGGTGTGTCAGACCCACCATACTTGCTCCGGACACTGCGAGAGGGCTGTACAAGCAATGATCACACGCACGGCACAGCGGACACACCAGGAACCGCGGTGTTGGCCGTCGAATGGCGCTAGCTGCGCAGCATTTGTGCACCGCCGCCGTCAGTGTCAGCCAGTTTGCCGTGGCATACGGAGCTCCATCGCAGACTTTAACACTGGTAGCATGCCGCGACAACGTGGACGTGAACCGTATGTACAGTTGACGGACTTTGAGCGAGGGCGTATAGTGGGCATGCGGGAGGCCGGGTGGACGTACCGCCGAATTGCTCAACACGTGGGGCGTGAGGTCTCCACAGTACATCGATGTTGTCGCCAGTGGTCGGCGGAAGGTGCACGTGCCCGTCGACCTGGGACCGGACCGCAGCGACGCACGGATGCACGCCAAGACCGTAGGATCCTACGCAGTGCCGTAGGGGACTGCACCGCCACTTCCCAGCAAATTAGGGACACTGTTGCTCCTGGGGTATCGGCGAGGACCATTCGCAACCGTCTCCATGAAGCTGGGCTACGGTCCCGCACACCGTTAGGCCGTCTTCCGCTCACGCCCCAACATCGTGCAGCCCGCCTCCAGTGGTGTCGCGACAGGCGTGAATGGAGGGACGAATGGAGACGTGTCGTCTTCAGCGATGAGAGTCGCTTCTGCCTTGGTGCCAATGATGGTCGTATGCGTGTTTGGCGCCGTGCAGGTGAGCGCCACAATCAGGACTGCATACGACCGAGGCGCACAGGGCCAACACCCGGCATCATGGTGTGGAGAGCGATCTCCTACACTGGCCGTACACCACTGGTGATCGTTGAGGGGACATTGTATAGTGCACGGTACATCCAAACCGTCATCGAACCCATCGTTCTACCATTCCTAGACCGACAAGGGACCTTGCTGTTCCAACAGGACAATGCACGTCCACATGTATCCCGTGCCACCCAACGTGCTCTAGAAAGTGTAAGTCAACTACCCTGGCCAGCAAGATCTCCGGATCTGTCCCCCATTGAGCATGTTTGGGACTGGATGAAGCGTCGTCTCACGCGGTCTGCACGTCCAGCACGAACGCTGGTCCAACTGAGGCGCCAGGTGGAAATGGCATGGCAAGCCGTTCCACAGGACTACATCCAGCATCTCTACGATCGTCTCCATGGGAGAATAGCAGCCTGCATTGCTGCGAAAGGTGGATATACACTGTACTAGTGCCGACATTGTGCATGCTCTGTTGCCTGTGTCTATGTGCCTGTGGTTCTGTCAGTGTGATCATGTGATGTATCTGACCCCAGGAATGTGTCAATAAAGTTTCCCCTTCCTGGGACAATGAATTCACGGTGTTCTTATTTCAATTTCCAGGAGTGTATATCTACATGTACTTTTCTGGAGACTAGAAATCTACTCTGTAGGAATCAGCATGGGTTTCGAAAAAGACGCTCGTGTGAAACACAGCTCGCGCTATTCGTCCACGAGACTCAGAGGGCCATAGACACGGGTTCCCAGGTGGATGCCGTGTTTCTTGACTTCCACAAGGCGTTCGATACAGTTACCCACAGTCGTTTAATGGACAAAGTAAGAGCATATGGACTATCAGACCAATTGTGTGATTGAAGAGTTCCTAGATAACAAAACGCAGCATGTCATTCTCAATCGAGAGAAGTCTTCCGAAGTAAGAGTGATTTCAGGTGTGCCGCATGGGAGTGTCGTAGGACTGTTGCTATTCACAACATACATAAATGACCTTGTGGATGACATTGGAAGTTCACTGACAAGGGGAGGCCGCCAATTGTGAAATTCAGATTCGATTCATACTGCGTATAATAAAAGCTCATGGCCAGACGTGTAATGTGGCAAAGCACCAAGATGCACTTCTCAGCCGTTGTCGAGAAAATCGACAGTTAAAAGAAACCGTTGCGGTGAAATACTCTCGACGATTAATAATTTTCTACAGCGTCGTGGCGCAGCGGTAAGCGCTCGGGTTTGTAATCCGAAGGTCGCCGGATCGAATCTCGCGCCATGAATTTTTTTTTTGTTATTAGTTTTATGTAATTCAAATATATATATATATATATATATATATATATATATATTAATGAATTGCTTATGCATGTTGGTGAAGGCGGATCGGTCTCCAATTGTACCGCCTCCATTTTTCCGTTTTTTTTTAACAGGGTGTACCAAAGCTCTCCCGTATGCACTGATTTTCGACAATGTTATAAGTTGCGCTAGGGACCGTATCTACCTTCTTTCGAAGTTTGCAGGCAACTACGCTGTTATGTGGCGGCTCGTTTCGGCCCATTCAACATCTGTCATTCAAGTGTAACGAGCGAGTAACGGAGTTTATATTTCATACCTGCCACAGCAAATTTGTGTTCGTGGGGTCTCTATTCTAATTCGAACGTTTGACTTACGCTATACGTATTCGTTTCGGAATATCGTTTCTACGTCTTCCGTTAACTATACGTGGTTAACATTATGATGACAATTAATAACATTTGTGAAATACAACTTTGTTTGCGGAAAACATAATGATGTTCGAAGTCGCCAGTTTTTCCACGACAAACGACTTTCAACAACTTATTATATGCATAATTGTTGCAACTGATTGCCGGGAATTATATATATATATATATATATATATATATATATATATATATATATATATATATATATATATATATTTGAATTATGAAAAACAAATACTAAAAAAAAAAAAATTGCATAATGCGAGATTCGATCCGGCGACCTTCGGATTACAAACCGGAGCGCTTACCGCTGCACCACGACGTCGTATAGAATTATTAATCGCAGAGAATATTTCACGGCAACGGTTTCTTTTAACTGTCGATTTTCTCGACAATGGCTGAGAAGTGCATCTTGGTGCTTTGCCACATTACACCTCTGGCCATGAGCTTTTATTATGCGCAGTATGAATCGAATCTGAATTTCATAATTGGCGGCCTCCCCTTGTGAGGCTTTTTGCGGATGATGCTGTGGTATATCGAGAGGTTGCAGCAATGGAAAATTGTACTCAAATGCAGGAGGATCTGCAGCGAATTGACGCATGATGCAGGGAATGGCAATTGAATCTCAATGTAGGCAAGTGTAACTTGCTGCGAATACATAGAAACAAAAATACTTTATCATTTAGCTACAATATAGCAGGTCAGCAACTGGAAGCAGTTAATTCCATAAATTATCTGGGAGTAGGCATTAGGAGTGATTTAAAATGGAATGATCATATAAAGTTGATCGTCGGTAAAGCAGATGCCAGACTGAGACTCATTGGAAGGATCCTAAGGAAATACATTCCGAAAACAAAGGAAGTAGGTTACAGCACAGTTGTTCGCCCACTGTTTGAATATTGCCCACCAGTGTGGGATTCGTACCAGATAGGGTTGATAGAAGAGATAGAGAAGATCCAACGGAGAGCAGCGCGCTTCGTTACAGGATCATTTAGTAATCGCGAAAGCGTTACGGAGATGATAGATAGACTCAAGTGGAAGACTCTGCAGGAGAGACGCTCAGTAGCTCGGTACGGGCTTTTGCTGAAGTTTCGAGAACATACCTTCACCGGAGAAGTCTAATAGTATATAGCTCCCTCCTACGTATATATCGCGAAGAGACCATGAGGATAAAATCAGAGATTAGAGCCCACACAGAGGCATACCGACAATCTTTCTTTCCACGAACAATACGAGACTGGAATAGAAGGGAGAACCGATAGAGGTACTCAAAGTACCCTCCGCCACATACCGCGAGGTGGCTTGCAGAGTATGGATGTAGATGTAGATGTAGATACATGGATACTCTGCAAATCACACTTAAGTGCCTGGCTGAGGTTCAGCGAACCACCTTCACAATAGTGCCCTATTATTCCACTGTCGAATAGCGAGAGGAAAAAATAACAAACTACATCTTTCCGTTCGAGCTCTGATTTCCCTTATTTTATAATGATAATCGTTTCTCCCTATGTAGGTCGGCGTCAACAAAATATTTTCGCGTTCGGAGGAGACAGTTGGTGATTGAAATTTCGTGAGAAGATCCCGCAGCAACGAGAAACGCCTTTTGTTTTAAAAATGTCCACCTGAAATCCTGTATCATGTCCGTGAAACACACTCCCCTGTTTCTCGATAATACGAAACGTGCTGCTCTTCATTGAACTTTCTCGATGTAATCCGTTAATCCTGCCTGGTAATAATGCCAGACCGTGCAGCAGTACTCCAAAAAAAGGACGGATAAGCGTGGAGTAGGCAGTGTCTTTAGTAGCTCTGGTACATTTTCTAAGTGTTCCGCCAATAAATTGCAGTCTCCGGTTCACCTCCTCCAAATTTTTTCAGTGTTCTTTCCAATTTAAGTTGTTCGTGATTGTAAATCCCAGGTACTTAGTTGAATTTACGGCCTTTAGAGTCGATTGATTTATTGTGTAACCGAAGTTCAAAGAATTCCTTTTAGCACTTATGTGGATGACGCCACACTTTTTATTATTTAGGATCAATTGCCAATTTTCGCACACTACAGATATCGTTTCTAAATCGTTCTGCAATTTGTTCAGATTTTCTGATGAGTTTACTAGGCGGTAAACAACAGCATTATCTGCAAACAACTTAAGACTGCTGTTGAGATTGTCTCCTAAATCTTTTATATAGATAAGGAACAGCAGAAGGCTTATGACACTACCTTGGGGAACGCCAGATATCACTTCTGTTTTACTCGATGACTTGCCTCCAGTTAAGTAAGAAGCGAAAGCTCTCTGGCAGGAAAACATGAATCCAGTCGCATACCTGAGACAATATTCCATAAGCACGCAATATTACTACAAGCCGCTTGTGATACACAGTGACAAAGGGCTTCTGGAAATCTAGAAATATGAAATCAATTAGAAATCCCTTGTCAATAGCACTTAGTGTGAGTAAAGAGCTAGTTATGTTTCGCAAGAACGATGTTTTCTAAATCCGTTTTTAGAATGTGTCAATATAATATGTAATAACATACAAACATGGGGCATCGACAAAAATATATCTAAAAATTGAGATGTGGTAAGCGAATGATGCCAACTTTTAGGATCGATACTCATGTGCTGACTCATATTATTTGGAGTTGGTGGCACACGAAGATAAATTTTAAGCTTCGAAACCGGTCGTGGAATAAATTAAGAGACTTACCGGCAACTGTAGCAAATTTTTATTCTATAAATACGTTCCTCAGTTGTGATGCTCAGCTGATCAAATGTTTTGTAAAATTATTTTCAAACGAAATTTTACGTGCCCATTCGACAGAGTGATCCAAGAGTAGTTTTGTGCGATATTTGTTTTATCGGTATCTGTTAATAAGGACAGTAAAACACGAAGAACAAACAGCAGTCCAACAACGACTCAGTAGCTCTGCGTGCTTGGTTGGTAGTAGCAGTTTATCGCGGGCCAGAGCGGTGCTGTCGCTGCTGACGTACTGATGATTATTCTTCGTGTTTTACTGGCCCTGTTAATACATACCGATAAAACAGATATCGCATTAGACTGATCTGTGATTGCTCTATCGAATGAGTACGTAAAATTTCCCCTTAGAGGTCATTTTGTTTGTAGCGGGAAACAAACCGACGCTTGCTGTCGAGACAGGGCGTCGCATGAAAAGACATGATGAACGGTGTTGGTTTGGGCTGACAACAGCTACAGAATGAAAAAGCGAAATTGGAAATAAGTGCTGAAACGCCGGAGAAAATGCGGCTGACGACTCTTAGGAGATACACCTTCTATACACGGCAAACCTCATAGTTCTTTGTTCTTGTCCCTGAAATCTAATTCGCTTCCCAAATTTCTCCTCGGTTTCCTTCACATCTTGCTCAGTTTACTGATTGAATAACGTCAGGGATAGGCCATAACATTGTATCACTCCCTTCTCAACTATGACTTCCCTTCCATGTCCTTCGACTGCAGTCTGGTTTTTGTGCACAAGCTGTAGGCGACTTGTATTTTATCTACATCTACATATATAATCCAGTAGCCACCAAGTGACGTGTGGCGGAGGGCACAATTAGCGCCTAAGTAATATTCTACCTCCCCCCTCCCACCCCTTTCCCCCCCCCCCCCCTCAGGGCCCAGGGTAAGAATAGGCCCGAGGTATTCCTGCCTGTCGTAAGAGGCGACTAAAAGGAGTTTCAACCGTTTTGGCCTTCCATGTAATGGTCCCCCTTGGGGTTTGACCTCCATTTTTCAAAATTCTACAGAAGTACGAGCCTTTTGGGGAAGGACGCCTTACGTGGTGTATCACAGGTCCTCAGTGCACTAAGACCTTGTCACTCAGCATTGTAACGGCGTTGTAACCACACCCACTATTCCTCAAATAGGGCCTAAACGCCTGATAGGTTGCACAAGTTACGCCTATAGTGCATCCCCGTCTGCACCTATGATCATGATGGACTTTCCATGGCACCCGAAATCCAGCATGGTAGCCAGCCCGTAGTGGTGGGATCGTCATGTACCCTCTGGGTTGTAGCCCCCTGACAACACAGGGATCGTACTGCTGATACCTGAGCTGTACCCTCCCCATGTCGGCCAAGGAGAAGATGCCCATCTCCTTGGGGCATCAGGACTCCCGGCAACGGTCATCCTGCCAGGTGGCCCTTGCTGAGGCTGGGTGGCGCCCGTGGGGAGAGCCCCTGGTCGGAGTGGGTGGTATCGGGGCGGACGTTTCACAGATGAAACGTCAACATGTATCAGGCCGCTCTGCGGCCGAGTCTTTTAAAAAGAAAGGTACTGTCTCTGGTTCTGGTTCTCCTGCCCTTTCCCCCTTGGCCACTCCCTGGGAGGAAGGACAGACCCGCTGGCTTGGGGCGAAGTACTTCCCCCACTATTTAGTCTGTTCTCGGACCAATGGGGGGACGTTCCCCACCTCTGAACCCATGTTCTTTGTCCAGCACATTGAGGACATCTTCTGGGAAATCGAGGCTCTCAGTAAAATGCGTTCGGGGTCCGTTCTTATATAGACCACCTCCGCCACACAGTCGGCGGCTCTCCAGGCGTGCGACCGACTAGGGGACATCCCAGTGTCCATTGTCCCGCATCTGGCACTGAATAGGATGCAGGGGGTTATTTTTCATCGGGACCTCCCGCTGCAATCCGATGAGGAGCTCAGGGCCAACCTGGAGCGCCGAGGCGTGCATTTCGTCCGGCGAGTCCAGTGCGGCCCCAAAGACCGTCGCGTCGACACCGGGGCCTTTATCCTCGCCTTCGAGGGGGACGTTCTCCCAGAGAAGGTAAAGGTGATGTGCTACCGGTGCGACGTGCGACCTTACGTCCCGCCTCATATGCGCTGCTTTCGGTGTTTGCGCTTTGGGCACATGTCGTCACAGTGTGAGGCTGAGCCCCTTTGTGGCCATTGTGGACGTCCTCTTCGTGAGGAACATACATGCACCCCACCATCTCGGTGCGTCAATTGTCCTGGCATCCACTCGCCTAGATCTTTAGACTGCCCCACGTATCAGATGGAGAAGAAGATTCAAGAATTAAAAACTTTGGATCGTCTCTCTCATTCTGAGGCCAGGAAGAAATATGACCGCCTCCATCCCGTGATGTTGACACTTCGTTTGCCTCAGTCGTGTCCACTCCTTCCACAGTATCCTCACCCCTATCCTGTCCCCCCTCCACCTCCTCACACCATCCGAGGTCTATGCCTCCGCCTCCCAAATCCCTCCCTTCCAAATCCTCCTCCCTTGCGACCTCTGCCTCCTCTGCCCCAGTGGCCACCCTTCCTCCTCCCCCCCCTCCGCTGCCTGAGAAGTGATCCTCTTCTCAGGCGTCCATTGGGGAAACGATCCGGACCCCGGCTTCCGAGGTCCGGCATTCCAAAACGGACCCCGCGCGTGAGGACCTTCTTCGGGTCCAGCCCACCATCCCCGTGCCTCATCGGACTTCCAAGAAGGCCTCCAAGAAGAAGTCTTTATCCCCCTCTCCTCCCTGGCGCGTTTCGTCTGACGCTCCATCCGCTAGTCGCTGCTCCCAGCCGTCCTCAGTTTCGCCGGGATGCTCTGCTGCCAGGCGCTCAGCTGGCCGCTCGTCGGCGAATGATGCTGCCCCTCCTACACAACCCGGGAAAGCGGCCGCAGCTGGCGATGATTCGATGGACGAGGATCCGCCTCCCGCCGGTTGTAGCGTTGTTCCCTCGAAACCTGGCCCTACACGGCCGTCGAGGTGACCCGCTCTTCACCCGTTTCGTTCCCCCTTTTTTTTTCCGACTAGCGATGGCTTTGTTACATTGGAACATAAGAGGTATCGATCTAATCGGGAGGAATTACATCTGCTCCTCCGCCTGCACTGTCCGCTCGTCCTTGGTCTCCAGGAAACCAAGTTGCGCCCAACTGACTGTTGCTTTTACCGACTATACCTCGGAGCGGTCTGACCTCACCCCTGCGGACAGTGTTCCAGCTCATGGTGGGGTCATGTTGCTCGTTCGGGACGATGTCTATTACCATCCCATCCCATTGACCACCCCACTCCAAGCAATAGCTGTCCATATTACTTTTTCTGCCTTTACTTTTTCTGTTTGTACCGTCTACACTCCGTCGTCATCTGCAGTTAGTCGGGCTGACATGATGCACCTGATTGTTCAGCTTCCTCCGCCGTTTTTATTGTTTGGCGACTTCAATGCCCATCATCCCCTTTGGGGCTCTCCTGCATCCTGTCAGAGAGGCTCCCTCTTGGCGGATGTCTTCAACCATCTCAATCTTGTCTGCCTCAATACTGGCGCCCCGACTTTCCTCTCAGACTCTACTCATACCTACTCCCACTTGGACCTCTCGATCTGTTCTACCACTCTTGCCCGTCGGTTCGAGTGGTATGTCCTTTCTGACACCTATTCGAGTGACCACTTTCCCTGTGTCGTTCGTCTCCTGCACCACACCCCATCCCCACGTCCTTCAAGCTGGAACATACTGAAAGCTGACTGGGGACTTTACTGCTCCCTGGCGACGGGACCACGATTTTCTCAGTTGTGACAGTCAGGTCGAATACCTCACGGCTGTTATCATCAATGCTGCCGAACGTTCCATTCCTCGTCCTACCTCTTCTTCACGTCGCGTTTCCGTCCCCTGGTGGAATGAGGCTTGTAGAGACGCTATCCGTGCTCGACGACGTGCTTTACGCACCTGTCGCCGCCATCCTACGTTGGCGAATTGTATTGGATACAAACGACTCCGAGCGCAATGCCGTAGAGTCATCAAAGACAGCAAAAAAGCTTGTTGGGCCTCTTTCACCAGCTCCTTTAACAGTTTTACTCCGTCTTCTGTCGTCTGGGGTAGCCTGCGCCGGCTGCCGGGCATTAAGGCCCACTCCTCGGTACCTGGCCTGACTTCAGGTAATGAGGTCCTTGTTGATCCTGTGGATGTCTCCAACGCCTTCGGGCGCTTTTTCGCGGAGTTTCAAGCTCTGCCCATTACCACCCTGCCTTCTTTCCCAGGAAAGAGGCAGAAGGGGCTCGGCGACCTTCCTTCCACTCGCTGAATCTGGAAAATTATAATGCCCCCTTTACTATGCGGGAACTCGAACGTGCACTTGCACTGTCCCGGTCCTCTGCTCCGGGGCCAGATGCCATTCACGTTCAGATGCTGGCACACCTTTCTCCGGCAGGCAAAAGCTTCCTTCTTCGTACCTACAATCGCGTCTGGACCGAAGGTCAAGTCCCCATGCGTTGGCGTGACGCCGTCGTTGTTCCTATACCCAAACCTGGGAAGGATAGACACCTTCCTTCTAGTTACCGCCCCATTTCTCTTACAAGCTGTGTCTGTAAGGTGATGGAGCGCATGGTTAATGCTCGGTTACCAATGTTCAATGCGGCTTTCGTCGCCGCCGCTCCGCTGTTGACCACCTTGTGACCTTGTCGACATTCATCATGAACAACTTTTTGCGAAAGTGCCAAACGGTAGCCGTGTTCTTCGATTTGGAGAAGGATTATGATACCTGTTGGAGAGGAGGTATCCTCCGCACTATGCACAGGTGGGGTCTACGCGGTCGCCTGCCCCTTTTTATTGATTCCTTTTTAACAGATCGAAAGTTTAGGGTACGTGTGGGTTCCGTATAGTCTGACGTCTTCCTCCAGGAGAACGGAGCCATAGCGATCAATCCAATTATGGATTGTATTCCACCTAATGTCTCGGGCTCTCTTTTTGTCGATGACTTTGCGATCTACTGCAGTGCCCAGAGAACATGCCTCCTGGAGCGCTGCCTTTAGCGTTGTCTAGACAGCCTATACTCATGGAGTGTGGCAAATCGCTTCCAGTTCTCTGAAGAGAAGACGGTTTGCATCAACTTTTGGCGATATAAAGCGTTCCTTCCGCCATCCTTACATCTCGGTCCCGTTGTTCTCCCCTTTGTGGAAACAACTAAGTTTCTAGGGCTCGCATTGGACAGGAAACTTTGTTGGTCTCCGCACGTCTCTTATTTGGCTGCCCGTTGTACATGTTCCCTTAATGTCCTCAGAGTTCTTAGTGGTTCATCTTGGGGAGCGTATCGCACTGTCCTGCTTCGCTTGTATCGGTTCATAGTCCGGTCAAAGCTGGATTATGGGAGCCTCGTCTATTCGTCTGCTCGGCCATCCCTCTTACGCCGTCTCAACTCCATCCACCATAGGGGGTTACGACTTGCGACCAGAGCATTCTACACTAGTCCCGTCGAGAGTCTTTATGCTGAAGCTGCCAAATTACCATTGACCTACCGGCGCGACGTACTGCTTTGTCGGTATGCCTGCCGGCTGTTGTCAATGCCCGACCACCCCTCTTATGTCCTTCTTCGCCGATTCTCTCGACCGTCAGTATGGGTTGTATGTGTCTGCCCTGCTGCCCCCTGGAGTCCGCTTTCGTCGCCTGCTTCGACAATTGGATTTTGCCCTCCCTACCACCTTCAGAGAGGGTGAGAGCCCGACACCACCTTGGCTCCAGGCTCCGGTTCATATTTATCTCGACCTCAGCTCGCTCCCAAAGGAGGGTACTCCGGCTGCAGTGTATTGCTCACGGTTTGTCGAACTTCGTGCGCGACTTGCCAGTCACACCTTTACTTACACTGATGGCTCCAAAACTGACGATGGTGTTGGCTGTGCCTTTGTCATTGGGGCCGTCGCCTTTAAATACCGGCTCCTCGACCATTGTTCCAGCTTTACGGCCGAGCTTTTTGCTCTCCATCAGGCCGTTCAGTATGCCCGCCGCCACCGCCATTCATCGTATGTACTCTGCTCTGATTCACTCAGTGCTCTTCAGAGCCTTGGAGCTCCATATCCGGTCCATCACTTGGTGCAACGGATCCAGCACTCCCTCCATTCTTTTGCTGCAGATGGCTCTACTGTCAGCTTTCTGTGGGTTCCCGGCCATGTAGGAGTGCCTGGAAATGAGGCTGCTGATGCTGCAGCCAAGACTGCAGTCCTCCTGCCTCAGCCAGCCTCCCATTGTGTCCCGTCATCTGATGTTAGTGGGGTTGTTTGTAAGAGGCTTGTGTCATTGTGGTGGGATACTTGGTCATCACTTCAAGGAAACAAGCTCCGGGCAGTAAAACCGTTCCCAACTGCTTGGACAACCTCCTCCCGACCATCTCGGCGAGAAGAGGTCCTTCTGACCAGGTTGCGGATTGGGCATTGCCGGTTTAGCCACCGCTACCTGCTCTCCGGTGACCCAGCACCGCAGTGCCCTTGTGGTCATGCATTAACAGTGCGCCATGTTTTATTGTCGTGTCCCCGTTTTAGTCAATCTCGTGTTGTCCTGTCTCTGCCATCTACTTTACATGATATTTTAGCTGATGACGCTCGAGCAGCTGCTCGTGTACTTCGTTTCATTAATTTGACTGGCTTGTCCAAAGACATCTAACTCTTTCACTTATTTTGTCTGCATCTTTGTAAGAACTTTCTGGTGTCTCCCCCCCCCCCCCCCCCCCTTGAGTTTTACTAGATTCTATGTGCTCTGACAATTGTGGCTGGGCGCTAATGACCTCAGTAGTTGAGCGCCCTTAACCCCCCCCCCCCCAAAAAAAACCCTTCCCCCCTCTGTTCCACTATGGAAAAACGACTGTCTGAACGCCTCAGTACGAGCTCTAATTTCCCCTATCTTTGAATGATGATCATTGCGAGATTTGAAAGTTGGTGGTAATAATATATGCTCTACATCATCGGTGAAGATCGGATTTCTTTTATTTTTATGAGGAGAAAATAAGTGGCATAAAGTTGTAGTGTTTATTATGCCTTACTTTTGTTATTTATATACTGTCCATTTCAGAACTAATGAGTTATTTTTATCGATAGTCAATTTTTTACTTAAGTCCATAGTCAATGACTGTTATTTTGTAGTTTATTAGCTGTCTGGTGTGCTTAACTTATTTCTTTTGCACAATTCCTATGTCATATAATTTGATTTCACACATTCACACAATCCTATGAATGTTTAAGCATGAGGTTGGCGAATGTTTTTGCACGAAGGTGATGGACTTGAGCGAGATGGATGTGGGCAAGTATTTGATGTACAGCTTCGTTCGTGGTTCCTTGTTGGCTTTGCAAGTGTGTGTTGCTGTTGTGGAGGTCCCATAATGGAAAGGAGCTGTGAGTGCAGAATCTTGTGGTTTACTGGCTTTGTATGCGTGAAAGTCATCGTTATATGTCGCTGAAAGCGGTCGTTTTTCGTTGTAATACTTCGCAGATGACTAGTTTACAATAGGATAGGGATTTGGGAAGGTATGTCGTCTATTCTTCACCCATCTTCTTTCTTGGTCTCAATCTTGCGAATCTTCAACTTCTGTTCTTCCTGCTTTTTCTTTGCTTCTTACTTGATTCTTGGTTCTTCTCTGGGCGGGATATGGAAATATTTATTGATAACTAGTCGCTTTGAAGTTCTCCTCTTAGTAACAGTTTGATAAATTTTTTGGGCATGTCATTTTTATGTTGTGGAAGTTTTCTTCAGTTTCGTGCATCAGCGTGCTGTTTAATAGCAGTAGTGTGACTTTTACACATATTTTTTTGGCAGTGGTGGCTTGCCCAAGCGGTATTCTCGTCGGGCCGTTGTTTGCTCGCTCCGCTGAGTCGGGGCGTTCCAAGACCCTCTTGGCCTTCTGTGTTCCGCCACTCTGTGGTTCAGTGTTCTGTCCCAGCAGGGTTCCGCCACTCTGTGGTTCAGCCGATTTACTGCCCACTTTGGCTACAAGGGCCTTCTGTTGGTCTTGCTGTCCTTTCCCTTCTCTCAACGCGTCTGCCTTGTAGGAATCGTGTCTTGCTAATTACGTCCTTTTCTTTCTTGATGCTTCTCGCGTTGCAACTTGTGGGTCGTTGAATCTGGTCTTTGCTGGAGTTTTTACAATGGTTCTTAGAAAAAGTTTTACTTATAATCATCTAACGTATGTCTAGTACCTACATTGTTTTACGCCTTCTTAAAAAGCTTTACAAATTTCAGCGCCCTTTCCATGTTACAATTCTAAGATATTTTGAGTCTTAACTTCTACAAGAATCCTCAAATTCGTTTTTTATTTTTGTGTAGTGTCATGGTGTATAGCATTTTAGTATTTCATGCTGTTAGACTATCTACGTTTTATCCCTTCACCTTAATCTATGGTACTATTGGTGTTATTTTTGTTTTTGTTTTTATTGAAACTACTTTCTTTTTTCCACCTTCCTCTCTCTTCATTCTTCTTTCTCCTGACGATCTTATCTGCAACATAATCTTGAAATATTGTGCTGATTATTTAACAGTAATAAAATTAATCTTCAAACTTTTTGATATTGCTCACATGGTGAAGTCCTAAGGTTTTCCCTGTTTTTGGGTTCATTAGTTCCACAGCATTATCATGAGCAATTCGGCTAATTATGACAGGTCCTTTGTATGCAGCATAAAACTTATGTATTTTGTGTTTCTGTTTGTTGGAGATATGGTGTGTTTTTACAAATACTTTCTGGCCTACTGAGAATGTTCTTTTAATTGCTGTTCTATCTCCTCTTTCTTTTCTTTTAATTGCTGCCTTTCTGATGTTGGAGAGTGCTGTTGCTATGACTTGTTTGTGCTGTCTACGTGGTACAATAGGAAATCTAACATTTTCTTTGGTTATGTTTGGGGGTTTAATGTTTTTAAGTACAGTAACTGGAGGTAGTAGTGTAGTGCTATGTGGCATTTCATTTATTACTTCTTGAAAATCTTTAAGGTATATATCCCAAGTGTTGTGTCTTTTGCCTGCATATAATCGGCATAAAGTGCCTATGTCCTTCATAGATCTTCTGCTGGATTTACGCTAGGTTTGTACTTAGATATGTAGATGGGTTTTATTTTGTGTTGTTTTAATGTGTTCTGCCATTGCACTGATTTGTATTGTGGGCCATTATCCGAAATTATTCGTTCCACTCGACCTACTTGTCTGAGAAAATCTTGTCTAAATGCTTTACTTATAGTGAGACCTGTTGCCCGTTTTAAGGTAATATATTTAGAAGTATGTTCCAAAACGACAAATATGAAAATATATCCATTTTCTGTGCGTGGGAGGGGCCTCATCAAATCTGTTGCAGCTATTTGTTTTAAACTTTTAGGGATTATTGGAAACGTAGGTGGTTTGGTTTGGAAAGTGACGTGTTTAGCCCTCATACATTTTTTGCATTTGACTAATACTGTTCTAATTCGTCTTTCCATATTAGGAAAATGGCTTGTTTGTTTTATTTGTAAAAAGCATTTCTTTGGACCAAAGTGGCCAGTACTTAAATGTGTATACCATATGTACTTATTAATTAGTTCATCTGGGATATAAATTAACCATTCATTCTTTGCAACATTTCGTCTAAAAAATAAAACATTGTTTTTTACGAGATAGTGCTGTCGAATGTCTGGAAAATCCTTACTTCCCCACTTGTGTTTGATTCCTAGTATTTCGGGATCCATGTCCTGTTCTTTGCCTATGTTTTTCAATTCTGTCGTAATGTAGTTTTCGAAAGGTACTTGTTTCATATAGTACATTGTAAGCTGGTCTTCTGCTGCATCCAAACCTATGTTATTGGATGCACCCTGTGGACATCGTGATAAACCGTCTGCTAATACATTCGCTGGTCCTGGTATGTGTGTAATAGTGAAGTCAAATTCTTGTAGTATTAACATCCATCTGGCTAACCTCCCATGAGTTAGTTTGGCGGATAACAGAAATTCTAATGCTTTGTGGTCAGTGTATACTTTTGTTTTTCTTCCGAATAGGCAGTATCGAGAACGTTGGAAGCCCCATACAATGGCCAATGCTTCCAGCTCCGTGACTGAATAGTTTTTCTCGCTTTTTGTGAGTACACGACTGGCAAATGCAGTTGTTCTATATGATTTTAGCCCTGCCTGATCGTATTCTTGGAATAAAACAACTCTTAAACCTGTTTTCGCGCTATCAGTGGCGATACAAAAATTTTGTGTTAGATCAGGATGTACTAAAATCGGTGCTGTTGTTAGTGCGTTTTTCACTTTTAAAAATTGTTCATTGGCTTTTTGATCCCATACACATGGCGTGTTTTTTCCAGTCAATGCACATAGACGTGGTGCTGCGAGAGAGTCGATCCAAATAAATTTTTTATAGAATCCGGTGCGACCTAGAAATCCTCTGAGAGTTTTCTTATTGTATGGAGTACAGAATTGTTTGATTGCCGTTAGTTTTTCTGGGTTGGGCATTACCCCTTTCTCTGAAATTATGTGTTCTAGAAATTTGACCTCTCGCCTTCCAAATTTGGATTTTGTTATATTTATTGTGACCCATGTTCTTTCATGATCTGTAAAAACTGATTTAATGTGTCGTTGTGATGTTCCCAAGAGGGTACTGCTATAATCACATCATCAACATAACAAGTAATTTTTTGTAAAATTTCAGGACTGAGTATAGTATTAAATCCCCTAATAAACGCTGCTGATGATATGTTTAAACTAAATAGCAATCGTTTAAACTGGTAACATCTACCGAATACGATAAATGCTGTAAATTTTCTAAATTTTGGGGCCAATTCTATTTGCCAGAACCTACTCCGTAAATCAACTGATGAAAATATCTTAGCACCGTGGAAGTTTTGTATCAATTCCTCTAATTTTTCTGGGCGATCTGTCTCAGTGATTATGATTGTGTTGATCTGTCTGGAATCAAGCACTAACCTGATGCTCCCATCTCGTTTTTGTACACTATAGAGTGGGCTGTTATATGTGGAGGTAGCTGGTTCAATAATATCATCATCTAACATTTTAGATATCTCCTGGAATACTTTATTCCTGCAGCTTAATGGGATTGTATAGGGTGGCACTCTAAATGGTTTGTGCTGTTTTACTCCAAACTTGTACTGAAAGTGTTTAATACTGCCAGTCTTAGGTAAAAATACCTCTGCTTTATCTCGTAAAATACCCTCTAATTATCTTTTACTGTGTTCCGAAATACCTTGAACTTCTTGCAATTTTTCGTCGATTTCTTTATGGACTTCTAACATGAGTTGAGGCGATTCCCCCTTTTGTGCATACCATTCTAATTCTTCATCCTCTTTATCTCGCATCATTCTTAATTGTTTGTTTATAACTGGTATTTCTTCTAATTTTAGCTTTTGCTAAAAGAGAAGTGTTACATTCCCGATTGTTACGCTACCTCTCCCCATATCTATTATCGATCGTCTCTCATTTAAAAAATCTGCACCTATAATCAAATCTACAGTTAGTTTAGGTATAATCACGAAGTTGGCTTCGATCTTTTGACCTTGGCACGAAAGAGTTAACCTTGTTTGTCTCGTAACTTCCGTAGCATTGTTTCTAATAGGACCTCTTACTTTAATCTTACGTGTTTTCAGAACTGGCAATTCCTCATTGGCATTACACTGCATACATAAAATTTCTGAGATCGCAGTCAGTTCACTTCCGCTATCAATTACAATATTGACTGGGATATGCTTTACCATGGCCTTCACAATTGGTTGAATTTGAAAGGGTTGGTTCAGTTCTTCTTCTTCTTGCATCAACGAATCCTCCACTGAATCATACATGAGTCTTTTCAGGAATTTCCCTTGGAATTCGAACTTTCTGTAGGATAAGCTTCGACTGCTACTTCTCTCTCTTTTATTTCCTCTTCTCTATTTCTTCCTTCATTTACACTTTCTGCAACATCCTCTACTTTTTCCTCATCCTCGTCTATCTTCTCCTTCTTCGTCGCTACTTCCACATAATCGCATCTAAATGCTCTAATTATCGCTTCATCACTTCCTTCATTATATGCGTTGGGTTGTGTGCCCACTAGTAACTTATTTTCAACTTCTGTCGACTGCGCATTATCCTCATTGAATTCGCTTTCCCTGGTTTCCATCTCAAACAGCTCTGCAATACTCATTACTTCGTCCTTTCCTCCTACATTCGTTGTGTGTGCCTCTGGTAATTCATCTTCCTCGTCAGTATTCTCCCAATTAATTTCGTCCCAACACGATATTGTTAATTTTCCTGTCTTCGTTTTCATCTGGTCCCTGCGGATTTGTTTCTTCCTCCTTCTCTTCTCGTGTTAAGGTATTTACTTCCCTGTTCAAGGTGCTGCAATTGTCCTGGGTCGGTGCGTCATTCCCTTAGGCATGGGCGCTTAGCTGTCAATTCGAACGTTTATCGGGGTTTGGTGGTCTTACCTCCACCTCTCCTATCTGTATTCTCTTTTCTTGTTCAGCTTGTTGATAGTGGTGTCTTTGTTGATAATTTGTCGTTCTATTGGTTCTCCAATACCCGTTCCGGTTGTCGTTATTCTCTCTGTAACAGTTGTTGCCGTTCCTGGGTGAATTATAGTTATTGCCATAATCTCTTCTAAATCCGTAATCGGTTCTTTGTTGAAATCTATCGTCGTTTCTTGGTGCGAAGTTATCACGTGGTTCGTAATTATTGTTTCTTCGTACTGTGTCTTGTGGATTCCACTGCTTTTTGCTTTCGTTTTCACGTGCGCTTCGTCTTTTTCTTGCGTCATCTTCCGAAAATATGAACTCTAGTTCCCTTAGAATACCTTTAAATGCTTCGACGTCATTGCCTCCACGACCTACTAATGATTGCTGGTATTTCAATGGTAACTTCATCGCGCATAATTTAATCAACTCTCAGTCACTGTATTGTACATCTAAGCATTGATTTTTCTTTGCCATTAATTCGAAAAATTTCACGGGGCTCTTCTCTCCTGAATTTTCAAAATATGGGTTCTGTAATAATTCGTACTTCACTCTGTTCTGTGCTTCGCTGGACCAATATCGTGAGAGAAACTTCTCTCTGAAATCTTCGTACGATCGGCATGTCGCTGCAACATTCTGCATGGTTTCTGCGACTGTTCCTGACATGTGTGCACATATAAAGTCTAATTTGTGTGCTAGCGTCCAGTGTTCTGGTAATCCTACTCGGAATTGATCAATAAAAGTTCGTGGATGTAATGAGTTTCCTTCTCGAAAGTGTTGAAATTTTCTGACTGTGAGGAAATGATCGTTGTCGTACTTCGTCATAGTTCCATATGAAATTCGCGATTCTTCCCCACTTTTGTTTCTGATCATTTCTCCCGTCGTTCTTTCCGGTTGTGGTAGATCCATTGGATATTGTCCACTGTAACTTTCGCCTACCCTTGCGTAGTATCGTTGGAGTGGTACGCAATAATTTTCTTCCATCGGTTGTGAACGTGTAGCTGAATGCATTGCACTGTACTCTTCGCGACCTGGCTTTCCATTGTCAGGTATTGGTTCGGTATCTGGCTAACCTTGCTGCTTCATTGCACGATCCAACCTGTCTTGAAACATACATTTGTGGTTCCGTATGTGTTTGTGGTGCCGTTTGTTCATCAAGAATTTCGAAACGTGTTTGTTGCAGTGCAGGCTGTCTGATTTCACGTATGTTATTTTCCGCCTGTGATTGGAATCGAAAATGCATGATATCTTCGATAATTGCTTGTTTTTCCGGTGCTGTTACAGATACGGATATGGTTGCAGACTCAGTGCTTGTTCGATCTTGTTCAATACGCTCTTCAATGGTTTGCAACAACTCTGTTCGCAATTTCTGAAATTGTCGCTTCGTTTGCGCTTCTATTTTGACTATGCGGTTATCATATCTTTTCGGCGCTGCTTTTGTGATACGTTTGTGTAACACACTGTTTTCAACAATTTCACGCGCTGTACCTGCTGCTTGTCTAGTAATTACGTTTATCTGTTTCTCTAGTTTCTTGACTTCTCCCTGGGTGTTGTTACGTAATGTTTTTATCTCGTCCTGAATGTCATTACGCAATGTTTGTACGTCCTCTTGTACCTTGTCAATGTCTGTTCTCAATTGATTGTGACCTGTTATTAAGTTTCCTATCACTTCTCGAGATTCTTTTGCCTCGTCTTCAATATGACTTAGATGTAACTGAATTTTTTTGTTTTGTTCTTTAATCTCACACATTTGTCTCGTGGTTTCTGCAATTTGTTTCGTCGTTTCTGCATTCTGAATTTTAATTTGGTTCGCAATTTCATTATTTTGTCTTGTCATGGTTTCCGTCATTTGTTGTAATAATTCTGCCAGATTGGTGGGTCCTATTGCGTTTTCTTCCGACGTCCTACGCTCTGTGTTTTCGCCCAAGTGTTGGTTTGCAACCGATTGCATTGAACTGTGCGGTGACACATTTCTGCTCGAATTCCTTGTACTCTGTGGTGAGGGAGCTCTGATTACTTGTACTGTGGGTTCTACGTATTGAAGACGCAAGTTAGAATCCTCATCGGCTGTCTCTCTACTTTCCTGCTCCTCTGTCGTATGCTGACCTAGGTTTTCCGTGCCTTGGCGTACATTATCCTCGTTATGGTGCGTTATCTGTCCTATTTCTCGCGATACTGCATCGTCTGTTGTACTGTCCTCTATTCTCTGTCCATCTTCATGTTGGGTCTCTACCTCAATTCCGTCAAGGTCTCGATCTGCCATTGCTAATCTTTCCGAATCCCTTATTTTCTGTTTTAAAAGCAATTCACGCGCCCTACTTCGCGTCAACATGCGCTCATACGATCTCACGCGTTTCATAAACTTTTTGCACACACGACCTGACAATCCATTCACTTACTTGTTGGGTCAGAACCAACTTGTCAACAATGTATCCGCCACCTGTGCGCTTGCATTGGAGAGAAAACTTAATTCTAACAATATTAAAATTCATGACTTAATTATGATATTGTCTCTGCTAGAATGTCTCACGTTCTATTGATTACTTTCTTACTATCTATCGCTGCAGCTACTGTTTTTGACTATTTATAACTTCAGGAAAAAAAAATTTTTGTTACAAAAATTTTTCAACAAGATATTTTTCTGACCTAGTTAGGCATGTGGTCGACCTTCAATCATGGTATTTTACCATCCTGGCAGGGTCGCCATTCTCTAACATTCTGTGTGGTGTCTGTTGTTCTAAGTCGTGTCTCCCTACTACTTTCGCGCAATGACGCTCTGAGCGTGTTTTTTAGGGAACTGACTAGCTTGAACCTGGGACCTGTTGCTGGTAAGGAGACGCCAGATCACACATGACATGTAGAGTTCAGAAACGTTCAGTGAGACTAGCGATGATATAACCAAATACTTAATGATTTCAGCGTCAGCTCCACTGCACTCCCTGTAAAAGAATCTTAATACTAACTAAATTTAGTGGAAGGGGTTCAAGGCTTTCCTATTTTTAGTTAGCTGGTAAAATAACGTCGAAAAACCAGTTAAGTTTACCACTGGAAATTTTATTCTACTCACAAAACATTGTTTATAAAAAAAATGGTTCAAATGGCTCTGAGCACTATGGGACTCAACTGCTGAGGTCATTAGTCCCCTAGAACTTAGAACTAGTTAAACCTAACTAACCTAAGGACATCACAAACATCCATGCCCGAGGCAGGATTCGAACCTGCGACCGTAGCGGTCTTGCGGTTCCAGACTGCAGCGCCTTTAACCGCACGGCCACTTCGGCCGGCCATTGTTTATAAATTGCACTATTGATAAAAGGAAATATTTTAATACAGGATGATAAAAACCAACGGCGTTCAACAAAAATGTGAACGAATATTCCCTGAGTGGGTTTCCAAGCTCTACAATGGATCGAAGGATGACCTGTGCCATATCACATCTATAATCTAGGTTTAAATTAAGTTTCACAAAAGAGAAAACTATCAAAATGGTCTACAGTGACCCTCAATTATCTTTAATTACTTATCTAACTTGTCGTAAATTACAGTGGCTGATGTGGCTTCTCAATAATTATATAACAGAAAAATCATCGCGTTTCAGATTTTAACTTACGTAGCAAATGTGAATACCATGAGCATCAATTGACGATCGACACTAGTATTACGTAAAAAGGGGATGTAACAGATGAGACTTCTGCAGTTCTGAGTGAAGCCTTATGCGCTCAAAAATGCGGCATCGCATGCTTTCATTACCTTGTCGGTGTTCGTCAGGGGGCGGCGGCCAGCGCAGCTCCATACAGCTCGCTGTCTCAGAAGCAACTCTCTCCTAACTTCTCCTTACTACAGTTTACCGAAGTTGGTTTTAAAAAAAACTATCTGGCTGTGTTTTCATCTGACCAATCAGGGTCTCCATGTTAACCTTAAGCTCCACTTACAAAAATTCTGTCTATCCAATGAGAAACGTTATACTTTTCGTGGTGGGCAATGTTTTTAACGTTTGCAACGTAACAGAGACGCGAAAAAGTCTCACGCTAAAACTTGCAGCTGGTGTGGCCCTTTTAGTGTTATTGTAAGATCTATACTGTTCTTCTGGAAGGCTGTATCTTTTAACATGGGCTGGGGGTTACTTTTTGTGGTGGGACAATGTTTTTAACGTTTGAAACGTAACAGAGACGCGAAACAGTCTCACGCTAAAACTTGCAGTTGGTGTGGCCCTTTTAGTGTTATCGTAAGATCTATACTGTTCTTCTGGAAGGCTCTATCTTTTAACACGGGCTGGGGGTGTGGTCCTGGTGGTTAGCTGGCGACGTGAGTGTCCATCCCTTATCGTAGGGCCTTCTAGCTTAACACGGTTCTGCTCTCGGCTTCTGTTCTCGTTTCTCCCCTCGGAACTGCGTCTGTGTCACGGTGGGAAGGTATGACATGCATTTAGGCATTCTTGTGTTAGTCTGTGGTATTACATTTGCTCGCTCGTTACTCGTATTACTTTGGTTAATTTAATGTCACGATTTATTCGGAGCTATGTGAGATACTACTGGATTTGCTTCTCATGTCAGGGATTTCATGGAAGGTGTTGGATTTGCCTGACACCTTACAAATGTCTACGGAGTACTGGCAGTGAACAGAAGCACAGAGAGTCATTGGGCGAGGCGTCTGTCACCATAAAAAATGGTTCAAATGGCTCTGAGCACTATGGGACTTCAGAGGATATCAGTCCCCTAGAACTTAGAACTACTTAAACCTAACTAACCTAAGGACATCACACACATCCATGCCCGAGGCAGGATTCGAACCTGCGACCGTAGCGGTCGCGCGGTTCCAGACTGTAGCGCCTAGAACCGATCGGCCACACTGGCCGGCTCTGTCACCATCCCAAAAAGGCTACGGAAACCTGTCCGATCTCCTGTGCGCTGGCCAGCCAGACACAGCTGTGACTCCTGCAATGTTTCAACGTGTGGACACTCTCATTTGAGGTGATCGACGGTTATTCCGTCGACCACTAAGCTATAAGAACCCATATACTTGCCTGTGAAATGCACACTTTGAAAGATGCAGATATTACAGACCTATCACAAAGAACATGTGCGAGCATTGGGTCCAACAGGTTTGAGCCCCGTATTCACTTCTGTCAGTGGATTATTCACCTCACTACTATATTGCCAAACTTCATACAATTTGTATTGCTCACGGATGAGGCTTCATTCATACGTTATGGTATTTTCAACAGCCGTAACAGCCATGTGTGGCGAGAGAACAATCCCCATGCCACACAGATCGGTGGCCACCAGCAACGGTTCTCTGTCAACGCATAGGAGGACTTTATTCAAGATCACCTAATAAGATCTTATTTGTTGCCTCCCCACGTGACTGGTCCACATTACCTGGAATTCCTGTGAGATGTACTGCCACAATTTTTGGAGACTGTACCCCTTGTTGTTCACGAAAGGATGTGGTTTCAACATGATGGTGTACCAGTCCACTTTGATGTTAATGACCTTGAGTACCTGAACAACATGTGCCCTCATCTTTGGTTTGAAAGGGTAGGTCCTGTCCCAAGACCAGCGCAATCTCTAGACCTCACACCTTTGTATTTTTCCTCTGGGGTTACGCCAAGATGTTGGTGTATGAAACAGTAGGAACGGATGTAGACCTGCTTGCTAGGGACCATGCTGCCTGTCTTTTTGTGCAACAGACACTAGGGATCTTTGAGAGAGTGCGGCAGAGCTTCATGCGCCGTTGCCATGCATGCATTGAGACTGGCGGTCGTCACATTGTTGTTATGCTTTGTGTGCTGTGTATGTACATAACACAATAAATACGCATTTTGGATCATTGGTTTTGTATCTCAGAACAATGGTTTTGGGACCTACTATCACCTGTTTCACTTTGGGCGAAAAGACTTGAGACACCATGTAGTGTTTCACAGAAAGCTTGTCTTCTTCCCCTGCCAGGGATCTCCATTTGATTTCATGGACCACGCTTACTGGTAACACATCCAGCAGCACACATCTGATTGCTTCGATGTCTGCGTTTAACCCAATGTGTTACTGTTCCCAAACACTCGAGCAGTACTCAAGGATTGGTCACACAAGTGTACTGTATATGATGTCCTTAATAGATGAACTATACTTCCCTAAAATTCTCCCAGTGATCAGAAATCGACCATTCGTGTTCCCTACCACCATTCTTATATACTCATTCCATCTCATGTCACTTTTCAACATAGAGTGTAGATATTTAACCAACGTGGGTGAGTCAAGCAGCATGCCACTAATACTGTAATCGAACATTATGGGATTGTTTATCCTATTCATCTTCATTAACGTAGATTTTTCTACATTTTGGGCAAGCTGCCATCCATCACACCAAATAGAACTTCTGTCCGAAGTCATCCTATATCCGTCTACGATCACTCAACGATGGTACTTCCACATACAGAGTTCTGTGCCGTGCGTAGGACTGTATCGATCACGCTTTCCTGATTGGCAAGATTGGTTATACCTTGTCATTGGCGAGTGTAGTTTGTCTCTCTGGGTCAAAGATCTTGTAAAAATAACTAGACTAGCGAAGGGCGCTGCAGGCGTGGGCTATTTTGAACTTTAGGCTGGGCGCCATCTTGGTGGTAACTGTCTGGTACATTCAAGCGTATTGAATCTTGTTATGGCACAGATCGAACACTATATATTTATTGGTGCATACAGACAGTGTTTGTTGGTTATAAGTCTACTGCTTACACATTTCAGCGTATGTGAAGAAAAATGCTAAAGAATTGTGCAGCATTTAACTGCACGAATAAATTAGTGAAAGTAAACAATATTACATGTCACAGGTATGTGGATATGTTTGGATGTTTTCTATTGGAACCTTTGCAGGAGGGATGCATGATTCACTTTAAATTCCTTTTTTAACAGTAACTGCTGTTTGTGATAGTAGTAGGTATGAGGGTCAAAACGTTTCCTTTTGTGGTGTTGTAAAATAGTGTAGATGTTGGTGAGAACATTACAGTCAGGTATCAGGATTCACTTACATACTACATACGGCACGAAACAGTAATAATTTAGTGTACCAGATACCAGGAAAACCATGTGACGCTAAATACCTTTTGCTTCAACAGTTTGGAGCACTAAACAAAGAGATGCTGAAATTCGCACTCATGCTAATATTTACATTGCCAGAAAAAAATCGGCACACCCTTTTAAGGGTTTCCAATTCACTCAAGATTTATTTTTGCAATAGTGCATGAAGAGTACATGAGTTGATTGCATTTACAGATCAATAGCGCTAGCGGTTCTCTGGTACCAGGTATCGACCGATGTTAGTACACCCATATTAGAACATGATGTAGCCTGCATAGTCGACAATGCAGGCGCTGACTCAGGCATCCAGTCGATCGTGCAGAAGGCAAATACTTTCCTGGGATACGTTACTCCACACCTGTTCGACCTGTTCTGTAAGAGTGTTTGGTTGACAAGTTACATGAGTCATTTCTCGACCCATCATATCCCAAATGTGCCGGCCGAAGTGGCCGAGCGGTTCTAGGCGCTACAGTCTGAAACCGCGCGACCGCTATGGTCGCAGGTTCGAATCCTGCCTCGGGCATGGATGTGTGTGATGTCCTTAGGTTAGTTAGGTTTAAGTAGTTCTAAGTTCTAGGGGACTGATGACCTCAGAAGTTAAGTCCCATAGTGCTCAGAGCCATTTGAACCAATTATCCCATATGTGCTCCACTGGAGACAAGTCCAGTAATTGTGCTGGCGAGCGCTCTTGTAGAGCATGTTCTGTTTCGGGGGCAGTGTGTGGGTGAGCAGTATCCTGTTATAACAATACATCACCTTTCTTTTAAAAGAACGACAAAAGAACGGGTCTAACAACATTCTGCATGCTCTGAGCACTGGTTGCACTCCTCCAGAAACAGCATAGGTGAACGAGAGTTGTAGCTTTTAGCATGCGACCAGTGTGTCTTGGGACAAATGCACTGTATACAGGGTGTTACAAAAAGGTACGCCCAAACTTTCAGGAAACATTCCTCACACACAAATAAAGAAAAGATGTTATGTGGACATGTGTCCGGAAACGCTTAATTTCCATGTTAGAGCTCATTTTAGTTTCGTCAGTATGTACTGCACTTCCTCGATTCACCGCCATGATTTCATACGGGATACTCTACCTATGCTGCTAGAACATGTGCCTTTACAAGTACGACACATGTGGTTCATGCACGATGGAGCTCCTGCACATTTCAGTCGAAGTGTTCGTACGCTTCTCAACAACAGATTCGCTGACCAATGGATTGGTAGAGGCGGACCAATTCCGTGGCCTCCACGCTCTCCTGACCTCAACCCTCTTGACTTTCATTTATGGGGGCATTTGAAAGCTCTTGTCTAAGCAACCCCGGTACCAAATGTAGAGACTCTTCGTGCTCGTATTGTGGACGGCTGTGATACAATACGCCATTCTCCAGGGCTGCATCAGCGCATCGGGGATTCCATGCGACGGAGGGTGGATGCATGTATCCTCGCTAACGGAGGACATTTTGAACATTTCCTGTAACAAAGTGTTTGAAGTCACGCTGGTACGTTCTGTTGCTGTGTGTTTCCATTCCATGATTAATGTGATTTGAAGAGAAGTAATAAAATGAGCTCTAACATGGAAAGTAAGCGTTTCCGGACACATGTCCACATAACATGGTTCTGAGCACTATGGGACTTAACATCTATGGTCATCAGTCCCCTAGAACTTAGAACTACTTAAACCTAACTAACCTGAGGACATCACACAATACCCACATCACCACATAACATATTTTCTTTCTTTGTGTGTGAGGAACATTTCCTGAAAGTTTGGCCGTACCTTTTTGTAACACCCTGTATAACAGCCATCATGATGTATGTCACATGTACAGTCGTCGACAAAACGAGCGAGACCCCTCGCCTTTTCGTTATGCTGATCCGCACAGCTTTGAAGTCCGCTACACGGCATAACAGGCGGGGCGACGAAGTGCTACCTACATACTATGCACAGGTGTGAAATTTAAAAACTATTCGAACTTTGTCAGGCTGTTTTCAATCATGTGTAATACTATATTAATTCTGATTAGGGTTTTAAACAGAACACGTAAATACAAGATATAAATGAAAGAAGAAACGCTAATTAGTATGAACTGTACCAATAAAAATGAATTTCAGCTTATCGAGATAGCATAACTGTTTTAGTAAGACAAAATACCCCAGATCGTTACGAATTAGCAAAACATTATGCGTGAAACGGTCTGTGTCAACGTTCAGACCAGTCATACTGGATTACCGTTGCTGACCTACCATGAAAGTGTGCAAATTTAGCAATGCGTGAAGATTTATAACGAAATTCAGTTAAAAATCATTCAGTGTCACACTTAAGTCTATTCAATTACTGACAGAAGCGGAAAAATTAGGCAGTAAGAAGTATGAAATTCTACAAGAGTTTCATATTGACATCCACAGGGCGCCGGTACAGAACAACAGAATAAAGGTAGCAATAAACATTTGGGGGGCGCGAAAATTTCTTAAAATTGCTTAACTGAGGGTCTATCTGCCTCCATCGAGATTAGAACTGAAAACAAACCAGACCTCCCTTGAAGTAGCAGACAACCCAGGAAAACAGCCCTCTATTATTACCGCATACATGAATAAACCGGAGATTTCGCAATGAAAATGGCAAAATAAGCGGTGACATGAAGGTAGAAAATTCATGTTTTTGAGTCCAGAAAGCTATATGCAACAGAAACTGCAGATCATTTTGCCATTTTCATTGCGAAATTGCCGGCTTATTCATGTCTGGGGTAATAACAGAGGGCTGTCTGCCTGGGTTGTCTGCTAGTGTAGTTTTTTTCGGTTCTAATCTCGATGGAGGCAGATAGACTATCAGTAAAGCAGTTTTAAGAAATTCTCGCGCCCCCAATACGTTTTATTGCTACCTTTGTTCTGTACCGGCGCCCTGTGTATGCCAAAATGAAACTCTTGTAGAATTTAATACTTGTTACTGCCTACTTTTTCCGTTCCTGTCAATAATTGAATTGACTTAAGTGTGGCACTGAATAATTTTTAACTGAATTTCGTTATGAATCTTCACGCATTGCTAAATTTGCACACTTTCATGGTAGGTCAGCAACGGTAATCCAATATGACTGGTCTGAACGTTGACACAGACCGTTTCACGCATAATATTTTGCTAATTCGTAACGATCTGGGGTATTTTGACTTACTGAAACAGTTATGCTATCTCGATAAGCTGAAATTCATTTTTATTGGTACAGTTCATACTAATTAGCGTTTCTTCTTTCATTTATATCTTGTATTTACGTGTTCTGTTTAACACCCTAATCAGAATTAATATAGTATTACACATGATTGAAAACAGCCTGACAAAGTTCGAATAGTTTTTAAATTTCACACCTGTGCATAGTATGTTGGTAGCACTTCGCCGCCTTGCCTGTTATGCTGTGTAGCAGACTTGAAAGCTGTGCGGATCAGCATAACCAAAAGGCGAGGGGTCTCGCTCGTTTTGTCCATGACTGTACAAACGACCATCACCTGCATGCAGACTGAATCTGCTTTCATCGCTGAAGACCACGGCATGCCATTCCATTTTCCAAGTCATTCTCTGATGGCACCAGCCGAGCCATGTACGTTGATACTGTAGCGTGATTCGAAGATGGGCTAGAGATGTACTTGTGTGTAAACCCACTGCTAATAACCTGTTTGCCACAGTTGTGTTGAGACGTCTGGGCTCACAATCTATCTTCTTTGTGCTGTGGTAGCTGTATGATTTTCCACTGCTGTCCTTAAAATACGATGATCCTGGCAGGCGTCTGTGCTTTGTGGGCATCCAGAACATCGTCAATGGGTATGAGAATGTTCAGTGAGCACTCATATCAGCATCATTACTCAATTGACACTGCATGTCTAACTTGTGTGTCTGTCTGTGTTTGTGTGTGTATGTTTGTGTGTCTGTGTTTGTGTGTGTGTGTGTGTGTGTGTGTGTGTGTGTGTGTGTGTGTCTGTGTGTGTATGTGTGTCTGTGTTTGTGTGTGTTTGTGTGTGTGTGTTTGTGTGTGTGTGTCTGTGTGTGTGTGTGTGTCTGTGTTTGTGTGTGTGTGTGTGTGTGTGTGTGCGTGTTTGTGTGTGTGTGTTTGTGTGTGTGTGTCTGTCTGTGTGTGTGTGTGTGTGTGTGTGTCCGTGTCCGTGTCTGTGTGTGTGTGTGTGTGTTGTGTGTGTGTGTGTGTGTGTGTGTGTGTGTGTGTGTGTGTGTGTGTGTCTCATTTCTCTGAAAGAACCATCCTGCCACTCGTAAGACCACAATTTGACCCCTTTCAAACTCGCACAGGTGAGTGTAGGAAGCATGAGTGCATGTCCGTGGCACGGTTGCCTGCTTGCTTCACATGTTTGTAACACACTGAGCCTTCTGGCGGTGAGCATTCCCTATTAAAGGGTAGACACAGATGGCGCTTTGGTAACTATGCCACTACGCTGTCTGTTGGCGTACGACATTGCTACCGTTATCAGTACATCTACTGTCCCCCAGGTGGGATACACCATCATCACATCAAAACTGACGTCGTCTTGAAACTTGAAACTTCCTGGCAGATTAAAACTGTGTGCCCGACCGCGACTCGAACTCGGGACCTTTGCCTTTCGCGGGCAAGTGCTCTACCATCTGAGCTACCGAAGCACGACTCACGCCCGGTACTCACAGCTTTACTTCTGCCAGTATCTCGTCTCCCACCTTCCAAACTTTACAGAAGCTCTCCTCGCAGGAGTTTGGAAGGTGGGAGACGAGATACTGGCAGAAGTAAAGCTGTGAGTACCGGGTGTGAGTCGTGCTTCGGTAGCTCAGATGGTAGAGCACTTGCATGCGAAAGGCAAAGGTCCCGAGTTCGAGTCTCGGTCGGGCACACAGTTTTAATCTGCCAGGAAGTTTCATATCAGCGCACACTCCGCTGCAGAGTGAAAATCTCATTCTGGTGACGTCGTCTTCTCAGCTGTACTAATTTTTTCCGACAGTGTAATAAGCTGAATTTAGTTGTAAACAAGAAATTATGGCAAATTTTTAGTAGTAGCAAACTAAAGTGTCTGTTAACAGCGACCAGTTGTCGTTCGCTGAAATTAAACTGGTATCTTGTAGTTTCATACTTTAATGAGGCATTCTGTTTGTGATGCAACTTCAAGAAACAAAAAGCGCACCGAAAAACGTGGTGAAGCCGTTAGCACACTGGACTTGCATTTCTTCAAACCAACGTCCAGCCATCCTCATTTAGGTTTCCCGTGATTTTTCTTAATCGCTTCAGGCAAATGACAGCATGGTTCCTTTGAAAGGGCACGATTCCTTCCTCATCCGATGGGACCGATGACCTCGCTATTTGGTCCTCTCCCCAACCAACCAACTAACCAACAAAAGGCACGTAAGTTTACCAACACAAAGGCTGCCGAGGCGTCTTTTAAATAGTCCACTGCTCACAGCAGACCACTTAGAGGATTGTGGGCCCTTACTCTGGAAAGCGAGTGTTTTATCAGCACTTGTGCAGTTCGCTTAGGAGACAGCGATGATCGGCGTAGCCTCCAAGAAGCTCGGCGGCCTACCTGCGAGCTAAGAGTGGGTCTGTGGCTTTTGGCCATATGCATGCACGGTGAGTGGAGAAAGAGTTATTTACGTGGCCGCTCGCATGCGTGGTTGTATTGAGATACTGCTCAGATGAACCGTTTGGAGTGGCTGGTCGAAGTGCTGATGGTGTGACTGTCTTCCGCTCACATCCGATACGCAGGATTGGATTGTGGCCTTGATATCTGTATATTTGACTGTAGCAAGGATCTTCAATTGGAACAGGGACTGTTCCAATTGTATAATGTTAGACATACAATATCACAATTATTTCAGAACTATCCAGTGCATCAAAATACTGTGGAATAATTGATTTTATTAGCTGTGGGCTCCAATACATTTTAAGTGTTATATAATATTATGCAGTTTGTACGAGTGTATGTCTTGCTGAATATTGTGTGCCACGAGTACGACGTCAGACTGTCAGTAATTATGTACATATGTGTGGTAACTGGAAATTTGGAAGTTTGTGGTAAGGACTATGGGACCAAACTGCGGAGATCTTAAACTAACTTATGCTAGGGACAACACAAACACCCATGCCCGAGGAACGACTCGAACCTCCGACGGGGGGGGAGCCCGCGCGAACCGTGACAAGACGCCCAAGACCGCACAACTACCCCGCGCGGCGTGAGGTAACTGTTCAGCTGGACATGTGTGGCAAAACAGACATCACAATGTTGGTTGATACAGCGACCGTAAATATCAAATTTTGAAGTACAGACCAAAAATGGAAATGAGTGTTTGGCGTCATTGGCCGGGAGGCCCCGTACGGGGCAGGTCCAGCCGCCTTGGTGCAGGTCTTATTACATTCGACGCGACATCGGGCGACCTGCACGCCAGCTGGGGATGAAATGATGATGAAGACAACACAACACTCAGTCCCTGAGCGGAGAAAATCCCCGACCCAGCCGGGAATCGATCCCGGGACCGTAGGACGGCAATCTGTCACACTGACCACTCAGCTATCGGGGCGGACAGTATAGACCAATGCCAGCAGCAGCCGGGCATCAAAAAATTAGACTGTGAAAGTTGAAAATTTATGCCGGACTGGATCTTGAACGCGGATCTTCTGCTTAACGCGAGTCGTCGCCTGAAGCACGTCGGTCGTCTTTTTTTTTTTAATCATATACTTTACCCCTAGAGCATTTTTTATCTTCCCCTGTGGAATAGAAAAGGGTTAAAAAAGTAAGTAAAATTGCCACCGTCACTTTTGCTCTGAGTAAAAAAAGAATGAAAAACAACAAAGCAGCACTTTAGGCGTTGGCCCCTATCTTATCCTACTCGCAGTACGACAGACGTAGAGCCATGAGAGGGCGAGAAAGGATATAGGGAAGGAAACCACAGCGGAGCCGTGAAAATGAAACGTAACTAGCTTTTCCTATTTTTTTTTTTTTTTTTTTTTTTTTTTTTTTTTTTTTTTTTTTTTTTTTTTTGAACGCCTTCAGCAGCGGGTCCTACATCGGCCAGCACGTCCAAATGTCTAAATGTCTCCTCGATTAGTGGGTGTAGATTCCGTTATCGGTTCTGTTCGGTTCGAGAAGGTCAAGGGCAACGTTCAGCTTCTCACGGCTTGGACGTTCCAGCTGCGAGGCGGAACATTAAACGTGCTGCCTAAGAAATTGGGGAAGTATTGCTGATGAGTTGTGTTTGGACACAGTGTCGTCCATTGAGATAATTCCAGTATCTTAGTACTGACTTATGGCTACAATGAAAAAGATAACGGATTGTGTGGCTACAGGTCCAGTTCACAGAATGAGCTTTGGCAGTGGAGTAAAAAAAGTCCCCTCCGGGAGTAAAAGTGTGTGGCTGTCGATCTGAGCCGGTGGCTAGCCTGTAAGAAATGCCGAAATACGCCGCACAAGCGTCCAGACATTGGACGCTGGACCACAGTGGAACCGGTGATCGTCTGTGCCACTCCACAATGGGTGCCGAGGGGCGGGTCGGCTAGATGGTTGCGATGCAGTCGATGTCGGTTAACTTGTTCGCCACTCTCTGTGATGTACCACGCTGATTGGCCGCCGGATTCGAGAAAGCGGGCGTGGACCTTTTTCCACCTGCGCCGCCGCCCATACAGGAGACACTTAATTTGATGGGGTCGGGCGGGTGGCACTGTTGTTAACACTTTGTAAACTGTTTTCGTTTTATACAAACGTGTAAGCGATACAGACTAGTAGACGTAACTGAAGTCCAGAAAAATCGACAGATGTGATAAAAGGGGGATGGGATGATCGATACCAAAACTGGGGTCGACAAACAGACCAGTGCAAAGTCCTGGAATAATAGTCCAGAGAGGCTCTGCAGGCAACGATGCCAGTCTGACTCTATTCGCCACATGTGTTGATTGCACCCTACCATCGTCCCATGGGAGAGCAAGGGAGTCGTATTGCACTTTGAATAACATCCCTGAGCTGACGAAAGAGACCAATACAGTCAACATACCTCGTGCCAGGAGAGTTGGGATATGTAGAACCTGAGTCACGTGTGGTAACGGGAGACATGATAGATGTTCACATGTTGGGTGCGGTTGATAATGTCGAAGGCTCGTAGCTCGTGATCTGCAAGGCTTGCTCTGTTGGTCTGTAGCAAATGCCCACCGTTAATAGCCGCTCAGCGACGGAGATCGGCTATGAAATCAAATCCAAGACATCGAACGATGGCGGAGATGCTAAGGGAGGCGACACTTCTCTTCAGTAGACCCTCGTCAATGAGCAAGACCTCGGATTTGGACACATTGAGGGAGCTGCCCAATGCTTCGCCGTAAGTCGCCACCTATATCGAAGCTGCACGAACTTCATCATCACTGTGCAGATAAAGGACTGGGTCATCTGTGTAGGCCATGTAACAGAAACGGTGCCCGTGCAACATCATACCTTCAAAACGTTGGCGCAGTCCCTGGAGCAGTGGTTCAAAAGTGAAAGCATATAAAATAGTGGAGAGGGGCAGCCTTGCAGACAGATTGTGCTATGACCAGAGGCGGCATGAGACGACAGTTTTACATGATTTTGGAGGTCGCAACACTCAAAAGGGGCAAAACTATCCTGACAGTGCCACCGGGGAAACCCATACGATGAAGAACTGCCTGCAAATAGGAGTGATCACACGCTCGAAGGCCTGGATAAAGTCAAGCATTGCCAAGGCACTAGGGAAACGGTGATGAGCAAATGCTAATACGTCTCGGTAACTTCCCTACTAGGGAAGTCTGGTCACAGAATATGATGTAATGTGCAACCTTATTGAGTTGCGATGCCAGCAGCCATGTAAATATCGCTGCTGAGCAACGTGAAAGGTCGATAATCAAGGACCCTCGACCACCCAGGAGGCTTGTGAATGGTGATAATGATGCTATCGAGAAATGCGTTAGGAACCGCTGTCATCTGCGACCACAGCTCTTGTGCAATGGTCGTCCATGTGGAAGTCAACAAAGTCTTAAAACGTTTGTATGATTCTATGGGGATGATGAAGATTTAGCATTGGATGGCAGCGTGGAGGGTAAAAATCGTAGAGGGAGACCAAGAGATGAATACACTAAGCAGATTCAGAAGGATGTGGGTTGCAGTAAGTACTGGGAGATGAAGAATCTTACACAGGATAGGGTAGCATGGAGAGCTTGTAACACTCCGGTTTATTATTACTTTACTTATCCCGCTCGATCGGGATCTGATAGCAGCCCAAATAGATAATAATTAATGTGACCGTGTACCTAATGGGGCTGGCAATCGGATTGGACTGCTGCGGAGATGTTACATTCCATTCTGTCCTTCTCAAATGCTGTAATAATAAAATGTCTGGTGGCAAGAAGAACAACAATACAGTTTCATCAATCAACGACCTATATTCATCACAAAAACACCAAAATAAGGAGACAGCCACTGCCTTCGTCTTACAGAGTTAATCACGGCTAATCTTAGCACAGGCCTCTTTGTTATTCATTATCGTCACACGCAAATTTTAATCACTGTATCCAACAGTGCAATCCAACACTGCAATCCAACACTGCAATCCAAATGATGCCGGCGCGGTAGACGCGTAATTACAAATATCGGCACAAAAATATCCCTGATCACTCTATTAATTATACTTTTCCACTTTCCCGTATATTTCTAACACAAAGGGGTTAAACCACGGCGATGGCCACTCCCTTTGTCGGTACGGTCTTGCATTCCAGCAACAGACCTCCACCCGGCTCGGCCCGCAGCGCGTACCACACTACTCCTATCTCAACACTCGCTCTCGCTCTCGCCACCCGACGCACACTATCGATTGTTTGTCCTGTCGACCTGTGCTGTCACAAAACTTATAGTAAGGGCCTACGGACCCCTTACAAGCTGCATCAAACCAGTCTCAGGACTGAAGACCACAACAACATGGGGATACCACCAGGCTCAGGGGATCTGTTTTCGGATCCCACTTTGATAGCACTGAGTATTTCATCTGCGGTCACGTTTTCCTGGAGTTCATGTGCTACCTCGACTGGGAGGGCACTCATAGTAAGCCGTGCGACCTCTGTGATCAGTTCTGAGGAATGTGGTGCACCTGCACACAATCCCCCAAAATGAGTGTGGAGAGTACGACCAATGGTTTTTTGGGTCTCATGCCTTTAGCCTTCCACAAAAGTCAGGATGTGGATCAGAGGCCTGCGCATTATTGTCTTTCCTGGAGGAAATGGTACATTGACAGTTGCTCTTGAGGTATCCAATTAGGGGTTCAAGATTGGACTACAGCTCCTTCCAGGTGATGTCTCATGATCAAGGAGATGTGTGCCTTCATTCGGTATACCACTGCCTGCCAGACCGGCGAGAAAGGCATTGTCGCACAGTCATGAAGAATGGAATAATAGAAGTGCAAGGTATTAGTTTGCCGTGCCTTGACTTCCTTACCATAACTCATGAATATTTTATGGAGGGTCAACTTGGCACAGGGGAGCCACCAAGACAATGCCAGCATCGTACCCATGCATCCTCGACCATATGGCGACATCTGGGAAGGTCAGGTGAGCAACATTGAATTTCCACAGACTGCGACTTTGCCACACACGCTGTTGGGCGAGAGTTACGTCGCGGACTTGTGCTTCATGGTCTGAAAAGGCCATGGGCCGTCTTCTGTAAGGCAGGTGCCATCTGCAAGGTAGTGGGTGAGGTAGATGCAGTCTATGTGGCTTGACGAGGGAGTGGTGTAAAATGCATAACCTTGTCACGTCACGTGCCATAGAGAGTCGTCCAGGTATCAATGAGCAGCAGGTACTCGATGACCACTGGGAGAGCCGCACAAGGTGAATGCCACAGGAGTTGACCTGTGGGCCTTTGTGTCGAGCTGAAATCCCCACCGAGCACAAAAACATCTTGGGGGGCCTGTGAATAGTGGTGTGGCCTCCTCAGAGAAGAATGCTTGTCAGTCAGACAGATGGTGCATAGATATTAATGATATGTACACCAAACAAGGTGGTGGTTGGGAGGCATATGACATGCTCTGTAGGGAGCCCATAGCATAACAGGATCATGATGCCACTACCAAAGTCAGAGGCATGAGAAATATGGGCTGTGTATCACTGAGCATTTGGAAGTCAGCGACGAACATCTCCTTTAGGAGTGCAATATCAACATCTGCAGAGTATATGGTGTCTCAGAAGATGGCCAGTTTGTGAGGGGCTTGGATGGTGAGACAATATTGTCATGATTGTGGTGACACGATATTGCTGTGTACTGTCACTTGCAGTCAATGCAGAATGCGTGATGGAAGCATTCAGCAGGTGTAGACCTATTGGGTCTGCTGCAATGGTCATAACTACTGTCAGGGTGCCAGTGCAGGCACTTCCATGGGGTAATCCTGCTCAGACATGTTGGTGGTCTGATCCATTCTTTCTTCAACATCATCGGCCTAGGAAGCTGATGCTGAAGACATGTGATGGTCATGGGGGAAGTGGGTGCTGTGACAAAACCTGTGAGGGAACTGTCACCCTCATGTGCCAGTAACATCAAGTATGTGTCCTGGATTGAGAGAGGATCCATCGCAGGTGGGGCTCCACCAGTGGCCATGTCATGTGACTGGACACAGTACAGAAGGGCACCATCAGACATCTGTTCATCACCTCGCAAGGCCATCTGAAGGGGGGCATCATCAGAGAGTGTTCGTCAAAGTTTCGTGCACTTCCTGGGTGACTGCTGTTTCATGAAGTGCTGTTCTGAATCAGAATGTAGTAGGCCAATCCAATACCATACCCATCTGGATAAATTCAGAAGTTGGCACAACATCTAGTTCGATGTCCAGGGTTCAAACAGGGTCTTCTGTCATGGTCCTGAGGTTGGATGGTCCTGGTACAAGCACTGGAGGTGATAACATGCTGGTCTCATCAGCACATTGTGCTGCATTGATGAAGCATCAGGCATATCCTGGAGTGGCGTGTCAAGTTTCTGTACTACTGTCATGTAGGTGATGGATAGGGATATGAGTGTCAATGCCAGGGTCACTTCACCCAATGGTGTCTGTATCAAATGTAGGCATAAATTTTTGTACCAGACATATCCTTCCTGGCAACATCCTGTGCACATTTGCGGCTGGCCATCATATGTGACAATGGCCCACATACTGCCAATCATCAAGTGCAGTGGAACAGGTATCGTGAGCACAGTTTTGATCTGCTGAATGCCATTTAACATGGGGTACGTCATAAATGTTTGCCACTTCTCTGAGACCCAAGATGTTGTCATATGACTGGAAAGTGGCAATGACAACTTATTGATGTATTTTGAACAGGAGCTCAAACACCCACATGGTCAGGAGATTGAATCCCGTGTGGTCCACATTACTGCACCAACATGACCATCAGAGTGTTTAAACTGTGGTCTGATGGCTTGTTATTTGATAATTTAAGTGCACAGTGCCTCCATTGACATCTTGATGCATACAACACTACTTGTGATGGAAAAATGTGTTTGATCATGTCCAGGGGATTCAAATGTAGATCCTCTTTTATGAACTGTTCAATTTCAAAGGCTCTTGATCATGGATGTTTGGTCTGAAATGTTACTTTGCATTGCACAGCAGTAAGAGTGCACCATGAGGTTACATTATTAGTGGACTCTAAATACACAAATACCATGACATGGAAGTAAACAACTCCAAGAGTGGAATGCTAGCCAGTGCACGGAGCAGTTCCGGGTACTACCACGGCTTTGAGATGACTGTTTTATATGTGTACCAGGGCTGGGAATCAAACCCAGTGACATCCGGGTGTGCTTTCCATCCAGTCAAAATTCCCAGCCTGTTACAACAACTAGCATTGTGTCACCTACCAATGAACCACTCACTTGCCATTTCGGATTTCTGCGAAAGATCGAGCTTGGCATGCCTCCCCATTGAAAGAAGGGCTCTTTGATCATCGCACTGTGTGTGTGTGTGTGTGTGTGTGTGTGTGTGTGTGTGTGTGTGGTGTGTGGGGGAGATCTGTTCTTTTGGACATGTCTAAAAATCACAGCTTATGTGATTCAGTGACCATACAAATATTAGTGAAATGTTTTCAGTGATGTTGGCCGCATTTGGGCATTGAATGGAATTGATGGTAACAAGTGAAAATTTTTGCTGGAATTTGAGTCAGAAGGGAATCATGTTTGGATGGCCAAAGCAGTTAAGGCAAGCACTCATGTTAAGTGAGAGATCAGGATTGGAGTCCTGGTCCAGTACAAACTTTTACTTTCATTTTAGTGCTCAAATGCCTTTGAGTAGTATTTGTATGGCTGCTGGATCACATAAGACATGTGTTCTGAAAGAGTAGATGCCACACATATATGTAGCATATCCAGCACGTTATGAGTAATGCATCTGTGTATGGGGTGGCTGCACCTGTGGTAACTTTTGTTATATATGGTGGCCCACATAAAACTATTACACCTCATGTACTGCTTAATCATCTCTAGTAGAACTGGTTGTGGAGTGGTATGGATGTCCATGGCCACCACTTCCAGTGTCTCTTATAAACAGGTAACTACATGTTTTTAATGTTACTATTATCCATTCTTTTTTAGTTAGTTCATTGTTACTTGAATCTTGGGTGTGAGTTACACCGATAATTTCTTTGTGAATACTAGGCAGTTTAGGTTAGCTATTGGACTTCTTGCACCTTCTATTTTACTGGTGGACTGGGTCCCCAGTACTAAGGTCTGTGTCATGGTGATGTTCTCACTGGAAACATTCAAGCTTCTGCCAGGGGAAATATCATTCCTAATTATTGCCCTTTCTGTAATTATTACCTTACTTTTTTTAATTTGTTGATTGAACACAAGGTGAACACTGGTTTATTGCACTCAGTGCTGCCCATGCTTACTGCACCAGTTTCTGTCATACATTATCAGACTGAACACATTGCTAAAGTTTAATCAAAAATTTTATTTTGTTTTTGTGTGGATCCACAGCATAGAAACATTTAATAAAAGAAAAGTTGGTCTATAGTAGGTTGTAATGTAGATAATCCTTATTTAAATCGTGCAGTTGGCTAATTTTGATGACCTGTCATTTTTAAGCACGTGTGGAATATTATGTATTACATGTCATTATTTTTCACTGCATGTAAAAAGTAGACATTATGTTCCATCCTTATATTGAGAGTGGATCTGTGTTAACATGATAAACTTTAAACATCATATTGAGAAATTTCCTCTAAATGCTTAGTCATAAGCAAGGATGTCTCATCTGGCCAATTATCTGTTTTAGCAGCAGCCTTCAATCCATTAATGAATACACACCAATTCTTAGTTGACTTTCCTGAATAAGGATTCACTAGACTAGCTGCTACAGGACCCACAAAAGGGATGACTACATTCAGCAGGGCTTTTGCCTCTACTGACTCACATTGTACTTGATCATAATTTTCTTTTAAGGTGCCTACATGTCTTTTTAATGCAGCATTAATTTATAACAATGTGACTGCTTTCCCTTCTAAAGCTTAACTGCTTTGCGCCTTGTCACTGCATACATTTCTGGCATTTGCTTACTTTCATCTGGCAAATACACAATTTTTTAGGGATTACTGCTGCAAGTACACAGGCAGAGACACTACAAGACTATCCTGAAGCATTGTCATGGTCCAGCAAGATTCAGAACATTGTGCCTCATGTCCCTTCTAAGACTATCACATGTAACAGGCACTGCCTTCACACATGGCAACCTCTGCCCACATAAATTACAATTTTGGTATCTAAAAAGCCATAAGTAGTGTTCTCTATAGTTGCCTTTAAATTGTGACAATTCAGCAGGCTCCTGTGGCATCACCACTCACTTTCATATTTCACTGAATCTCTTGCCTAGTATAGATGACCACAGCAAAGAAAACAAAAGGCCAACCAAGGTGCACTCACCAACACACAGTGCTGTACTGGACTTCTCTGTGAGACAAGACTGCAGTTACGATACTGAAGACAACACGCCCCTCCTCCCTTCCCCCTGATATGATATGGTGTCTTACAGCAACACTGCAGATGGGAAATGTAGTCAGTGGGGGTAAGACACTATGGTGGGTGGTGTACCAAAGTTGGGATGTCTATGGTTGACCACTAAAGTATGTGGATCATGGTGACTTGGATAGATACCTGTCTGACATCCAAAGGCATAATTAAAACATGGAATGTTAATTGTCCACAAAATACAAAAGCTGAGATGTCGACATACAGGCAGCCAGTTGTGGTGGTGCAGGCAGTGGCACGTCATCATAGAATGCACTGATCAGCATGTGGCATGCAGCTGGATGGAACATCAATTGAACTACAGCAATGGCATGAGGCTATGACATTGCCTGCATTAGTGTTCAGCCACTCCTGTGCCGAGTGATGCTGCACACAGCTTCAGAGAGATGAGGTTCAGGGCTCCCATGATGTTTTCGTAGGTTTCACACTGGGAAGGCATCTACCAGCTCTGCTCAGAGAACACAAAGCTGTGCAGAGAAGCACTGTGACCTTCTGATCGGAGAGACAAGCGGAATTGAATTCTGACACAGGACTAGGGGCAGGTGCAGCAGTGTCATGCCTGCATGATGATAGATGACAATCTTGCACTAGGCCCTACTAGATAAGGCTCCAAAAACCTACCAGATGGTCTTGGCCATAGCTCCCTATCAGTCTTGACTCAGTAGTTGGTGCTGCAGCTCACAATGTCTAACTGTAAGCCCTTCCAGAGTGGATTTGCTGAAACTAGATGAGCTGAGGGCCAACCTTGTGGCTGGATGGCTGCAAACTGAATGTTTCCACCAGCACAGTAGTAGTATTTATACAAGATGTGCTCATGTGCTCTACTGCTGCAAGGTGGCAATGACATCACTCGTGCTGCTTTTCTTACTCAATCAGCAGCTGAAAGGTGCCCTAACTACACCTTTCAGGAGTGGTAGCAGACATATTCTGCAGTCTACTGAATAGTAATTGTTATTGCCTCCAACTTAGGCTTTTTGTAACACTTCATGCAGTCACAACAATGTCTTTCTGCTATGTTGTGGGCTCAGGCACCCAGCTCATTCAGTGTTGCAATAGCTACTGTTTTCACTGCTGCACAGTCAGCAGTCCTTTGTCACTGGAATTCCACCTGGATCAAATATACTATCCTGCTCTACTACATAATGTTAAATTACTGGAAAGTATCCATCTCATTTTTATGAGGTTTCTGTTCAAGAAAGGAGACAAGATGCCTAAAATAACATAAAACTACAGGCAGATTTCTATACTGTCTGGTTTTTCTTACATATGGGGAAAATTATTTTACGGAGAATGTATTGCATTAACAGAGAAAAAAATTCCATTTTTTGATTTTGATAATGAAGCCTTGATCACAATAGACAAGAAGGAACATGTATTGGCAGTATTTCTGTTCTTCACAAAAGCATTTCATGTGACATCTAACAACTTGCTGCTTTCAAAATTGCAGTATGTAAGAATTAGGGGGTTTGCACCTGCTGGGAGTATATCAGGAAGAGAACACTGTATATACCCCAATGGCCCATTCCGGGTCCAGTGTTATTCTTAATAATTATAAATGACCTAGTCAGCCAGAAATTTCCTGTAACACAAGTTTGTGGCTGATACAAAAGTCCTGATAAAAGAAAACCGCTTCAGAGCTAAAATATGAAATACAATATTGTAATTCACACAGTGCAGAATGGTCCACCACTAACAATCTTGTTGTTAACACAGAGAAAACAGTCACAATGTACAATCATACCAAATGAAACAAATGTATATTAACTCATTATAAACCTCTCTAGTAAACAGTTATAAATGATAAACCCCACAAAATTTCTAGGAATATCTATACAGGAAAATATGAAATCGAATATAAACATAAAATAAATCATCTAGAAGCCAAACACAACTTGCTATGTCATTAAAAGTATATATTATGCAAAAATATAGTCACTGCTGTGAAAGAGTATAGTTTATTGGGGAAACTCACCAATTATCATAACCTGCTTTGAAGCACAAAAGAGGTTCTTAAGGACAATGAAAAATGATATAGCCAGAAACTTTTGCAACCCAAATTGAAAACACTTCATGTCCTGCCATTGCCATCCCATCAATTCATGACTTGGTTATTTACAAAAACAAAGTTTCAGAGGCTGAGAACAACTTAGGTGCAGATGTTGTTGTTGTTGTTGTGGTCTTCAGTCCTGAGACTGGTTTGATGCAGCTCTCCATGTTAATCTATCCTGTGCAAGCTCCTTCATCTCCCAGTATCTACTGCAACCTACATCCTTCTGAATCTGCTTAGTGTATTCATCTCTTGGTCTCCCTCTACGATTTTTACCATCCACGCTGCCCTCCAATGCTAAATTTGTGATCCCTTGATGCCTCAGGACATGTCCTACCAACCGATCACTTCTTCTAGTCAAGTTGTGCCACAAACTTCTCTTCTCCCCAATCCTATTCAACACCTCCTCATTAGCTACGTGATCTACCCATCTAATTTTCAGCATTCTTCTGTAGCACCACATTTCGAAAGCTTCTATTCTCTTCTTGTCCAAACTATTTATAGTCCACGTTTCACTTCCATACGTGGCTACACTCCATACAAATACTTTCAGAAACGACTTCCTGACACTTAAATCTATACTCGATGTTAACAAATTTCTCTTCTTCAGAAACGCTTTCCTTGCCATTGCCAGTCTACATTTTATATCCTCTCTACTTCGACCATCATCAGTTATTTTGCTACCCAAATAGCAAAACTCCTTTACTACTTTAAGTGTCTCATTTCCTAATCTAATTCCCTCAGCATCACCTGATTTAATTCGACTACATTCCATTATCCTCATTTTGCTTTTGTTGATGTTCATCTTATATCCTCCTTTCAAGACACTGTCCATTCCATTCAACTGCTCTTCAAAGTCCTTTGCTGTCTCCGACAGAATTACAATGTCATCGGCGAACCTCAAAGTTTTTATTTCTTCTCCCTGGATTAATACCTACTCCAAATTTTTCTTTTGTTTCCTTTATTGCTTGCTCAATATACAGATTGAATAACATCGGGGAGAGACTACAACCCTGTATCACTCCCTTCCCAACCACTGCTTCCCTTTCATGCCTCTCAACTCTTATAACTGCAGTCTGGTTTCTGTACAAATTGTAAATAGCCTTTCGCTCCCTGTATTTTACCCCTGCCACTTTTAGAATTTGAAAGAGACTATTCCAGTCAACATTGTCAAAAGCTTTCTCTAAGTCTACAAATGCTAGAAACTAAGTTTTGCCTTTCTTTAATCTTTCTTCTAAGGTAAGTCGTAAGGTCAGTATTGCCTTACGTGTTCCAACATTTCTACGGAATCCAAACTGATCTTCCCCGAGGTCGGTTTCTACCAGTTTTTCCATTCGTCTGTAAAGAATTTGTGTTAGTATTTTGCAGCTGTGACTTATTAAACTGATAGTCTGGTAATTTTCACATCTGTCAACATCTGCTTTCTTTGGGATTGGAATTATTATATTCTTCTTGAAGTCTGAGGGTATTTTGCCTGTATCGTACATCTTGCTCACCAGATGATAGAGTTTTGTCAGGACTGGCTCTCCCAAAGCCGTCAGTAGTTCTAATGGAATGTTGTCTACTCCCGGGGCCTTGTTTCGACTCAGGTCTTTCAGTGCTCTGTCAAACTCTTCACGCAGTATCGTATCTCCCATTTCATCTTCATCTAAATCTTCTTCCATTTCCATCATATTGCCCTCAAGTACATCGCCCTTGTATAGACCGTCTATATACTCCTTCCACCTTTCTGCTTTCCCCTCTTTGCTTAGAACTGGGTTTCCATCTAAGCTCTTGATATTCATACAAGTGGCTCTCTTTTCTCCAAAGGTCTCTTTAATTTTCCTGTAGGCTGTATCTATCTAATCCCTCGTGAGATAAGCCTCTACATCCTTACATTTGTCCCCTAGCCATGCCTGCTTAGCCATTTTGCACTTCCTGTCGATCTCATTTTTGAGACGTTGGTATTCCTTTTTGCCTGCTTCATTTACTGCATTTTTATATTTTCTCCTTTCATCAATTAAATTCATTATTTCTTCTGTTACCCAAGGATTTCTACTAGACCTCGTCTTTTTACCTACTTGATCCTCTGCAGCCTTCCCTACTTCATCCCTCAGAGCTACCCATTCGTCTTCTACTGTATTTCTTTCCCCCATTCCTGTCAATTGTTCCCTTATGCTGTCCCTGAAAATCTGTACAACCTCTGGTTTAGTCAGTTTATCCAGGTCCCATCTCCTTAAATTCCCACCTTTTTGCAATTTCTTCAGTTTTAATCTACAGTTCATAACCAATAGGTTGCGGTCAGAGTCCACATCTGCCCCTGGAAATGTCCTACAATTTAAAACCTGGTTCCTAAACCTCTGTCTTACCATTATATAATCTATCTGAAACCTTTTAGTATCTCCAGGATTCTTCCATGTATACAACCTTCTTTTATGATTCTTGAACCAAGTGTTAGCTATGATTAAGTTATGCTCTGTGCATAATTCTACCAGACGGCTTCCTCTTTCATTTCTTAGCCGCAATCCATATTCACCTAGTATGTTTCCTTCTCTCCCTTTTCCTACTGTCGAATTCCACTCACCCATGACTATTAAATTTTCGTCTCCCTTCACTACATGAATAATTTCTTTTATCTCATCATACATTTCTTCAATTTCTTCGTCATCTGCAGAGCTAGTTGTCATATAAACTTGTACTACTGTAGTAGGTGTGGGCTTCGTGTCTATCTTGGCCACTATAATACGTTCACTATGCTGTTTGTAGTAGCTTACCTGCACTCCTATTTTTTTTATTCATTATTAAACCTACTCCTGCATTACCCCTACTTGATTTTGTATTTATAACCCTGTATTTGCCTGACCAAAAGTCTTGTTCCTCCTGCCACCGAACTTCACTAATTCCCACAATATCTAACTTCAACCTATCCATTTCCCTTTTTAAATTTTCTAACCTACTTGCCCGATTAAGGGATCTGACATTCCATGCTCCGATCCGTAAAATGCCAGTTTTCTTTCTCCTGATAATGATGTCCTCTTGAGCAGTCCCCGCCCGGAGATCCGAATGGGGGACTATTTTACCTCTGGAATATTTTACCCAAGAGGACGCCATCATCATTTAATCATACAGTAAAGCTGCATGCCCTCGGGAAAAATTACGGTTGTAGTTTCCCCTTGCTTTCAGCCGTTCGCAGTACCAGCACAGCAAGGCCGTTTTGGTTAGTGTTACAAGGCCAGATCAGTCAATCATCCAGACTGATGTCCCTGCAACTACTGAAAAGGCTGCTGCCCCTCTTCAGAAACCACACGTTTGTCTGGCCTCTTAACAGATACCCCTCCGTTGTAGTTGCACCTACGGTGCGGCTATCTGTATCGTTGAGGCACGCAAGCCTCCTCACCAACTGCAAGGTCCATGGTTCATGGGGGGAGATAGCTTCCATGAATTAATGTCAAGCCTGATGTGAGAGCATTGCTCAAATTATTTTTTGACACAGTCTCCAAAAAGCATCTGAAGCAACTGAGATACCTCAGATTAAGTAGAAGCTCAAGTACCATAATGCAGATAACTTGTTTCATTTAAAAGACAATGTTTTATTACCATACTGTACCTCAAAAAAATCTGATTCTAGTTTTGTAATCTACTAATAAAAGGCAATCATTTGAACTATATCTGACCCAAAACAATCATTATTTATACATGTGAGACAAATTCTGTTTGAACAGAATGGGTATTCTGTAAGGGTCCAAGGATTTTGTTTTGAGGCACTGAATTTTGCTTAAATTTGCTTTCCATGTAATCTAAAACAGTTTGAAAGAAATTGATTCAAAAGATATTCTGTAATTCTGACATGTGGCTTGATTGTTGCCATAAGAACAACGTTATAAGCAACCACTATAAAAGAAGCTGCCATAGCTGAGAGTGGGCTGTCACTATTATGGCCATTATTGAGGGGAGTGCAGTGATCATTTGACAGTTTCAGATGACACTACATATTTTAATTTATGAGTAGCAGTATGCTGATGACACTGATGGTGGCCAAATTGATATGCAAACTATAAAAGTTTTTAATTGTGCTACAGGCTAGTAATAATACTACTGAACAAACATAACAAAATTTTTGTTTGGTACTCAAACTCTTAAGATCATTTCAAACATCATATAAGGCTATGGACCTTTAATGACACATGAAACAACACGAAGTTAAGTAGTCCACAGCAGCATGTAGAGGAACTCTGGCTCAAGTTTAAAATAATAGTTGACCATGCACTGGACAGATAATAATAATAATAATAATGAGCGTATGGCATTGGTGGCTGGGAGACCCCTCGCGGGGCGGTTCGGCCGCCGCTCCACAAGTTCTTTAACGCCACTACAGCAACTTGCGAGTGAATGAGGATGAAATGATGATGATAGACACACAATACCCAGTCATCTCGAGGCTGAGAAAATCCCTGACCCCGTCGGGAATCGAATCCGGGACCCCGTGCGCGGGAAGCGAGAACGCTACTGCAAGACCACAAGCCGCAAGTATAACAGTTCATAATCGAAGGCAACCTTCATGGTGTACAGTCACTGTAATGAAACTTCTAAAGAAGCAAAGGTTACTGCATAATAGGTGTTAAACAAAGCATAGGGCTGTAGATAGAGAGATGCTGAACGAAACATGTTTGGCTGTCAAGAGAGCAAAGCGTGATGCATTCAGTGACTACTGTAGCAGAATATTGTCATGTAATCTTTAAGAAACTCTGGTCATATGTTAAGGCTGTTAGTGGCACCAAAGTTAGCATCCAGTCCTGTGAATGAGACAGGAACTGATATTGAGGGTAGCAAAGCAAAAGCTGAAATGCTTAACTTCATTTTAAAATGTCCTTTTAAAAATGAAAACACAGGAGAATAGCCCCAGTTTAATCCTTGTACCACTGAAAAGATGGAGTATTATTGTAAGTGGCGCTGGTAAACAGCTGAAATCATTAAAACTGAACAAAGTTCTAGGGTTCGATGGTATCCTTGTCAGAGTCTATACTGAATTTGTGGCTGAGTCAGTCCCTCTTCTAAGTATAATCTGTCATTGATCCCTCAAACAAAAAACTATGCCCAATTCTTGGAAAAAGGCATCAGTCATACCCATCTACAAGAAGGGTAGTAGAAGAGATACACAAAACTGCCATCCATTACCCTTGACATCAGATTGTTTTAGAATCTTAGAACATACTCTGAGCTCCAACATAATGAGGTGTCTTGAACAGAATGACCTCTTCAATGCCAGTCAGCATGGATTTTGAAAACATTGATCATGTGAAACCCAACTGGTACTTTTCTCACATCACATTTGGATCGAGTCAATTAATTATACACTATATTTCTTGATTTCCAATAAGCATTTGACTCAGTACTACACCTATGCTTATTGCCAAAAGTACAGTCATATGGGGTATCAAGTGAAATTTGTGTTTGGACTGAGGACTTTTTGGTAGGGAGGATGCAACATGTTATCTTGGATGGAGAGTCATCATCAAAAGTAGAAGTAACATTGAGTGTGCCACAGGTAAGTATGTTGGGGTCCTTGCTTTTCATATTGTATATTAATGACCTTGCAGACAATATTAATGGTAAAATCAGGCTTTTTGTAGATGATGCAGTTATCTATAAAGAAGTACTATCTGAAAGGAGCTGCATAAATATTCAGTCAGATCTTGATCGAATTTCAAAGTGGTGTAGAGATTAGTAACTTGCTTTACATGTTCAGAAATGTAAAATTTTGTACTTCACAAAACCAAAAAATGTACTATCCTGTGGCTATAATATCAATGAGTCACTTATGGAATCAGCCAACTCGTGCAAATATCTGCATGTAACACTTTGTAGGTATACAAAATGGAATGATTACATAGATTCAGTCATGGGTAGAATGCTGGGGAAGCGCAATCTGTCTTCCAAGGAGATTGCTTACACACCACTCATGTGACTGGTTCTAGAATATTATTCAACTGTGTGAGACCTGTACCAGATCGGCCTAGCAGAAAATATTGGATATATGCAGAGAAGAGCAACATCACGGGTTTGTTTAATCCATGGGAGAATGTCACAGAGATACTAAGGGACCTGAATTGGAAGACTCTTGAAGATAGATGTAAACTATCATGAGAAAGTCTATTAACAAAGTTTCAAGAACCAGCGTTAAATGATTACTCTAGGAATATACTGCAACCCACTATATATCATTCACAGAGGAATCATGAAGGTAAGATTAGAATAATTACACCATGCACAGAAGCATTCAATCATTCCTTGCATGCTCCATACATGGAACACGAAGAAATCCTAATAACTGGTGCAATGGGGCATACCCTTTGCCATGGTGGTTTTCAGAGTATGGATGTAGATATAGGAAGTACTGATTACATGCTAGAAAGAACACACTGGTGTAATGCAACACTACTAACTTGTGTTCACATCCATGATATCCAACATGAAGTATCCATGAAATGTTTACATTCAGAGGCAAAACATTGTATAGAAAGGGCACCGGGCAGGCTCATTATTAATTCTGGATTCTATGTGCCCAGTTCTATCAAAACCACCACACTCTTAGCAGGAGGAAAAATGCTCCACACTTGCCCAACAGAGACCATATTCACATACTTAGCTTTCAGAAGCTCAGAATGCAACTGATGCACATGAAAATGCTAACACAGGATGTTTCAAGGTCCAGATTTCCATCAGTTTTAATTCTATAAAGGGTATGTCAACTGGTATGCAGAGACAAATAATAGTTACTATGAATAGAGATCATGACAGTACTGAAGCTGTGAGGACAGGTATGAGTTGTGCCTGCAAAATGCAAGGCTCCAGTTTTGAGTCCTGGTGTGGCACATGGTTTTAATATTCCAGGAAGTTAATAATTATAATTATAGAGCAGGAAAGGAAAATTGCCTAGTTACAGTTTTGAAACAGTCACTTTCTCCAGACTGCCATCATGTGTCAGAATTTTTAAGTGAGTAAAAAGAATTTCAGTTTAATTTTCATTGCATTATGATCAGATGATGAAAGCCCAATGGAAATAAATAAAATTTTTCTATTTTGATTTTAGAAATATACATCTTTACTAACAAACTGCTTCTGATGAATATTTACAGTCATTAAACTGGATTCATGCATATATATATATATATATATATGTGTGTGTGTGTGTGTGTGTGTGTGTGTGTGTGTGTGTGTGTGTGTGTTTGTTTGTGTGTCTATCGACCTGCCAGCGCTTTCGTTCGGTAAGTCACATCATCTTTGTTTTTAGATATAAACTCTTTGTCTTTAAATATGTCTGCTTGTGTCTGTATATGTGTGGATGGATATGTGTGTGTGTGCGAGTGTATACCCGTCCTTTTTTCCCCCTAAGGTAAGTCTTTCCGCTCCCAGGATTGGAATGACTCCTTACCCTCTCCCTTAAAACCCACATCCTTTCGTCTTTCCCTCTTTCCTGATGAGGCAACAGTTTGTTGCGAAAGCTTGAATTTTGTGTGTATGTTTGTGTTTGTTTGTGTGTCTATCGACGTGCCAGCGCTTTCGTTTGGTAAGTCACATCATCTTTGTTTTTTTTTTATATATATATATATATATATATATATATATATAAAAAAATAGAGGGAAACATTCCATGTGGGAAAAATCTATCTAAAAAGAAAGATGATGAGACTTACCAAACAAAAGCGCTGGCAGGCCGATAGACACACAAACATACACACAAAATTCAAGCTTTCGCAACAAACGGTTGCTTCATCACGAAAGAGGGAAGGAGAGGGAAAGACGAAAGGATGTGGGTTTTAAGGGAGAGGGTAAGGAGTCATTCCAATCCCGGGAGCGGAAAGACTTACTTTAGGGGGAAAAAAGGACAGGTATACACTCGCGCACACACACACACACACAAATATCCATCCGCACATACACAGACACAAGCAGACATTTGTAAAGGCAAAGAGTTTGGGCCAAAAGTTCATGCAGAGACATATATACAGTCATTCTTCCAAAATACAATTCCAAAACAGGAAACAGGGCAAACTACAGCAGTAACAGAAGATCTCTTTATCACATACTATAAACTGGTATGTTGGTTATAGATGTAGATGAGCACGTATGATAAATAGTTCCTCCAACAACATAATTCTGGTGGTATTCAGTATTGCTTGGTAACTGAGAAAGACATCCAAGAAACTTTGTAATTGGTGCAAACTACTGTGCAAAACAAGTTGAAACTGATTTAAATATGTTGGAAATATGGAGTTATGTAGGAATAATAACAACTAAATGGGCAGTTACAAAATGGAAAAATGGAAATGAGCGTTTGGCGTCATTGGCCGGGAGGCCCCTCGCGTGGCAGGTCTGGCCGCCATACCGCAGGTCTTATTACATTCGGCGCCACATTGGGCGACCTGCACGCCGGATGGGGATGAAATGATGATGAACACAACACAACACCCAGTCCCTGAGCGGAGAAAATCTCCGACCCAGCCGGGAATCGAACCCGGGCCCAGAGGACGGCAATCCGTCACGCTGACCACTCAGCTACTGGGGCGGACAGTTACAAAATGAAATGATGAGAGTGGTCATTGTATGGTGGATCCTTGCCAGAAGAAGGAAATGTTGGTCAAGTACTTTTTAAGGAAACTTGGGATTAGTTTATTTGCTCCTGCAGAGAACACTAGAGTGAAAAAGAGTTTGACAGATAAATATTAGAATACATTCCACAGCTAACCAAAGACATGTGTGTAGCAATTATACAGAGATGAAAAGAATCTAAGTGTATATAAATGTGCATATCTAAAAACAAAAATGATGAGACTTGCCAAACAATTTAAATTTTCTCAAAAAAAGAAAAAAAAAATCTTCCTTGTATTATTTGTTACCTGGAGTTTGATGAGCATCTACAGAACACTCTCTTACTTGTTAAATGATAAAACTTGCTGCCCTTGGATGACTCTTCTTTATCTTATCTATTAATTCTACCCATTTAGGGTTCCAAATCAATAAGCAATGTTCAAGAACTGATGAACTGTTTTTAGCCACTTTCTTCTTGGATGAATTACTCATCTTTAAGATTCTTTCTATCAGTATCAGTCTGGCATCAACTTTTTCCACAACTAGTTTTACTTTGTAATTGTGCTTTGGTCAAAACAGTTGGTTAGTTCTCGGTATTTTATGACTGTTACTGTCTCCAAGTGACTTATTGCCAGCAGTGTAATCAAACAGTAGATCTCTCTGCCCACTTATGCAAAATACATTACATGTATTCACTTTTTTGTTATTGAAATAAATGTTCCACACCTACACTTTTATTTTTTTTATTAATTTTTTTTCCAGCTATGAGGGCCCGCCAGTAAAATTTTTGTTTGAAGTTTACAGATAACTGCTAGTTGCTGCACCCATCATTGAATCTCTATCTTACTACATTTCACTAATCATCTTGTGTTCCAATCTTCTTATACAGAACAGCATCCATGAAGACTTTCACAAAGCTTACAATGTTATCTGCTACATTATTTATACTTGTTGTAGCACTTATTTATTTATTTAGTCAATCAAATCCTACATGTACAAGATATACAAGTATATTGGAGAAATTTACAATTTTTAGAACAAAATTTCAATTTATGATATCTCATACAAATTTAAGCCATAAATTAGACAAACTGGTGAACAGACTAGCTTATGTGATAATACACTAATAACTGAGCACGGAACAGCTCATCCAACTAGAGCACAGCTAAGAAACTTTGTCAAATGTGCATGAACAATACTAAAAATTAAAAATAAAACATGAAAACCTAACAGCACAATTCAAATCAATTACATAGATACTATTACAATATACAATAAACCTACATGTACTATAGTACCGCCAACCTATAGACTTTGAGTACAGGACCTTTTAGGATAAATTCAATTGTATATATTTATCAACAGAATAAAAAGAATGCTTACTTAACATAGTTTTTTATTTTATTCCTAAATGCATTACTATTTTTCCTAATTCATGCCAGGAGTTTATTTAAAGCACACTGCCCATTTTTCTGACACCAAGCAAATCATTGGTCAATCTTTGACTATGTAGGTGAATGTCTGCACTAGTATGAGTATTATGATTATGAACAGACTTATTGGTATGAAACAAATGCAAATTCTTACTAATAAAAGTCACAGTTTCTAATATATAAATGCAGGGAACAGGCACTATTTTCAGTTTACTGAAAACAGGCTTAGAGAAGGTGATGGAGACACCTGTTTCATTATCTTCAAGAGCCTTTTTTTGCATCAGAATTTTTTTTACATATACTGACCCTCAAAATCAGATACCATATGAGAGAACTGAGTGTACTAAAGCAAAATAAACTATTTTTGTGGTGGAGATATAACAGGAATGTATCAGAACAGGAAAAGCATACCAAAGATTACTCAGTTTCCTTATCAGCTTTTCTCTGCGAATATTCCACTGTAAGTTACTGTCTATACACACACACCAAGAAATTTGATCTCATTGACTTGCTCTATTGTTTCATTGCCATTTTGTATGGGTTCCATGTAGCTAGGCTGATTTTTGGAAGCACTGAAAAGCATATGAGTTGTTTAGCTGTTATTTAACAGTAGTTTGGTTTTGTGTACACAAAAAATTAGTCTGTTGGCAGAATCTATTATTACATCCTTAACAACCTGGAGGGATGGGTTATGAATAAGGAGATTCGTGTCATCTGCAAACAACACAGATTTAGAGGCAGGTCATTGATAAGTAGCAGGAAAAGTAAAGGCTCTAGGACTGAACCTTGAGGGACACTAAAACTTATCATAGTTTCATTGGATAGAACTCTAATGTCATCTTCATCTGATAATTCAACTGCCTGGCTGCTGTTACTGAGGTATGACTGAAACCACATATTGCAGGTTCCTCTGATGCTAAGAAATTCTAGTTTCTCAAGCAGCAGAGAATGATTGACCAAGTTAAAGCCTTTAGTCAGGTCTACAAAAAGTGCTCTCAATGAGAATTTTACTCTCAATGATACTTTTACACCGTTCAATTTCATCGTGTTGGTAATGACATGTTGAGTTCTATCTGCTAGGAAGCCATGAATGCAGTCACAAATCTGGTCCAATACCCAGTAGCCTCATATTTGTTCTTCACAACAGTACAGAGCTGTACTGAATACCTCCCACAGATCAACATGACATCAACCTGTCCTATAATGCACTCTGTATCTCATGGATAAACAAAGTAAAGATGAGATGCACAAGATTTCTTTTTGCGGAATCCAAGTTTATTCCTATAGAGACAATATGTGTTCCTCAAAACTCATAATACATGAGCATAAAGAATGTTCTGTAGTTCTAAAACAGTTGGATGTCACTGATAGAGGCCTATAGCTATTTGCAGCTATTCATTGTGATAAACTGCTGCTAGAAGAAGAGCAGTTCTTTTGCCCAGTCCATATAGAGTCATGTAGGTACTTCATCATGTCCAGATGCCTGTCATCTGTTGAGCAGTTTTGATTGGTCCTCTATTCTGTGATCTCATATGTCAATCCCTGCTGTTTTGTTTGTTTGTGTTGTGAGTGAAAGGAGCAACCATACACTGAACCTCTTTCAGAACTGGAATACCAGATTCAATACTTTGTCCACGTGTCCAACACATTCAGTTTTGGTGACAGTATAATCTTTGAGTGACTAACTAGATTATTTTTACAAATTTACCGACATTTAGTAAGAGCAAAACTGCTTACTTAATTTTATTCAGATCGATTGGCAAAATTTCACTTTGAATTTGTTGATCACTTCTCACAAAGTTCTTCTTTACATTTTTGTTTCATTCAGCTCTCATTTATCAACGGTCTTCTAATCTGGGTTAAATTTCTGATGAAATTCTTTTTTCCATTCTAGGTACCCAGCTGTTGAACCATGATAGGTCTTCCCATACATCACAACCTCATAAGATTTACAACTCAGGAAAAATGAACAATGTTTTTGAATTCCATCACTTTACAATCCAGATCTTCACCCCCAGAAATAAATATTTGTTTCTGAATGGTCAGATACATGGCAATTTGTTTCCTGTCACTCTTGCTAAGCAGAAAATTTATTTTTACCTTCATGACATTGCTTTTGACTTTTGTAGTCATTCATGCCTTAACAATATGGTCAGTGATGTTGATTAATTGCTTCAAAAGTTTGGATCTGCTAATTGTAAAGAGAACTAAGCTGTTGTAATCATGAACAGGTTCTCTAAATAAGTTACAATGGAATGAACACCCTTAGCTGCTTACAGGCGTTGACATACGTCAATGGGGACAGATGAAAATGTGTGCCCTGACCGGGACTCGAACCCAGGATCTCCTGCTTACACGGCAGACACTCTATCCATCTGAGCCACCGAGGACACAGAGGATAGCGCGACTGCAGGGATTTATCTCTGGCACGAAAACATATTAAGAATTTCTGGTGAACCATGGCAAGAGAATTGACTATTAACATAAACAGTATTATATGAGAGTTAGTGAAGTAGTAAATGAATACTATAAGGAAATAATTTGATAATTTTCAATGTTAGGGAGCTGTAAAAGTAAAGTAACATAGGAAGACCAGCTCAGTAAATGTATTTGTAATAATAATGAATGTCATGCATGAAAGGAAAATGGTAGAAATGCTTAGCTAATGCAAACTCTATGAATATACTATCTTTTGTGTGACTTAAGGTCACATGAGGTAAAAAAGTTGGAAATTGTCACAAGTGCACTAACCCTTTCATAGCTGGTTAAGGTAAAACTTAAAACATCCTAATAAATAAAAAGTGATAAAATTTGCTAAATAACATTGAATGTAAGTAACAATGTGAAAAATGTCTCTATGGAGAACCCAGGTGCATAACCTGTCCAATCTACTCATCTCTCACTTCCTACTCCAGCCCTGTCGCAGGCCTATCCTATTCCATCAGAGAATGAGCCACCTGTGAAAGCAGCCATGTCTTATAACAGCTCTGCTGTAATCATTGCATAGCTTTTTACATCAGTATGACAACCAACTTGCTGTCTACCACAATGGATGACCACCGCCAAACTGTGGCCAAGAACAAAATTGACCACCCAATTTTACAATATGTAGTTGAGCACAATATGCTCAATTTCAATGGTAGCTTCATAACTGAGGCCATCTGGATATTTCCCTCCACCAGCAGCTTTTCTGAACTATGCAGATGGAAGTTATCCCTGGAATGCATCCTTCACTCCTATAACCCTCCAGGCCTCAATCTCCATTAGCCCATTGTTCCCACACCCTCAACCCAACAGTTTCCCCATGCTCTGTCCTGTCACCTCTCCCAATCCATTTTTCCACATCATATTCATGACACACTACACCCCATCAGCTCCAGTACCTGTGCATCACATGCATAGCCTGTGCACCTGCCACCCTTTGCTCTGACTTTCCAAGCCAAAAAACCAGCTGCCTCCTCTGAACTGCAAGCAACACTCCTTAACTCCTCTTCCCACCTCTCTCTCCCTGACTAACACAATCCCTATTCCATCCTAGTCCACTTGCTAAAATGCAAACCTGGCATTGTGTGTGCTCAATGTATGGGCACAAGCATGTGTGTTTCTCTTTTGTTTGTGCCTGTTAATTGCTCAATGCTCCTGCTGTTTGGCGAGCAGTCTCTTTATCTCTTAAATTATTTACTATTTATTATTATATGTGTATGTCTTATGATGTATTTGACTATTTTTCTGATTGAACAATCTCCCTGAAATTGCCTGCAAAGAAAGTGAACTGAATGGACGAGAATTAGTACTGATACTTTTGGTAACAAGTTGACTTTGGCAGTCCAAAACAATGTCTTTCCTTCTCATCCCATATGGTAAGTCTCCCCTGACCTGTGGTTCTGGGTGACTTTGCCGAAATATGCCTCTTTTTCTAGGACTCTCCAGTCATTTTCCTTCACCTTTCTTCCTTCCCCTTCAACCCTTCTGCCTGAAGGAGGAGCCACTGGCTCTGAAAGCTTGCCAATTACAACAGTCTTTTATGAGTGTGTTCTGCCGCTGCTTGGTGAGTGGATTCTTTATCTATCCAATTACATAATTCGGTCAGTAATTGATTGTTTACATTTATTACACAAAAAGAATGATTAAATGTATTTCTTAAGAGTTTTGGCATATATTTTTCTATATAGTTATGAGTACTACGTGGTTAGATTACAAATCAATTAATGCTTTATATAAAATTGTTTACTCAAAGTTAATACAATACAAATAACTATCACGCAGAAGATGATGATTGGCATGGTAGGTGAGGCTATGTAAGTTATATTTCTGTTTCATGTTATACATTTATGGAACATGAACTCTGAGAACTTACAACAGCCATAAACTCACAATAATGTGGAGCTCTGCCTAAGGTTGCCAGGTCTCCCATATTTCCCAGGTCTTCATGCATTTTACTTTTCTTTCAAGTCTCCCATGTCAGGCATTGAACATTTCTGCTGAATTTCATTCTAATATAATATTGTGTCATTGAAATGCAATATTTTTTTGATTATTAAAGATTCAGCTTTGATTAGCAAATTATTCAGAGCTATAGATCTAACTGTAAACTGGCATCGTAGCTTTGTTCTGAAGCAGTAATGAAACTACTATGCAGCACATTAGCATCACTTGAATATTAAAAATAAACTTTTACACTTTATTGAACAAGTAAGTGAAAGTGCGTGTGGCTATTATACTTTGCTTAAGTGCGCTACTGAAAAACATTGTGTGAGTTTGGAAAACATGTCACTGTTTTTGCACAGACAATTCCAATGTAAATTTTGGAAAAATGTCACTCTGAATGAACCTCTTAAATGTTGAAAGTGATAGCATAATCAGTGGCAATTGCTGTGAACATATGTTACACAGTGCTTGGAAACATGCTTGCAATTCATTAGAACCAAATGTTGAAGTAACTGTCTTAAAATTGTATAGTCGCTTTTCTTCATCAACTAAATGAACAGAGGACTGCAGTTTTTTTCTTTTTTTTAACAATGCAGCAAAACTGAGGCAAGTGCCCACCAGGTGGCTTTTGTTTACACCTGCTGTGGATAGAATTTGATGTAATTGGGATGACAGTAAAACTTATAGGAGGAGAGTTGAGAATTGTCCTAGAAATTTACAGATGCATTTTAGTGATGATGAATCCAGAAAGGAACTGATTCTTCAGGCCTGCCTTCACTTTTTTCTTCACTTTAGCATCATTCTTCTCAAGAGCTCAAAGGATATAGAAAATGCAAATAAAATATTACGGAAACTTGCATTGCTTTAACCATGCGGTAGACACATGTGGACTGATAGCCTACACAAATGTATTTTTTCTTTTCCTGTTAAACTCTTTCGTCCTAGGAATCGTATGAACCAAGCACCTCCTTGCAGTCAGTACTCAACGTTACTCTTTTCTTTGATTTGGATAAGAGCAGCAGTGGTGGAATGGTCATCAGTTGTGGACTGATGATCTCACATGAGTAGTGCTGTTTTGTAGTAAAGGGGAAGCCATTATAGTCATATTATAGTTTATTCTCAATGTGTTTCTTATTATTGCCATGTTACTCTCTGTTAGTTACATTGTTTTGTTAGGTATGGGTTAGTTAATTGTTTTGTTTATACATTTTTATGGAATGACATTGCCACTTGAACTTGTGAAGTGAAGTAAGTGTCCACAAGATTCAAATAAGCTAATCTTTAAAAAAAAACCTGTACCCTTGTATAACATACTGTATTCCTAAGAAAGTACAAAATACTGTACATGTATCCAGTCTCCAACATGATGACAGTTTTGATGAAGAGACATGCAAAGCAGAAAAGATAGTTTTGTAAAACATAATGAAAGGAGATGAAGACATGTGTGACAAGTTATGTGCTGTCCACAACACACACTTACCAATGGTCTATGGTCATATTTTATTACCTACTGAACATCACAGATATAAATTCTTCAGTAAGTCATGCTGCTAAAACCCATACAGTAGCAGATCAACAGATTTTCTACACTTGTTGTCTCCATCAGCTTTTTTGATATAATAATAATAATAATAATAATAATAATAATAATAATAATAATAAAATCAACAACTCAACCAATTACTAAAGATAACAGAAGTATTCAGCAATGATATAAATATGGCTTTTGAAACAGACAAAAGTAAGAAAAATAGCATAGTCAAGGGAAAACACACTAAACAAGAAGATTACATATTGGATAACCACAGCAGCTCCATAGAAGCAATGGAAAAAACAGATGCCTATAAATATCTAGGACACAGACAAAAAATAGGAATAAATAATACAAATATTAAAGAAGAACTAAAAGAAAAATATAGACAAATACTGACAAAAATACTGAAAACAGAATTGACAGCAAGAAACAAGAAAAAACCTATAAATACTTATGCTATACCAATACTGACATACTCATTTAGAGTAGTGAAATGGAGTAACACAGACCTAGAAGCACTCAATACACTTACACAATCACAATGCCACAAATATAGAATACACCCATTCAGCAACAGAAAGATTCACATTAAGCAGAAAGGAAGGAGGAAGGGGATTTATCGACATAAAAAACCTACATTATGGACAGGTAGACAATTTAAGAAAATTCTTTATAGAAAGAGCAGAAACTAGCAAGATACACAAAGCAATCACTCATATAAATACATCGGCTACACCACTGCAATTTCATAACCACTTCTACAACCCTTTAGATCACATAACATCAACAGATATGAAGAAAGTAAATTGGAAAAAAAAAACACTACATGGCAAGCACCCGTATCATCTAACACAGCCACACATCGATCAAGACGCATCCAACACATGACTAAGAAAAGGCAATATATACAGTGAGACGGAAGGATTCATGATTGCAATACAGGATCAAACAATAAACACCAGATATTACAGCAAGCATATTATTAAATATCCCAATACCACAACAGATAAATGCAGACTTTGCAAACAACAAATAGAAACAGTAGATCACATCACAAGCAGATGTACAATACTAGCAAATACAGAATACCGCAGAAGACATGACAATGTAGCAAAAATAATACATCAACAGCTTGCCTTACAACATAAACTTATAAAACAACACGTTCCCACATACAAGTATGCACCACAAAATGTACTGAAGAATGATGAATACACATTATACTGGAACAGAACCATTATAACAGATAAAACAACACCACATAACAAACCTGACATCATTCTCACCAATAAAAAGAAGAAATTAACACAACTAATCGAAATATCCATACCCACTACAAGAAATATACAAAAGAAAACAGGAGAAAAAATTGAAAAATACATCCAACTGGCTGAGGAAGTCAAGGACTTGTGGCATCAGAATAAAGTTGACATTATACCAATTATACTATCAACTACAGGAGTCATACCACACAATATCCACCAGTACATCAATGCAATACAGCTACATCCAAACTTATACATACAACTACAGAAATCTGTAATTATTGATACATGTTCAATTACCCGAAAGTTCCTAAATGCAATATAACATATACCGTACAGTTAAAAGGAAGTCACGCTTGATCAAGGTCCGCGTCACTTTCTATTTTTGACCAGACATAACATCTGAGAAAAGAAAGAATAATGATAATAATTCCTGTGGAGGCCCGGGAAAAGAATAGGCCTCCAGTATATTCTGCCAGTCGTAAAAGGCGAAGAAAAGAACAAACCACTAATAGGGCTAACCCCCCTTTTAGTGTGATTAGTTGGTTCAGAACAGAACTAATGAAGCCTCGGACAAGCGCTGTCATTGTCAGGGACGACGCTTGAATCCTATGCCCATCCACAATGCTAACGACACTGCTAGCCACATGGAAAATGATTTAAATCCAAATAGAGGTGTTTCGCAGGATATGCTTCCTGCAACCACTCTAGAAGGAAAACAAAGACAGAGGATGAGATGATCAGATGAAGTTAACCGACACCTCATGTTCTGTTATTACCAAGCAACAAACTTAGGAACCAACACAACTGGATACACATCACAAGTATACACAACATTTATTACCAGATACCCAGAATTAAAATTTTTGACAGAACAATGACTAGCCAATCAGATCCGTGTAATAATAAAAAATAACAGGATACCCCATTCAGAATTAGAAAACATCAAACAACTAGTCCAACAAATACTGGAACAAAATAATGTGCAATCAGAAGAAGAAGAAAATATAGTAATGGACTCAAACATCCCAGAGCAAACAAACAAAGAACAACACGCATCAATTAAACAATCAGAGGTAAACAAAATCTTAAGACAGCCACCAGAACAAGCACAAATAGAACATGAAGTGACACACATGTTAGATATAGAAGAAAAATTTCAGCTGACATATATAGAATACAAAGACACAAATACAGACATTAGACCATTCTTGCATAGACCACCAAATAACCCACAAGTCGAAACAACAATAAAAACTATCAACACAATCATACACAACAAAATAAATGAAAATACAACTTTGGAAGAGTTACAACTACTGGTTCCTTAGGAGCACTCACTACACTAAATATACACACTAGGCAGAGATCAGAACCAACCAACACACAGAAGAAACCCACAAAACCAGCATGGCAACACAGGCTACAGATCAGAATAGAAAGACTGAGAAAAGATATCGGACAGCTAACACAATTTATAAGAAATGAAGTATCAGACAAAAAACGAAAAAGGTTAGGTAAAATCTCACAACAAGAAGCAATAGAGCAATTAGATGAAAAGAAGCAGAAATTACAAGCATTGGTCAAATGACTCAGAAGACACAAAAAAAGTGAAAATAGAAGGAAACAAAACCAAACATTCAACACAAGCCAAAAGAAATTTTACCAGACATTAGATAACACACACATTAAAATAGACAATCCACCAAACATAACAGACATGGAACACTTCTGGAGCAACACATGGTCAAACCCAGTACAACATAACAGGCATGCATGGTGGATACAAGCAGAAACACACACATACAAGATGATACCACAAATGCCTGAAGTGATAATTTTGCAACATGAAGTCACCCGAGCAATTAATTCTACGCACAATTGGAAAGCCCCTGGAAAAGATAAAATAGCAAATTTCTGGCTAAAGAAGTGCACCTCAACACATTCACATCTATCTAAATTATTTAACATATTAAAAACGAAGATTCCATGACTTACCAAACGGGAAAGCGCTGGTAGATAGGCACAATAAAAAAAAACACAAAAAACCACAAAAATTTCAGCTGAATGAAATTTTGTGTGTGTGTTTGTGTGTTTTTTTATTGTGCCTATCTACCAGTGCTTTCCCGTTTGGTAAGTCATGGAATCTTTGTTTTTAATATATTTTTCCCATGTGGAATGTTTCTTTTTATTTTATTTAAATTATTTAACAGTTACATTGCAGACCCATACACATTCCCTGATACACTTACACATGGAATAACTTATCTGAAACCTAAAGATCAAGCAGACACAGCAAACCCAGCTAACCCAGCAAAATATCGCCCCATAACATGCCCACCAACAATATACAAAATATTAACTTCAGTCATTACACAAAAATTAATGACACATACAACACAGGACAAAATTATAAATGAAGAACAAAAAGACTGTTGCAAAGGAGCACGGGGATGTAAAGAGCAACTGATAATAGATACAGAGGTGACATATCAAGCTAAAACTAAACAAAGGTCACTACACTATGCATACATTGATTACCAAAAAGCTTTTGATAGTGTACCCCACTCATGGTTACTACGAATATTGGAAATATACAAAGTAGATCCTAAATTGATACCGTTCCTAAACATAGTAATGAAAAATTGGAAAACCACACTTAATATCCAAACAAATTAAAATAATACCACATCACAGCCAATACAGATTAAGTGTGGAATATACCAAGGAGACTCATTAAGTCCTTTCTGGTTCTGCCTTGCTCTGAACCCACTATCCAACATGCTAAATAATACAAATTATGGATACAATATTACTGGAACATACCCACACAAAATCACACATTTGCTATACATGGATGATCTAAAACTACTGCAGCAACAAATCAACAACTCAACCAATTGCTAAAGATAGCAGAAGTATTCAGCAATGATATAAATATGGCTTTTGGAACAGACATATGTAAGGAAAAGGGAAAACACACTAAACAAGATGATTACATATTGGACAACCACAGCGACTGCATAGAACAGATGCCTATAAATATCTAGGATACAGACAAAAAATAGGAATAGATAAAACAAATATTAAAGAACTAAAAGAAAAATATAGACAAAGACTAGCAAAAACACTGAAAACAGAATTTACAGCAAGAAACAAGACAAAAGCTATAAATACTTATGCTATACCAATATTGATCTACTCATTCGGAGTAGTGAAATGGAGTAACACAGACCTAGAAGCACTCAATACACTTGCACAATCACAATGCCACAAATATAAAATACATCACATACATTCAGCAACAGAAAGATTCACATTAAGCAGAAAGGAAGGAGAAAGGGGATTTATTGACATAAAAAACCTACATTATGGACGGGTAGATAATTTAAGAAAATTCTTTATAGAACGAGCAGAAGCTAGCAAAATACACAAAGCAATCACCCATATGCATACATTGGCTACACCACTGCAATTTCATAACCACTTCTACAACCCTTTAGATCATATAACATCAACAGATACAAAGAAAATAAATTGGAAAAAAAAAACACTACATGGCAAGCACCCGTATCATCTAACACAGCCACACATCGATCAAGACGCATCCAACACATGGCTAAGAAAAGGCAATATATACCGTGAGATGGAAGGATTCATGATTGCAATACAGGATCAAACAATAAACACCAGATATTACAGCAAGCATATTATTAAAGATCCCAATACCACAACAGATAAATGCAGACTTTGCAAACAACAAATAGAAACAGTAGATCACATCACAAGCAGATGTACAATACTAGCAAATACAGAATAGACCAGAATACACGAAAATGTAGCAAAAATAATACATCAACAGCTTGCCTTACAACATAAACTTATAAAACAACACGTTCCCACATACAAGTATGCACCACAAAATGTACTGGAGAATGATGAATACAAATTATACTGGAACAGAACCATTATAACAGATAAAACAACACCACATAACAAACCTGACATCATTCTCACCAATAAAAAGAAGAAATTAACACAACTAATCAAAATATCCATACCCAATACAAGAAATATACAGAAGAAAACAGGCGAAAAAATTGAAAAATACATCCAACTGGCTGAGGAAGTCAAGGACATGTGACATCAGGATAAAGTTGACATTGTACCAATTATACTATCAACTACAGGAGTCATACCACACAATATCCACCAGTACATCAACGCAATACAGCTACAGCCAAACATATATATACAACTACAGAAATCTGTAATTATTGATACATGTTCAAGTACCCGAAAGTTCCTAAATGCAATGTAACATGTACCGCACAGTTAAAAGGAAGTCATGCTTGATCAAGGTCTGCATCACTTTCCGTTTTTAACCACATAACGTCTGAGAAAGGAAAGATAATAATAATAATTTTTATTCAACATCGAATAATCGAATACAATCCCTAGAAATAATATAGTTTCAGGACATCAAACAGATTAGTCTTCTGAATACATCAGTTTATAAATTATAAACTAAAGATTTGTTTGTATTAATAAATTTTACATTTTGATGGACTTTACATTTGGTAGTATACAATCACAATAATACAAATAATGTTTTTATCAACATTACATTAGATGATGACTAACTGAAACCCTCAGCTGCCGACAGGTGTTGTTGGCATACCTCGATGTGGACAGTTGAAAATATGCGCCCCGACCAGGACTCGAACCCGGGATCTCCTGCTTACATGGCAGACGCTCTATCCATCTGAGCCACCGAGGACACAGATGAATAGTGCGACTGCAGGGACTTATCCCTTGCATGCTTCCCACAGGGGATAAGTCCCTGCAGTCGCACTATTCATCTGTGTCCTCGGTGGCTCAGATGGATAGAGCGTCTGCCATGTAAGCAGGAGATCCCGGGTTCGAGTCCTGGTCGGGGCGCACATTTTCAGTTGTCCACATTGAGGTATATCAACAACACCTGTCGGAAGCTGAAGGTTTCAGTTAGTCATCATTTATTCCAGGGAAAAGTTGCATGGTCATCAACAGTATTCTGTTCTTTTGAGAACAGTTACTGTCTTCATAAATAACATTACATTAGTTGTAGGTTACTTAAAACTATGAGCTTGACATACTTATGAAGCACTTTTCATATAGATATAATACTTGTCTAGGGAATAAAAAAGGGTTTTCAATTAGATTCTTATTTACATGGTATCTGAACTTTTGCTTTGTATTGTACGGGTCCAGTTCACAGTTGAAATTTGGATTTACTGTTTTCACAAGCAATATAACTTTCAATATGTATACATCTATAATGGTAAGCACACCTAATTTTGGGAACAGATTCCAACATGATTCTTGAGGTTTGGCACCACAAATAATTCTGATAACTTTTTTCTGTAGTATTAATAATGTGCTTAGGTTGGCTTGAGTTGTTGCACCCCATATTTCTACAGCATAGTTTAAGTTTGATGAGAATAAGCAGTCCTTATAATATTTGCTAATCATATTTATAGCAAACACATTCTTAGACAGCTTACATGCTAAGGCATCAATACGCATGTCCCATTTGAGGCTGTCCTGGATTAAATTCCCAAGAACTTTGTCCATTTTTCCTTTTTTACAATGTCATTTCCTATGGATAATTTCATGTCAAATTCTATTTGTTTCCTTGTGTTAAATTCCATCATTACAGTCTTTCAAGCACTTACATTTAGATGGCTTTCATTAAAATACTTGACTATTTCATTAGTTACACTGTTGCACAGTACCTCCAGACCCTCATAGTCTTTGTGTTTACACACTACTGTTGTGTGATCTGCATACAATATTTTTGTACAGTTAGGAGAACAATACTATGTATCATTAACAAAAATCAAGAAAAAAGAGGTCCCAAGACAGAACATTGAGGAACTCCATATTTGATATCAGTAATTTTAGATTTGTAAGACCCACTGTTTGTTTTAAGCAAGACAAATTGTTTTCTATTGCTCATATACGATTTTATTAGGTCATAGCCAGTTCCTCTGATACCTAGGTTCCACAGCTTGTCAAGTAATATGGTGATGTTGACACAATCAAAAGCTTTTTCTAGATCAAGGAACACTCGAGTTACATACTCCTTGCTCTCTATGGCTGTTATTATTTTGTCTGTTAATTGTACTGCTGCTATTGATGTTGACTTGTTTTTCATAAAGCCATTCTGATTTTCAAATATTAAATTGTGTTGACTCAGGAATGTCATTAGTCTAGTATAAATAACTTTTTCAACTACCTTAGAAAATGCAGGTAAGATTTTCTTGTAAATCGGGGTTACTTGTGCTGTCTTTAGACTATCTGGGAAACAACCTGATGCAATTACATCATTTACTGCTGTGGCCATGGTATCAGATATGTTGTCTATGCATCTTTTCACTGTACTGATAGACAATCCATCATAGCCTGCTGATTTTGTATTTTTTAATGACATTACTATGTTTTTGACTTCCTTGCTGTTGATTGGGACCAAGAATATGCTTTGTTTGATTGGAATGCCCCTATATCTATGCTGAAGATTCTTAAAATGGTCATTGACAGATTTTCCAACAGAAGAAAAGTACTCATTAAAAACATTTGCAATCTGAAATTGACATTTCATGATATGCCCTTTATGGTTTATAGTAAAAACACTTGTTGATCAGTCCTTACAATCCCTAAAGCTATTTATTATTTTCCAAGCAGCTAAACCTGTGTTAGTAGAGTTTCTTAACATTGTGGCTACATATTTACTTTTAGTTTCTAGCAGAAGATCTTTATAGTAATCCTGATAGTTCTTAAATTCTACCTTTAGTCTATTATTATTGTTATTATTTATCATTGCATATTGGAAAAGTCTAAGTTTCTCTCTTGCTGTTTTTACTTCATGATTTATGCAGTTATTTTTTGTATCTTTCTGCAGTCATTTACTGTAAAGGTCATTTCTGGGCATGAGATATTGAAGCAATAATAAAAATCTGATGAAAAATCACTAAAAGTAATGCCGTTTTTTTCACCCCATTGTAAGCTTTTCAGCAAATTGTTGAAATCTTTGACATTGTCGTCATTGGTGATTCTTTTTGTCACATATTGTTTCTCTATTGACATAAAGATTTTCAGCTTCTATCAATACCTGTATTGCGTGGTGATCAGAAATGGCAAGCTTCAGAACTGATGCACTGCATGTAAAGTGGGACATGTTAGTTATAATGTTGTCAATGTATGATTTTACACTATTGAACTCTCTAGTGGGCTAGTTTATCAGAAATGTTAAGTTAAATTGAGCTAGTATTAGCATTAGTTTTTTAGATACAGAGTCATTGGACAGCAAGTCAATGTTTACATCTCCAGTTAGTATTATGTTAACCCAGCCATTTTTATTGCAGTGTTTGCTGTCAATGTCAAAAAGCAGGTCATTAAGAACATGAAAGAAACTATCTAGGCTACCAGATGGAGGTCTGTATAGGCCTATAATAATTAAGTTCTCTTTCCCCACTTATAATTAATTGCTGCTAGTTCTATTACACCCTCAATGCTGAAAGCACTTACATCTATTACCCTATAATTACTACCACTGGCTGCAAAGATAGCTACCCCACCACCACGTTTCTCTTTTCTACTGAAGGCAGAGCAAAAGATCATGGAAAGTGGCTTACATACACTAATTACCTCATCTGTGTACCAGTGTTCACTTATAACTAAAACATCAGGGTTATCAATTGCTCTAATGGAATCCAACTTGTTGTGCTTATTGTTAAGACTTTGAAAGTTCTGCTGAATTAATTTGAAAGTGAGTTTGGATTGTTGAAATGCTTGATGGACGTGTCAACCTACCAGACTGGTTGTTTTTAAGAGTACAAGGGTTCTGCTGTATGATATTAGGGCTAAGTTTCTCCTGCAGGACCATACGGATTTAGAGCTACCAGGCTGTCCAACAGGATTTACAAGTTTCCCTGGCTTCTCAGCTGTAGCTCTGTGTGCCAGTCTGAGATGCCATTAAAATTTAAATATACTAAGTGATGTATTTACAACAACTTTGTTGACTTTTTACTTGCAAATCTATATTTATATCCATGTGTACCAACAGTCCACAGCCAATATTAATGGTATGAAAAATGGTGTGATTACTGCAGGGTTAAAGAAACTTCCTCAGAAAATAAGGCACAGAAAGAACAATAAGTTTTTTGGAAGTGCAACACACAAAGTTTTGAATTTATTACCTAAAAATGTTAAAAAGTCAAAAGAAAAAGGTTCAGTGCTTTCTACTGCACACTAAATTCGTACTTAATCAAGCATTTTGATATCTCACAGAATATGCAGATTATCTTCTTCTTCTTCAGCTACTCAAAGAAATTAATTTCAGTGAGATACAAAATGTTATAAAATATTTTGAATTCCATGTAAATGAAGACGAACAGTGGAAACTATGATGGAACATTAATAACATTAGGAGAAGGATGGACTGATACTCACAGTAAAGATGATATTGACCAGTCACAGCTGCTGGAGATGGTGATAATGTGAGATGTGCTTGACTGTATGAACGTATTAGCCTTTTGTTTCTGAAGAAGGCTTTACCTAAAAGCTGAATGTGTAACAGGCTTTTTGTTGTGCCTGTCCGCAACTCAATATATCACCTTTAAAATGGTGGCAATGTATCCTTTCCCTAATATTTCTGGAAATGAGTTATGCGATGGGTTCTGCAGTGGCAGAGAAATTTTAAGTGGTAAAGTCAATCTTGCTGGTAATACTTGTGGGAAATGGGTATCTGTGTTTTGTGATTCTAAATGCAAGGGAATTAGTTTACCAATATAAAATCCGTACAAAACCCTGTTTTTTGTTATGAGTATCCTAGGATCCAATTCCCTAACAAAAAGAATGTGTACAATTATGAATAAGTGGACTGATGTGAGAAACAAAATTTCTGTTGTATTCATTAAAGCTAAACTGCAAATGTTATCATATTTCAATCAAATCTGTAAATAATTTTTCAAATATGTTAAGTCTCTTTGTGAATGCAAATCAGATTTTAAATATTTTTAACCCTATTTGTGTATGCAGTTGTTGATTTTAAGTGTGTGACAATTAAAAATCTACTGGACTCATCAAAACTGAAAACTAAAATACTATAGAAAATGATGATAGTGTAGTGCTACATTTTACATCGTGTAAAATGTTAGTAGCTTCCAGAATATCCCTTATTTTCAGTCAGAAAACCTGCAATCCTATCTATGCCAGACCAAAGTTTGTGGAAAATGGGGTTTGAAAGAACACAGGAACCACAGAGGACTGCCTTTTTCTTACAACAGTTAGGTACTGAAGTAAATTTATTGAAATGTTTGTAGGACAGCATTCTCAAAAGGAAATGAAAAGCAGTTTATAATGTTACTTGTTTGAACTTTTAAAAATTTCTTTGTTTAAAGGAAAAACTGAAGCTGCTGCTGAATAAACAGGTGATCCAGTATTGAGTCTGAGTTCAATAGAGAAATGAAACTATTTGAAATACTTTGTGTAAGAGTGTAATTTTGTGTTTTGAAAATTTGTACTTTGCAAGTTGTAGAGAGATAATCAGCTTGGCCCATAATGTTTGTGTTGAAACAAAATATATATGATGACTACTGGATAGTATGGATACGCAATTCAGAAATTAATGTTTTGCTTCCAGCCATAAAATTTCATTTTCTGAAAAAAAATGTAATTTTTGTGAATATTGTTATACATTATAGCTGAGCATTCTTTCCATGTAAAATAATTGATTACTCACTCCATGTTTATTTGTAAAGCATTATAGTTCACAAAGTACCCTAATGATATTTAACTACAAAGGAATAGTTAGTTTGCCTGGAAACCATTTTGAAGAATTGCAAGAATGTTATCATACATAGGTGATATAAAAATAAAAAAAACTGCCATACTATGTTTCCTTTCATTCCATAATGTTGTATAGAACTATTTTCTGGGGTAACTCACCAAACCAAGCAAAAGTTTTTTTGAGCCCAATAATATGCAATATGAATTATTTGTGGTGTGAACTCAAGAATGGCCTGCTGTGTAATGCACTGGGGATACTAATCACTGCTTCCCAATATATTTATTGCTTAGTGAAATTTGACATTAAAATATATCTTTTTCTTCAAACCAACAGCTCAGATCATGGAATCAATACTATAAACAAGAATAACTTTTGTGGATATTAAAGTCACTTTGGTTCAGAAAGGTGTCCATTATTCAGAAATACACATTTTCAATAACTTGTCAGCAACCACAAAAAGTTTAACTAATAATAAAATTTGGTTTGGGAAGAGTCTAAATGATTTATTGGAGGCCAACTCCTTCTACTCCATTGATGAGTTTCTTAGCAGAACCGATTGAGGTGTATCAGGTACATGCATGCAATCTGACTTCTGTACAAATTTGTGAAGTAACACAATCACTATAAATAAGGCCTATAAATGTTTTTTGTTTTATTTATTTATTTATTTATTTATTGATGATGTGTGACTACAACAGGCTAAGGATTATTGTACGCACCTAAGTGTTTTCAACATTTAATATTTGGTGATAATTTTTATATCCTTTAAATGTTAAATATGCTTTAGTTTTTTTTTAAACTGATTCCACACCCACAAGGTCAATTTCATTTGGGATCTGTGAAATATACAGTAGCACATCTGTTCTTATATTGTAGATATTTATTGTGTATAATTGTTTCCTTGCTTGTTCTACATCCCAGAAGATCTTTTCACTACAGGTCAATTGGAGAAAAAGTATATCAAATCAAATCTAATCTAATTTAACCTTAAAAATGTGAGGATAGCAACAGCAATATGCACTGATGCCAAGTGCATGGAGGTTTATCTTTGGGCAGAGCTAAGACTTCAGTTTGTCATATGCCATATTTGAATGTAGACATATTTTTGTATAGTGCTTAAGAAATAAATCATTTATACATTTCATTGCTTTGACTATGCTACTGGTATCTTCTATGTCACCATATGGAGTTCTATCATAAACATTATATTCCTACAAAACAAATGAAATTAAGATTTCCAGTAGCAAACAGCTAATGGTTTTTAAAATAATGTACTTCAGTCAACAGCCTTTCATTTATTCTGTCTAGCAAGCATTTCTTGTTTCCCAAAAACCTATTAAGCAGAGATGTACATAGTGTTAGCTAAATAGTTCAGCTTATACTACCTCTCCTAAAATAGGTTTTAACTGGTTAGACATGCTTGGCTGTGATTGTTATTTGATATATGTAATTTTTAATCAAGCTGCTCAATTGAGTGATTATGAGTGATAATGATATAAATAACTCCAATAACAAAATGAAAGCTGTATAGAGTATAGTGAAACAGCAAACTGACAATGTTTCTCCTCAAAATTCCAATATTAAATTGAATTGTAATGGCAAAGAAATTAATGATCCTAAAGAAATAGCAAATGTGTTCAATACTTATTTTAGCAATATAAGTGAGCAATTAATCACTGAAATCAAACCTTGCAATACAAACTGCCCAGTATCATCTGTAAATATCAACATAAATCCTAGTTCACTGTTTCTCTTTACAGCAACCCAGAAAGAAGTTCTGTCAGTTATCGGAACTTTAAAAGGGAATCATTCCACTGGAATAGATGGCAGCCCAGACAACCTTATTAAAAATGTGAAAATCTTATTATTGAAGCATTAGCTCACCTTTATAATAGTTCCTTTAAAACTGCAATTTTCCCATCATGCCTAAAAACAGCTAAGCTCAAACCACTATTCAAAAAAGGTAAGAAGGGTAAAGTGGGTAACTACAGGCCCATTGCTCTACTATCTGTATTCTCAAAAATCATAGAAAAAATTTTTCAAAGAAGAGGAGTAGATTTTCTGGAAGAGCACAAAATACTGTCCACAGCACAACATAGTTTCAGGAAAGGCCGATCAACTGATACAGCAATTTTTGAACTATTAAGTGAAGTACTTCAGAAACTAGATAATGGCGAAAAGTCATTGGATTATGTCTAGATCTCTCCAAGGCTTTTGATATCATAGATCACACAAAACTATTGTCTAAGCTTGACAACATGGGGACTAGAGGAACATCTAACAACTGGATAGAATCATACCTAAGCAGTAGAAAACAAGTGGTTGAAGTGCATCATCAAAATTTCATCAGAGTCACTCAACACTATTCAAACTACGAAACCATTAAATATGGTGTGCCACAAGGTTCAGTTCTGGTACCTCTCCTGTTTGTTATATGTGAATGACCTAATCAAATTCTGCAAGAACCTCATCCACCTTGCTGACAATACAAGTGTGCTACTGAGTGGGAAAAAAATGGAAAAGCTTCAGAGGTCTACAACAGAGACACTGGACAATATTGAAAACTGGTTCAGTCACAACAAATTGGTAATAAATGTAAGTAAGACAGTGGAACTGAATTTCTATAATGTGAAAAAAGGTGAGCAAACTGTTCAGATTCACTTATCAGACAAAGACCTTCAATATGTAGACAACATTAAGTTCTTGGGAGTATGGCTCCAAGATAATCTAAAATGGGGGAGGCATAATGAAAAAGTCTGTAAGAAATTAAGCACTACATGATACTTAATGAGAATATTAGAGGGATGTTTCAACAAAGATTCTCAGAAAGCTGTGTATTATGCCTATATGTACTCACAACTGAAATATGGAATTATTTTTTGGGGTGACTCTTCTTTTAGCTAAAAGCTCTTTAGGCTACAAAAAAGAATTATAAGAATAATGGTAGGTGTAAAATGGAACAAAACCTTTTGACCACTATTTAAAAAGCTAGAAATCCTCCCACTTCCATGTATATATGTGTTTGAGATACCCATGTTTGTGAAAAAGTGTTCAATTGAAAATCCCACTCTCTTCCAGAAAAATGAAAATATCCACTCCTGTAATACCAGGCAAAAAGTAAACTTTCATTTAAAGCCCACCAACACCACCCTGAATAAAAAAGGAACCCTGTTTTATGGGAATGTTATTTATAATAAACTTCCCCCACAAATTAAATCAATAAATGACCTGGCAAATTTCAAGTCAACTGCTAAGGCATATTTGACTCATCACTGTTTCTATAGCCTCCACAAGTTCCTTCAGGAAGCTCACTAATGATTTGTGTCTTGGCCTTAGTGATGTATTATATAAATGTTACTAGAACTTTAATGATTTACCATGTAAATGTTGCTGTAACACAAATATTAATCTGTCAGTACAGTACATGCTCTTTCTGCTTTAAAATATGTACTCTTTATTTTGTATGATATTTGCTCTGTATATTGTAACTTAGTGATAATTTAATGTAGCAATAGGGAAATTAATGCAAATTTAACATTATATTTTGTTATATATTGACTTTTCCTACATCAGAATGTACTACTATTTGTGTACTATATGATTATCAGAACTAATAAAACCCTACTCTACTCTAATGGTTTGTGTTACCTGATGCTGTGCTTTGTATATAATTTCAAAAATTGGTTAAACATTAGACCTTAGCCCGACAATGGATACTCGATGATACGCTGCTGAGGGCTATTAATGAATCACGGGTGAGTTGCATTACAACATGTATTGGAGAGTTGCTGAGAATGGACCATTTATTACTGCCACATGTTCGCTTAGTTTAGATTCATTGATACCTACATTTTTTACTGATGTGTCCTTTACACACAACAGGATTAGTTCTTGATGTTGATTATGATATAGTTTGATTGCAAAATTAAATAAGAATGTAATAAAAATATATTTTGATGATGTTGTGTACAGTAAGTCAAAGCTTCTCATTACTTCCAGCATTTAACAATTGGTTTTTCGAAGAACTTGACTTCCAAGGTGCTACTACTGGTCAGTAAATTTACCAGCTGCTGCAGAATAAATAGGTGACCGAGTATTGAGTCCCAGTTCACCAGGGGACTGAATGGTATGAACTCATGTATGTCACTACAAGGGGAATATAAACCTTTTGAGCTACTGAAATCAATAAGAAGTACACAAAATTGGTTATTTTGAGTTGGCATCAAAAATCTATAAACCAAGTGACATTATAATATCAGAGAAGGCACAACAAGAAAATATGAATGATGAATGAAATTACATGAAATCCAGACCTTTAGCTGCTTACAGGTGTTGATAAACATCAGCGGGGCACTTGAAAATGTGTGCCCCAACTGAGACTTGAACCTGGGATCTCCTTCTTGCATGGCAAATGCTCTATCCGACTGATGCAGCAAGGACACAAAGGATAGTGCAACTGCAGGGACTTGTCTCTGGCATGCTCCCTGTGAGTTCCACACTTCCAACTTTCTGTTCACGCACTATGTTTGTAGTGCCCCTGCCCAATACACTCATTACTCGTGGCAGTCAATGTACCAATTCCCGTAAGAGTTCAGGCAATGTGAGTGCATCTGCACTGAAGGACATCATTGGCCGGTAAGCCTTACCTACAGGGTGGCGCACGAAATGTGAAACCAATTGTTTCTTTCACAATGCACGACGCACATTAGATATCCCACTGAGATCTCTACAGCAGTACCATCAGAGCTTGGAAAAACAAATGAGTTACGAAATGACGTGTAATTCACGATACTGCTGCTAGGAGACTAGTAAGCAGCAATGGCTGACAATGGAAGACTGACGACACGGAAACGATCGGCAATTGTGTTACTTTTTCATGAAACGAAAAACCTTGTTGTGATTCAGAGGCGTTTTTGACAACAGTTTAAAACATGATGGGTCCCTTGCAAGAAGACCATCCACAGGTTGTATGATAAATTTGTACAGGAAGGAACAGTGTTGGAAGCGAAGCGACCTCGGCCTAAGCCTGTTTGTTCGCCAGAAAATATTGAAGCGGTACAAATTGCTGTACAGAGAAGTCTCGGGAAATTGTGTAGAAAGGCAGCAGTGCAACTGGGAATATCCAGACGCTCCGTTCAATGCATTCTTAAAAGTGACCTCCATATGTACCCATACAAGATGACCTGTGCACAGAAGCTCACTGAAGAACACAAGCAGCACAGACTGTTGTTTGCTCAGTGGGCAGAGGATAGGGAAGAAACTCTCAACAACGTTTGGTTTTCAGATGAGGCGCATTTTCATTTAGATGGCGTGGTTAACAAACAAAATGTATGCTTTTGGGCTACTGAAAACCCACAAGTGCTTCATGAATGACAACATTATGCTCCGAGGACTACAGCGTGGGCAGCAATTTCTAGTCACGGACTTATTGGACAAAATCGTCTCCCCAACAGTCCAGACCTCAGTCCATGTGACTTTTTTCTTTGGGGGTACCTAAAGGAAAAAAATTTCCCGAAACGTCCACGTGCTTTAATAGAGCTCAGAAGACTTATTCTTCAAGCTTACAGTGGAATTATGGAAGACATGTGCCGTAGGGTAATCACTAACTTCAGTGTTCGTTTGAAGGAAGTTAGGAAACGAAATGATGAACGTATTGAGCATGTGCTGAGTTAGAACAAATCTCCATGGACGGCTCTTCATTGTAGTATATGTTTCTTTCAGATTGTATTGACAATAAAGTTTATATTAAAAACAAAATGGTAACACATTTCGTGCGCCACCCTGTATATGAAGATAAGGCTGTCCGAAAGAACAGATACCATCTTCATACAGATAAGGCTTACCAGCCAATGATCTTTTTCAATGCAGATGCACTCACATTTCCTGAACGCTTATGGGAATTGGTAGATTGACTGCTGCGAGTAATGAGTATAGTGGGCAGGGGCATTACAAACGTAATGTGTGGACAGAAAGTTGGAAGTGTGGGTCTCAAGGGGAGCATGCCAGAGATAAGTCCATGCAGTATCACTATCCGCTGTGTCCTCGGTGGCTCAGTTGGATAGAGCATCTGCCATGTAAGCAGGAGATTCCAGGTTTGAGTCCCAGTTGGGGCACACATTTATAACTGTCCCCACTGATGTTTATCAACGCCTGTAAGCAGCTAAAGGTCTGGATTTCATTGTAATTTTTCACACCAAGAAATCCCTCCCATAAGAGAGGCTATGTCCTTGAGTCACTCCCATCTCAACTAGAGCTTCTCATCATTGTCCTGAATATAACTGAAGCTTTGTGTGCACAAAAGTTGTGAATAACTTTTTGGTCCCTGTATTTTATTGCTGCTACCTACAAAATTTAAAAGAATGTAGTTCATTCAACGTTATCAAAAGCTTTCTCTCAGTCTAGAAATGGTATATGTGTTGATTTGTCTTCCTTCAAACTATCTTCTAGGATAAATCGAAGGGTCAGCATTCCTTGTTCTTACATTTCTCTGGAATAAAACTGGTCTTCCCTGAGGTCAACTACTACCAGTTTTCCTGTTCTTTTGTAAATAATTCATGTCAGTTTTTGCAGCTGTGATTTACTAAAATAATAGTTCAGCAGTATCCACACCTGTCAGAATCTATCTTTCTTGGAACAAGAGTTATTATATTATTCAAGAAGTCAGAGTGTATTTCACCTGCCTTGTATATCTCACCCACCAGGTGTAATAATCTTGTCAAAGTTCTCAGTGATTTAGAAGGAATGTCTTCTATTCAAGGGGCCTTGTTCCCTCTTAGGTCTTTCTCTGCTCTGCCAAATTCTTCTCACAGTATAATTCTTCCATTTCATATTCACCCACTTCTCTTTCTGTAGTATTCTCCTTAAGCTTTTTTTTCTATTGTGTAGACCCTCAATATATTTCTTTCATTTTCCAGCTTTCTCATCTTAGCCTTGGCTTGCTGTGTGAGCTCTTGGTATTCACATAGTTGCTTCTCTTTCTTCCTCGTCAATTTTCCTATACACAGCATCTCGTTATGCACGTTTTCATAGTTTTTTATTTGTCCAGCAGCCATTCCTGCTTACAGATTTGGCACTTTATGTCAATCTCAGATTTTTAGATTTCTGGTGGAGTTAATACGATTTATTAAACTAGACAATACAGTAGTTTTGTGCTGTGGTTTTGTGGCACAATTAGAGTCCCACCCTGCCCAGGAGGTGTCATAAAGGCTAGAGGTGTCTGCCCACTGCTACAGAGGGCGCCCAAAGCAGCAAAGCAACCCTAGACCATACCACTGGCGTCGATGAGTGAGAACCCACAGCGCCAGTTACGGAATCTTGCAGCAGTGGACCAGTCGGAACTGGAGCTAGCACTAGAGAAGATGATGGACGGATGCTTGCTGATAACACATGAAGAACTATGTAGAAAACATGAAGAGTACACCATATGGTACTTCACGAGTGGTTGGATCCTGAGTCTTGTATGTGGCAGCAGGCCAGGCAGAACATGGAGACATCTCAGGGGAAGACGATGCGGCTAACAACACATAGGGAGTGGAGTCAGATGCATGGAGAGCACACCACGTGGTGTTGTCTTTCTTTGTGGGTGGTTGGTTCCTGAGTCTTTTGGGTAGTGGCAAACCAGCCTGAACCTGGAGCCAACTCCTGGTAAGATGATGTTGACAACATATTGCGAGTGGAGTCAAATGCATGGAGGGTGAACTGTCTGGTGTTGTCTTGCTTCATAACTGGTTGGTTCCTGAGTCTCGTGTCAGTCAGTGGACTAGTCGGAGCTTAGGGTCAGGGCTGCTGGTCAACAACCCACTGACAGTGTCGAATGTAATGGTGGTGCGCCATTTGACGTTCTCTGGTTCCTGGGTGGTTTGTTTCTGGAGTCTTTCAGCGAGCAGTATAACAGCTGGTGCTTGGATCCAGGGCCTTGGGGCCATGGGTGGCTGCTGATTGACAACACACAGATAGTGTCATTAGGTTCTTGGGGGACACGCTGTTTAGGGGTGTGTTGGTGTCTTGGTATACCTTAGATCAGCAGCTGTAATTGTCTACAAAAGCCAAAAATATTACTCCGTGGTTTGCCTAAAAAAGGAGTTACTAATGAGGCAGAATTGGGAAGGAAGGGACAAGTTATAAGAGGATCATTCCCTCTTCCCATAAATTTTCAAATTTCTCATGTAATTCCAAGTTCTCCTTCCATAGACTCTCTCATTCCTTATGTGTCTCTAAACTGTCTCCTTGAGTTTTAAGCAATGTGATCGAGTAAGTGCTGGATTGTCTCCCAAGGTGAGACCAATACCTTCTCACTCAACGTCATTTTACTTACTGTCTATCATTCATAGAAATAAAAATACAGATATCATGAAGTGTAGAGAAAGAAGAGGGAAGAACTAACCATAAAGGCCCGAACAAAGGCTTAAAGTCAGAGAACACCACTGCTGCACAGCTGCTACCATTGATGCCCCCTGTCGATGCGGGTGTCAGAGCACCACTGTAGTCTCCTACAATACTTCTGACACAATTTGTATAGTCTATGGGTGTCCTATGTCGGTGGGTGGTGAAGCAGAGTGTTACAAGCAGCTCAATGATAGTAGAAACCAGTTTATAACAATAATTCATACCTATATCATGTGTGGTGATCATCAAACCTACAGACCACGATACACAACGTAAGGGGAGATGCAGGTGGCAGTTGTTGTCTTCCTCAGCATGGCAGTGAGGGACCTTGCGCCACATAGCATTTCTAGACACCGGTGGTGCTGGCTCGGCTGCGAGGAAAGGCAGCTCAACCAGACTTGGCTGTAGGTGAGGCTGGTTGGCAGACGGCCCCAGTGTGAAGTGATGGAAGCATCTGGGTATGAACACCACACCTGTGTCTGGCTGGCGGCGTCTGTTGTTGGTGGGCGTTCAGTGACTTGTCAGGTGGGGGGACCTCAGTTTGACCATTAGCCCATCAGAGTTGCAGTTGGATCCCAAGGAAGGCGGTCCTGTCAGGATGATGGCTCAGTGGTGGCGTCCTCATGGAGAAAGCCCATACTATCGCGGATGCCAACTCAATGACTCACGGATTCGATGCGTAACATGCCTGGACGGGTAGTGCGTATTTAAATCCACAAGAGAGGAGGATTCGTGGTTGAGTGGTCACTACAAATGTTATGTACGCCATGTGCTACGCGTCCCTCGTCACGGTAACTTCACTGGCCACCAGCGGGACAGACAGGCTTTTAGTACCTATGCAGGGACGTGGCGTAAACCTGGACCGACATGATGTGGTAAATAGCTCTCTTAGGGTAACGAGTCCTTGTCTTTGTCTCGCGCCGTTACAATACTATATAGGATGAATCGTGTTTATGGCGTTTCTTGAAAGAATTCGCTTTTCTGCATTAAGCTGGTTTTTAATTGAAACAACCATTTTAATTCATTGGTGTTTAGCTACGTTTGCCTCCTGGCGTAATGTTGCTTGATAACGGCCAAGTGGGAGAAACTAGCTAATCACCAGCCGAGTAAACTGTAAGAAAGAGCCTGATGCAAGAAAGTGACCTTTTTTTTAGCATATGACGTATCCTTAATGTCTCACAACAAGCAGAGAAAAAAAACAATAAAACCTTAAATTTCCTCCAATACTAGGCAAACGATTATAATTTAAAGCAAACGAAAAATATCAAACAAATTCTAAAGGTCGAAATTATTACGTTCAGTATGCTGACAGACAAGTATACGTAGTTGTTTCCATTAAGAATACAAACGAAAAGCAAGAAAAAGGCTGCAGATGACTTACAAGTCGGCATACGTTTATAAAGGAACTAAATTTCTCATCTACAGTAAACAGTTAAAATTATCGCTATTGCTTGTAGCACAGTCCCTACAGACATTCTACCTGTAACAGTTTCGGTCTTATGAAAGCATGACGTCGTGTTTATCCTGTCTTGGTCTATCTTTCTTCTGCTTGCTCTTGTAAGCGGTTACCAAGTGCCCGTAAATTTCGCACAACTGTTTAACTGAACAGAAGAGTAAGCTGACAGTAGTAATGTTGCAGCTAATGCTTGTTTACCGGTACTTAGATCCCTCCAGCGTTAACAGAAGGCTGCATGTGGTTGAGGAGCTTAGGACGAGGTAATACATATGAGAGATGAAATTCGCCGAAAATGTTATGTACCATTAATGGGAAGTGAAGTTGCAAAGGTATTGAACGACGGCATATGAAAAGTGACTGTTCTGCTAAGCCATAACAACAAATAGAGCCGATATCAAAAGATAGAATGTTAAATCGGCTCTGGGGACCTAATTGTAGACTTGTCTGCTTCCTATTTGATATCACTGCATGTAAAACAGCGCGCTGGCCGCTTTTGGAGAGTCGTAGATGATGTACAGAACTGGTCATATGTCATACAGCCCTCCACAACTGACGTTAGTCGTGGTAATGAAGTGGTGCGTATGTGACAGTCGATTTCATGGAGTTAGTGCATTAAGGTGGGTAAACGTGACAAGATGGACATGTATCCAGGACCACTTGGCAAATGGACTTGTTCGTTTTATTGGGGTATCAACGCGAACTATCCACCGTGTATACAAGTAACCAGCGAAAAATGGTCCTATCGGCGCGCAAAAATGCGCAATGTTCCTGATTATTCGAACTTTTTGTGCTTCTATAGGGGCTTTTTCCGCTGATTCCCTTCCTTTCTCTGCTGGAGCAGGGCATGTCACTGATAAGAAAAGGAATGTATTGGTTAGTAAAATTTAGATACTTCACGTACGTGAAATTGAAATAACGCAAAACTAGTTTTACATCTCAGTCCAGATTTTACATTCAAAAAAATTTTTCATGTGTTTCAGTACTACAACATGTGATTTCCACAACCGTTATGATAACGGAAACACCTAAGTGCATATTTATCCGTGCTGCGCCACTTTATAAACTACGTTTTCGGCTCACAAAGAATTTTACGTGCGTGTTTTACGTGTACCAGTAGAGTAACTTTGAACCTCTGCATCTCGGGAACGGATGAAATATCAAGAAAATTTTCAAGGTTGTTTGGGATCGGGAACTTCGAAATAAATCTAAAAAGTCCAGCCGGTTGCTGCGCGTATCGTCTTGAATTCCGCTGCTCGGCTTTGTACCAAAAAACCAAGGTTTTGGTGGGTTTTTCGATAACGGTTACACATTTTTGAAAGATGACGATGGCACTACTAAATAAATGCCTAGGGAATACACCGATAAAGTTTGAAAAATTTGTTGCGGTTATTCATTATTTAGATTTCGCCACATTCCAGATTTTATAGGGCAACTTTCAACCTCTGTGTCTCGTAAACGACTAAAGATATCAAGAAAAGTTTCAAGATAGTTCGAAGTCGGGACCTTAAGAATATATCATAAAAATTTCAGCCATTTGCTTGGAATCCGCAGCTCGGTTTCAGTACGAAAAAAGTGATAAGAACGCTTTTTTCATGTTTTCTAAGAAACCTCCCATGAAGTAATGGTGTCTCTATAAGCCCTTTAAAGCCCACCGTAGACTACATTAAATGCAAAAAGAACCAACCGATTTTCTATTTCATAATGTGTAAACGGTATTGGGTAGGAACTGCTAACTCAATCTGTATATATTATCTTCATTTCGGAGAAAAAGAAATAAGGCCCTATCCGACAGTGACCGGAGACGAAGGTCATACGTTGTAAATGGTACACCAGCTGGGACATGATCGCGAATGGAACAGTGACCCGAAAATCTAGAATAAATTTATTTTATTTCACGTCTATGGTCACAAACTTGTAAGTCCTCAGACTTCCGGTCTCAGTCAGTATGTTTGGATCTGTTTCATAAACACTATAGGTTCCAGTATATTAGGATATATTTTTATAAAACATGTCTGAAGATGGTCGTTGCTGATCGAAACCGGTAGTCTGAGGACGTACAAGATCATAGACATGAAGTAAAATAAATTTTTTGTCAAAGGCAATCATTTCAAAGCCTACAGGAATTGTTGCTGTGAATGACTGCAGGAACATCTCAACTAGTTTCGGAGAGAACAGTGCGAAGGCGACTGCATTCGGTGGATATTTGGAGTCGAGTATATCGCGAATGTACGTTTGGAGCACAGCATTGTATGGCAGCGAAACATGGACTGTAGGAAAACCGGGACAGAAAAGAATCGAAGCATTTGAGATGTGATACTACAGGCGAATGTTGAAAATTAGGTGGACTGATAAGGTAAAGAATCAGGAGGTTCCGCGAAGAATCGGAGAGGAAAGGAATGTGTGGAAAACACTGACAAAGAGAAGGGACAGGATGACAGGACATCTGTTAAGACATCAGGGAACAGCTTACACAGTACTACAGGGAGCTGTAGAGGGCCGTAACTGTAGAGGAAGACAGAGATTGGAATTTATCCAGCAAACAGTTGAGGAGGTAGGTTGCAAGTGTTACTCTGAGATGAAGAGGTTGGCATAGAAGAGGAATTCGTGGCGCCACAGCCGTATAAAGCGGCCCTCCCTCAATACAGAAACTGGACAGCAGCCGAGTGGAAGCGCGCAGTGCGGTCTAGTAGAAAAAAAAAAAGTGTGAAATCTTATGGGACTTAACGGCTAAGGTCATCAGTCCCTAAGCTTACACTCTACTTAATCTAAATTATCCTAAGGACAAACACACACACCCATGCCCGAGGGAGGACTCGAACCTCCGCCGGGACCAGCCGCACAGTCCAAGACTGCAGCGCCTGAGACCGCTCGGCTAATCCCGTTTGGTTCCAGTGAGTAGCTATTTTGCCTCTTTTAAGATTACGCAAAACTCGAATGCACCGACGACCCAGCGAAGTGTTTAATCCGCAGTGTGTGGAGGGCGCGGTTCAGGTCAGAAGTGATGGTGTGTTATTCTGGGGGTATTTTTCGGAACCATGCTTTAGTCCAACTCATTTAGGTTACCGTGAGCATGAACCAGGATGTTATTTCGACTTACTCGGTAAGTTCATGTTGCCATTTCTTCTGCATCCACTTGATGAGTATGTTGTGGACACTCCCGTCTTCCAAGATAGCAACAGGTACGTTCACAGGACGGGACGAATACGTTCCTAGTCTGACGGAAACACAGGAAACCTGTCGCAACTCGACTGGTCCATTAAATCACTTGATCGTAATTCTACAGAAAATTTTTGCGACTGTCTGGAACAGCAGGTGAAACGTAGGAATCAGCATACATGCAGTTTGGTCACTCTACAAGATGTTACCATCGACGAGCGGCACCACTAACTGAAGTAACTTGTGGACGCTATTTTCCGCCAAGTCGAGACTGTTATCAAGGACATTTTTTTGTTTGTTTAGGGCGCTCAACTACTAAGGTCATTAGCGTCCAGTCACAAACGTTTGTGCACTAATAGCGTAAAAAAACGCAAGGGGGCAACGTCATAAAGTACTTACAAAGACACAGAGAAATAAAATAAAAGAGTTAGATCTTTTTGGACAAGTCCGTCAGTGTAATAAAACGAAGGATACGAGCAGCTGCCCGAGCGTCATCAGCTAAAAGTTCCTGTAAGGTAGACGGCAGACACAGGACAACACGAGAGTGAATAAAACGGGACAAGACAATAAAACATGGCGCACCATCAACGGACGACCACAGCGGCACTGCAGGGCGGGGTCACCGGACAACAGGTAGCGGTGGCTAAATTGGCAATGCCCAATCCGCAACCTGGCCAAAATGACCTCCTCTCGCCGGGAAGGGCGTGAGGAGGTCGTCCGAGCCGTCGGGATCGGTTTGATGGCCCTAAGCTTATTTTCATGGAGATAGGACCAAGCCTCATGCCACAATGATGAAACGCGCCGACAAAGAACCCCACCAACTTCAGTTGATGGGACACAAAAGGAAGCTGTCCGAGGCAGGAGGACAGCAGCCTTGGCCGCAGCATCGTTCCCAGGCACACCGACGTGGCCAGGAATCCACAAAAGAAGGACACGAGCGCAGGTATCATCTAGCGACTGAAGGTAGGTGGTTAGTGTTTAACGTCCCGTCGACAACGAGGTCATTAGAGACAGAGCCCAAGCTCGGGTTAGGGAACGATTGGGAAGGAAATCGGCCGTGCCCTTTCAAAGGAACCATCCCGGCATTTGCCTGAAACGATTTAGGGAAATCACGGAAAACCTAAATCAGGATGGTTGGAGACGGGATTGAACCGTCGTCCTCCCGAATGCGAGTCCAGTGTGCTAACCACTGCGTCACCTCGCTCGGTAGCGACTGAAGGGACCGTTGAATTCGTTGCACGAGAGGGTGGTCCGAATATGGGTCACGGAGACTCTGAATGGCGCTCAAAGAATCAGAGCAGATGGCATAGGGAGAATGACGATGGCGGCGGATATTCTGAACAGCGTGCTAGAGAGCAAAAAGCTCAGACGCGGTTTTACGCTGTGAAGTTTTGTGAGGGTGACTACTTTCCGGTGTGGCTAGTAGCCTACTGCGTTAAAGGGAGGAATCGTGGAACGGTCAACGGAGCAAGATAAAATCAAAATAATAGTTGCAATTAAAATTGTTAATTTTGTATTACGATTTAAAATTTATTCCGCGAATGTCCGTGCGGAAATGAGCTTAATTTTCCACTGTTGCGAAAGAGTTGTGCTTCAGCTTGTGACACAGTGTCTGCGGTCCAGTTTCTCTTGAGTAGCTCAGGAGAATGCGGATAAGATTTACTTGAAGATGCACAAACAATATCTATTCCTATTACTCTCTCTGTCACTGATGACACTGGCGATAACATGGCGATGAATCATGTAAACTCACTGAAAGAAATAACATTATTGGGTAAAGTGCGGCTAACTGTCTGGTTTCTGTGACGACATGCTGTCCCTGCCCACGAACGGCAAAGTCTGATTTATCTGAGGAAAGGCTGTCGTGTACGACATCTTCTTGAGAAATGCGTAACCCTGTTCCGTATGTTTCAGCGTTTAAGGGCGTTTAGCTTGAAACCTCCCCTTAGATAAATTTATGAATTACTGTGCTGATAGACCTCTTACGTCATTTGATTTTCAAACAGCTGAGCAGAACTGAACGTACTCAGACATTTCTCTCTTTACTTATTCTGATCAACACTAAGCTGACACACAATATTTTTAGCCAACGCAATCTGACTTTCAATAATCCCTGCAAAAGAATGGCCTTGACTAACAATAACCTATACCTTTCATGAATCACTTACCTCACAAAAATCTTCGTTATTCGAACTACTGCAATACAGCGAGCGCCAATACTGCCAGCTAAATAAAGGATTCTAAGGCACTAACAACTGATAGGCATAGTTCGCAAATGAAAGATTTTGATAGAGAACAAACAATGTATTTACCTTAATAATATTAAAAAGTTATTATATATCAGTTCATGATATTCAGTATTACAAATTTACTCTTTCTGATGGACACAAGTCCAGATCGTCCGCTCTCAAAATTCTGCCATCTCTCTCCCCATATCCACCACTGCTGGCGGCTCACCTCCAACTGCGCAACGCTACGCGCTGTTCACATCCAACTGCCCAACAATACAATAGCGAATATTCCAACAATGCCAACCAGCCATAGACTGCACACAGCACAGCCAGTGATTTTCATACAGAGCGCTAGGTGACCTTACCAACCTAAACATCCTACTTACATCCTCTGAGGTGGAGATGGCGAAGGGAGTCGAAGATATGTATTATATTCAGAATGAGATTTTCTCTCTGCAGCGGAGTGTGCGCTGATATGAAAATTCCTGGCAGATTAAAACTGTGTGCCGGACCGAGACTCGAACTCGGGACCTTTGCCTTTCGCGAGTAAGTGCTCTACCAGCTGTGCTACCCAAGCACGACTTACGCCCCGTCCTCACAGCTTTACTTCTGCCAGTATCTCGTGCGAACCCTGCAGAACTAGCATTCCTGAAAGAAAGGATATTGCGGAGACATGGCTTAGCCACAGCCTGGGGGATGTTTCCAGAATGAGATTTTCACTCTGCAGTGGAGTGTGCACTGATATGAAACTTCCTGGCAGATTAAAACTGTGTGCCGGACCGAGACTCGAACTCGGGACCTTTGCCTTTCGCGGGCAAGTGCTCTACCAGGAGAGCTTCTGTAAAGTTTGGAAGGTTGGAGACGAGATACTGGCAGAAGTAAAGCTGTGAGGACGAGGCGTAAGTCGTGCTTGGGTAGCCCAGATGGTAGAGCACTTGCACGCGAAAGGCAAAGGTCCCGAGTTCGAGTCTCGGTCCGGCACACAGTTTTAATCTGCCAGGAAGTTTCACGTATTATATTACTGAATAAAATGGAAGGCAGGAAGATTAGTGTTTAACATCCCGTCAAGAATGGGATAATTAGATATGGATCAGATGCTCAGTTCGGACACGAAGGATCAGCTATATCCCCGATGAAACTACTCCGCTATTACTTTACGCTATGTAAGGATACCACAGGATATCCAAATCGAATGCGAGCTCAGAGCTTTAGAACTGCGTCTGTGCTCTCAATCTGCACAAGGGCCAAGCCATAACTGACAGGAGTACTTTAAGCGAATCACAATAAGAAAAAAATGTAACTTAGTTGTTCACAAGACAGCTACCGCTGCAACAGTCAGCGAATCCACCTGGTAACGCCTCTGTTCTGTTCATCAGTTTGGTATCTGTTTGATATACACTGTCCGCAGATCGTGGTCGTGCGGTAGCGTTCTCGTTTCCCGCGCCCGGTTTCCCGGGTTCGATTCCCGGCGGGGTCAGGGATTTTCTCTGCCTCGTGATGACTGGATGTTATGTGAAGTCCTTAGGTTAGTTAGGTTTAAGGAGTTCTAAGTTCTAGGGGACTGATGACCATAGATGTTAAGTCCCATAGTGCTCAGAGCCATTTTGATATACACTACCGGTCAAAACTTTTCGATCACCCATGATAAAAACCGTATACTTTATTTCAGTGTACAAACACTTCATACAAACTAAATAGACCAACTAAATAAATAATTTCTCTCTCTGTCATTAAGTACCGTACAATATGGTTTAGATTTTAGCCCCTTCAAACTACCCACCTTTTGGTAAATCTTTCGTGATGTGAGGTTGTGGTCCAGGGAACTCTTCCGTTCTTGATGTTTCGTCCAGGACTACGCTGGACATCTTCAGAGGCGCTCTTCCACTGAGTCTCGCCGACTGACTGGCCGGACGTCCGAGAGCGACATTCTATACCCACCTTTTGCCCATACAACAGCTGCACAAACTTTTGACGTTCTGGAGATACGATTTTGTAGTATTTTTGCAGATATTTCAGTCCAACAGGTCTGTAAATTATTCTACAGGCCATCAGCATTAGATGACTTCATTTTTCTGCCCTCCCAGCTAAATTTATCTCATAAGAATTCAGTGCGATTTTAGTCAGGTGACTCACTTAGCCATATCATATTCTTCAGCTCCCCAGATTTCTCTTTCCTATTGGCATATCTTCCGAACTACTTAGAAGCATGTTTGAGATCCTTGTCCCGCTGTAGCAAAAACCCACGACCAATAGTCTACTCCCATATCTTTTCCCAGATGGAACTGCGTTGTTGATTAGTATCTTGAGATACACTTCCTTCTTCAGTGTCCCATTAATCGTCATTACATTACTAAAATTAGCGCCCGCAAAAAAATTCCCAACCATGACCGACCCTCCATCATGCTACATTCTTGGTATCACACACTGATTCTTCATACGTTCTCCACAAATTCGATAAATAAACATTCGATGACTTAGATTCATCTGCTAAATACACCTTGGAAAAATTTTGAAATTTGTGGTAAGGTCTTATGGGACCAAACTGCTGAGGTCATCGGCCCCTAAGCCTACACACTACTTAATCTAACTTAAACTAATTTATCCTATGGGCAACACACACTCCCATGCCCGAGGAAGGACTCGAACCTCCGACGGGGGGAACCGCACGAACCGTGACAAGGCGCCCTGGACTGCGCGGCCAGTATCACCTTGGACCTCTGGTGCACGCTCCAGTTTTTATGTTATTATGCCCTCTGCAATCTTTTCACCTTATTTTGTTTGCACTGATTGACTATTCCGTCAGTTATTGGTAAAATACTTTGTACAACAGTGTTGTAAGTGCTTTCATTCATAATTATTTTGTTTGCTATAATATAATAAAATAATGGAATAGATGATAATAAAATGTTGAAATGCGTGGCTTTTTAAAATGTATTGAATCAATGAGATTAATTTTTCAGCATGAATGACAAGCACAATAAGCTGAGCTATGCCTGGAAATAAGTTCGTATTAGTTCATAATATTTGCAGGGCGAAGTAGTTTCTTTCTCCGCTGTAGATTTGTGCTTACCATTCTTTATAATGCTACGTTTGGTCGCCGTGTTCACCTCTGAAGTCTTGACCGTGTTCCCATTAAGCTTATCGGATCTTCGTAATTTTCCAAAGTACACAGGTGGGCTTCAGTTCTTGTAATTATTGTACTATTTGAAATAACAACTCACACGACCTTTCTGTTAATAAAACAATACTGTATTTTTCTAAACGGTGCACATATGAAATACATACTCCTCACTTAATTCATAGCGACCCCAAAATGGCGGTCTACAATTACTCGCTAAAAATGGCGTGCTTCTCACTCGTTCACTAGCTGAGCGCGAATCCTTCCTTCCTCCTACTGGTACCAGAAAAAATCCTCTGTTTTTTTAACAACTGAAAGTCAAAAAATACATGACGGTAGGCATAGGCTCTATGATGGTCTACCGCTTCATATTCTCTCTTTGCCTTTAGAGAAGACGAAAACATAAAGGAAATGCAAAAGGTTTATCACAAATGCCCCCCTACTGTATACTGTCGGAAATAAGTCTCTTTATTTAGGGAGACAGTATACAGTAGCCTTATTAACCTTGGGGCTCATAGTTCAGTCACTTGGTGGACGTCAATGGAGTTTTTATACCCTTATGCTACTACAAGTATATCTACAAAGCTCATTTTCTCGGCCATTACAAATTCATACAAATAAATACATTCACATATACTTCTATAACGTAATTACATTCACATATATTCATATTACATATTGCACGTCCATGGCGTGCTAACATCGCAGTCTCTTATTTCTCCTTACATTTGTTAAGCAGTATTACCAGGGGGAAAATGTTACATTTCTTAAATTGTCCTTTCACTATACCGGGTGATTCAAAAAGAATACCACAACTTTAGGAATTTAAAACTCTGCAACGACAAAAGGCAGAGCTAAGCACTATCTGTCGGCGAATTAAGGGAGCTATAAAGTTTCATTTAGTTGTACATTTGTTCGCTTGAGGCGCTGTTGACTAGGCGTCAGCGTCAGTTGATGCTAAGATGGCGACCGCTCAACAGAAAGCTTTTTGTGTTATTGAGTACAGCAGAAGTGAATCAACGACAGTTGTTCAGCGTGCATTTCGAACGAAGTATGGTGTTAAACCTCCTGATAGGTGGTGTATTAAACGTTGGTATAAACAGTTTACAGAGAATGGGTGTTTGTTGAAGCCTCTCTTTAAGAAAGGGGAGAAAACTGATGTTAAAAATTTCAGACCAATATCTCTCCTGACTGTGTTTTCAAAGGTACTAGAAAAGCTCATGTATTCTAGAATTTTAGAACACCTACATAAATTCAATATTCTCAGCAAACATCAGTTTGGTTTCCGGAAAGGTCTGTCAACTGAACAAGCAATATATGCTTTTATAGATAAGGTTTTGGAATCTCTAAATGAGAAAATGGTGACAACAGGGTTATTTTGTGATTTATGTAAAGCCTTTGACACTGTGAACCACCAAATACTGTTACTGAAGGCAGACCATCTAGGAATAAGTGGTGTAGCAAATAACTGGCTTCAGTCATACCTGACAGAGAGGAAACAGAAAGTAGTCTTAGATAAGTCAGACAATTTGTGTGGTGGAATGATTTCATCGGAATGGAGAGACATAAATTGTGGAGTTCCACAGGGCTCTATTCTTGGTCCTTTACTGTTCCTGTTATTTATAAATGATTTACCTTTTTCTTCAATGATTCAGTGCAATTTTACCATCTTTGCAGATGATACCTACATAATGGTTAATGGTCTTAAATGTGAAAATGTTCAAGAGTCTGTTAATACTATTCTTATAGATTTAATGAAATGGTTTACTGCAAATGGTCTTTCACTTAACCTGAGTAAGACTAATTATATTCAGTTCACCCCAACTGCCAAAACTGAGGAGGAAATGACTGTTAAATATGCCACACAGGTCATAGAAAGAGTGGAAGTAACAAAGTTTCTAGGCGTGAAGATTGACTGTAGAGTAAACTGGTCCCATCACATTTTAGATCTTTACAAGAGACTCAGCTCTTCAGTTTTTGCAATGCGAATCATCTCTGTCAGTGCAAACTTAAGCATTAAAAAAGCTGCATACTATGGTTACTTCCATTCTTTGATGGCATATGGAATTATTTTCTGGGGAAATCAACCTCTTGCAAAGAAAATATTCATTGCTCAGAAGCGTGTTGTAAGAGTGATGTCTGGTGTAGATCCTAGATGCAGCTGCAGAAGCCTATTCCGGAATCTGGGAATTCTTACAACTACTTCTCAATATATATACTCACTTATGTGTTTCATAAGTAAAAACACTGATTTATACAAATGTAACAGTGAATACCATCAGTATAACACAAGGAGGAAACATGATTTCCACACTGAAGGTAAAAATTTGAAGATTGTGCAGAAGGGTGTACAGTCCTCTGGTATAAAGATATATAATGCTCTTCCTCCAGAAATCAAATGTGAAATTGCCAACAAATCTACATTTAAAGAGCTTCTGAGGCAATTTATTTTAGCCATGTCATTTTACAGTTTGGAAGAGTTTATGAAACACAGTGAGAAACGGCCTTAAAATAAGATGTATTATCATATAAATTGAACATTAAGCTGAACATTCTTGTCACATATGTAACTCTTTTAGTGTTAACTGCTTATATTTAACAGTCTGGGTTATATGACCTTTTCAGGTTTAATTTACTTTGTTTTATACCTGTAATCTGTAGGTCTAAGGATTCTCATTCCATTATATTGTGTTATGGATCATTGTAGTGGTTAAGTAACTTTATATTCTTTACCTGTAAACATAGTGTACAAGTACTTGTCATTGACAATGTAAAAATTGACACACACTACATCCATGTGAAATTGTCACAGTTGGATCCATGGTGTAAGAAATAAATAAATAAATAAATAAATGTGCAAAGGGAAAAGTTCTGGACGGCCGAGAACGAGTGATGAAAATGTAGCACGCATCCAGCAAGCATTTGTTCGCAGCCCAGGAAAATCGACTCGCAGAGCTAGCAGAGAGCTGCAAATTCCACAATCAACTGTATGGAGAGTCCTACAAAAAAGGTTAGTTATGAAACCTTATCGTCTGAAATTGGTTCAAGCACTGTCTGCAGCTGATAAGATTAAAGGAATCGATTTCTGTGATTTTATCCTTGCTCAAATGGAAACAGATGAATCTTTCGTTTCAAAGATTGTGTTTAGTGATGAAGCAACTTTCCACACTAACGGGAAAGTCAACCGTCACAATGTCTGTATATGGGGCACTGAGAATCCGCGGGAAACAACTCAGTATGAACGTGACTCGCCTAAGGTGAACGTTTTCTGTGCCATTTCAGCCAATAAAGTTTTTGGTCCCTTTTTCTTCGAAGGTGCTACTGTAACTGGACTATAGTATCTGGAGATGTTAGAGAATTGGCTGTTCCCTCAGCTCGAACAAGAAGCACAACAATTCATATTTCAGCAGGATGGAGCGCCACCACATTGGCACTTATCTGTCCGTAACTACCTGAACGTCAACTACCCGAGGCGATGGATCGGCCGCCAGGCAGCCCGTGACAGAGCACTTCATCACTGGCCTCCAAGAAGCCCTGATCTTACCCCCTGCGATTTTTTCTTATGGGGGTATGTTAAGGATATGGTGTTTCGGCCACCTCTCCCAGCCACCATTGATGATTTGAAACGAGAAATAACAGCAGCTATCCAAACTGTTACGCCTGATATGCTACAGAGAGTGTGGAACGAGTTGGAGTATCGAGTTGATACTGCTCGAGTGTCTGGAGGGGGCCATATTGAACATCTCCGAACTTGTTTTTGAGTGAAAAAAAACCTTTTTAAATATTCTTTGTAATGATGTATAACAGAATGTTATATTATGTTTCTTTCATTAAATACACATTTTTAAAGTTGTGGTATTCTTTTTGAATCACCCTGTATTTTAAAAATTGTTTTTCTCCTTGGCTTTTGGTTCATTAGCCATTCTGAGAAGCTGTCCTTTCGGCACACGTTATCTCATTGTTCGCTGCACTTATGGCCAGCAGCAGCTCATTGTTTAAGGGGCTCCGGAACGCCCTATACTTGCAATGTTAAAATAACGCTTATAAATTACATCTTTCCTCACAAAGTATTTGAGGTAGGAAGTTGAACTTTTTACAGATTATTTATTGGAATATGGGCTACAACTTAACACAGGGATTTTACAAAATTTTAGTTCAGTTATTAAAGATGATTTTTTTCAATTGTAATGAAAATTCACAACATTTTTTGCAATTTTTTATTTGTATATTCAAAAATATACAGTTTTTTGGAAAAAGGCGGTGTTAAATTATGCAGAAGGTATTGTGTAACATTTACTGAAAGTTTGAAACAAATATGTTTGGAAGATCCTTAGAAAACATGTAATTAGTATGAGAAAATAAAAGTTTTGGGAATCGAGCGACAAAGATTGGATTAACTTTTTAGTGCTTTCAAGGTCCATAGGATGGATTATCTTCATCCTCTGCAAACTTCTCCTCCAGCTTCCTCTTGTTCCTCCTCCTGTTTACTCTTGCTTGTATTTCTAGACTCTTTACAGCCCTGTCTGCAGCCCGAAGGCGTTCCTTGTCTAAAGCAAGCATCGCTCGTTGTTGTGTTCGTAGATTTTGCTACCATTTTCTTCAGTTGCAGTTACTGCAACACTGTTACAAAAGGTGGTCATGTATGAACACTTATCACATTTCAGTTGTATTTCACTAGCAAGTCCTCCGTGCTTTATTATGGAGAGTTCCAGACCAACTTCACTACAATGAATACATCTTACACAGTTTGAAAAAATTCCTTTGAGAACCGACATATCAAATATTTCATTCACATCCGATTCGCCCATAAAACATTCATAGTTTTCACTCATTGAATCAAGCTTCTTCTGTGAAGTATTTTCTTTCCCACTTTGACTGCTATGGGCAGGTGTACTTGAGAGGTTAGGTTCACTCACTTGGTTATCGTCTTTATTGTTTACAGTAATAACACATACCTTTGGCTTTCCAACATTTCTCCTTTTCTTAAAAGCCTTCAGAGGATTTCTAATAACTTTACTTTTACTCATTATTATACTTCAACAAAACAGAGACTCAAGAAACAGAATTAATTACGAATATTTTCGAGATAACGACAGAGTAAACAAACATGAAACAATCGACAATCACACCAGCGATATATATTGAACCATCACAGGTTAGCCACAACACATACTTTATCTCACATCACTAAAATGTACCTGATGAACACGGACGTTAATAATAACACCATTTGACAGCAGTTTAACAGCGCCACAGTGGGTCACGCCTATGTAGAACACATTTCAAAAAAAAATTAAAAATAGTTGTAGTTTTCGGAATTGGATAAATTATATATCTATTAAAAGGTAATAGTCTGCAGATTCAGAAAACGCAAAAAAGTAAAAATTGAACTTTTCATGATTTTTGAGCCTTTCCGGAGCCCCTTAACGCGCCCGACGCAGTGACGCAAGCGCCACGTGGGCAGCAGCACTGCCCGCGCACACACTGTAATGTCGCTCCAGGCTCGTGAAGTCGGTGTTGTATTTGCCCTCCAGTCCGGAGACTGGATACGACGGATTCAGCTCCAACGCTCAACCGAAGAACACCAATACCTCATCTCGCGCCTGGGCGAGATTTTCGGCCATTGACATCAAAGGTAAGAGCCGCACTGCAGGATACGGCATTATCTTCCGTCGCGCATTATAGTTCAGCGGTTTTCACACCTCAACTCGTGGTTATACGGATTTCCTCTGATATCTCCGTCGCACGCGCATCACACTCTCTGTATTCACTTTGTTAGACTGTAGCGTTTACTCATATTACGGCTGAGCCGTTATTTTCAACATTATTAGGCCTTAATATTTTTGTACCACTTCACACGTGCGAGTATTTTACTCGTCCGTCGCGTTGCACTTCACATACATACATAAGTTGTTCTTCTTCAAGTATAAAATCTCACATAAAATTGATAATAGTGCATACATAGACATAAACATTGACAATAATAGAGTTGACACATAAATTTACAATTCACATTCACATTTCATATACGGACTCCATGACATCCACCCTCTTACACACTAATATGTAAATCAGGAGGTATCTTTCATTTATTCTGAATATTGGCATTTTCTATTCTTGTCTTGCAGGACCGACCTCCTGCGCGTTTTTACGTCCACAACTACACATAGAAAAGAAGAAAAGAGTACATACATACATTTTACATACACATCGACATTAACAATAATATAGTTGGCAAATAAATGTCCAATTCACATTCACATTTCGTATATGGACTCTTTATGTTAAGCAGCATCTGACACAGCAATAAGTAAATTAGAAGGAATCTTGGACTTGTTCTGAATGTTTGCTCTTTCTTGTTGTTGTCTTGCAGGACCGACCTCCTGCGCGTTTTTACATCCACAACTACAATAGAAAATACTACATACATATTTTCATAGACATCGACATTGGCAATAGTAAAGTTGACACATAAATGTACAAGTCACATTCACATTTCCTATATGGGGCCCATGTTAGGCATCATCCATCTTACACACTAATAAGTAAATTAGAAGGAATCTCTCATTTGTTCTGAATTTTTGCTTTTCTCTTGACTTGCAGGCCCAACCTCCTGCACGTTTTTACCATCACAAATGCACATAGAAAATACGTTCCAGCACTACTCACTACATGGAAAACAGGATTCGCTAAGGTCTGCTTCAGAGATCAAGCTACTTCTAGGATTGCTATTTGTAGTGCGTCGTTAGTGTACTTATTCTATCCTTGGCATTTGATAAATCTTCATACTATGTATAATATTTACAAGTGCTCGTTCCTGAGCGAGTGTGGGGGATGTTTTATCCCTTGAGAATCCTGATTTCATCACTGCTTTTTAATCGTCGTAATATTCCACATTCGTGAACACGTATTTCAAGCCATATTTCTGCCTTATTGATTCGACGACATGTACATGTTTAGCTTTGTGACGTGTGACCGATAATTTTACCGTATTTTTGTCATGTGTAGCTCCACTCATAATTCATTATCGCTAAATAAGAACGCGCATGTGCTAAAATAATGCTTTCGCTCCTACGTGCGTCAAGAACTCAGTGTAGAAAATATTGTTTCACTGCATTTTGTGTTCATTCCTCATACGAATCGTGTATCATATTTTCATTTATATTAACCTTATAGTTTCTCGAGCTGTAACAGTCTCTAAGGAAATATGTTTCATACTAGGTTGTTTTACATTCTGATGTCTGTGTAGCAAATCACTGTGCTGTGGTGTGTTTTAAATGTTATCATGTACCGTTGTTACTATCGACTTCACTGTTTCTTCTATACTCCTCATTGCTTCTTCGTGATGTTCGTTTTCATAATTACTTACCGTACATGCATCATCATACTTTGCTTTCCACACTCATACAACCATTCATTCTAAGACTTAAAACTAATAGTGTATTCTTTCTTACGTCGGCTTCGTGGCCCTTTCCTAGGTACCCTTGTAATATTAATCTTCATATTCATCGCCGTATACCCATATACTTATTCATTAAAAATATTCCACATAAATCGCCATTTATACTCATGTACCACCTACAGGGTTCTCGCACTAGAACCACCGCCCTATTTATTTCTTCCCACAAATATAAATAAACTCGTATTACTCTAATACACTTTCATTCCCTTCCTAGATTCACTCCATGCACGGTACGTCACCACAAACGTAGATTAACTAATTAATACCTTCAGTCGAATCTAATAAAACCTTTCACTCTCTCTACTTCAAAATATTATCAAGCAGTGAAATTTCATTTATTTCTCCATATCGCTTTTCTAAACATACAGTACTTACCTCAGTTCTTTTGTTTTAAGTTCATGTAATTACGTTGTGTGCGTATTGGTTGGTTTTTGTATTTACTTAGCTTATCTCCCGCGTGTTGTTCAATTCATGTTTACAGCTTTATTTTGCTGCTTATACTATAAGGTATCGTGTAATTAATAGCAACTAACATAGGTGAGTTCTATAATTACAAATTTGTGGATATGTATTCTCCTTGTACATTGAGCTCACTACTTCTAATGTTGTCTGTAAAGAAGTGTAGTTCTATAGGTGTATAACTGCTCCTCTCGCTAAATCTTGTACGATATGTTATTTTATAGTTTACGTCTCAGTCACACGCATTTTTCTATGTTTATATCTCATTCTACCTTTCACATCGTCGCTCACTTATGTGTTGTATGTAAGTCGCTTAGTTCTTTAAGTTATGTGCTAATCGCGTTCTTTCAAGTGTATATGTTGTTACTTCCCTTTTCAACTTGTCTTAATCCTGTTGTATATAGTCGGATAGGTCATTTCCTGTGTTTATTCTCTTCTACGTTGAATACTGAGAAATAAGTATAACTATGTACGTTCAATGGATTGTGTTAAGTTCACAAATTTAGCGCATTCTACTCTCCTTATAGTTTACTTGCGTCAATGCGCTCATTTTCTTAAAGCTGCATATGCTTAACTTAATGATATACTCTTAAAATTAGTGCTCTCTACAGTATAGTCGCCGACTTAGGAATAAATGTCTCCATTCGTTTAGTTTGTGTTGCTCATCTACGTCAGAGTAAGTAGCTGATAGGTACCCCACTTCATGTCGCTTCCGTTTTGTCCATCTGGTTGCGCGGTGTGAATGCCGATTCGCTTAAATTCTAGAATGGTTTCCGTCGCGGTGCGCAGTTTGTCTTTGCGCATCGTACAGGGGACACTGAACTCAACCTTGCTTTTTGCCTACTTGGCCCCTACGATCAGCTGTTAGCCGCTTCGTATATAATTGTTGAAGTAAAGGTACATTTACACTGGGATACATGTATCGCGACATGTATGAGCGACATGTCAATTTGACATGTCACGATACATCACCTCATACAAAAATTCACGGAACTTGTATGCGGACCCTCGAGCTCATACATGTCGCGTATACATTTTGTATATCGCTTTTTGGCCATATACGCGACATATATGGGCGACATTTGAAGAACTCGCGCATGCGCAGTACTATCATTTCCTGTCGTCTTGTCGACTGCCGCTTATTTCGACGATTAGCGCATGCGTAGTACCAGGCTCTTTGGCGGCTGTTTGAGTTTTGAAGGTGCCGACTGTCGTTTCGACGTTAATGTGTCTGCATAGAATATCAAAAAGTGCCATATGCAACATTATTCTTCGTGTTTGCGAGGCCATTGTGCAAGTTTTATCCCAAGAAGTGAAGGTAAAAGTTTTATATATATATCAGAGTATGTAATACATTATATAATTTTTTCATGCATCTGGCACGTATATCAATGTTTTGTTGTTATTCCGGCGGCCTCGCGTGATAATGCTGACAACGGATGCCGACAATCGTGTGTGAGACGTTGGCATTAGCTATCGCGCGACAATGCAAATGTTTTGTCATGAAATCTTCGTTTTACGAGGAGTCCCCAGTGGCTAAAAAACGGAGTGTTACTGCCAACTGATCCTCTGGTGGAATCGCTTCCCGAAAGTTTGTGTTGGTTTTGGACACAAGAGGAGCCACAAGTGATAACAAACCGCGGAAATCCTCCATACTCATCCTAACATAATTTCTAAAATATGCGCCATCCTCTAGCGTTAATTCGCGAGAAACTCTCTGTGCCACCATCTACGCTTCCTCCGCCTTTTCTTCCTATCGTCTTCCAAAAGAGCAAGTGTATCAGCACATAAAAATGTGAAAACTTCCAAATCGTTGTCGGAAGCTATCGCACAGTGATACGTATCAACCAGTGTAAACGCACGCTCATACATGTATGAGGTTGATACTTGTCAACTCATACAAGTCGCGATACATGTCGCAAAGTCGCATATACATGTATCTCATACATGTGCCGATACAAATCGCAGTGTAAACGCACCTTTAGCTCTGCTTTAAGGCCTGGCCAGACAGAATGCGGCCTGAACCGCAGCCGGCAGGCAGCACTGTTGAATCGCTCGTTACTGTATGGAGGCGGTCACACTGAGTGCGGCTCTGACGCACCGGCAGCCGGCCTGCCGCAACGGCCGCCGCCGGGTTGTCACAGATGACAGATTCGCCGCAAGCCGGAGCGGCTGCTTGCCTCTGATGGCGCACTCAAACTGCTCTGCTGTCACACTGGAAGCAGCGGCGTGAGGCGGTTTTCGTCTTGCAGCTCGTAGTGCATGCATCATGGACACAGAAAGACTCATAGAGGATGTGAGACAATACAACTTTTTGTATGATACACGCGATCCTGATTTGGAGGTAGGATACTTTTTCCCTCGATATACTCTTGATAGAAAGCTGAATTCTCAGAAATAGTGTTGTCACTGTGACGTCCATAATTTCCAATATCAACTACTGTAAACTCGAAGTATGGATCAACGATCGCCAGGAGAACCAGCGAAAAGACTTGTTTGTAACAGCTGTACCAGAAGAACTGGGATCCACTATCCTTCGGCTATTTTAACCTGATGCTTTTCGTCTATGCTTCCCAGGCAGTGCAGAAACCCCCAACGTTCTAGAAATCCTTCTTCAGATTTCTTCCACATCTCTGTTGTATGAGTTAAATACTTGGGCTATAGAACAGTCCATATTGCCTGGCACACTTGTTTCACAATTTCTGAGACTGTTGAATGTCCTAACCGAAAAGAAAAAGCTATTGTCTGGTGACTGTCGCCTGTAGTCAAGTATCTGGAAAAGATTAAAATAAATTATGCCGATAGAATGAATCGATAAGTTAACGACCAAAGATATGTTTGTTTAAATTCAATGACAATGTTATGGACACAATGAAACAAAACAATCTATTAAGTAGAAAGTTCTCTCTAGCGGGACATACGGAACTAGATGTTACTATCGTTTGCTGTATTCGTAAACACTGCAGATAAATTTATCACTCCACTCGTAACTACGTTGTGGGATAGCACTTTCTTCCGCCGGATCTTTCATAAGATACAGCAAAACTGAAATGGAATAAATTATATGACTTCTGTCTGAAGCACAAAGAGGCCACAAATGGTAAAAATTTACCTCAAACAAATGGCTAGTCTGTGCCTTGTACCAATTGGCTTTCTCCAGTTCATTGTGCACTTCTCGGTGCTACCTTTGTATCAGGCGATGCAGTTCCTCGAAACATTCTCGCGACATACGAAAATATTTGAAGAACCTATCTTCGTCAGACTCTAGATCAATACACAGACGATGGTATTCTCCTAAGCTTTATCTCTTGCTATTAATGTCGTGCACCGAACATCTCTTCTTGGTGCCATTTCGTATCGCTAGTGCGAGCTAATCATTTCTGCACTTAAAAAAGAAAAAGAAAAAAAAAAAACTCGCACAGAGGTAACGTGCCCCGCGTGAAGCTTCCAAATCGTCGTAAAGCCAAGACAATCGAGCTACGCATGCAAGCTTAATAATGGGGTTCGGCCCCTTCCACAGTGTAACAGATGACGCATCAAGAGTCGCTGCGGCCGGCCGTTGCCTGTGTGGCGTCCCTGGCCGCTGACTGGCCCGGCCTCCCGCTGCGCCGTCTGTCGCAGCGGCAGGCCGGATTCTGTCTGGCCAGGCCTTTAAGCGCAGCAGCACGGCTCCGTATACCTCATCGCTCATGCCTCTCGCTTAAAGCTCGCGCGCTGTGAATTAAGTCTTAAGAAAGTACAATATCAAAATACAAGGAAAATTTATTTTCACTAGGCTGCATCTCACTCTCTGCATGTTAGATAGTAAAAGAAAATTGAACATTCCTTATTGATTAAGCAGGATAGTAGAAGAGGGAGAGGGCGCCGGAAATATAAATATTGTACCACCTAGCTGGAGAGGAACCGAGCGCCAGTCGGTTTATTCGTCAAAGAGCGACAAACCTCCTACCTTCTTGCGTTTTACTGATGCAACAGATAAGGACAGAATGAGATTTGAATTTTCATTTAATAAATTTCCGCAAATCTTTATGTGGATACATACCTTTTATTTTACCATTTTTTATATTTCCTATCAAGTAGCACCTCGGATGTGGCTTGTCAACAATGATATACGGACCAACATATAACAATTGCCATTTTTTATTCAATGCCTTTAATTTCGATGATTTCGGATGCGTTCTTAGTAGTACCTCCTGTCCAATCTGGAATTCTGTTACGTTTTTCAATTTCCTGTCGTAAATTCCTTTCCTTATTTGAGCTTGCTCTTCCAATGTTATTAGCGCTCGCCGTGCTTTCTCAACTAAGACTACGTCTTTGTGCCGTAATTTAGGTATCGGTTTTGCCCATTCATCTGGCTCAACCTTTTCAAACATTAGTTCGGCTGGTGTGTGCCCTCTTGATGTGTGTGGTAGGTGATTTACTATGTGCTGAAACGGACCCAGGAATTCTATCCATTTCCTTTGGTTCTGTGGTATATATGTGCGGATAAACCTATTAAATTCAAGGAAGCACCGTTCGACGGGACTTGCTTCCGGGTGGAACTTGGATACTAAAATATGACGTATGTTTTGTGATTTTAAAAATGATTTCCATTGGTCACATGTAAAATTTGAGGCGTTATCAGTTAGGACTGCTCGGGGTTTCCCAGTGCGTGGTATGTAGTCTTCCAGAATTCGCCTTATATTTGGCCCTGACCTAACTGTTTTGACTGCGTACAGCTGGAGATACTTACTAAAAACATCATACAGGGCTACGATGTGTTTAACTCGGCCGCGGGCTTGGGGATAAGGTCCTGCGGCGTCAGTAGATACAAGATCTCTTGGTTGCTTTGGTATTATTGGGTTTAGTACGTTAAGACGTGCCCTATTCTGATGTTTGACCTTTTGACACACCGCACAGCGTCTGATTACTTGCTCTATACGTCGCCTCATATTAGGGAAATAACAATACGTAGAAATTTTGGCGGCACACTTTAGCACTCCATAGTGCCCCCATGTGCGGTGCATGTGTTGAATTAAGTTTTCCACATATTCCTGAGGTATGCACACACACACCACTTATCCATTCGTCGATCTCTTCTGTGAAAGAGGGCGCCATTATGTATAATGTAATACTGCTCTAAACGTTCGTGTGTTCTAGCCTGCAATTTTTTCCTTACCTTGCTCCATCTCGGGTCTTCTTCCTGTAAACGTTGCATGTTTTTGCACATTTTAATATAATATGGTTTAAAAGTTCCATCATTTATTAAAAGCACCTTGAAGTCTGATGTTTGTTCCTCTAACTCGTGGAAATCGGTAAGACCTTGCGGTAACCGTGATAGTGCATCTGCCAAAACATTCTGTTCCCCTTTTATGTACACCATCTCAAAATCAAACTCTTGGACATACATGCACCACCACGCTATTCTCTTATGTAACAACTTGCACGTCAGAAGAAAGGACAAGGCTTGATGATCACAGTAAACTTTGGTATGTTTTCCCCAAAGGTAATATTGAAATTTACGAAACGCCCAAACTACTGCTAACGCTTCTAGCTCAGTTACGGAATAAGATCTTTCACATTCTGTGAGGGTTCTACTGGCAAAACTGATTACATTGACTTCCTCCTTACCATCCTTTGTTACTATTTGAAACAGGCACGCACCGAGCCCCTGATAACTAGCATCGGTGCTTAAACAAAAATCCAATTCCATATTTGGGTGTTTCAGGATAGGCGCGTTAATCAGCGCCTGCTTTATCTGCTGAAAATCATTTTCACATTCTTTAGTCCACAACCAGCTGTGGTTTTTACGCAGTAAGTTTAATAGTGAACTACTGTTCAACAATTGTTGCGGCAGAAACTTCCTGAAAAACTAGGCCATTCCTAGAAAACCTTTTAATTGTTTCTTAGTATAGGGTGTTGGGAAATTCTGTATCGCATCTAGTTTACTGGGGTCAGGTAGAATTCCTACTGGTGAAATAATATGCCCTAAGAATTTTATTTTTTCCTTTCCGAATTCAGACTTTTTAAAGTTAACTGTGACATTGTATTCATCAAATTTTTGAAAAATCCTTTCCAAAATACTTACATGTTCATCCCATGTTTGAGTTGCAATTAATAGATCATCAACGTAGAGTGTAACCTGGCTAAGCAGTTCCGGTCCAAGTACCCTGTCTAATGCTTCAATAAATACACCAGCGCTCACATTTAATCCGAAAGGCAGCACCCTAAATTGGTAGCTCCTCCCGGCATTTATGAAAGCTGTATACTTTCTACTCTCTTCATGTAATAAAATTTGCCAGTACGAAGCTTTCAAATCAAGGGATGTTAAATACTTAACGCCATGAAACTTTAATAGCTGCTCTTCTAGATTCTCTGGCCTTGTTCTTATAGGAACGATGATTTTGTTTATTTCCTTCGCGTCTAACACCAACCGCACCGTTCAGTCAGTTTTACCAAAACTGTGAGAATCGGACTGCAATAAGGTGAGTGCGATGTTTCAATAACCCTCCACCTAATCATACGCTCTATTTCTTTTCTTACTGCCTCTTTCTTTGCCCAAGGGGTGCCATATGACGTTCTACAATATGTTTCATGCGGGTATACTTCCATTTTATACTCATATCCCTTAATAACACTAGGTTGTTTACGAAAAATGTTATGATATTTGAAGAGTAATTTTGTCAGTTCACTTCGCTGTTCATTGTTAAGACAAGTGGATTTACTTATTTTACTGTCTACTATTTGCTCATTGAGGATCTCCCTACCAGCGTCATCAAGTTCCATCTCCTTTGCCATTAAGGATTGGGGGTAGACAAGTTTAACATTAATGTCTGGTATCGGCCTAATCTGATTTGTCATTGTAGTTCTTATTAAGTCCACAGTCAGTGTGCGCTCCCCTACATGAAATTGGCATTCCCCGCTGCAGATGTCTATTTTTATCCCATATCTTCTGAACACCTCCATACCAAGTATACAGTTCACTATAAGTTTGTCTACCAACAAGAAAGTACACTGCAAAATTACAAAAAAAATGGCTATGAGCACTATGGGACTTAACTGCTGAGGTCATTAGTCCCCTAGAACTTAGAACTACTTAAACCTAACTAACCTAAAGACATCACACAACACCCAGTCATCACGAGGCAAAATTACACCACATATGCTAATGGGTATGCTGGCCTGTAATTTTATAACTTTACATTTACTTCCCGTCGCCGTTACGATCTTACAGTTCTCTACAGGTAGTGTGGGAACATTTACTTCCCTCGCTATCTCTTTGAACAAGCTAGTAGACATTAGGCTTGTCGACGCGCCAGTATCCAAAACAGCTAGTACATCTATGTTTCCCACCTTTACCTTTATTGTTGCTTGAATAATTTCACGTACCTTGCGTGTTGTTTCTTTCTCTTCGATAAACAAGTCTTCTTTCATTTCTGCGTCCTTATCATACCTTAAAAATAGATTCCGGATATACTGTATGTGTAGGTTTGTTGCAGTGTTTGCTTCCTTCTTTCCGTTCCTGTTCGTTTTAGTCGCTTATATTAGTACTGTGGCACACTGATAGTTCATTACCTTCTTCCTCTAGTCACGCTCGATTATTATTTCCTGGGGCCGGTAAAGGTATTGTTTCATTTTCTGCCGTCACTTCTACTATGTTTACCGTATGTTCGCGTGCTCGCCAGTTCGTGTCCCGGTTGTTTCGATTTGACTGTACGGGCTGCCTGTTATCTCTCGGATCCCAGTGTTGCATATTCCGTTCCTGGTAATTTGCATTTCCTTGTCGCCTGTTGTCGAAGTTTTCCCTCGAATTTTTACTGTCTCGGCCATTACCGTACCTATGGGGCTGATATTCAGTTTCGTACCTTCGGTCACCCTGTGGCTGATGGGTAGACCGATTGTACGGATTTTCGTTGTGGCGCGGCGGTGCATACGGATGCCATTCATTCATACGCACACGACCGTTATAATTTCCAAAGCCATTGCCGTTACCGTAGTTCTTCCCGTTTGGGTTGTGCCCATTACCGTTACGATAACTAGGCGCGGCTTGCCCATCCTCATGAATCAGATCTATTGAGTCGAGCACTGAAAGAAAATACTCGAGATCATATTCGGGAACAGTTATTAATTTTTCCCTAACATTTGCAGGTAAATTGTTCTTTAAGATTTTCAGTACATCGACATGACATATCGGATTATTCCAGTAACGGGTCTTGTTTAGGTATTTTTCAAAATAGCTTCTTAGCCCCCCGAATTTTGAATGATATGGTACTGGGTTAAATACCTCTCGTCTTAACCTCTCCTGGATAGCTGTTGACCAGTATTTATCTAAAAATGCATTCTCAAACTGATCATATGTCTCGCAAAGTTCTGACGTCTCCGTAGCCCACAAAAGGGCATCACCCTCGGTGTGTCGTACTACATATTTAATCTTTTGAGCTTCTGTCCAAGTCCTGGGCAGTACATGTCTAAAGGCTCGGACAAACACTACCGGGTGCGTTCGCTTTTTCTCATTTGAGAATACGGGAAATTGTCGATGTTTTATTAAGCTCTCATCCATTAACAACGCTGTCCAGCACGGCGGAACAGCATTTCCCTGCGGTGATGGTATATTTGTTTCAGCAAAGTTTTGCCCGCTGCTTGCGTCGCGCGTCGACACTGGCGGATGGCTGTTTATCGCTCCGCTTACCGCCCCAGACGATGATATTACCGTACTTTGTTAACTATTTCGTCTCTTAACCGTTGTTATAACTGTCTGATGTCATGTCCTAAGCGTTTTAAGATTTCTTCTTCCTTGTCCCCCATTACTTCCTTTACCGCTTATAGCGTCCCCAGTGCTATATTACGAAAAGACTTAAAAAACAATATTTATAAAGAAGAGACATTTAAAAATTGAATAATATATTTTTATCATGTAGCCGTAAAACAATAATTTCTCTGTCGAGAAATGCAAGGAAATGCAATGCAAAGAAATAATTTATGACAAAATTCTCTAAAGAGACGACAAGATAGGCTCTTTTGTTAATTTTTTTAGTCGACTTCACTTCTTCACTTGTCTTGATGATGTACAGACGGACATCTTGCGAGTGCTGGCAAATGTAAGCATATTTGTATGAGTTAAGCATATAATATACTGATTTAATATTATTGTGCACTTTTAATTTGTAAGAGGTGATCCCGATTTCATGTCCGCCTTCCTTGAATTAACCTGCATTCAAGTAATTTACAGTTCAACAATCGCAGCTGCCGATGCAGCCAACGACGCCATTACGTGGCGATATTAACTTATGAAAAATTAGCTATTAACATAATATTAATTTTTCTCCACAGCCGCCCGACGTTGCAGAAAATACTTAGCTTTAAGATTCTTATTTTCAGTACCATAGCCGAGAGCCAGAGCATCTGACTCCATTGTACTGAATGTAATTATGTATGTGTCTAATTGTTGTAAAATATTAATGCCTATATGAATTCCTTTACATTTACAACAACAAAACCACACCCTGAGGAGACCTGGAGAAGAAAAAGTGTAGAAAAGAAAAAGGATTGCGAGAAAGAAAAATAAGTAAGGTAAGGCCTATTGTGCAAGCATTCTGTGTAGCTCTGTGCCGAATATCGAACCCATGTGCACATGAGATACCTTCGGTGTTTTGTGTATTTATATGTTTATTTTTGGAGGGGATAATTATTCGTGTGTGTATCAGTGTTAAAGATTCGTCAGTGGCTTAAAGTGAATTTATTATGGGTAAGATAGGACAAGCTAAAGCATCTGTACCAGACGAACAAAATTTTGTTAATATGGAAAGTGAGGGTCATTTGCAATACGCAAACGAATCCCAAGCCACCGCCTCGGATAACATAATTTCCGGAGCGGGGGGGGGCGAGGATCTGTGGTCGGTGAATGACGCTCCACAGCAGAATGGGAATAGAGTAACAACTCCACTGCCTGGGCAGGGGAGCCAATCGAGTGCTAGATTAAGCGGGGCACCAGTATGCTCATCGATTGCAGACCCATTTGCAGAATTTCTGCGTAGGCTCGAAGAAAGAGAGGGAAAGAGACGAAAAACTGGCTCAGATGCTACGTGAGAAAGAGCATCGCAACGAAGCGAAACTAGATAGGATCCAAAGCGAACTTGCCGAGATGCGGGACGCTTGCAAAGAAATCCCCGATCTTGTGCAAAGCTTAGCCGGCGAGATGAAAAAATTACAGATATCGCAGGCTAGGCTTGAAGACAATGTCCAGACTTTAACCAACCGCGTGGATAATGTGGAGGTAGATGTACGGAAAAGTATTGGCGCATACTTGGAAGTGCAAGCTCAAAAAGTAGAAAAAGAATTAAATGTGACTAGAAGTAAAGGATCGCGAGATATCTGCAAAGATCGAAAGCGACGTAAAAACAGCTGTAGAACAAGCGACTGCGGCCGCGAGTGTAAATATTGACGCTAGCGCTACCGCACTACGTGCCGAATTAACACAAATCCCGTGTGACAGCGGAGTTGCCAAATTGGCAAAGGGAGGTCGTGCGGAGACTATCTGCGTTGGAAAGCAATGTAAGCAGTGGCGGACAGATAATGAAACCGACCCCGCGCACTGATTACTATGATAATGCTGACGGTAGGCAGGGTGCGAGTGCGCAACCGCAACCTAATGCGAATTATGAGCACGGACAACATGCGATACCGTGCAGCGCACATCACGAAGTAATGAATGTCACAGAATGTAGCAATCAGATGTGCAAAAAAGAGGACAATGTAATAAAACACAGAACATTCCAACCCTTCAATAGTGAAAAACGAAATGTCCACCCTGTGGTATTTATTAAGAGCTTCAGGAATGTTTCCCAGGACATGGACGGAAAGACAAAGAATACAGTTCGTGGTCTCCTTTATTCAAGGTGACGCGGCACTGTGGGCCACCGACGTGTCCGAAAAAATGTCTAACGATGCAACAGTTTGAAGGTGCATTCTTGCAAAAATTCTGGTCCGATAGCGTCCAAGAAAGACTACGAAAGGAGTTGTACAGTCCAGAAATGTACAATCCTAAGATGGGAACGTTACGCAAATATTTCGAAAAGCATATAAACAAAACCAGGTACTGGGACGAGCCAATGTCCGATCGTGACATAATCAGATTGATAAAAATGAAGTTGCCCAGTGAAATTAAAAGATATTTCATCAATGTGCCGGAATACGATATAGAACAATTCATGGAAATAGTGGATTCTGTTGACTTATTGATCGGAGATATGAAAACCGAAAACAAGTGGAACAATGCAGGCTGTAATCAACAAAAAGCCCATTACAATAGCAGCCACAGTAACGGTAGTAACAACGGGAATAAGCAAGAGCACCGGCAACAGAATCGAGGCACAAACAATGGCAATGGTTATAACGGCAACGGTTATAATCGTCAAAATCGAAAGAGACATCATGATGGACGCATGAGTAATGGATATAATGGTAACGGCAAACCGCAATGGCGGAACAGCCGAAACCAGTGGCGTGGTTGTAATGAACCGACACCACAGTGGCAACAAAACACAGCGCCACAATGGAACGCCAACCCAGGTCCGTCACAGAACAGGTCAGGGAATTACAACTGACCACCGCAAAACCAGAGCCATACACAATGTCAAAATACGCCATCGGCGAGGCAGGGCGGCCAACCCAACAGTAGCAACAACAACAACCAGAACCACAATGTGAGGTTAGTGGAAGTGACAGACAACTGTCAACCCACTAATGCTCATCCGTTGAACTAAAGACAGCCACAATACGCTCTCCGTTGTTGGCTGCAGGATGGTGTAGTGAGGGCACATTCACGGATGACAGCCATAAACTTTGTATGCTGAGATACAATGAAGGAACAAAAACAGAAAAGGAACTTGTAGACATACCGCAGAAGTGTAACCGAACCGACAAAAGTGTTGTGCAGGCTATATTGCAAGCAGATATGTACGGAGCACCAATACAGATAATAGTCGATACCGGTGCGTCAACCAATGTCATGAGTACAAATTTTTACAAGTACCTGAGTCAAAATAATAGAATACCAGTATTGCCAGTGAAGAATTGTCGTGTAACAGGTGCAATAGGTGCACAATCTCATATCATAAAGCACCAGGTGCAAGTCGAGTTTACGGTAGGAAATGAAGCAATGAAAAGCTCGTTCCTAGTAGTTAAGGGATTAGGTGTTGCTTGCATCCTGGGGATAGAATTTTTACGCCAGAGGGACGCAAAAATCGACCTCTTGTGCGGGGAAGTAAGCCTTATGAATGAGGGTAGACGTGTAGTTTTGCCGTTGTTGAGGACACGGGAAGTGCACGGTAAATATTGCCGGAGCTTTCAGTCGAGATTCGAAGGAATACAGGTAACGAATTTATATTCTGACTTAAGTACAAGACAAGCATATTATAAAGAGTTTATTACTGAAGACAAAGAGGAAAAAAGGAAACTGATAGCCATGAAAGTCAGAGAGTCAGAACATTTGACTGAAGCACAACAAAACGAATTGACTCAGCTACTTACAGATTATGAGAATGTGTTTTCGGAACAACCCGATGTTATCGAGGGCTACACCTATAACATCAAAGTGATACCTCACGTTACTTTCTGTCACGCAAACTACACCATCCCGTGGTCAAAGAAGGAGGCAATTACGAAGGAAACAAGAAAAATACTTACAAAGACTTAAAGAAGTTTGCTCAGTAGAGCAACGTTTACATATATGAATAGTAGGTTAAGTTTATAGTGTATTTTTTTTCTGTGTGTAAATGTTCAGATTTTAGTGTAACATTTAAAGACAATGAGGCACACAAGATTAGTGTGATTCAATTTTGTAGATGTTAAGGATTAATAGTATTTTAAAGCAATTGCATTTTGAAAAAAAAATGAACGTAGGTTTAAGAATATTTTACAAATTTTATGTTGAAAAATGCTTAAAAAAAATTCAACAGCATGTAACGATGAAAGAATTTTTCATTAGTGTGTCATGAATATTTTTGAACTGTAGTAGTAATGAAACTTATGAAATTCAATATTATAGAGTATATGTTGTTCCATGTATTTATGTCTATACCGATCTTGAAATATGTTCAATCATAATTTACTAAACAACATGAGTGCAGGGTGTACATCACCCAAGATACCTCATGTGTTGTGGACAAGGTACAAAGCAAATCACTAAATGCGACTACCGCTAAGCACTGTTAAAATATATTGCCATCTGCTAAGGCAAAGATTTGCACGAATTTTTAGTGTAAACAAAAGTCACAAATCTAACATTAATCTAGGAACTTGCACGCTAGTCCTAGATTATAAAATGTGTACAATAATGCGAGGGGCAAAGTTTTGTAAAGTCGAGCCTGGCTCTGGAGGGCAAGTACGCAATGAGTGGGCAGACATGACATGGGGACTTAGCTCAGATGAGACGGAAATACAATTGCATAGTCAAAAAAAATCTGAAGGCAAGTACGACTCTAAGTGGAAAATGAAAAGAGATAATTAGTGCGAGAGACTGGTAAAATCCAGCACGAGCCAAAATCCAGTTCAGACTGAATGAAATACATTAGTGTTTGTGAACTAATCGAAACAGTTACTTCAAGCAGTGTGAGAAACTGTGAAGGTGAAACTGTGATACGGACAGTGAAGTGCTAGTATTGAACGTTCAACAGCGGTAAGGACGCCAAATGCCAATATTACGCACGAGAAACTGTGAATTTGCTTATAAATGTGAACTGTTAACGTGAAGTGAACCCACAGTCAATATTTTTGGGACAGACTGTAGTTTCAGTGAGCACAACAATGCGAGATTGGAATGCGATGCGTGGACTGTTGCAAAACAGCAACCGCAGAAACGGCGAATGTTTGTGCTAAGCTCGTACTGGGACACTCACCAGTGCCTGCGAGTGCGGCGAAAACATAAATAATTTTATCAAGACAAAAACTGACGTGTAATGGAAACAGTGGCGCATCAAAACTTCATTCACGGAAGAAGATCCATGTCATGTATTCTGCAAGACAGTGCTCTAGCTTGACACTCGGAAACTGGCGAAAACATAACAACAACTGCCGCACTAATAAATGTTTCTTTCCCACTAGCGTAACCATCTGCAGCGGGAAACAAATACTACGTTGGTTGTGTGAATGTTTCATGTACTACGTCGGAGATGCGTAGCAGAGCTGACTCCTGCCAACAAGCGCGGGGGGCGAATATCATCCCACTCCGCCACGTCCGGGCGAGACAGAAGCGCATCGCCAACCGTGCAGCCGATCAGCTGATTCTGACGTTCCGCGACGGCGAGAGACACGCTGGCGTCGAGCGGGCGTTGACCTCTCCGCAGCCGCCACGAACGCCGAGCACCGAACACACCAACCGACGCCGTCGCGAGCTAAACGTCGCGGCGTAGATCATCAACGACACCGCAATCAATTGTTATAATGACCTCATTTCTTTGCATAGTGCAACAAAAAAATATTTGTAATGTATGCACATCCTGTACTCCAATGACATCCCAGAAACAATTAAGTGAAAGTGACCAAAGCAGTTAGTCTGTCGCTCCGCCGAGGTTTTCCCCAGGTTTCCCTACGGCCGCGCCAAATGGGGAGCGAACAGTTGACACCCCTGGGACTTCAAGTTTATGGACTAACTCGTGATTGTATACCTTTGAACACTGCAAAAGTTGCAACCCTAAAAAGAAGCAGCCAAAATGAAATTAATTGTAGTCTATGTCCTTTTGTACATGACTGTATACGTAACCAATTGTATATTATATTGTTATGTGGATAATTTCATCTGTATTACACTTTGTTGAAGACAGATGCAAAGAAGTTGAAGACCTTCTGAAGAAAGGGAACCTTGAATTAGCATACAAAACAGTGAAACGCTTCTTCTCAGGAGGACAAAGGATTAGATGTAATGCCCTAATAAGAGAGGATAATAAGTTGGTGTATAATCATGAAGATATAGCACTTACGTGGAAGGAATACCTAGAGAAATTATATGGAGGCAACGTACAAGATGACACGATTGAAAGTGAGGACGAAGTAGATAAAGATGAACTAGGAGACAGCATACTAAGGTCTGAATTTGATCAGGCACTACAGGCACTTAAGCACGGAAAAGCACCAGGAATTGACTCATTGCCTGCAGAAATCATCAAAGCAGCTGGAACAGAAATAAAAGATAAATTGTATAAATTAATCTGCCAAATATATGAAACTGGAGAGCTGCCTGAGGACTTCAAAAAGTGTATTATTGTTCCATTATCAAAGAAATTGCCAGCAAAATCGTGTGCACAATACAGAACCCTCAGCCTAACATCACATGCATCAAAAATTTTGACGACCATCCTCCTCAGAAGAATTGAAGGGAACGTGGAATGCATGCCCACAGAAGACCAGTTTGGCTTTAGAAGAGGGAGAGGTACGCGAGAAGCCATTATGGCCCTAAGGCTCATAATAGAAAAAAGAATGGAAAAAGGAAAGGACACCTACATAGCATTTATTGACCTCGAAAAAGCCTTTGATAAGGTTGAATGGAAAAAACTATTCCAGATATTGAGGGAAACTGGAGCTAAGTACAAGGACAGGAGAACGATATGGAACATATACAAAGAAGAGGTGGCAATAGTGAGATGTGGGGAACATCAACAACAAGCAAAAATTAAACAGGGTGTGAGACAGGGATGTGCACTCTCCCCTGTCCTCTTTAATATGTACATACAGAAAGCAATGGACGAGGTCAGAGAAAAGTTAGGACAAGCTAATGGAATCAGGATCCAGGGAAAAATAGTTGATATGCTGCGTTTTGCGGATGACATTGCTGTCCTAGCAGAAAATGAGGAAGAATTACAAGTAGTGTTGGAGGAAATTGAAAACACTCTTGCTACATGGTACAACATGAAAATTAATAAGTCAAAAACAAAAATCTTAGTTGCAAGCAAACAAAATAATCAAGCAATTACGAATATAAGGCTGAATGGAGAGAAGCTGAAAGAAATACAAGACTTTGTCTACTTGGGAAGCAGAATAACATCAGATGGTCGTAGTAGGAAAGATGTAATAAGTAGAATAAATCAGGCAAAGATTGCATTCTATAAAAGGAAAGGACTCCTCACATCAAATATGATAAGTCTGTCGTTAAGGAAGCGGTTAATAAAGACCTTTGTTGGGAGTGTGCTTCTCTACGGCAGCGAAACCTGGACACTTGGAGAGGACGAAAGAAGAAGGATTGAAGGATTCGAAATGTGGTGTCTGCGAAGGATGTTAAAAATTCCATGGACGGCCAGGATGACAAATGAAGAAGTCCTGCAGAGAGCGGGGAAGTTCCAGTTCTTTGGAAGACGGTCAAGAAGAGGAGAGATATATGGATGGGACACATTCTGAGGCATGAAAGTCTTCTCCACACTATAACGGAAGGCCTTGTGGAGGGCAAAAGGGCAAGAGGCAGACCTAGAAGAAAGTACGTAAGTCAGATAATGCAGGACCTAGGATGCGGAAGTTCCACGGAATTGAAGAGGCTGGCCGACAATCGCACTGAATGGAGAGCTGCTGCAAATCAATCTTAGGATTGGCAACTTAAGAAGAAGACACTTTGTGTGCAACACACCTCAGTAATTACAGCATACGATATGACATATGTAAACTGTGAAAGAAAAATCTGCGTGTGGACACTGTGGACATGAAAGAGGAAATATTTATGTCAAAAAACACGAACATTTTTTATGACATAAACATTTCGGGGGGCAATATAGCGTCCCCAGTGCTACATTACGAAAAGACTTAAAAAACAATATTTATAAAGAAGAGACATTTAAAAATTGAATAATATATTTTTATCATGTAGCCGTAAAACAATAATTTCTCTGTCGAGAAATGCAAGGAAATGCAATGCAAAGAAATAATTTATGACAAAATGATCTAGAGAGACGACAAGATACGCTCTTTTGTAAATTTTTTTTAGTCGACTTCACTTCTTCACTTGTCTTGATGATGTACAGACGGACATCTTGCGAGTGCTGGCAAATGTAAGCACATTTGTATGAGTTAAGCATATAATATACTGATTTAATATTATTGTGCACTTTTAATTTGTAAGAGGTGATCCCGATTTCACGTCCGCCTTCCTTGAATTAACCTGCATTCAAGTAATTTACAGTTCAACAATCGCAGCGGCCGATGCAGCCAACGACGCCATTACGTGGCGTATTAACTTATGAAAAATTAGCGGAAGCGGAAAACTCGCCCGCTATTAACATAATATTAATTTTTCTCCACAGCCGCCCGACGTTGCAGAAAATACTTAGCTTTAAGATTCTTATTTTCAGTACCATAGCCGAGAGCCAGAGCCAGGACTCTGACTACAATACAATGGTTAACGGAGGTAAGAAAAATAGTCTCGCGCGTGTGTGGGCCGCAATTTTAATTAATAACTAAAGATTTCTTGCTTTATAGTGAACTGACTAGTCGAGGAAATTAATATGAAAAGTTTATTACATTGTTCAACTTGTATGCTCGTGTTTTAAGATTCAGCGAGTCTAACATTCATTAACGTAACAAATAATTTGAGATTAATATTGTTAAAAAGGAGAACGTCAGGAAAGCATTTAATCGTAAAATCAAAATAAAATGAAATATCATTTTTATTAAGGCCCACCACGTAAGTCGGCAACAATCAAAAAATAATAATAACAATAATTATATATTAAATTACGACGGCCGACGGAAGCGAGACGCTTCCACATAGGTACGCTGTTCACGTACGCATTTTTCTGCGAACGTTGTATTTTCGTCCTTTGCATTGCTCTTTACCGATTCATAAAGCTGCACAATGTCTGAGTTGATCCTCTTGTGTTCTAACTTGAGTAATCCTACATCCAATGTGATTTTTTCGACATGTTCTGGCAAGTCGTCACAGAAAGAATGTAGTTTCGCTACTTCTGATTGTACATTGTCTAAGTTGACCTGCGTATTATTTTGCATTGCATATAAATTCTCTTGGGTTTCTCTAATTCCGGATAGCTCCTGTCGATACGTGTGTGTTAGTGTTTCAAATTTTTCGCCCATTATGCCTTTTAATTTCTCACCCATATCGTGAACCGAAATTTGTACTTGTTCATTAATTTTCCTGTCCACCTCCGTGGAGATTTGTGAAATCTGCTGTGTGAACTTCGTGTCCAGACTATTGAGTTCTGTGCGCAAATTTTTTACCTCGTCTGAAATGTGTGTCATGTTTGTATTAACCTTCTCGATCTCGGACTTTACTGTGGTCAGGTCTGCTTTCATATTAGTCATGTCTGCTTTCATATTAGTCATGTCTGCTTGTATCGATTGTAAACTTGACATTTTATTCTCTAAACCTGACATTTTTGAATTTATGTCTGCTTTCATTGCATTCATGCTTGTTTGTATGGATTCTGTCGAGGCTCGAAATAAGGCTTGCATATCTTCCGTATTCACTTCCGGCCTACGCCTGTCAGCATCCGCGTCCGTACTACGCGTACTGCTCTCATTTAAAATATTCTTTTGCCTCGAGGTGCCATTAGTTACGTCTACTGTAATTAACGTATTGCTTGTAATTAAATGTTCTGTATTCACGGACGTCGAATGCAACAATGGCATGTCGCGCCCAGCATCCAAATAATCACCGCTAAACGGTTCCAAATCACTCATTGTTGCATTTTGCAAATGAACATCCACTACATTGGCATTCCGATTTTCGAATGACATTTCCTTATTGTTTTGACCCTCCATTATAGAAATCCTTATACCACTGCAGTTATCAAAATAAAAATTTTCTTTTTTAAGATTTTACTTCCGCGCTACTTCTCACGCGAAAAAATGCATATACAGTTGTATGTAATTGTAGTTTCAACTGTTCTTCAATCAATATATTTTCCGTACTAATAAAGAAATGTCATTATCTGTACTTGACTACAATAGCGTTAATCTCTGAAGCTTTAGGTTCTGGATTTTAAGAAATAGGTGGATGGATTTTCTAATAGGTCTACTGGGAACGCATTCTCTATATGCATTGCGCGGTCCTACCTGATTTTTGTCTTGTAAATGGTACTTTCTCTATTGTGCTTTGTTGTGTGCTCTTGGTATTGTCGCCTTCTTCCTTCTAATTTATTCATTATTTCCTTTTGATAGTATTTCTTCAGTATCACATCACCGTCTCGGTCACATCATCAGCGTACACGGAACATAAAGAAATTGTTAACATACATGTATATTCATTTTCCTAACAATACTAGTACTCACAGTTTTGCCCACTACGTATCGTGCCTGTCACCACTTTATAATATAATAAAATAATGGAATAGATGATAATAAAATGTTGAAATGCGTGGCTTTTTAAAATGTATTGAATTAATGAGATTAGTTTTTCGGCATGAATGACAAGCACAATAAGAAGCTGGGCTATGCCTGGAAATAAGTTCGTATTAGTTCATATTATTTTGCAGGGCGAAGTAGTTTCTTTCTCCGCTGTGGATTTGTGCTTACCATTCTTTATAATGCTACGTTTGGTCGCCGTGTTCACCTTTGAAGTCTTCACCGTGTTCCCATTAAGCTTATCGGATCTTCGTAATTTTCCAAAGTACACAGGTGGGCTTCAGTTCTTGTAATTATTGTACTATTTGAAATAACAACTCACACGACCTTTCTGTTAATAAAACAATACTGTATTTTACTAAACGGTGCACATATGAAATACATACTCCTCACTTAATTCATAGCGACCCCAAAATGGCGGTCTGCAATTATTCGCTAAAAATGGCGTGCTTCTCACTCGTTCACTAGCTGAGCGCGAATCCTTCCTTCCTCCTACTGGTACCAGAAAAAAATCCTCTGTTTTTTAACAACTGAAAGTCAAAAAATACATGACGGAAACCATAGGCTCTATGATGGGCTACCGCTTCATCTTCTCTCTTTGCCTTTAAAGAAGACGAAAACATAAAGGAAATGCAAAAGGTTTATCACATTGCCTACTAAAGGTTTTTCGGCCCCTATGCACCCCTTTAAAACTTTTTTTATACTATCAAAAACAGTGTTGATCACAATTTATTTATTACGGTGACCGGTTTCGACCACTACTGTGGTCATCTTCAGACCAATGTGTAAGAACCTCCTTCTACCGAGAATTCTCCAACAGAAGGAGGTTCCTACACATTGGTCTGAAGATGACCACAGTAGTGGACGAAACCGGTCACCGTAATAAATAAATTGTGATCAAGACTGTTTTTGATAGTAAATATTTGTAACACATTGATCGCCGTTCACTCCCATAATGTATTCAAAAGTAACCTTTAAAACTTGTTCACGAAGATGGCGTTGCACTGTTGAGAGAGAGACTAGAGCTGCTCGGATACTGTTCACTTTCTTGCGAATTTCAGGCGCAGTACGAATCCTCTGACGTTTTCTCTGTACACATATGAACTCATCTACCCTGTATGATGTTACTTCGGGTCTTCCAGATCGCCAAACACATTTGTACCGGATTGCTTAAAGTTGCTGCAATGTATACACCACTGTAGATTGGGCTACGCCAAATTTCGTTGCTATTGTCCTAGTACAATTGTCTTTCTGACGCAGAGTTACTATTACAGCAAGTTTTTCTACTCCTCTCTCGTGCTTCCATCCCATTAGAAGCTAATATGCTATGAACCGGATCGAAGATACAAACATACTTCTATATGCACACAATGTACTGTAGACTACTACGAACTGATTGCTACACAGGCAGCTGAAGGACTGAGGCCTATTCGAATGGAACTGTCTCAGATAAAGCCACATCAGTGTTGCTGTTGATGCTCATCAATGCCCCTCTATGTGCTCAACCAAACGAATGCACCACAGAGACATCGATACATGTTTTTCAGTCTGGAACCGCGTGACCGCTACTGTCGCAGGTTCGAATCTTGCCTCCGGCATGGCCGTGTGTGATGTCCTTAGGTTAGTTATATTTAAGTAGTTCTAAGTTCTAGGGGACTGATGACATCAGATGTTAAATTCCATAGTGCTCAGAGCTATTGGAACCATTTTATTTTTGATACATGTTTATACTAGTTTAATTATCAAAACGAGGATGTGATAAAATATTCAAAACGAAATCCCTGTTTTAAACACATATCCATAGTCGATCCGTAGCTGATCGAAAACTTTTGACGGCTGTAGTGTATTGTGTGTCAGTTATCATGCTCCATTACAGATTACGCTGCAAGTAAATTTTTGAGAACTTGTTTTCTGATAAATCTTCAAAGAACAAACATGAAAACATTAGACATTCTCCCACCATAATTCAGGTCAAAAGTGAAATAAACTCACCAACTGTTGCGCTCATTGTGCAACAGACATCTTCGTTTGTGTGAAGCGAGGCTATATGCCATAGCAAGTGCATTTTTCCATTTCTCCTAAGCTTGCCACTCAAAAACGTTTCGACATCTTCAGCTTAAGAGAACGACATTTTTCATATTCAGCGGTTAGAATTGCTAAAGCACTTAATGCGGACTCGGACATTGTGTTCCTAAGAAAAGTTTTGATTAGTTCCAATTTAGAAAACGATCTTCCTTCCGTAGCAGAAGTAACTGGCAGAGTCAAGTGTCCCTGAAAAGCTGTGCGTACATTAGGCAGACTGCTTGCAAGAAACATGTTTTCAACAAACTAAAAGTTTTGCGAGGTCTCTAATTGACATGTTACCTCGTTTTCAAATTTGTTCGACATAAGTGTTTTAGGCCAATAATGTGAAAATTCATGGTAAGATCAGATTCATACTTTCTGGCCAGCTTTTCTACTCACTTCTGAATATCTTCATTTTCTAACCTAAAAAGATGAAGAGGAGGTAAGAAAGAAAAAAAGCCCTCATAAATCTTTTGAAAGCTGGTAAAACATTTATTTAATTGTTGAATTATTCATCAGGAGCATTCAAACTGTAACCTGAAAACTTTAGTGTATCTCAAGTCTACGATCTGCAGATGGTTCAAATGGTTCAAATGGCTCTGAGCACTATGGGACTTAACTACTGTGGTCATCAGTCCCCTAGAACTTAGAACTACTTAAACCTCACTAACCGAAGGACATCACATACATCCATGCCCGAGGCAGGATTCGAACCTGCGACCGTAGCAGTCGCGCGGTTCCGGACTGCGCGCCTAGAACCGCTAGACCACCGCGGCCGGCACGATCTGCAGAAAGCTAGTCAAAAATACCTTTTGTATACGTTTTTCAGGTCAAATTTGGATTAGTGCTCCAAACATTCGCTGCGAAATGTGCCCTCTCATCAGAGGAAGTTCTGGAAAGGAACGATCCTCCAGCTAAACGACAGTGAAAAATGTGAATGATTCAAAGTTTCGCGTACATCTTTTGTCGCGTGAAGAAAGCGCATTCCAACAGTGATGGGTTTATCAAAAAAAATGGTTCAAATGGCTCTGAGCACTATGGGACTCAACTGCTGAGGTCATTAGTCCCCTAGAACTTAGAACTAGTTAAACCTAACTAACCTAAGGACATCACAAACATCCATGCCCGAGGCAGGATTCGAACCTGCGACGTAGCGGTCTTGCGGTTCCAGACTGCAGCGCCCTTAACCGCACGGCCACTTCGGCCGGCAATGGGTTTATCTTTTTGGTTTATAAATTGCACCACTTCCTTTTATAGGCAACCACTTGTGATTTGAAAAAATAACAGATGTCAGTAATAATTCCCATCGACAAATAAAAAGAAAAGATTGTGTCACAGGCCAACGCGATTTGGTTGTCAGGCGTCATTATTCAGTGATTGTAGACCGTGAAAGTTTAATGAAACCCTTACACAGGAAAAATGTACGAATTTAGACAGTCGAACATCGGTATTGATGAGGATAAGTTCTTTCTCCATAAAGCGAATGATTAACGAAAAAGCGCAAATGAAATCTTTGGTCACTGAACAACCGGGCTCCAACCCTTAGAAGATGGCCTCTGAAAATCGTAAATAATATACGTAACCCAAAACTATGCAATGAAATGCAGTTAGCTACTTAAATTTTAATTTATTATTCCGTAAACAGTCATAATCACACAGAGACAGAGAAAGACAAGTAAGTACAGAGACATATCACGTTGTACGTAAAGCCCTCTAGTGGTTAAGTTCTTAAGATCGGTGTGCGCCTAAATAACATCCTGGCGGCCGACCCAACAGGTGTCATATAGACATTTTATCTTTCATAGGCAACTTATAGGTTGCTACAGGCAATGTATTATGTATGTTAATTGTTGACTGTAAATTCACAAAGAAAGAATCGGTCCTATTCTGTTCATATGTCTCCTTTTAATAATTTTATATGGGTAACTGTATTCGTCTTTTAATGTATCACAATTGGTTTCTATGATAGTTATCAATTTTAAAAGTCTGCTACAGGTATTTTATATAATGTGTTTTTATCAGATTATGTTTTTTGCGTAAATGATGACTACATCCAAGCCGACAGTAGCGACATCTAGGGATGATGTAGGCAAACAGATTTCTGGTAGCCACTGCACTTCAGTAGCCAGTTGCAATAATGACTGTGTGGACGATGTGGCCTATTTTCACCTTATTTTAGTTCTATGTGACGATGCTGTGCTGGTTATATTTGTATGTTTTGACGATGCCATTATGGCCTTATCACTTTAGGACATGGTTTAAAACAGGTACGTTTTACCGTATTTTGTCTGTACATTTCCAAAAAATGGTTCAAATGGCTCTGAGCACTATGGGACTCAACTGCTGAGGTTATTAGTCCCCTAGAACTTAGAACTAGTTAAACCTAACTAACCTAAGGACATCACAAACATCCATGCCCGAGGCAGGATTCGAACCTGCAACCGTAGCGGTCTTGCGGTTCCAGACTGCAGCGCCTTTAACCGCACTGCCACTTCGGCCGGCTGTACATTTCCCTGGTTGTACGATAGCATATTGTGATACGTATTGCTGAATTATGTTGAAAGACGCACTGCTCACTAGGTGTATAAATTTGTATATTGTATATCTGAGGATGGCCATTACGGACTGAAACCGGTCATCATCTAAAGTATTGATATGGTGATCAAAGACTGGAATAAAAGACATTTGACAGTATTGGATCACTGTTTGTATACGCGACCATGTCGCAGTTGGTGGTTTTAAATGTGACGCAGTAGGATGACTCAGCTTCAGTTTTTGTCTATCCCCTGGAGCCGTTATTACAACGTTCGTGTCCATCACAGAAGACCTCGTGGGCAACTGAGAGCTGCCGTGATAGAAACATGGCGAGATGCTACGGCCAGGAGACTATGTAACGTGCTATTGTGCTGCACTGTTGCTTATGACTGTATTTCTCTCTCTTGTTCGCCTCAACCTTATAGCGGCTTTGCTGATTACATTTTTGTAACTTTAATTTTAACAGCTGCTTGATAAAGCGTAAATTTTATATTGAACACTAGTTCACTCTTTCCTCCCGATTTAAGTGCTTAATATTCGTTTCCCGTTGTTTTAAGATCTTGAAAGCAGAACAGATTGCAATTAAGCGGTCGAATTTGGATTCATGAGGTTGTTTTGATTGTGGTACTGTCCTTCCTGTTCGCCTACACCCTCTTGATCGGCTTCGATTAATCACACATGCAACTAGGTTCGAGTCAGATCCTTCGGAGGCCACACGGTATGGCATAAATTTCATTGTATTCCGTTTGTTAGAGTAAGCGGTGTGCACGCCAGGTGTAACACCACGATGTTACTAAACCAGTCCGTGCGGAGACTGATGAAATCATTCAGGATGAGTCTATGTACGTCAAGTACTCGGTACTTCCGGCATAACTGGTGAATGAAACAAAACCTCTCGAGAAACTTAGCTGAAAGCTTTACCCTGAAAACAGAAAACTACACGTGAAAGATTTATGTAAGATTTGTTGGCGGTGATAAATTATCGCCGAACGGACGCGATGTCAAGTCGTACAAGATAAGAGGAGCACAGCTTCTCGATGGGGCAGATAAGTCGGAGCGTGGGACTTGTGTATCGGAAGGTGAGCGCGATGGACGCAGCGGCGGATGCCAAAGCAGAGGTAGCAGCGCTGATGCCGCAGGTGAGACCGCTGTAGCTGTATACTGTATTCTCTACACTGTACCAAAGCCACCTAACTTGCGGGAGAAGAGCCGCTCTGTTCTGGCACCTCATAATCTTTTCTTAATCAGCCTATTCTCTATTGGTCTCAGAGTTACAAGTAACCTCATACGTTGAGTTTGCGTCGAAGGCGTTACCGATTACGATTTTTGTTTACAAGTCACAAAGACTATCGATCCCGCAATAGTGTAGCTCTCACAAAAATTGTACGGACGGTGAAAGACTCATCGTGAAATTGACAGGCCGCAGATGCTGCCCTCCCCGTAAGGGAACAGACTGCTCGCTCTGGAGTGCTGCAGGTGCTGCAGGACTGGTACCAGATGGTCCATGTGGCCCTCCACCGATGACGTAAGTTGCGGCAGTGAATAGCATTCATCAATCCCTTGTACGTAATTTTGGAAGTTGATATTGTCTCCTGGCGTTGCTACTTTCTTATAGACAACCGCATAATTTGCGAACAATCTTAAAGAGCTTCCGCCGCTTTCTGCTAGATCATTTATATGCACTGTACACAGTAACGGCCCTATCACACTTCCTTGGAGTACTCCGGAAATTACATGTACATCTGTCGATTTTGTTCCGTTTAGAGTAACGTACTGAATTCTACCTACAAGGAAGTCCTGAATCCAGTAGTACACACTGTCCGATACTCGGTTAGCTCGTATTATTTTCGCTGCGGGACTGGGTCAAATGCATTCCTCAAGTCAAGGAACACGGCATCAACCTGAGCGCCGTTGTCTGCAATACTGTGGATCTAATGGAGGAACACAGCGAGCTGGGTTTCGCAAGATCTCAGTTTGCGGAAAACGTGTTCCGTAATTCTATAATAGATTGGCGTCGACACACTGGTCCTATAGTTGCGTGATTCTGACGTATGACCCTTCTTGGAAACGGGAATGACCTGCGCATTTTTCCAGTTGATAGGTACCCTTCGTTGCTCCAGCGAACCTCGATTAACTGCTGCTAGAAGGGGAGCAAGTTCTTTCGCATAATCTTTGTAGAATCTTATAGGTATCTCATCTGATCCCGATGTCTTTCCACGACTAAGCTATTGTAGTTGCTTTTCTGTTCCACGATCTGTTATCTCATTGTCTTCCATTTCAACGTTCGTATGATGGTTGAGAGGAGGGATCGACGGTTTTCCGCGGTGAAATAATTTCGGAAGACTGTATTTAGTATTTTGGCTTTCTCTCTGTTATCTTCCGTTTTTGTGCCTGAAAAAATGGTTCAAATGGCTCTGAGCAGTATGGGACATGACTTCTGTGGTCATCAGTCCCCTAGAACTTAGAACTACTTAAACCTAACTAACCTAAGGACATCACACACATCCATGCCCGAGGCAGGATTCGAACCTGCGACCGTAGCAGTCCCGCGGTTCCGGACTGCGCGCCTAGAACCACTGGACCACCGCGGCCGGCTGTGTCTGAACGGTCTCTGAGTAAATGAGTAGATTATTGCGAACCGCTTACCGATTTTACGCAAGACCAAAAGGTCCTACCGTGTTTAGTCAGATCGGCTGACAAAATTTTACTTTCAAAGTCACTAAGCGTTTCTCTCATTGGTCTTCTTACGCTCGTTTTCGCCTCGTTCAGCTTTTATTTGTCTGCTAGGTTTTGACTTTCGTTGAATGTGTGATGAAGCTCTCTTGGTTTGCGTAGCAGTTTTCTAACACGGCTATTAAAGCGCGGTCTGTATTTCCTATCCTTTAAGCCCTTGTTCGGAACATACTTGTTTAAGGCATATTGAACAATGCTTTTGAATATTTTCCGTTTGTTCTACACATCTTCGTTCTCAGCACTGAATATTTGTTACAAACTACTCAGATATTCCGCAATTTGTATCCTATCACTCCTGCTAAACAAAAATATTTTCCTACTTTTGTTAACATTCCTTGTGACACCTATCGTCATAGTTGCTAATCACAGCTGTATGATTGCTGATACCTTCCTCTACGTTAACTGATACGGTAAGTTCACCTCTGTTTGTGGCTAGGTGGTCTCGTAAGACATTTCCTTCTCGAGTTGCTTTTCTAATTATCTGCTCGAAGCTGAAGTGAAAATTGCAATCGGAAATGAATTTTCATAGCTTTAACTATAGCCATTTCAAAGTCTAGCACTGCTGTTTTCGGTGACCACACAAGCATCTTATTTTTCAATCGAGAAAAGAAGTCTTTGATATGTATTTTGACTTTTGTGCGGGAGCAAAGAAAATAAAGTACCTTCGTCTTCTTCTGCACTTCCGATGTCAACCTGTACGGTGTACAATTGTTTGAACTGTTTCGAACAACCATCAAATGCCCCGTCCACAAGAACAGCTTCATTTTCACGCAGTATTTTCTCAGCTTGTTCACAAACACAAGGATTCTTTCGTCAGGAACAGACCCATCGTCAATTTTCAACAAACTATTACCTTTAGTTAGTTTCCGAATGCCTTCGCTCAGTCGGATCTCCGAACTAGTGCATGGTTCTGGGTCGTCCTAGTAGCTTCCCTTCTTGCTTTACACAATGCAGTGTTGCAGTTCTCATAATTTGGTATATATGCGATGAAATCTAAACCGTGATCTTTCATACCTCGAAAATAGTCTTTATAAATTTGGAAAATAGGGACTGTCTTTGCTTCGTGGAATCTTTTCCTGCAGTTTTGCATTCATATCTCATTCTGCGCATCTGATTCGCCAGGCGGGCAAGAACGTTACTGTTCAGTCATGGTTCTGCCATTTGCAGCATGTCATTCTCAATGCAGAGAAGTCTTCCGAAGTAAGAGTGATTTCAAGTGTGCCGCAGGGGAGTATCGTAGGACCGTTACTATTCACAATATACATAAATGACCTTGTGGATGACATCGGAAGTTCACTGAGGCTTTTTGCCGATATATATAGAGGTTGTAACATTGGAAAATTGTACTGAAGTGCAGGAGGATCTGCAGCGAATTGACGCATGGTGCAGGGAATGGCAATTGAATCTCAATGTAGACAAGTGTAATGTGCTGCGAATAGATAGAAAGATAGATCCCTTATCATTTAGCTACAATATAGCAGGTCAGCAACTGGAAGCAGTTAATTCCATAAATTATCTGGGAGTACGCATTAGGAGTGATTTAAAATGGAATGATCATATAAAGTTGATCGTTGATAAAGCAGATACCAGACTGAGATTCATTGGAAGAATCCTAAGGAAATGCAATCCGAAAACAAAGGAAGTAGGTTACAGTACGCTTGTTCGCCCACTGCTTGAATACTGCTCAGCGGTGTGGGATCCGTACCAGATAGGGTTGATAGAAGAGATAGAGAAGATCCAACGGAGAACAGCGCGCATCGTTACAGGGTCATTTAGTAATCGCGAAAGCGTTACGGAGATGATAGATAAACTCCAGTGGAAGACTCTGCAGGAGAGACGCTCAGTAGCTCGGTACAGGCTTTTGTTGAAGTTTCGAGAACATACCTTCACCGAAGAGTCAAGCAGTATATTGCTCCCTCCTACGTATATCTCGCGAAGAGACCATGAGGACAAAATCAGAGAGATTAGAGCCCACACAGAAGCATACCGATAATCCTTCTTTCAAAAAAATTGGTTCAAATGGCTCTGAGCACTATGGGACTTAACATCTTAGGTCATCAGTCCCCTAGAACTTAGAACTACTTAAACCTAACTAACCTAAGGACATCACACACACCCATGCCCGAGGCAGGATTCGAACCTGCGACCGTAGCAGTCCCGCGTTTCCGGACTGCAGCGCCTAGAACCGCATGGCCACCGCGGCCGGCAATTCTTCTTTCCACGAACAATAGAGACTGGAATAGAAGGGAGAACCGATAGAGGCACTCAAGGTACCCTCCGCCACACACCGTCAGGTGGCTTGCGGAGTATGGATGTAGATGTAGATGTAGATGTATGTGCTCGGCACTTACTCCGTTAGGAATTCATATGCCCAACCAGTCCTTGTGCGCCTGGTTGCGATGACCACCCTCGGGAAGACACGGATTGCCTTATGTTGTTGTAATAATTCCCATTACTCACTTCCTATAGAAGTCAAGTAGCTCAGGCCTACGAGACTATACGGAAATGGGGGCTGTCGGCGAGAACATTGCCTAACTGACGGAGACAGCACATCCGCTGTTCGTGAACGACTGGGTGAAAATTAGTTGTGGGGGAGGCTCTAGTCGGAAAACCGACAGTGCAAACCTGGTTGGCCGGAAGTCTCACAGTACCAGCACCACCCACAAAAGGGTCGGAAGCACCACGGCGGAAAGCCTACGTAGTCGCGAGGGCCACGCAATGGGATACCCATCCAAATCTCAGGAAATGTTTCATTCACCACAACCCGCACGACCAATTGACTTCTGGGGCCCGCGTTGTAGTTCAGCTTGTACCCTGTCGACACTGGCTCAGTCACAATGGGACGTCCGCTTCGAGAGAGGTCTTTGACTCTGCCTGTCTCTTCAGTTTTTTTTCAGTTCGTTATGCTTGTTTTTGCCTGTGGTACTGTCTCTTACTAGCAACGATAACTGCGCAGTATCATTGTCACACATTTAGATTCTGCACACCGAACGACACATTCTGCCTTCTCCTGATCACTTTGAGGCTCTCCAAGTCAGATCTCCAACAATGGACAGACAACAAATCTCCAGTCTTTATCTTTAAAAATCTCCACGCTATCGTTATTTGAAATGATAGTGGGACTTCATGAACACGCTGTATTAATACTGTGTAATTGCAAACGGAAATCGTACTGCACTTAAATCATAAAACAACACTTAAAATTTGCTTTGAAGCCGAAAGCCTCTTTAAATATACGTAAAATCATGCGTTTAACGGGTTTCAGTTCAGTAAATTATGCAGCCGCGCGGAGTGGCCGCACGGTTAGAGGCGCCATGTCACGGATTGCGCGGACCCTCCCGCTGGAGGTTCGAGCCCTCTCTCAGGCATGGTTGTGTGTGTTGTTCTTAGCATAAGTCAGTTTAAGTAGTGTGTAAGTCTAGGAACTGATGACCTAAGCAGTTTGGTCCCTTAGAGATTCACAGACATTTGAACATTTTTTACACTATGGAGCACGTATAGCCGCTGGTACCTGGAAGTTAAATTTTGTTGTACTTGCTGACTCTTAGATATTCAGACTAATACACATGTACTTAGCCATGGACGTGCACGCGAAAAAGGAAGACGAGCTATGATCGCTCATGATTTAACATTTAGTTTTATCTTCGTTTCTTCACTCGTGCTCAAACCATCACTGCAAATTCGAATCTGTTAGCAAGTGCAACGTTTAATGAGAAGTTAAATAAAAAAATTAATGTAATTGGAACAGCGTGAAACGAAAATTACTTATAAATAATAGATTTAAGCTATCAGTCGTCCTTTTGAGGTTTTATTGGCAGATCTAGATTTCAGCTAGATACTAGCCATTCTCAATGCTAAGAATACAACAGATACATAAGTGATGCCATAAAAAAGCTGCAATTAATGGCTTAACTCATATGGTTTGTATATTACATACCACTATCACTTTTGATCAATGCATGTAATGCCTGTTGGTCGGGCTTCATCTACAGTTCATTGAGTACTAATGTTTGCGGAAGGCGGGCTGTGTGGAGAATACATCGGTTGGTTACATGACGCCATATCTGTGGACTACGTATAAACGTCGAGGGAAGTAAATCACTTCAAATTTAATTACATAAAATGGAACATAGGTAAAATTCTTACATTGTCGTCCGACTTATTTCATATTTATCATCAAGTAATAAAATTTCCATGTTCACTCCTTGTGAGTCCGTCATTATTACTAAAACATTTAAATTAAGTCACGCGGGTAAAGCTTTTTTAATTTTTAAAAACTTTTTTCAATTTATAAAACATTAGAAGACACGTGCTGTACACATCTATTAGTTCATATGGCTTGAATATATTTATTTGTATATTATATCTCCCTTTATTAAAACATAATAAGTATATTGTTCACATTTACTAAACAGTTCATAGATGGCGCCAAACATCAGTCAGATACATGGTTATTACAATTTGGCAGTCTATTAGGGTTTTTTAGGCCCCAGGCAAAAATAGCTGTAGTTGAAGGTGAAACGACGTGCCGCTGATTAATGTTCAGTGTGGATGAAGCCCGACCAACAAGCATTACATGCATTGATCAGAAATGATACAAACCATATGAGTTATGCCATTAATGGTAACTTTTTTATGAATTCATCTAACTATGTACCTGTTGTATTCTTAGCATTGAGAATGGCTAGTTTCTAGCTGAAATCTAGATCTGCCAATAAAACTTCAAAAGGACGACTGATAGCTGAAATCTATTATTTACAAGTCAGTATAACAGTCGCTGCATGCAACAGCTTTCGGAATAGAAGGTAACCTGATGAAAATTACTTAGTTTAGAAGAAAAGCAACAGAGTGAAAATATTGTCTACAACAAGACAGGTAATATGTAATGTGGATGCTCGCCAGTAAATATTCTCTGTTTTGAAGCAGTGACTGCCAACGGGAGCGATACCACCCACGAATGTTATTAGAAAGAATCTATTAGAGTTTTCCAGGCCCCAAGCAAAAATAACTGTAGCTGTAGTTGATTAATGTTCACAAGACTGCTCTTAACAACTCTATTAACGTTAAAACCATATAGAATACATGTTTCGAACATAGATCTGCACTTCTTTTAAGTAAGAACCGTTCATATTAATAGTTGGTACTTGTATATTATGATTGCACAATAAATGTTTTAGCCTATTTGGATATCGGTGAAGGGTTACAGTCTTAGATTCAACGAGGGAAGGAAAAGAAAAAATTGAAGTTGTCATTGTCTTTAGTACGAAGATCGATATGATGCAGCTTTCCACGCTAGTGTTTAAGTCTCTTAATATTTTCACAGCTATAGGAGTCTGCATACATTTGAATACGTTTACTGTATTCAATCCTTGATCCCCCCCTCTACCGTCTACGACGGTCATCTCTGTTATTCCCCACTCCTCCTTCAAAGATAAACCTGTTTAATCCTTGGTGCCTCTGAATGTTTCCTATCAACCGATCGCTTCTTTCAATCGTTTTATCTACTTCTTATCTCCACAGTTCGATTCAGAACTTCCTGATTAGCTATTCGACGTACCAATCTAATCTTCAGCTATGTGTAATATCACATTTCAAAAATGTTTATTGTTTTCTTATCTGACTTTTATATGGCTCATGTTTAATTTCAGTGCCAAAGCAACACTACAGACAAATACCTTCAGAATAGAGTTCCTAACACTTCAAATTACAGGGTGATTCAAAAAGAATACCACAACTTTAAAAATGTGTATTTAATCAAAGAAACATAATATAACCTTCTGTTATACATCATTACAAAGAGTATTTAAAAAGGTTTTTTTTCACTCAAAAACAAGTTCAGAGATGTTCAATATGGCCCCCTCCATACACTCGAGCAATATCAACCCGATACTCCAACTCGTTTCACGCTCTCTGTAGCATATCAGGCGTAACAGTTTGGATAGCTGCTGTTATTTCTCGTTTAAATCATCAATGGTGGCTGGCAGAGGTGGCCGGAACACCATATCCTTAACATACCCCCATAAGAAAAAATCGCAGGGGGTAAGATCAGGGCTTCTTGGAGGCCAGTGATGAAGTGCTCTGTCACGGGCTGCCTGGCGGCCGATCCATCGCCTCGGGTAGTTGACGTTCAGGTAGTTACGGACAGATAAGTGCCAATGTGGTGGCGCTCCATCCTGCTGAAATATGAATTGTTGTGCTTCTTGTTCGAGCTGAAGGAACAGCCAATTCTCTAACATCTCCAGATACTGTAGTCCAGTTACAGTAGCACCTTCGATGAAAAAGGGACCAAAAACTTTATTGGCTGAAATGGCACAGAAAACGTTCACCTTAGGCGAGTCACGTTCATACTGAGTTGTTTCCCGCGGATTCTCAGTGCCCCATATACAGACATTGTGACGGTTGACTTTCCCGTTAGTGTGGAAAGTTGCTTCATCACTAAACACAATCTTTGAAACGAAAGATTCATCTGTTTCCATTTGAGCAAGGATAAAATCACAGAATGTACAACTAAATGAAACTTTATAGCTCCCTTAATTTGCCGACAGATAGTGCTTAGCTCTGCCTTTTGTCGTTGCAGAGTTTTAAATTCCTAAAGTTGTGGTATTCTTTTTGAATCACCCTGTATATTCGATGTTGACAAATATCTCTTGGTTCAAAATGGCTCAAATGGCTCTGAGCACTATGGGACTTAACTTCCCAGGTCATCAGTCCCCTAGAACTTAGAACTACTTAAACCTAACTGACCTAAGGACATCACACACATCCATGCCCGAGGCAGGATTCGAACCTGCGACCGCAGCGGTCGCGCGGTTCCAGACTGTAGCGCCTAGAACCGCTTGGCCACTCTGGCCGGCTATCTCTTGGTCAAAACTGCTTTTTTATTGGTATTGCCAGTATGCATTTTACATTCTCTCTGCTTCTACCATTGTCACTTAAACTGTCCGACAAAATAAACTAAACCACCCGAAAAGGTAGGAGGAGACCGAATGCAGCTTCATGGGATGAGAGGGAATGTGATCTTATTTTAGTGGTTGTGAAACAGAGTCCAATTTACAAAGAACTTGGCAGTATGAGCACACTTGTCGGAATGATGATTCATTCCCTGTGGCCTCGTTGCACGCACTGTCGCGGCTTGGAAAGGTGTCATGATGTCGTTGTATCCTCTCCTGAGGCAAGCTAGCCCGCAACTGTTAAATTCGTTCCTCATATCCTAGATATTAGCACTGGGACAGAGTTTACGTGCTAGCTGGTCTCACAGGAGCTCTACCGTGGACTTGTCTGGGGATCTTGCTGGCCATGGGATTACCTCAGCATTAAGCTGACAGTTCTTAGGCACACGTGCCATGTGTGGACGAGCATTGTACTGTAAATAATGGCACCAGAGTACTGTCAAATAGGAGATAAGCCATGAGGAAGGAGGACGTGATCTGCTGTTAGAGTTCCCTCGATCACTAGCAGCCGTGACCTGAAATCATAGACGATGGGCCTCCACAACATGAGGCTAGGAGTAATACCGCAATTCCTCTCCAGAACACTGGTAGAATGGAAGCTCTTCCTTGGTCGCAGACGTAGTCGTCGACGGTAGTCATCCGGAGCAGTGCAAAAACTTAATCCATGTCTGAACACAATGCGACGCAACTGACCTGCAGTCCACGCCTCCCAGTCACGGCACCAGTCCAAATACGGCCGTTTGTGTTGTCGTGTGAACGGCGCCTGTGCGTGGAAGAGTGCACCCATAGCCCAGCTGCTGCTAGTCTCCAACCAGTGGTGTGGGATGTGACAGAATGTTTCAGCGAGTTCATTCCTTGTCCTCAGGTGGCAGGCGCAGATGTGAGGGAGTTACGATGCGTTTGATGCACCTGCTGGTGGTCTGACGTGGTCGACCGGAATCTTGACAACCAGTACGCCCACCAACACCTTTCCATGCTACGAGGTGCGGCTAGAAAAAAACCGGACTGATGCTGGAAAAAACATTTATTTACAATTATTTACAATTTCATGTTATCTCCTTGAATGTACTCTCCTCCTCGGTCTCTACACCGCTCCATACGGATTTTCCACTGTTCATAGCAATGCTGCAGATCATTTTCGGTAAGTCCATACATTACTTCCGTCGCTTTTTCTTTTACTGCTTCAACAGTCTCAAATCTAGTTCCTTTCAAAGCTGACTTGACTTTAGGGAAAAGAAAAAAGTCACAGGGGGCCAAATCAGGTGAGTAGAGTGGATGATCTAAGATGGGAATGTTGTGTTTTGCCAAAAACGTCTTCACTGACAACGCACTGTGAGCTGGGGCATTGTCTTGGTGAAGGATCCATGATTTTTTTCTCCACAAATCGTTCCGTTTTCTCCGTACTCGCCCACGTAGGGTAGCCAGGACGCTAATGTAGTAATGCTGATTCACTGTTTGTCCCTCTGGTACCAAATCAATGTGCACAATCCCTTTGATGTCAAAAAAAACAATCATCATTGCCTTGAATTTCGATTTTGACATTCGTGCTTTTTTTGTCGTGGAGAACCAGGAGTTTTCCAATGCATCGATTGGCGTTTAGTTTCGGGATCGTAAGTAAAAAACCACGATTCATCGCAAGTAATAACATTTTGTAAGAAGGTGGGATCACTTTCAATGTTTTCCAGGATGTCAGAACAAATCATTCTTCGGCGTTCCTTCTGTTCAATTGTGAGACACTTTGGAACCATTTTTGAACACACTTTGTTCATGTTGAAACTTTCATGAAGAATCTGCCTAACACTTTCCTTGTCAACTCCTGTTAACTCAGACACTGCTCTGATTGTTAAACGGCGATCTTGTCGAACAAGTTTACCGATTTTTTCAATGTTTGCATCAGTTTTTGCTGACAATGGTCTGCTAGTGCGAGTGTCATCACTGGTGTCTTCGCGGCCATCTTTAAATCGCTTAAACCACTCAAACACTTGTGTTCGCGATAAACCATCATCGCCGTACACTTGTTGTAACATTACAAACGTTTCACTTGCAGATTTTCCTAGTTTGAAACAAAATTTGATGTTAACACGCTGTTCTTTCTGTACACTCAACATTTTCCGACGCACAGACAAAACGTCAACTGCTTAAAACAGACGCCACGGGCAGACTGAGTGCAGGAGGCAGATGAAACTCGAGCAGTAGGCGGAGCGAGAGTCACGTGACAGGCCACGCGACTTTCAGCCTTATTGCATTCGTTTTATTGTTTCACCAGTACTAGTCCGGTTTTTTTTCTAGCCACACCTCGTATCTCACCAGAATACCTCCTCATACCTGGATATTGTACTATTCGACCAGCTGGCCAAGTGGAGACCCACAATGGGACCTCTTTCAGACTCTTGTCAGGTGCTGATAACGCTGTCTCATACGATTACGCAGTCTTTCCTTGTCCTCCGCATTGATGACTCACCATCTGAGGCTGTCCATGTCGCTCATGCACTGATCAGCCAAAAAATTATGACCACCGAGTTTCTACTGATATAAACCCATCCAGGCGACAGCCGCGTCACCTGGCGAGGAATGACTGTTACTCAGACACACGCACGGTGCATCAAGTATCAGTGAGCGTGCTGAAGGCGTGCGATCTATCTGAGTTTGACTGACGGCTGATTGTGATGGCTGATTTCGGAAACTGCACAACTTGGGGGATGTTCGAGGAGTACTGAAGTGAGTGTCCTCAACACATGGTGAAACCATGTCCAGACGTCGTGGGGTTGAGCGGCCACCTTTCGTTACAGATATCGGACGTCGTAGGCTGAGCAGACTGGTAAAACAGGAAAGGTAGCAAACAGTGGCGGAACTAACATTAGAATTTAGTGTGGAGTACAGTACAAGTGTGTCTGAACACACAGTGCACCGTACACTCCTAAAGATGGGCCTCGCTGCCCACGGTCCATGCATGTGCCAATGTTAACTCCGCGACATCGGTAACTACGACTGAAATGGGCACTGGACGTTGGCGCAGTGGCAGAGCGTCGCATGGTCTGAAGAACTCCGATACCTTCTTCATCCTGCCCATCCAGTGGCTTCCCGGGGAACAGCTCCTTGACATATGTACTGCGCTACAGAAACAAGCTATCGGCGGCTTCGTTATGCTCTGGAGAACATCCACATGGGCATCCATGGGTGTAGTGGAGCTTGTGCAAGGCATCGTGCGGCCAAAGAGTATCCGACACTGGTTGCAGACCACGTGGACCACTCCTTGACGATCATGTATCGCGACGGCAGTGACTTTTTTCAACACGATAATCGGCCATGCCACAAGGTCAAGACTGTGATGGAGTGGTTCGAGAAACACAGCGGCGAGTTCCAACGCGCCAGATCTGAACCCAATCGAACACATCTAGGATTTGATTGAATGTGGCGTCAGAGCTTGTCACCCCTCCCCGAAATTTACGGGAATTAGGTGACTTGCCTGTGCGCAGACGTGGTGCCAACTCCCTCGTGCGACCTACCAAGGCCTCATTGCTTCCACACCACGACGCGTCGCCGCTGTTATATGCGCCGTAAGTGGATATACTGGCTATTAGGTAAGTGGTCGTAATGTTCTGGCCGATCAGTGTATACTCTACCAGACAACAACACTAAGGTACTCTGTGGCTTTCCAACCTGTTATAGAGAATTTGGATACTAAGCATTTACATAGTGGCTACTGGCGTGTGCGTGTACGAAATTACATCCACATCCAACCGCGTTTTCTTGGTGCTTCACGGTTTTCTGTCATGCTGTGTACTTTACTGCTGAAATAATAAAACGCATTGACAACTTTTAGCACCTATTTTCGTAATCTAGTTATTTCGGCTTCGCCCGATTTAATTCCATTGGATCCCATTACCCTTATTTTACTTTCTGTGCTGTACACCTAATAACCTCTTTTCAAGACATTTCGTTATACTGCTCTTTCAAGTCCTTTTCCACGTCTGACAGATTTACAATGTCGTTCGTTAACCTAAATGTTTTTGTTTATTCTCTCTGCGAAAGAACTTGCCCCCGTTCTGACAGCCGTGTACCGCAAGTCTCTAGAGGAACGGAAGGTTCCAAATGATTGGAAAAAAGCACAGGTAGTCCTAGTCTTCAAGAAGGGTCGTCGAGCAGATGCGCAAAACTATAGACCAATATCTCTGACGTCGATCTGTTGTAGAATTTTAGAACATGTTTTTTGCCCGAGTATCATGTCGTTTTTGGAAACCCAGAATCTACTCTGTAGGAATCAACATGGATTCCGGAAACAGCGATCGTGTGAGACCCAACTCGCTTTATTTGTTCATGAGACCCAGAAAATTTTAGATACAGGCTCCCAGGTAGATGCTATTTTTCTTGACTTCCGGAAGGCGTTCGATACAGTTCCGCACTGTCGCCTGATAAACAAAGTAAGAGCCTACGGAATATCAGACCAGATGTGTGGCTGGATTGAAGAGTTTTTAGCAAACAGAACACAGCATGTTGTTCTCAATGGAGAGACGTCTACAGACGTTAAAGTAACTTCTGGCGTGCCACAGGGGAGTGTTATGGGACCATTGCTTTTCACAATATATATAAATGACCTAGTAGATAGTGTCGGAAGTTCCATGCGGCTTTTCGTGGATGATGCTGTAGTATACAGAGAAGTTGCAGCATTAGAAAATTGTAGCGAAATGCAGGAAGATCTGCAGCGGATAGGCACTTGGTGCAGGGAGTGGCAACTGACCCTTAACGTAGACAAATGTAATGTATTGCGAATACATAGAAAGAAGGATCCTTTATTGTATGATTATATGATAGCGGAACAAACACTGGTAGCAGTTACTTCTGTAAAATATCTGGGAATATGCGTGCGGAACGATTTGAAGTGGAATGATCATATAAAATTAATTGTTGGTAGGGCGGGTACCAGGTTGAGATTCATTGGGAGAGTCCTTAGAAAATGTAGTCCATCAACAAAGGAGGTGACTTACAAAACACTCGTCCGACCTATACTTGAGTATTGCTCATCAGTGTGGGATCCGTACCAGATCGGGTTGACGGAGGAGATAGAGAAGATCCAAAGAAGAGCGGCGCGTTTCGTGACAGGGTTATTTGGTAACCGTGATAGCGTTACGGAGATGTTTAACAAACTCAAGTGGCAGACTCTGCAAGAGAGGCGCTCGGCATCGCGGTGTAGCTTGCTCGCCAGGTTTCGAGAGGGTGCGTTTCTGGATGAGGTATCGAATATATTGCTTCCCCCTACTTATACCTCCCGAGGAGATCACGAATGTAAAATTAGAGAGGTTAGAGCGCGCACGGAGGCTTTCAGACAGTCGTTCTTCCCGCGAACCATACGCGACTGGAACAGGAAAGGGAGGTAATGACAGTGGCACGTAAAGTGCCCTTCGCCACACACCGTTGGGTGCCTTGCGGAGTATAAATGTAGATGTAGATGTAGAAGTTTTATTCCCTTTCTACAAGCCGGCCGATGTTGCCGTGCGGTTCTAGGCGCTACAGTCTGGATCCGCGCGACCGCTACGGTCGCAGGTTCGAATCCTGCCTCGGGCATGGATGTGTGTGATGTCCTTAGGTTAGTTACGTTTAAGTAGTTCCAAGTTCTAGGGGACTGATGACCTCAGCAGTTGAGTCCCTTAGAGCTCAGAGCCAGCCTTGTCTACATTTCTCCTCGGCTCCCTTTGATACTTGCTCAAAGTAGATATTGAATTACATGGGGCAGGGTACAACCTTGTCTGAGTCCCTTCTCAACGACTGCATTTCTGCGGTGTGAATAGGGTATTTGACCGTCGTCTGGAAATTGTCTTCAATGATTAATTATGTCATTTTATGCTCCTAATATGGTTTCCTCCCTCTTGAATTTCAGTATTCTTTTATTAAAACTGAAATTAAATTCAAATAATTCGAATGTCCGCTTACACGCTCCACTCGAATCATGTGATGCCCGTGACGTCACTAGTTAGCTCACTGCTCCTATCATAATGCTAATACACAGTGATGTCTTGTTGTGTAAAATGTGGTTGCACTGTACCGGCAAATTGCAGCCACGTCGACACACAAGTTCACTACTTAATTGAAAGTGTGTTGCGCTGTGAAGTTAACATTAACGTATCTCCGAAATATGCTCTCCTACTGTTACGACAAAGGATAGCGTCATTCAACGAAATTAAACTCCTAGTGAAAGTTGTCGTTTACCTCACGGCACACCAATTATTCGATAGCTCAGTTGTTAGAGGGAAAAACCATCGAATTTTATAAGACGATGTCCATAGATTGCTCGAATATAACCAGAAAGAACATTTTAACTTATTTGTAAAGCACCTCGACAGTCCTCTCATACGAAAACCTAATCACAATTACAGAACTCCAGAACACCGATCATAAACAGAATATTATTGTGTTTTTCTTGCTGTTTACATGCGCTTACATTTGCAATCGCTGTTGACACACGTCACGTTCTAAAAGATATTTTCTTATTAATGTGACCACACACTTTTTGCTTTATTAAAAACAATATATTTATCTTCGTACCGTCTAGCTAGGATCCTTATTGTTTAAACTTTTACAGTTTCATTAGCCTAGATAAATACGAATTAAATCTCCTTCAGACGCTAACGTTAGTTTAAACTTACAGATATCACAGCCCTTACGTTTGTGTCACCTGCATATTGTACAGCTTTATATCTCTCCGTATAACCTTATCGTCCTATACCTCGTTGTACTGTGGACGTATGGCTATATCTTCACTACTAGCAATGCTTTCGTAAAAAGTGAATTGTTTGTTCGCAAAGTAAATGCATTAAGCCTCTGTTGTCCGTTTCTCAGACAGACTAATTTGAAGCTATGTATAACATATCCTACAATCGAAATAACTGCTACCATCATTTCTTGCGAACGTTATTTTCGTATTTCGCGTAAGAATTTAGAAAAAAAAAAAAACATTCATATGCAGTATCCGTTGTGCCACGGGTCGCTTGGCAGATACTCTCTCTCTCTTCTGAGTGTATTCTACACAGGAACCAACACTAAATTTTACCAGACGGAGTTTTTTTGTGGTTTGGGTCGTAGCTCATAACTGATGGTCGACAATCTAGTTGTAATACAGAGACCCATTTGCAAAAGTTCTATAATTCCTTAGTTTTGAGCGACGCTGCAGTGAGGAGGGAAAAGAATATACGTCGTTGCACATATCGCCACTCTAAATGGATGGAGCATAAACGATCAACTTTTGCAAGGCCTCCACTATCAGCGTTCACAAACTTCCTTCCTATTGTCACTTCAAAGTTGTAGTTGCGTTTTCCTTCACTAAATAGCTAAACTGTTCGTAGTAAAAGTAAGTGAAATCCTCGTAACTTCGGTTAACGTTCCTATGACACAAGTGTAGCTTCGTCTTACTCCTAGCCTGGTCGTCGACACATGTATGTGAACATATACCCGAAGTGTAATGCCAATCTGAAGATGACAGAAAATATGAAGGGCTTATTTCAATAGTGGTACAAGTCCATTCATTACCTCCACTTTTCTGTCTATAAAGCTTCTGAAATTAATGAACCAAACAAAGAGAAAGAAAGGTTCATCTCTAGCAAGAAGCCGTATGCTAGAATATTTCCGGTATCTCAATTGCAGATTCTTCAGCGCTCATTTAACTTTAGGACTCTGTATCTCATTATGAACAAAAATGGACTTGTAGCACTATTGAAATAAGTCCTTCATATGTATATCGTAACACCTTCACACATGCGCCTGCCATTCGAGAACAAGTAAAGGTCTCCCAGCAATATTCTGAGTCATCCCGCACCATTGGTCAGAGACTAGGGGCAGTCTGACAAGGGAATTGCCGTCCCATGCATCGGCTGCCGTTAACACCAGACAGATAGGTGGTACAGAAAAATGCTGAAGATATGTGAGTAGATGACGTAGTTAATGAGGAGGTACTGAACAGAAATGACGAGAAAAGAAGTTAGTGGTATAACTTGATTAAAAGAAGGAAATAGCTGATAGGACACATTCTGAGACATCAAGGAATTTAGTATTGGAGGGAAGTATGGCAGGTAAAAATTACAGAGGAAGGCCAATAGAGGAATGCAGAAAGCAGATTCCAAAGGGTGTAGATTGCAGCAGTTATTCGGAGATCAACAGGATTGCACAGGGTAAAGCAGCATGAATACCTGCATCAACCAGTCCTCGGATTGAATACCACAACAACATATGTATCACGGGTGAGCTTGTGATAGAAAGCGCATTGGATATTGCGGGAGAAGAAAACTTGATTGAAATTGATGAAATCTTCTCGGTTTTATCAGCCGAGTGGTGACGATATATTGTTGCAATGTTTCGATCAGTATGTAATTCGTCGAAACGTTGCAACAACATGACGCCACAGCTCATCTGATAATCCGAGAGAATTTCGTCAGCTAACTTCGATGAGAAAACCTGCATTCCCGTATGATGACTAAACTTCATTCACATGCGACAAAAACAGCGGCGTTCACATTATTGTTTCTCTTTTCTATGTACCAGCCCACCAAAGTATCTATAAATGATAAATACTATTTTCAGGTTTGTAGTTGAAATTATTTCCACCACTACGGCTACACAAGTTCTCAGTCAACACATTTAATGCTCTCACAAAAAGCGACCACTAATGAAGTGAGCGCTATTCCACCTGGTCAACAGTCCCCTCCCGCGACGTACACGGGTGTCTCCCACAATGTTGTTGTTGTTGTGGTCTTCAGTCCTGAGATTGGTTTGATGCAGCTCTCCATGCTACTCTATCCTGTGCAAGCTTCTTCATCTCCCAGTACCTACTGCAACCTACATCCTTCTGAATCTGCTTAGTGTATTCATCTCTTGGTCTCCCTCTACGATTTTTACCCTCCACGCTGCTCTCCAATGCTAAATTTGTGATCCCTTGATGCCTCAAGACATGTCCTACCAACCGATCCCTTCTTCTAGTCAAGTTGTGCCACAAACTTCTCTTCTCCCCATTCCTATTCAATACCTCCTCATTAGTTATTAAATATTTTTTTGTCGTTGATGGTCGCGGAAAACTCACGTAAATTATAGTGATAAATTATTTAGTATGGTCATAGATGGTTCCGTGTTGGCCACAGCTGACTTTTTTAATGTTAAGGTCCGCCCATCTCGGACCGAAAGAATGGCCCCGACATTATAACGTTGGATCTTTGAAAAACTGTTTTTAGTGAAGAATCGACGAACTAGTCATTATCAATGTGACTGATTTTCCAGACAGTTTTTCTAATGAAGCTATGCTTCACAAATTCGGTAATATGCATCCTGAAAGAAAAGGTAAAAATTTATTATTATTCTCAGATTCAAAGAACTAGCTGACATGTTTTCAGCAGCATCAAAATAAGGCGATGATGGCTTACGTGCCTCTTAAAACATTTCCTTGTTTATTGCTAACTCAGGAAAACAGTAGGACTTTGGAGAGCTGATACGACTAGCTCTGAGTGACATTCGGTATACTTTTCTGCAGAATTCTCCGCCTGATAATGTTAAAAAAAATTACACTGAGTTATAAAATACATAAACAAATCGATGAAATATTTGAAGATGTGAGTCTTTTCAAGGACTCGTAAGTTTTCCTTATAGCTTGACGCTAGTTCACTAAACAACACGAAAATATGTCAAACACTATCATTCATAATTTTTTTAGAAACTTTTAGTATAATTCGTATTGAAGCACTTTTCTATTTAATGTATTCTTCTGCATAGTATCATATCTGTTGCTACCTTTGTCAATGGTTAGACGATACCGCTGGTTGATCTCATATTTTAATTGGAAACTGCCAATGCGCTACTGTAGTCATCAAGTATCGTGTAGTCCAAAGGCAACATTTTGTTTTGTGCAATTGTATATATCTAATGCAGTTAATAAGATTAGAGGCGGCAATGCTCTAATAGTAGATTATTTCAAAAACTTGTTAGGAAAACGGCGAAGACTTCAGCTGTTTGCTATTGTTCACACAAGTTCGTTGTCTATCAAGTGATACATTGCAAGGTGGCTTCTCTTTTACAGATTGAAACTACTTATCTGACAGAGTGGTTAAGCCCTGTTTTAATGAAATTACGCGTAGTTACAATCAAATTCATGACCTATTTGATCAATTTTGTAATGCTATTATACTTTGCTAATGAAAAAGGAATCTAAGAGAGTAACTCACAAGTTAATCGTGCAGCTTAGTGAATGGCAGGGAATATTTGAACATCAGTGAACAGGAAGATCACTCGTAGGGTCCTACCAAAATTACCAAATGTAGCAGTGGTCAATTTATGGTCGATCACTGTGCAACGAGGATAAAGACCCATCTCTCTAAGTGTAATAGTCAAATATGAAGAGTGAGCAGCTGCTGGAAATAGGTATCAAAATTATTTGAGTAAGGTACAGTTCGAACACGTTAGAAAACGCATGACCTTTTAAATAATGCTGGAGAAATCGACATAACGACCTCTGTAGTTTAGTTCGTCGAACATGATCACATACACTTTAATGTCTCAGCCACTATTATTTCTCTCATTCATGCGGAGAACGAAGTATTTATTACTTTAAACGGAAGGAAAGTATCTGAAAATGGAATAACTTCGTTATCCTTTTCGTATGCGACAGTTAGATAGACAAAAAGAGAAACATGTAATGCTTGACCACGAAATGGCGGTGAATAAGCCATACATCGAAACAGACGTAAATGGTTCAAATGGCTCTGAGCACCCTGGAACTTAACATCTTAGGTCATCAGTCCCCTAGAACTTAGAACTACTTAAACCTAACGAACCTAAGGACATCACACACATCCATGCCCGAGGCAGGATTCGAACCTGCGACCGTAGCAGTCCCGCGGCTCCGGACTGCAGCGCCTAGAATCGCAAAACAGACGTAAATGTTCGATAAATGGCTTAGAAAAGTCTAAACGAGAAGCAGGTAGTGTAATTAGATCGGATATTGACTCCAAATGAAACAAGCAAGGGACACAAGTCACTTGAGTTCAAGATAAACGTCCAACGTAAGCGGAAAATTCTAACAGTCATAAAGATTCAAATACGTATGCACGATTCTAAGAAAAACATGGAATGGGTTAAACTGAAGGGGAGAGTAATAAAATTGAATAATATATCATTTTATACGTAAAATTTACCGCTCTTTTCAAATCTTAAATCAAATATTACAGTTCCCATTAAAAAAATCACTTTTTAACCTCCAAATTGCCTTTAAAATCATTTTCAAGGTCACGGAAATTAGTAGAAATGCGTGGCCCTTTTTGCTACCTACAGTTTTAATATAAAACATTTTGCTGTACCTCATCTCTGTCCCGAGTTATTCACCTTTATGGATTAAAATGGCCCATCCCACATATAAAGCGCGAAAAAAGTTTAATTTTTAATTTTTTACATTTAAAAAATTTTTGTTACCCATCATTTACAAAAGACCGATATTTAAGAATTTATGTTTACTATGAAAACTGGATTTTTTTGTGCCATACGTGATTAAAAATAAGATGTGCGTTTTGCATAAAAAAGATAATTATATATGTGCTAATTAGGGTATATTTTATAAATTTTCTATTTAAACGATGTAGGTATTTAAACTGAACAGGAGAAATAAAGAAGAAATCGAGACACGAACCAGTGGTTACCAATGTCGAGAGCTACTGTCTCTGCTTTCCGGCCTTACACATCTTACGCTTCACGGAAATGCTCGTAGAAAATGCACGTGTTTAAAAAAAATTGCATCAGCTGGTAATTTAACCGAGGCCTCCATCTCACAGAAGAGCAATCTATTCGAGAGTCACGTTGCCTGCCGCAAAAAAAACGACCTTACTTTAAGGAATTAAACACACTCTGAAAACTTGAGAGTCGATTTGCTAGCCAAATTTTGAGAGTTTCAACAAGTGGTTTTGGCATATTGATGTTTCAGTTCTGAAGACCCCGTAGCATAAGTATAAAAAGTTGCAAAAATCCGACTGCTATGTGGTCTCCTTGTGAGCCGCAGTTCGAAAACAGGGCTATTGGCCAAAAAAGTTAGAAAACAACAGCCTACGTAGAACACTTCATTCCTTAGGCACTCACATTTATCCTGGTGTAGCACTAAATTATGCTCTCGCAACCTACAACGGAGTTCACTGTACTTTTCATTATGCTCCTGCAGGTTTCTTACACAACACACTACGTAGCCTAGATAAACAAAACATTTAACCCTCTCCAGATTTCCTAAAACTGTGTGCCGCTGAAGACATCGTGGAGTTCCTTTCAATCCCACTGGCACTCGTCATGCTCATAGTTCGAACTGAACGCAGTTTTCTCTCTCTCCTTCTCGTCCGTCAAATGGAGAAATGCATCGCCTACAGCAATGCCATTTAATTGCATGTAATTGCCAGTAGTGTCTATCCTTCAGCATTTGCTCGATTTTCTTTTTTAAAACTACTTTTTACGCTTCTGGAATTCGGTGCGGCCTAGGATTAGTCAGCTTGCCTGCATGTTCGGATGCTGTCGATATCCTGTGCTTTACTGCGAGTGTTGGGCGTGTATAACAATTTGTTACCTGCTAGATGGCATACAGGAGTCGATAGGGACGAGATAGAGGATTCAGTATTACAGTAAAAGTTACATGAGTTTTAGAGGACTTAAGATAAAATAATGTAGAATTTCTAAAATCGTTGTGGGAAGTGGCAACAAAACGACTATTGACGTTGATGTTTGGAATCTATGAGAGTGGCGATTTACCATCAGACCTTCCGAGAAACATCATCTACACAATTCCGAAGGTAGCAAGAGTCGATAAGTGCGAGAATCAAGGCACAAACTGCATAACAGCTCCAAGTTGCTGACAAGAATGTTATACAGAACAATGGAAAAGAAAACTGAGGATCCCTTAGATGACGATCAGCTTGGCTTGAGGAAAGGAAAAGGCATTAGGAACGTAGTTCTGACTGAAGAAAAATCGACATGTTCACAAAATTTGATGGCCTGGAAAAAGCGGTCGCTAATGTCAGGTGGTGAAAGATGTTCGAAATTCTGAAAAAAATAGGGGTAAGCTATAGGGAAAGACGGGTGATATACAATACATACAAGAACCAAGAGAGAATAGTGAGAGTAGAAAATCCAAGGCCGAAGTGCTCGTACTGAAATGGGTATAAGGCAGTGACGTAGCCTTTTGCCCAACAGTTCAATCTACTCATGAAAGAAGCAATGATGGATATAAAAGAAAGGTTCAACAGTGGGATTAGAATTCAAGATGAAAGATTATCAACGATAAGATTCGCAGATGACATTGCTATCCTGAGTGCAAGTGAAGAGGAATTACAGAATATGCTGAACAGAATGAACATACTAATGCACGCAGAATTTGGATTGCGAATAAATTGAAGAAAGGCGAAAGTAATGAGAAGTAACAGAAACGACAACGGCGAGAAAGTTAACATCAGAAATGTGATCACGACGTTAATTGTGTTACCTAGGCAACAAAAAACCCATGAGGCACGAAGCAAGGAGGTTATAAAAAGCAGACTATCAGATCCAAAGAGCATATTCCTAGCCAAGAGAAGTCTACTGGTATAAAACATAGGCTGCAATTTGAGAAAGAAATTTCTGAGAATGTACGTTTGGAGCACAGTTCGTAAGGTACTGAAACATGGACTGGGAGAGAACCGGAACAGAACACGATGGAAGCCTTTGAGATGTGGTGCTACAGAAGAATGATGAAAATTAGGGGAATTGATAAGGTAAGGAATGAGGTGGTTCCCCGCAGAGTCAGTGAGGAAAAGACTGTATGGGAAGCGGTGACAAAAAGAAGAGACAGAATTATAGGACATCTGTTACGTGCTGTGGGAGGAAGCTGTGGAGCGTAAGAGCTACAGAGACAGACAGAGACTAGATACATCCAGTAAATAACTGAGGAAGTAATTAATAAAATTTTCTCGGGCTTCCAGCTGCGTCAGGTGGTTAAAATTCCACGAGCTTTCGATCGAGCTCTCCTCAGTCATTGTCAAGTGATTGCTGTGTCGCCGTGGTCGCGTCGTTATATAGACGCACTGCTGGCTGTGACGTCACTAGTGCTCTCTTCCTCGCCATAGATGGCATTGTTTTCATCCCGCGTCCTTCGCGCCCGTTTTAACCTTGCGATGGCCGGGTCCCCAGGCTGTTGATGGTGTTTCAGAGGTTTTTATTTCAGTACCTTCTTTTATGACGCTATCCCAAAATCCCTTCGTCCTCGTAACGACAGATGTTTCGTCGAATACAATTCGAATTTTCTAAGGCTGATTTTTCTGGATGGCGTAGGCGTAAGCACCTCTCGTGTTCCTTTTGGCGTTGCTCCACAGTGCATACTGCTTGGCCGACGTAGTAGCATCCTCACTGACATGGTATCTTGTACACGCCAGGCGTTCTAAGCTCTATATCGTTCTTCACAGGCCTCATGAGCTGCCGAATTTTTGCTGGGGGCCTGAACACCGATGAAATGTTATATCTCTTCAGGGGTCGGCTAATCTTTCGCGACACGTCGGCCAAACAGTACGCTCTGTGACGCGGCTGGAAGCCCGAGAAAATTTTATTAATTCATATCGCCGCGAAACCACGCATTCATAATTGAGGACTGTTGCAAGTGCTACTCTGAGATGAAAAGGTTGGCACAGGGGAGGAATTCAACACGAGCCGCAACAAACCAGCCTGAAGACTGATGACCACAAAAGTAAATAAATAAATAAAAATTTTAAAAAAAGGAATACATCTTCATACTCCGTGAAAAACCTTTACTAACGCACTCTTGTCTTCCGAATTTAGGTGATCAACTCTCAGTTGTCTCCGTAAAGTACGATCACGACTTTCCGTCTGCTCTACGGTTTCCTTGCTGCCTGTTACTTCGGTTACTTTGGCCAATCGTAATAATTCTTGCGTCACTAACCGGACATTCTTCAATTGAACTTTGTCGTCTGACGAATTCATTACATTCAGTACGCACCTGCCGTTTTGCAATCTCACTAACGACTCTGGTAAATGCACCTCACGTACAATCTCCTATTAAGGTATACTTATTTCCTTTTCACTATCTCGCGGTACATTACCGTCCGTTCTTAACAATATTGTCTTTTCCTCTCGCAGTCCTGTTTCCCCTTCGGACTCCTAATCTGCCTCGAAATCATAGTCTTTCGGTTTCTCTTCTACTGTTAAGGGTATTTATCGGCTTTGTAGTCTTAACATTATTCCCGCATAATGTAACTTAAACTTCTCCTGTGTTAGAAAATCTCTACCGATCAACCGGTCGTATGGAATGGCCAACCCATACACGTACAATGTCTGACTCGTACATACGTAAGTCTGGCACCTTCCACACGTAATTGTATTTCCAGAGCACGTATAGTACTGGTGGCATCTTTCAGCCGGAGCCCTTCTACTTCATTTACTCAAACAGTACAATCAACAGAAATAATAATTTTCTTTGACAGCCGCAACTATACCCCTGTGTCTATTAATCACTTCAATTTCTGCGACAGAATCTTTTACCCGAACTGTGGGATTGTTTAAAGGGACAATGCCCGACTGTGCGGCTTTGTCACCCCTTAATTTCCCTGATTTTTCCCGGATTTACTTGGCATTGGTACTCTGCACTTTCTGTGTGTGTGTGCCACGCACTTTCGTTGCAGTCCCTGGCGTGGTGCCCTGTTCCCCTGCAGTTAAAGCACGTTAGATGTTTTATTCTCAAACACAGTCCACTGTGATCTGGCAGAGTTCACCAGGATCACCTGACTACGCGTAATCATTCGGTCTCTGCAGTTCCCTTTAAATGTGTTGGGAACAATATCATTCCCTTCCATTAATCACGGTATACATTCCTCGTCTGTGTGACCCTTCTTATCACGTCGATAGCAAAAATTCGTAAACTCTTTAGCGGTGGCTACTCGGACTCTGCCCTCTGGCTTATTCCTTCTGCGCTTACTAGCAGCGTGTCTGCGCATCCCAAACGTAAAAGACTTTAGGTCTTGTACAGGCCTAGACGGTTTTATCGCCTCATTTGCACATGCAGATCTTGTTTGCCTTACTACTCCCCCGTTTCTCATAGAGAGTAATGAGCTCACTTCGTGCGAAGTGAGATCTACTTTTACACTGGATTAGATTTACTTTCATTCCAATTGATCGGTAGTGAGGAGGTCCTCCAGGATGTAGAACAAGTCATAAAAAACAATATACGTGACAAATATTTATAACTGAAACAAATAAGCTAATGTACCTTCTACAGGTCCCAAGTGGAATGATCGTGATTTTTTTTAATGAACACTATATGAAAGAATAATTTTACAAACACTCATTTACTAAGATCGCATTTATTCACTGAATTCAAAATTTAAAAAAATTGTATTTTTTTATTTATAAGGTAATAAACATATAACAGAACTACTTCAGTACTTACACTACCGGCCATTAAAATTGCTAGACCACGAAGATGTGCTACAGACGCGAAATTTAACCGACAGGAAGAAGATGCTGTGATATGCAAATGATTAGCTTTTCAAAGCATTCACACAAGGTTAGCGCCGGTGGCGACACCTACAACATGCTGACATGAGGAAAGTTTCCAACTGATTTCTCATACACACGCAGCAGTTGACCGGCGTTGCCAGGTGAAACGTTGTTGTGATGCCTCGTGTAAGGAGGAGAAATGCGTACCATCACGTTTCCGACTTTGATTAAGGTCGGATTGCAGCCTATCGCGATTGCGGTTTATCGTATCGCGACATTGCTGCTCGCGTTGGTCGAGATCCAATGACTGTTAGCAGAATATGGACTCGGTGGGTTCAGGAGGGTAATACGGAACGCCGTGCTGGATCCCAACGGCCTCGTATCACTAGCAGTATAGATGAAAGCATCTTATCCGCATGGCTGTAACGGATCGTGCAGCCACGTCTCGATCCCTGAGTCAACAGATGGTGACGTTTGCGAGACAACAACCATCTGCACGAACAGTTCGACGACGTTTGCAGCAGCGTGGACTATCAGCTCGGAGACCATGGCTGCAGTTACACTTGACGCTGCATCACAGACAGGAGCGCCTGCGATGGTGTAATCAACGACGGATGACTCCAGGTTCTGTTTACAGCATCATGATGGTCGCATCCGTGTCTGGCGACATCGCGGTGAACGCACATTGGAATCGTGTATTCGTCATCGCCATACTGGCATATCACCCGGCGTGATGGTATGGAGTGCCATTGGTTACACGTCTCGGTCACCTCTTGTTCGCACTGACGGCACTTTGAAAATTGGACGTTACATTTCAGATGTGTTACGACCCGTGGCTCTACCCTTCATTCGATCCCTGCGAAAATCTACATTTCAGCAGGATAATGCACGACCGCATGGTGCAGGTCCGGTACGGGCCTTTATGGACACAGAAAATGTTCGACTGCTGCCCTGGCCAGCACATTCTCCAGATCTCTCACCAACTGAAAACGTCTGGTCAATAGTGGCCGAGCAACTGGCTCGTCACAATACGCCAGTCACTACTCTTGATGAACTGTGTTATCGTGTTGAAGCTGCATGGGCAGCTGTACCTGTACACGCCATCCAAGGTCTGTTTGACTCAATGCCCAGGCGTATCAAGGCCGTTATTACGGCCAGAGGTGGCTGTTCTGGGTACTGATTTCTCAGGATCTATGCACGCAAATTGCGTGGAAATGTAATCATATCTCAGTTCTAGTATGATATATTTGTCCATTGAATACCCGTTTATCATCTGCATTTCGTCTTGGTGTAGCAATTTTAATGGCCACTAGTGTATTTACAATGAACACAGTACTGCATCTCTTCAAATCACATTAACCATGGAATGGAAACACACAGCAACAGAACGTACCAGCGTGACTTCAAACACTTTGTTACAGGAAATGTTCAAAATGTCCTCCGTTGGCGAGGATACATGCATCCGCCCTCCGTCGCACGGAATCCCTAAATCGCTGATGCAGCCCTGGAGAATGGCGTATTGTATCACAGCCGTCCACAATACGAGCACGAAGAGTCTCTACATTTGGTACCGGGGTTGCGTAGACAGGAGCTTTCAAATGCCCCCATAAATGAAAGTCAAGAGGGTTGAGGTCAGGAGAGCGTGGAGGCCATGGAATTGGTCCGCCTCTACCAATCCATCGGTCAACGGATCTGTTGTTCAGAAGCGTACGAGCACTTCGACTGAAATGTGCAGTAGCTCCATCGTGCATGAACCACATGTTTTGTCGTACTTGTAAAGGTACATGTTCTAGCATCACAGGTAGAGTATCCCGTATGAAATCATGATAACGTGCTCCATTGAGCGTAGGTGGAAGAACATGGGGCCAAATCAAAACATCACCAACAATGCCTGCCCAAACGTTCACAGAAAATCTGTGCTGACGACGTGATTGCACATTTGCTTGCGGATTCTCGTCAGCTCACACATGTTGATTGTGAAAATTTACAATTTGATCACGTTGGAATGAAGCCTCATCCGTAAAGAGAACATTTGCACTGAAATGATGATTGAGACATTGTTGGATGAACCATTCGCAGAAGTGTACCCGTGGAGGCCAATCAGCTGCTGATAGTGCCTGCACACGCTGTACACGGTACGGAAACGACTGGTTCTCCCGTAGCACTCTCCATACAGTGACGTGGTCAACGTTACCTTGTACAGCAGCAACTTCTCTGACGCTGACATTAGGGTTATCGTCAACTGCACGAAGAATTGCCTCGTCCATTGCAGGTGTCCTCGTCGTTCTAGGTCTTCCCCAGTCGCGAGTTGCAGGCTGGAATGTTCCGTGCTCCCTAAGACGCCGATCAATTGCTTCGAACGTCTTCCTGTCGAGACAACTTCGTTCTGGAAATCTGTCTCGATACAAACGTACCGCGCCACGGCTATTGCCCCGTGCTAATCCATACATCAAATGGGCATCTGCCAACTCCGCATTTGTAAACATTGCACTGACTGCAAAACCACGTTCGTGATGAACACTAACCTGTTGATGCTACGTACTGATGTGCTTGATGCTAGTACTGTAGAGCAATGAGTCGCATGTCAACACAAGCACCGAAGTCAACATTACCTTCCTCCAATTGGGCCAACTGGCGGTGAATCGAAGAAGTACAGTACATACTGACGAAACTAAAATGAGCTCTAACATGGAAATTAAGCGTTTCCGGACATATGTCAACATAACATATTTTCTTTCTTTGTGTGTGAGGAATGTTTCCTGAAAGTTTGGCCGTAGCTTTTTGTAACACCATATATATATATATATATACTCCATTGATGAATTTCTCAGTAGGAGTAGAAGGAGCTGGCCACCAGTAAATCCTTTAGGCTTCTCTTAAACTGAATGTCACTGGTTGTTAAGCTTTTTATGGCTCCTGCAAGTTACTGAATATGCATGTTCCTGAATAATGCACACCTTTTTGTACAAGAGTAAGTGACTTGAAATCCTTGTGAAGATTATTCTTATTCCTGGTACTGATTCCATGAATTGAGTTGTTGGTCTGCAAGCTGCCGCTGATGGCCTAGTTTTTCACCACGGCTTCACGCAGCTGTCTGTATTCTGCCATTACTTTAGCCATCTATAAAACACCCCTGCCTAGAGAACCAACTATTCAGTTGCTCCATTTTGACTACCCCTGCTGGCTACCCTGAAACTCGTTTTGGTTTTGTCAAGCCTATTTCCCATACTGCAGTTGGTTCCCCGTGCCCTTGGTTAGAGTACAACTTCTTAAAAGCGTAATAGTGAACTGTTCTCTTGCTAAGGCAATTCTCACTGAGGACCTGTTTCACTTCCTACCAAGTATCTTTTCTACCCTGTTCGTAATAACCTTGAGCTCACTGCTGCGGGTAATTTTTGCGTTTAAAAATTGAAACGAAAATTCGTGGTCATCATTGGAAATACTAGCTCAACTGCAGAGACAACATTTTCGATAAACTCCCTCAACTCCCTCCTGTAACCGTCAAAGTATTTTCGTATAATAAACGAAGCTTACTTAGCACTTGTTCTACCACTTCCTGACCACCTTTGTTCACTAGTACAAACTATTTCGACCAGACCAATTAATCCATACAATTTATTGTAACACGTTACGCTATTAATTTACCTTGTCGCGTTGTTCACGAGTAGGAGCTATTTCAACCAGAGTAACTGAAGGCAGTTTGTTTATTGCTATACGGGTTTCGTTTCTTTTATTTGTGAAGCATCTTCCGCGGCCTGTAATACATGTTTCTTTTTGTAGATATAATAAATGTATAATGCGGCAGTTACAAAATGTTACTATGTTACGTACATCGCATACATCACTTGCACTTTACATTTTGTGTTCAACACGTGTGTGTTTTCGGTAGGTAGTGTTTGCAACTGTCACTGTGTGTTTATCTCTCATCATCTGTTTATATTGTGTGTGTGTGGTTTGATATTTTCATTTGTTTTGTCTGAATGTGCGTGTGTATAGTTTGTTGTATATAAATGTGTCGTTTTTTGTGACTGTTATTAGAGTGAACAATCACAAGAAAAAGCTCCTGACATTGGAAGAAACCTTTCACATGCAAAGAGCCAGTGCAATGAAAAAGAAGGTATTCAATGACCAAAACCAAAATCCTTCTCATAATTTTTCTTTCGAAGACCAACAAGTTTTCTTCATCCTTCTTTGAAGTGCTTAGCGTTTCTGTCTCATACGACAATACTGGCACTATCACAGCATTTTATGCTTTAAGTTTGGTCTTAATTGACAGATTCTTGGATGACTTTTTTTCTTAAAAAAGAATTTAATAATCAAGTATATTTTTCTAAGGGTGCTTAGTTTTAAAGTGAGTCATCAGGACAGGGCAACTTGGTTGTAAAGGATACACTGTACTCGAACATAAGTTAACATGTTATAAATTATTTTTAGTCTTCAAAAACAAAACTAAAGGCCAAGTTCAAAGTTACTCTGTCCTGGAATTAGTTTAGTGGAGACCCATTACTGGAAAGTTGCAGTTCATGCACCCAGCCGCACGCTTTTAAGCTTACCTCCGTTCATTTGCAGCTCCATCTCCATCTGGCTGGACTTCTGCCTCAGGTCAGTAAGCATTTCGTTGAGTCCACTGGAGCTTACATCCACGCCAAGGTACAAGACGGCCAAAGCCAACTGCTACCACACTATCCCTTTCATCACGAGCGTATCACACACCTACACTATGTGATCAAAAGTATCCGAACACCCCCAAAACTTGTGTCATACGTCTGTATGCGGTATTTCCACACTCCTAAATATCCTTAGGTCCACTGTTTCCGATGACATAGTGAAGTGGAAACGTGAGGGATATGTACAATACAAAAGCTAGAGGCCGACCTCGTCTGTTGACTGACTGAGACTGCCGACAGTTGAAGAGGATCGTAATGTGTAACAGGCAGAATGAAAGACGATTATCATTAATGAAGTAAAAGATCGACGCAGTTGACACCAAGTAAAAGCTACTCCTTATGTTTCAGATCTAGACTGCAATAATAAAATGGGAAGGAACTCTTAATTAGAACTCAGGGAGAAGTTGTAGTCTAATTGACATTCTATTTATTCATCTTAAACATGACAAGACAACAAAATTATCAAAGAAACATCACACAAACATTTGTATCTAAGAAACCCCTTACTTACATGGGATCTATGGTGAACAAAGTGATCTGCTGGGAATCGACACACGACACTAACCAGAACACTAATCGCTCTATCTAACTTCATACACTTGAATCCAGGTAATGGCACCAAACTATGCCAACACCAAGCATCTACACTCCTGGAAATGGAAAAAAGAACACATTGACACCGGTGTGTCAGACCCACCATACTTGCTCCGGACACTGCGAGAGGGCTGTACAAGCAATGATCACACGTACGGCACAGCGGACACACCAGGAACCGCGGTGTTGGCCGTCGAATGGCGCTAGCTGCGCAGCAGTTGTGCACCGCCGCCGTCAGTGTCAGCCAGTTTGCCGTGGCATACAGAGCTCCATCGCAGTCCTTAACACTGGTAGCATGCCGCGACAGCGTGGACGTGAACCGTATGTGCAGTTGACGGACTTTGAGCGAGGGTGTATAGTGGGCATGCGGGAGGCCGGGTGGACGTACCGCCGAATTGCTCAACACGTGGGGCGTGAGGTCTCCACAGTACATCGATGTTGTCGCCAGTGGTCGGCGGAAGGTGCACGTGCCCGTCGTCCTGGGACCGGACCGCAGCGACGCACGGATGCACGCCAAGACCGTAGGATCCTACGCAGTGCCGTAGGGGACCGCACCGCCACTTCCCAGCAAATTAGGGACACTGTTGCTCCTGGGGTATCGGCGAGAACCATTCGCAACCGTCTCCATGAAGCTGGGCTACGGTCCCGCACACCGTTAGGCCGTCTTCCGCTCACGCCCCAACATCGTGCAGCCCACCTCCAGTGGTGTCGCGACAGGCGTGAATGGAGGGACGAATGGAGACGTGTCGTCTTCAGCGATGAGAGTCGCTTCTGCCTTGGTGCCAATGATGGTCGTATGCGTGTTTGGCGCCGTGCAGGTGAGCGCCACAATCAGGACTGCATACGACCGAGGCACACAGGGCCAACACCCGGCATCATGGTGTGGGGAGCGATCTCCTACACTGGCCGTACACCACTGGTGATCGTCGAGGGGACACTGAATAGTGCACGGTACATCCAAACCGTCATCGAACCTATCGTTCTACCATTCCTAGACCGGCGAGGGAACTAGCTGTTCCAACAGGACAATGCACGTCCGCATGTATCCCGTGCCACCCAACGTGCTCTAGAAGGTGTAAGTCAACTACCCTGGCCAGCAAGATCTCCGGATCTGTCCCCCATTGAGCATGTTTGGGACTGGATGAAGCGTCGTCTCACGCGGTCTGCACGTCCAGCACGAACGCTGGTCCAACTGAGGCGCCAGGTGGAAATGGCATGGCAAGCCGTTCCACAGGACTACATCCAGCATCTCTACGATCGTCTCCATGTGAGAATAGCAGCCTGCATTGCTGTGAAAGGTGGATATACACTGTACTAGTGCCGACATTGTGCATGCTCTGTTGCCTGTGTCTATGTGCCTGTGGTTCTGTCAGTGTGATCATGTGATGTATCTGACCCCAGGAATGTGTCAATAAAGTTTCCCCTTCCTGGGACAATGAATTCACGGTGTTCTTATTTCAATTTCCAGGAGTGTATATTCTACCATACAGAAAAAAGAAAAATATGGTTCGAAAGATCAGGGTGCCGAGAAATATTATTACAGCCCTACGTCTCAGCAGCGAATACTTTACCCTCCTGCTGGTTAAGGCGGCACGATGCGTTCGGCGACTGAAGTCATGGACGGCGGCAATCTGTTATTAAATGCGCGTTCCCGAAAAATGCAAATGCGCAGTCTCGTGTTCGGTTAATTCAGATCGCAGGTACTTCCCTATGAGACTCTGAAACCCCAATGGATTCCAGTGTGCAAGTGGACCAGTTTGGTGGTCTGCCAAACCAATTGGACTCCGTGCCACGACTGTGCATGTCGGAATATGTCAAACGTTTAGACGGCCGACTCAAGACAAATACGAACATGCACACGTCACTCGTTGTGACTGTGATGATATAAACAGTACCTCTGATGGTTCAGAAGGTGACTGGCACAAGCTCTAAGTCGCACACTAGCAAAGGACACATTTAGGTAGAGACCTGCAGTTCTTTACTAGTGAAGCGCCAGTACAAGAGACTTGTACAAGAGTGCCTTCTTCTTTTCTCCACGCTTCCTCCTCAGCTCGGTTCCAAAAGCACATTTCTCTTTTTTGACCTCCCCCACGTCTGCACAAGCCAATCATGAGCTGGAGCCCGGCATTCTATGCTTGGAGAATGGTCTTATCACTGGAAACCAATTTGACCAATCACGGACTTTAAAGTTAATTGGCAGAAAACGGAAAAAAGATTCAGCCTTGCGTTTGCCGTGTCTTTTTCAAACAAAATACAAGGTGGAATCACAGCCCTGCATAAACAGCTTGTTATCTCCCCAGTTGCGTCCATTTCAAACTTTCCAAAGAACGGCCATATACTCGCAAAAAGCCTCGCGCTTTCACAAACATGTTTTTGAAACAGAGTCTGGACGTCTGGCCCCAGTTTTCGTGTTCCACAGAAATTCGCAGAACGCTTACATTTCTTTTGGCGGCTTGCTCCCTAGCAAGGGCCTATCCTCTGCTTTATTCTCGGCCTACATGCGCTGTCAGCGACTTCTCGTTGTTGGCCCGTATACCTGAACGCCAGCCTCCCATCCAGCGCCAACGTAATGTGTTTGGCACAATGCGACCATGGCACACGGCCGTCTGGAAATGTCTCCTCACCGTTCCCCAGAAAAACGCGCTTTGTCGGTCCACCAATGCTGTGCTTTAACTGCAGTCGTTTAAGTCAACACCCTGTTCCTTTGAACACAGGTAAAGCTTACAATATTTCCTTCCCTAGAGCACGCAAACAAAATCATTAACTACTGCCCACCATTCCATCATAATGTATGAAGTCAAATTGCAGTAAAGATCGTATTCCCTATGAACACGATGTGGCATAACAAAGAATCAGAAGTGAGACAGCCCTGCAATCTCTCAAGATGTCTATCCAGACCATCACATAGCAATTCCAGACTGCATCAAGATCCATTGCAAGTACTATGACAGTTAGGCGGGAGGCGAGAAAACTTGAATTTCATGGTCGAGCGTCTGCTCATAAGCCACACATCACGTCAGTAAATGCCAAACGTCGCCTCGCTTGGTGTAAAGAGCGTAAACATTGGACGACTGAAGAGTGGAAAAACGTTGCGTGGAGTGACGAGTCAAGTTACACGATGTGACGATCCAATGGCAGGGTGTGGGTATGAACGTCATCTGCCGGCGTGTATAGTGCCAACACTAAAATTCGGAGGCAGTGGTGTTATGGTATGGTCGTGTTTTCCAGGAGGGGCTTGCACCACTTGTTGTTTTCAGTGGCACTATCACAGCACAGGCCTACATTGATGTTTTAAGTACCTTCTTGCTTCCCACTGTTGAAGAGCGATTCAGTAATGGCGATTGCATCTTTCAGCACGATCGAGCACTTTTTCATGATGTACAGCCTGTGGCGGAGTGGTTACATCGCAATAACATCCCTGTAATGGACTGGTCTGCACAGCATCCTGATCTGAATCCTGCAGAACACCTTTGGGATATTTTGGAATGCCGATTTCATGCCAGGCGTCACCGACTGACATTGCTACCTCTTCTCAGTGCAGCACTCCATGATGAATGGGCTGCCATTCCCCAAAAATCCTTCCAGCACCTGATTGAAGGTATGCCTGCGAGAGTGGAAGCTGTCATTAAGGCTAAGGGTGGCCAACACTATATTGAATTCCAGCATTACCGATAGACGGCGCCACGAACTTGTAAGTCATTTTCAGCCAGGTGTTCGGATACTTTTGAACACATAGTGCAAGTACCTCGCGGCTGACTGTCATATGCGCCCACCGAGTTAACTTAAACTTTTTCATATTGATTTCGGATCTATAGTATTTGACCATTTCTACAGACGTCAAACATTCCTACAGAGTTTACAGTTTTATTAAATTCGTGTTACTAATATTAATAAGCAGTTTACATTGCGCAGTTGATTGTTTAAATGTGCTTTGCTGTGGTCTTCAGTTTGATGGGTGGTTTGCTGCTCTTACCATGCTAGTCTGTCCTGTGCAATCCTCTTCAGGTCTGCATAGCGTCGCCACATTCATTTTAACCTGCGTACTGTATTAGATCCTTGGTCTTCCTCTCCAATTTTTGCACCCCCACTCCTCCCCACTCTTTTTTCTCCATGGCCAAATTGGCTATTCTTCAGTGCCTCAGGATAGTTTTTGTCAACCTATTTCTTCTTTTATCTTAAGTGTAGTCACAGTGATGCTATTTTTACCCAAAAGCAACGGGTATAGTGTAGAAATACACCATCTTCAAGTCCCAGTATGACTGACAGTACATGAATAAAACCAGTAAATACAGAAGAATGGAAAGGAAAATTGAGGATTTGTTAGATGACGATCGGTTTGGCTTTACAAAAGGTAAAGATACCAGAGACGCCGATGACATTGTAAATCTGTCAGAGACAGCAAAGGACTTGGAAGAGCAGTTGAACGGAATGGACAGTGTCTTGAAAGTAGGATGTAAGATGAACATCAACAAAAGCAAAACGAGGATAATGGAATGTAGTCAAATTAAATCGGGTGATGGTGAGGGAATTAGATTAGGAAATGTGACACTTAAAGTAGTAAAGGAGTTTTGCTATTTAGGGAGTAAAATAACTGATGATGGTCGTAGTAGAGAGGATATAAAATGTAGACTGGCAATGGCAAGGAAATCGTTTCTGAAGAAGAGAAATTTGTTAACATCGAGTATAGATTTAAGTGTCAGGAAGTCGTTTCTGAAAGTATTTGTATGGAGTGTAGCCATGTATGGAAGTGAAACATGGACGATAACTAATATGGACAAGAAGAGAATAGAAGCTTTTGAAATGTGGTGCTACAGAAGAATGCTGAAGATAAGGTGGGCAGATCACGTAACTAACGAGGAGGTATTGAATAGGATTGGGGAGAAGAGATGTTTGTGGCACAACTTGACTAGAAGAAGGGATCGGTTGGTAGGACATGTTTTGAGGCATTAAGGGATCACAAATTTAGCATTGGAGGGCAGCGTGGAGGGTAAAAATCGTAGAGGGAGACCAAGAGATGAATACACTAAGCAGATTCAGAAGGATGTAGGTTGCAGTAGGTACTGGGAGATGAAGGAGCTTGCACAGGATAGAGTAGCATGGAGAGCTGCACCAAACCAGTCTCTGGACTGAAGACCACAACAACAACAAACAGAGACGCAATTCTGACGTTGCGATGAGTGTAAGACAGGAATATAGTATTTCGCCCCTACTGTTAAATCTGTATGCTGAAGAAGCAATGATGGAAGTAAAAATAAGGTTCAGGAGTGGGATCAAAATTCAAGGCGAAAGGTTATCAATGATACTATTCGCTGGTGACATTGCTATCCTGAGTGAAAAAGAAGAAGAATTACATGATCTGCTGAATGGAATGAACAGTCTAATGAGTACAGAATATGGATTGAGAGTAGATCAAAGAAAGGTGAAAGCAATGAGAAGTAGCAGAAATTAGAACAGTGATGAACTTAACAATGCGACTGATGGTCACAAAGTAGATGAAGTTAAGAAATTCTGCTACCTGGGCAGCGAAATAACCGATGATGGACGGATTCAAATGGTTCAAATGGCTCTGAGCACTATGCGACTCAACTTCTGAGGTCATCAGTCGCCTAGAACTTAGAACTAATTAAACCTAACTAACCTAAGGACATCACACACATCCATGCCCGAGGCAGGATTCGAACCTGCGACCGTAGCGGCCGCTCGGCTCCAGACTGTAGCGCCTAGAACCGCACGGCCACTCCGGCCGGCGATGATGGACGGAGCAAGGAGGACATCAAAAGCAGGCTAGCACTGACAAAAGGGGCATTCCTGGCCAAGAGAAGTCTACAAGTATGAAACATTGTTCTTAATTTGAGGAAGAAAGTTCTGAAAATATACGTTTGGAGCATAGCATTGTATGGTAGTGAAACGTGGACTGTGGGAAAACCGAAACAGAAGAGAATTGAACTTTTTGAAATGTGGTGCTACAGGCGAATGCTGAAAATTAGGTGGGCTGATAAGGTAAAGAATGTGGACGTTCTGCGCAGAATCGGAGAGGAAAGTAATATGTGGAAAACACTGACAAGGAGAAGGGATAGGATAATAGGACATCTGTGAAGACATCAGGGGCTGACTTCCACGGTACTAGAAGGAGCTGTAGTGGGCAAAAACTGTAGAGGAAGACAGAGATTGTAATACATCATCCAGCAGATAATTGAGGACGTAGGTTGGAAAAAAAGGAAAAAGGTTACAACTTATAAGATACATTAATAGCTGTTGTCCCAATATCCACCAGAAGATGGATGTACAGAGAGTCTTCTTTTGACTGTCAGGGTATGGACAGACGCAGAAAATTTCACAGATTTTCACCCTCAGGTTGCTGTGCAATTGCAACTTATTTAGTTTCATAATAGAAAAATGGTTACACACACATATTTTGATCGAAATATTGTAATACTTTTGCAGCCTCGTTATGGATACGTGGAAACTCTACCTGAGGAAGTGTCGAGAATAGCAAGTTTGAGGCATTACTTCCCACTGGGTGCTCTGGTCAAACTGAACCGATCATTGACTGGAAACGGCTATGTTCGGCTACTTGGAGGTCATTTGCAGCCATTCATGGACTTCATGTTCCCAAACAACGATGCGCTATGTCACCTGGTCACAGATGTTCGCGACTGGTTTGAAGAACATTCTGGACGATTAGAGTGAATGATTTGGCCACCCATGAAACATTTATGGGACGTAATCGAGAGGTCAGTTCGTGCACAAAATCCTGCACCAGCAACAGTTTTGCAATTACAGACGGCTGCAGGAGCAGCATGGTTTAATATTTCTGGAAGGAACTTTCAACGACTTACAGAGTCCATGTCAAGATGCCACGATGTATTGCTGAACTACGCCGGGAAATGGGAAGTACGACACGATATTAGAAGGTATCCTACGACTTTTATCACCTCAGTGTATATAAAATCTGCGCACTCTTCGTTCAGTTCCATCTAAAACTGTTGCGAATGACAATGCAACTCCAGAAATTTTACTATTTACACCATAAATTGCTTCACGTTATTCGTGCCTTCAAATTTAGGAAAAAGTGCTTCTTTATGTATTCAACAATGAGTAACGTCTTGAAACGCCCTGCTAAACCCGCAGGACAGGACAGGTAGTTGGAATTGTGGAAAGGGGCAAAAATGAGCTGTTGTCAGTTACACTGGAACACATATAACTTAATTTATTTGACCAAACATTACAGTACAAATTCTTGAACTTAGTTATCGGCTGAATACGCCACACTATCTTATGCCTTAAGTGCACAACCACTTTAATTTAAAAAACGGCTAAAAGCCATTAACTCAAAATTCAGACGCCAAAAATAATATTTAGAAGGCAGAACGCCTCACGTTAAGTAAGTTCCATAATTTGGCTGGAGGCCCAAAAATCTAACAATAGAAAAGCAACAACCTTAATTTTAAGACAGCTGAAGGCCGATGATTTAACACCCAAGGTAAAACTAAATAAAAAAACACAAGGCAGAAGGCCTTATCTTCAATTAGGCTGAAGGCCCAAAACAGTCTGAAGCTTGAAAGACAAAGATCCTTAATTTAAAAACGGCTGAAGACCCCATGACTTAAAACTCAAGGCAAAATAAATTTAAACAACAAAGCCTTATCTTAAATTAGGCTGACGGCCCCGAAAAATCTAACACTTGGCAAGCAAGGAGCTTTAATTTTAAAATGGCTGAAGGCCCATGACTTAAAACACAACTAACATAATTTTTATTAGACAGAAGATCCAAGGCTTTATCTTGAAACAATATATTAATCAGGCTGAAGACCCAACCAATCTAACACTTGGCAAGCAAGAAAATTTTAATTTTAAAGTGGCTGAAGGCCAATGACTCAGAACACAACTAAAATAAATTCTAGTACGCAGAAGGCCAGAGGCTTTATCTTTAAACAATATTTTAATCAGGCTGAAGGCCCAAACAATCTAATACTTGAAAAGAAAGGAACTTTAATTTTAAAGTAGCTGAAGGCCCATGACTTAAAACACCACTAAAAACAATTCAACTTTTAATTCAAGACCGTCGGCTATGAGCCATACAAATACACATTACAGAAAATAAGAAAAGGCAGTGCAGCTAACGGCGCTCAGAATTTTCGGGGGTCGGGCAGCACTTAAAATACAAACGCTCACTTAGGTGAGACAGGCCCAACATTTCTCGATCCGACGACAAACCAACCAACAGGCAGTCTACAGACCCACCGACAAGGTAACTTGCGCTCCACTCGACCAGCACACAACTGGGAGTTCAATGCAAACGTAAAAGGCATGGACGCCCACAACCAGGCATACATTAAGCTGTCGAACTACACACCGTGCTGGACAGCGACAGCACGGTGAGGAAAGGACACTGCCTAAATTTACAACGGCCAGGGCAGCTAACTGGAACGTTAACGACCACAAGGCAGAAAATTCCACTGGTGCACTTCAATTGCAAATAATCAAATACAGTTAGACTCCACCGGACAGTGGCTAAACCTTCGCCAACTCGAACACACACGTTGTTGCTCGTGGGAATTTCCTAACAGCCAACAATGAGAATCTAACGGCACAGTGTGAACAGTCTTAACTTGCTGGTAAATTAAATCCAAACTCAACTTTCCTGTACAAGGTCGGTAAGCCACGGACCTCGTAGCAATGCGAACAGCACCCCGACTGAACTTCTGCCGCGTCCTTAAGTCAAACACTGCCAGGTCCGAACTGCACCGCTAGCGCCTCCCAACTCACTGGCAGATCCGAAATAACCCCGAACACACGACAACTGGGAAGTAATAGCAGTCAGTAAAGATAATACGGAAGGGCTTATGTCGATAAGCGCCGCTGCTGCCGCTCACGGGCAGGAAAGGCGGCAACTCAGTGACACCAGTAGTTGAAATTAACATAATGAGGTGGTAGTACAGAAAAATCAGGATGTCAAATGAGATATGGCACAAACATGAGCCACGCAAGGCTCACGTCTGTCAACCATTGTAATTTTTTGCTCCTCCGTTGTCATCTATATCTTTAAATTTTTTCTGCGTGGTGTTGTAAGCCGTTTCTTAGAAAATCTGCGGTACCAGTCAATTTTGCGACGGAAGAATTGATATCAGGGAGTCAGTCCTCTCTTCTGCCATCCCCATTCATTTTTAGAGGCTTGCGACGATGTATCGCCAAATGCGTCTTTTTGTGCAGAGAGCCACTGGACATGTTAACGTTCTCCGTACCACGAAGAAACAGTGAAAGGTAAACAGCGGTTACATCACGATCCTGCCGAAGTGAAGATAGTTGTGCCGACCGAGAAATGTCGCACCGCAATACTGAATGAAATATCCCGCTGTACCGATTACTTCCGGAAAAGACCGAGCATAGCCGACGCAGGCCGTGCCTCGGGCCGCATGTGACCCACCCATCGGGATAGCATGTACTTCGGCACACGTGGCCTCTCCTGAATCAAAATGATGTTAGATATTAACAAGTTTCTCTTTGTCAGATACACTTCTCTTGCTATTAACGTTGTGCGTTTCATATCCTCTCTACTTCGGTAATCTACTTTAAATGTCTCATATCCTAATCTGGCTGCTCAGAATCACTTGCTTTAATTCGACTACATTGCATTACCCTCGTTTTAGTTCTGCTGATGTCGATATTACAGCCTCTTTTCAAAACATGATCTATTCCTCTGAACTGTCCTTCCTAATCATTTCCCCGTCTCTCACAGAATTACAACGTCAGTGGCAGGCCACGAAGTTTTTATATGTTCTCTCTGAATTTTAATTCAATTTCGAAACTGTTCCTTGATTTCACAGCTAGCTTAGTGTGTGGATTGAATAGCATCCTGTAGCCTAAAACCCTGTTTCACACCCTTCTCAAGTACTGCTTGTCTTTGGTGTTCTTCGACTCTTCGATCTCCATTTCGGTTTCTTGCAAGCTGTGACTAACCTTTTGCTCTCTATTTCAATCATTGTTACCTTCTGAATGCCAACAATGGTATTACAGTCGACAATGTCGAAAGCTTTCTCTAAATCTGCAGTGGCTATAAACGTCGTTTGCCTTTCTTCACCTAAGATGGGTCATAGGTCAGTATTGCCGCGAGTGACTATACATTTTCCCGAGCTAAAAATGTTTTTCTCCGAGGTCGGGATTTTCTAACTTCTCAACAATTTGAGTCAGAACAGATTTATCAAAAACCACTCACTTGTCCATTATGAAAAATAGGAAGATTGAGAAACATTAGGCGCAGGTTATGTGTCATAAATTTAGATCACTTACCACTTACAATAGTAAGAAGGTGCTGTGCTGCATAGCCCTGAAAATTTATTTGCTCACAGGACGAGGAAAACAGAAGCGGTCGGAACGCGGGGGCGCCAGCAGGTCATTCGTCAGCCGTGCGGTCGCCAGCGGACTGTGACGGCACGGACGACGAGTTGGACGACGAACCCCTCCTGGCGATAGACGACGTGGTCATCGGAGGAAACGGAGCCAAAGAGCTTGAGTTCCGCTTCTCATTCGAAGGTAGGCAGCGCGTTACGTATTTTCTAGAACCCTCATGCTGAAAGCTACGACCTGATTTTCATTTATTGAGCTGCTAACAGCCCTCAGACGTAATATCCTTTTGCAGTATTGAAATCAAACGTTCTCATTAGGTACTGTACACAACAGCATCGTTAAATATTATACCGGTTTTCTGTAGTGTGAGAAAGTTGGTAACATACAGGACGATCGGGGCAAGATTAGTGATATACAGCAAAACCTACACCTGCACTCTGGAAACCACTACGAATTACATGCCAGAGGTCAGTCCCCATTGTTCTATTTATTAAGGGGCAACGTATGGCGAAATACACGTGTACTTGTAAATTAATGTAACTTTTACCGTTTGAGAGATAACTGAACCCAATTTTGCAAATGTTGCCATTATGTTTTACCGAGCGAGGTGGCGCAGTGGTTAGCACACTGGACTCGCATTTGGGAGGACGACGGTTCAATTCCGCGTCCGGCCATCCTGATTTAGGTTTTCCGTGATTTCCCTAAATCGATCCAGGCAAATGCCGGGATGGTTCCTTTGAAAGGGCACGGCCGACTTCCTTCCCTGTCCTTCCCTAATCTGATGAGACCGATGACCTCGCTGTTTGGTCTCTTCCCCCAAACAACCCAACCCAACCGGATGTTTTCAATTTTTTTGTCTAATAATTTGATCAGGACTTCGCTGCATACTTTTAAAACAAATTCATAGACTATTTTTATAATATCAGGCATACAACTTTCACAACAATTTTTAATTTTATGTGTATGATAGACAACAATTTTCATTTCACAAAAATTTAAGTAAATTTGACACTACTTGCCTTTGAAAAATTTTATAGCACAAGAAATTTTGTATGTACAAAGTCTGTAGCAAATTTCACCTATCTGCAGCGGTTCAGCAGAAAATGTTTCTCATATATTCTTAAATGAAAGTTGTGGGCCATAGCCATACATTTGGTCAGTTTGGTCCTCATGTAGCTTTGTTCTTCTACTGATCCTTCTGGCGTGCCCTTCCGGCAGTATCCTTCACTGACTTTTCACAACAAGCAATACGCACATCATCAGTCATCTTCAGTAAGTTTTCAATGAAGCAACCTGCATCAAACCCTAGTTTCATAAGGGTCCCAATTCTTTCAGTGTTAACATCATTGAACACCAGACAAGCGTCATACGAGGAAACTTTAACAACAGCAGATGTGCAAAATATTGTCTTTGAGTGTCTCTGCTAAAACGGGTTATTAAAGCTTTCGTTCGAGGTTTGTGTTCCACCATGTACGCATTTATTTAATAAACCGTAATTAATCGCATCGTGAATGGGCTCACAGCCTATTATCCTCTACATATGTCTTCGCAGCTGGCAGGAAATAATAGAATATTGCAGACAAGGACAGAGTAGTGTAGATAAGGGCCGTGGCACTGCTCATTGGTTGAAACAAGATGGCTTTTACATAATTTGCAGCACGAATTAAACTATGAAAACTGAAGACAATATTTTTTACATGCTTCAGAAGTATCTGGTGGCAAAAACATTGAATATTTTTGACAGTTTTACCGACGTCACCCCCTTAGGGCTGCTACCTATTCGATTTTCGCATGTCGAATGCAGGACGATTAACTGCTTAGACTCTTCAGTATGCTCCGTAATGTAGTCTAACCTTGCCTTTGCGGTTCGTGCGAAAGTGATACATAGTGTGTTGTACACTGCCTGACAGTTGCTTAGGAACACAGACATTATTGGACAGGAACAATCACAGGCAACGATGCACGACATAAAGCACAGTACATACGTTATAGAGATGGAGTGGTAAATTACTAATGAAAAATGGTACAGATTTCGTCACATGAGAAAGCGGTATAAGAGACATAAACAACTGTCATGGCAGAGACAGGTCACACTCACAACTTAGTTACGATACTGTTTGTTGGTAAGAATAACGATTCTGTCCAAAGCAACAGGCCCTGCAGCGACTACAGCCGAATTACATGCTGTGTGTACGAGTACAGGCTGTCATGCAGGAACGACGACTTATGGTGGTTTGGGTCTGGTCGTGAGTCATGCATGGATAGCCAAAGCGGTTAAGGCGACCGCCTGCGTAAAGCAAGAAATCCCGGTTCTAGCCGCAGCGGGGCACAAATTCTCATCGTCACCACTCCCTTACACAGCTGATGGTTGTTCGTATTCGCAACTGGGAATACATTTCGTGTATCCCAACATGAATATCAATATCTCAATAAGGGGAGCACTAATACACAGTTTCAACCTACCAAAACGTTGAGCAGTTCTTTGGGAATATCGTCCCACTCCTCTCTCAAGGCGGTTTTCAATTTTTGTCAATTCAAAGAGGGGGTGGTCGTTTAGAAACACATCTGACAAAATCAACCCATGATGCTCCATAGAGTTTAAGTCCAGAAAATACTCAGACCTTTCCATGCATAACACAACCGCGGAATGTGAAATGCCAAATGTGACTTTAACATGCAGTTAGCGTTACTCTCTGGGAGGTATTCGCAAAAGGTTGACCGTGCATTAACCTAATTGATAGAGGATATCGAACGTGAACTTCGTATTGTGGTAATTAGTAAAAAGCAGAAAGAAGAAGATAATGAAAGTAGTGAAAATTTTCGTGAATGAAATGATAAACGGTCGCCAGCCTAATTAGGCATAATAATGTGGAAACATTGTTCTCCATGGATTTAAATATAAATTTGCAAAAGGAACTTTCATTGTTTCTCTCCTAGTAAAGTGGAATGACCACTCACAGCAAGAAGACGAACTGCACAGAGGATAGCAATAGTAATCAATTGCATGGATTGGCAATCACAGAAACATAAATGAGACTTTTTACTCCTGTTTATTATAATTACTACCTCAATCATTAATTAATTCAGCACCAAATGTCCTCGAAGACCTCACGAGACTAAGTGGCACCAGACAAGAGTTCAAGTTGGACCAACACATACACGTCACAAATGTAATAAAATAACACTATACTATCACATTTCATATTTATTTCACTGTAGTAATGTTTAGATTTCAGTAGAAAAACCCGAATTGAAATTAACCTTTTGCTACTAGCAAAGATTAAAGTAGGGGCCCTTAAACTGTCCCTTTCTTTATAACCAACTATGCACACATTTCAGAAACAATTTGCATCACTTAAATGCTGAATTACAACCCCAATTAAGGTTATTTAGCCCTCAATGCTTTATAACAATGTGCCGGCCGCTGTGGCCGAGCGGTTCTAGGCGCTTAAGTCTGGAACAGCGCGACCGCTAAGGTCGCAGGTTCGAATCCTGCCTCGGGCATGGATGTGTGTGATGTCCTTAGGTTAGTTAGGTTTAAGTAGTTCTAAGTTCTAGGGGACTGATGACCTCAGATGTTAAGTCCCATAGTGGTCAGAGCCATTTGAACCATTTGAACTAGAAGGAGCTGTAGAGGGTAAAAACTGTACAGTAGGACGGAGATCGGAATACATCAAGCAAGTAACTGAGGACGTAGGTTGCAATTCTCTGAGATGAAAAGGTTGGTGGCGGGCCGCGTCAAACCAGTCAGAAGACCGATGACTCAAAAAAAAAAAAAAAACAGCGTCTGGTGCCACATACCTCGGAAATCTGGCAAGAACGTGCCGAATACTTGCCATGCAGAATCGCTACTGTATTGCATTCCAAAGTTTGACCAACACGCTACTAAGTTATGGACACAATGTCTTGGCTCAGCATATACGTTCTCTGTTTATTCATCAACAGCGCCTGTTGTGGACATGTAAGACTGTACATCGGCGGTGGAGTTGGCTTAGTTGAAGGCCCCAGAAAAGCAACTCAGTCACGGCATTGCCCATAGCAACTTCCCTGTTAGCTATTTTTCTGTTAACAACGATTGGAAGACCTGCTATATCACCCACTTATAGTGCTTCTGTTGCCCTAAAACCGTCTGGCAAGAAATCACTGTGTTATTTCCATTCCATTTCGCTAATCCATACCAAGACTAACTTTAGCCTGTTCAACTTACTTTTCGTTTTTCCCACTTTCCTACAACATCTGTACTTGTAACGTACTGTGCTCCGATTTGTGAATGCCAGTGTTATTCGACCTCCTGAGAAAACTTCTCCTGGGCAGTCCCCACCCGAAGGTTCGATCGGAAGCCTAGATTACCTCTGGAATTCTTTGCTAAGAAACTGATCATCTTTAGTTTACTTTTAGGAAACCACATATTCTGCAGATCACTAATGAAATCGTTCCCATTGTCGTATCATGCCGTTCATCGTTGTTAACTTTCCCGCTTTTAGGAGCAGGGCAAACGAATGGCCTGAACCTTGGTCCAAAGGCCGTTGACAAAATGAGAGTGACTAAAATCTTCGACCGCCGCGGTTGTGCTTAGTCTAAACCAGCTGTACGCCCGCGCTTCGCGTCACTAAACCCTGGTATAACTTGCAGTACGGTATAAAACACTACATTTTGTTCTTAATTTGGTATGAAACCTACCATCAGAGATCTAATAATTGTAATTAACTAATGTGAACCCTATAAATTACGACTTCCTTTGAATAAATTTGAAGTAATACTGTTTACAACGGATTAGTAGCAATGTAACATTTTCCCCATTTACTGTTCTGGGATTAAAGAAAAGCCTTTTCATAGCATTGCTTTTTAGGGTTCAGACACACAGTCGGTAAAAGCAGAACCCTCATAGGATCACTTTGTCAATAAATTTGTTTTTCTTAGCCAAGAAGTCATATATAAACGACACTTGTCGAAAGAAGCAAAGCAATTTCGTTAAGTTTTTAATACACGGAGCGAGATCAGTAAATCCGTAGATCCTAGCCAAATAAATTCAATGCTAGCTTGCATTTGTAAAGATAAGATTGCGACTCTTAATTCTGTCACTGTTGTAAACTTTTGAAAACACTTCTGTCACTGAAGTAAAGAAACCAACAGTGCCATCTATTGTTTCTTTGGTAGTAGAAAACTAACAGCACCATTTATCGGTTCTTTTGTGTACTACTCTGTCACTAAGGTAAACATCCGAACTACTAAGCTGAGCAGATTTCCAAAAATTTAAATTACAATGTTTTTTGCTTGATCCAATATTGATAAAATGAAGCCTCTATGTTGTCCCAAGCTATACTCAAGTTGTGTTTGAAAACCACATGAAAATTCGTCCAGTAGTTTTGGAGATTAGCGTGTTTAAATAGAAAATTGTTATACTGTTCTATTTAATAGTATATGGAATCGAGTCCGTAGCCTACGACCTTCTAATTGTCAAAAAATGACGCTGTACTTAGACCAGCGGTCTTTAATTCTTGCATATTTCAAAAGTAACAGAAATATGCGGTGTTCAAAGTTATCTCTACGTCTTAACACTTTAATAAATTCGAAACTGGTTTTCAACATGTTGCAAGATAGCTCATGAAGTTTCGTTTTCTTATCCATACATGTGAATGTGTGCAGCCCTAAAGGCACGCAAAACGTTCCGGCCCTATTCAGTTTCTCTCAAATGGTTCAAATGGCTCTGAACACTATGGAACTTAACATCTGAGGTCACCAGTCTCTTAGAACTTAGAACTACTTAAACCTAACTAACCTAAGGGCATCACACACATCCATGCCCGAGGCAGGATTCGAACCTGCGACTGTAGAAGTCGCGTGGTTCCGGACTGAAGCGCCTAGAACCGCTCGGCCACCGCGGCCGGCTCAGTTTTTCTCCATTCGCGCCCAGGAGCCTCGAAGGCGACATGTTCACATGCATTGCAACGCATGTCTTCCGTTCTGTAGGTCTGTAATCTGGGTTCGGTGCACCTGGCCCTTTACAAAAATCCATAAGATAGTGCCGCGCTCTGATGTCAGCTACCGAACCGGACCGTCGCATTTTGCCACCTGCCAGGAAACTTTTTATCCAAAAACTGACGAACTTTTTAGGTACCAGAAAGATCACGCAGGAGTATGGCGTCAGGCTGCAGGTGTCCCGATATAGACACAGGAGGCTCTCGTGACATATATACGTGAATATCATAGACGTATTTGAAAAACTGAGCAATTAGTCCGAACCACACATTGACCTTGGCACTCTCTGATTCCGTTTCAGGTGTAATGTGAGGACACTCTTATGAACATACACTCCTGGAAATGGAAAAAAGAACACATTGACACCGGTGTGTCAGACCCACCATACTTGCTCCGGACACTGCGAGAGGGCTGTACAAGCAATGATCACACGCACGGCACAGCGGACACACCAGGAACCGCGGTGTTGGCCGTCGAATGGCGCTAGCTGCGCAGCATTTGTGCACCACCGCCGTCAGTGTCAGCCAGTTTGCCGTGGCATACGGAGCTCCATCGCAGTCTTTAACACTGGTAGCATGCCGCGACAGCGTGGACGTGAACCGTATGTGCAGTTGACGGACTTTGAGCGAGGGCGTATAGTGGGCATGCGGGAGGCCGGGTGGACGTACCGCCGAATTGCTCAACACGTGGGGCGTGAGGTCTCCAAAGTACATCGATGTTGTCGCCAGTGGTCGGCGGAAGGTGCACGTGCCCGTCGACCTGGGACCGGACCGCAGCGACGCACGGATGCACGCCAAGACCGTAGGATCCTACGCAGTGCCGTAGGGGACCGCACCGCCACTTCCCAGCAAATTAGGGACACTGTTGCTCCTGGGGTATCGGCGAGGACCATTCGCAACCGTCTCCATGAAGCTGGGCTACGGTCCCGCACACCGTTAGGCCGTCTTCCGCTCACGCCCCAACATCGTGCAGCCCGCCTACAGTGGTGTCGCGACAGGCGTGAATGGAGGGACGAATGGAGACGTGTCGTCTTCAGCGATGAGAGTCGCTTCTGCCTTGGTGCCAATGATGGTCGTATGCGTGTTTGGCGCCGTGCAGGTGAGCGCCACAATCAGGACTGCATACGACCGAGGCACACAGGGCCAACACCCGGCATCATGGTGTGGGGAGCGATCTCCTACACTGGCCGTACACCACTGGTGATCGTCGAGGGGACACTGAATAGTGCACGGTACATCCAAACCGTCATCGAACCCATCGTTCTACCATTCCTAGACCGGCAAGGGAACTTGCTGTTCCAACAGGACAATGCACGTCCGCATGTATCCCGTGCCACCCAACGTGCTCTAGAAGGTGTAAGTCAACTACCCTGGCCAGCAAGATCTCCGGATCTGTCCCCCATTGAGCATGTTTGGGACTGGATGAAGCGTCGTCTCACGCGGTCTGCACGTCCAGCACGAACGCTGGTCCAACTGAGGCGCCAGGTGGAAATGGCATGGCAAGCCGTTCCACAGGACTACATCCAGCATCTCTACGATTGTCTCCATGGGAGAATAGCAGCCTGCATTGCTGCGAAAGGTGGATATACACTGTACTAGTGCCGACATTGTGCATGCTCTGTTGCCTGTGTCTATGTGCCTGTGGTTCTGTCAGTGTGATCATGTGATGTATCTGACCCCAGGAATGTGTCAATAAAGTTTCCCCTTCCTGGGACAATGAATTCACGGTGTTCTTATTTCAATTTCCAGGAGTGTATATGAACGTTATGACGGTTTAGCTTGCCGAACACATGAAAAGTTGACTCATCGGAGAAAGAAATATTTTCCAAAGCGTCATTGTTTGGATCAGTCTTCACTAATACATCCACTGCAAATTGATCGCGTTGAGACGTGTACGTCGACTACAGCCTCTGAAGTAGCTTAACTTTGTGAGCGTGAAATCGTAACGTTTTATTCTAGACTTAGTGCTCTATTGATCGCAAAACGTCCAACTCTCTGCGTGCCGCACGCACCCGTTTTGTTGGACTCCTAGTTTACGTTGACGCCTGAAACAGCTGAGCAACCCACTTTCTCTTCACAGTGAACACTGCTTCCGTAATTGACGTATTAAAAGTTTCAATAGTTGGTCAGTACAGCGGTTCCCTTCTATACTGTGTCCGATGGTTTCGGTGCATTTCGGTTAGTCTCTTTGAACAAGGCTCCATGTACTGAGCTTTCTCCTGTGAAGACTACAGTTTTCGACAAATAAGCAGCAACTGGGAATTTAAAAAAAGCTTCATGACTTATAACATGTTCTTGTTTGTGTTTATATAGATACGGACATGACAGACGAAGGATGAACCTGATTACTTTCTGAGAATTGTTTTGTGTCTGTGCCAGTAAACAAGTTCTTCCGTTACATGGAAATCAAACCGCCTTCAATTACTAATAGTGATTTTTACTGCAATGCACGAAACATTTTAAGCCCTGGGGTAACATCACGTGTAGCTGATTCGCAAGGGCTCGAAATATATCGCGTACGGCAATAACAATTACTATTAGTGACTGAAGGCATTTTGTGTTTTATTATTATGGAAGTAATACGGACACGGCAGCAGCACTGACAGCAATGGACAAAATTAAGTAAGATGTACGTGTTTTTTAAAACTTTTTTAGTGCATTTACTTCTGTGCAAGTGTACTGTTCAGACGGTTGAGAGTTTCAGCCACGCGCTGGAAGTGACAGGCGCTAGCTGTTGCTGCAGCTCTTATCGCTGAGGTCAAGGCAACGGCTGTTAGCTGGTAAACACGGCGTCCACACGGAATGGCCTTCCGTTGTTTTCGTGACGTCACCGTGCATCGGCTGCAGTCACCTCGCTATGTCCGCATGAAAAGCGGAGGACACTGGCAGTTTCTTCACTCGAAGCTGTGGGGACGATACACGCGAAGCAACTACCACGCAGCGTAATGATGCTACCTGTGCAATAGTGTTTAAACTCGCAGAAATTATGGAAGTTTATAACAAGTAAGAAATCTTCACGAAAATGTAGATTCCGAGTTGATAATGTCAAGGCACTATTGATTTATATTCAGTATATAACTACCAGTCGCTAACACGTAAGATGTCATGTCTCCATCCTTTTAAATAACTTGATGTTGGGTTCTTCTTGAAGTACCCCATTGTAAAAAAACGCTTCTCCTTATGCTTCACAAACTTGTGGCAACACAGGTAAAATTTGTCTTGTGTAATGCCACCTTCCCACACGAAGTTAGTTTCAGAAACTCTCCTGAAGTAATACATATGGCGACACATTTATTTCAAGGGCTTGTTTTCTTCGATTTGTTTATTTTATTCATATCTTTTCTTTTCTTACTTTCTGCATTTAAACATATGTGAAGATTTGTCTTCTTATGGTTTTTGATATTATCAACTGAGGTACACATCTGATTGTAAAAAATGGTTCAAATGTCTCTGAGCACTATGGGACTTAACATCTAAGGTCATCAATCCCCTAGAACTTAGAACTACTTAAACCTAACTAACCTAAGGACGTCACACACATCGATGCCCGAGGCAGGATTCGAACCTGCGACCGTAGCGGTCGCACGGCTCCAGACCGAAGCGCCTAGAACCTCTCGGCCACACTCCGGCTGATTGTAAGATATACCGCTTGTCCAGTAAGGAATAAATGTACTGAGCAACAGTACTTAGTATAGTCAGCTCTTTGTTAAGTTATTGCTGCTGTCTGTCAGGCAGCTAGTACAAGGTCCGAAATAACTACCATGTCGTTACTTCCAGCTACGACATACTGTGTGCAGAGTTGCTGTCTGCTACATTAAAGCTTCGTCTGCGTCAGTTGCTTATCATTCGGTCTGTCGTAGAGGCGATATAAATGAATTATTATGATATAGCATTGACCACACAGTACTTCATAAACGGTATTTTCAAAGCTTTTGCATATGTATATGAAGTTAAAAGTGCCAGCGAACAGCAAGCGGCTGTCTCAGTTTCCGTGTTCTGCACACAATTTCGACCTAGTCTAAAAAATGGCTCTGAGCACTATGGGACTAAACTTCTGAGGTCATCAGTCCCCTAGAACTTAGAATTACTTAAACCTAACTAAACTAAGGACACCACACACATCCATGCCCGAGGCAGCATTCGAACCTGCGACGTAGCGTCGCGCGGTTCCTGACTGAAGCGCCTAGAACCGCTCGGGCACAACTCCGGCTCGACCTAGTCTCTTCGCAAATTCTCTGAAGTATCAAATTATGGACATTTGGTACTATGCAAAACTATAGAAAATTATTGACAGTAGAAATATATTAAAATGCCATTCATATCCCATTTTCGTTATAAATCAGAAACATACGCGGTGAATCTAGAACGTTCTTCTTCCTGCGCTTTTTACGAAACCTAAATAATTTGTAATTTTTCTCTTTTTTTTAACTACTGAATCTAGAGTATATTCCTAATACCCAACAAATGTGGTCTCAACGTGACTGGCGTGAGCGTCGTATTTACGCCCTAGAAAGAGATAGTTTCATATATAAACCAAGTGCATGTTGGCAATCTTATAAATGAAAGGCTTATTTCAATAGTGGTACAAGTCCATTTTTGTTCATTCTGAGATACAGAGTCCTAACGTTAAATGAGCGCTGTAAAATCTACAGTTGAGATACCGGAAATATTCAAGCATATGGCTTCTTGCGAGAGAGGAACCTTTCTTTCTGTTTGTTTGGATCATTAATTTCAGAAGCATTATAGAAAGAAAAGTGGAGGTAATGGACTTGTACCACTATTGAAATAAGCCCTTCAAATGTAGTCCTGTCAAGTCATAGTTAAGTAAGTTAACAAGTAAATGACTGCCAATTTGCTGCTAAAATTGGAACTTGCTTTACCTCTGACCCTGGGCTCAATGGAGGGGCTATTTCCTGTGGAAATCTTCGTCATTTGTGCCCATGTAACACTCTTTTGTCTGTTAGTCCCCTAACGTGCCATGTGATGTTACTGTATTTATTTGTCTGAGGTGGGGGTCTCGAATTCCTGCGCCGATACTGAAATAGAGACACGAATATACACTAACGGAAAAAAATTGCAGCACCTAAAAATAATTAATGTAGAGTAATGAATTTCGGGAATAAATTTGTTTAGCAATTGAGCAAGCAGTAAAGGAAACAAAAGAAAAATTCGGAGTTGGAATTAAAATCCATGGAGAAGAAATAAAAACTTTGAGGTTCGCCGATGACATTGTAATTCTGTCAGAGACAGCAAAGGACCTGGAAGAGCAGTTGAACGGAATGGACAGTGTCTTGAAAGGAGGATATGAACATCAACAAAAGTAAAACCAGGATAATGGAATGTAGTCGAATTAAATCGGATGATGCTGCGGGAATTAGATTAGGAAATGTGACGCTTAAAGTAGTAAATGAGTTTTGCTATTTGGGAGCAAAATAACGAAGTAGAGAGGATATAAAATGTAGACTGGCAATGGCAAGGAAAGCGTTTATGAATAAGAGAAATTTGTTAACATAGAGTATAGATTTAAATGTCAGGAAGTCGTTTCTGAAAGTATTTGTATGGAGTGTAGCCATGTATGAAAGTGAAACATGGACGATAAATAGTTTGGACAAGAAGAGAATAGAAGCTTTCAAAATGTGGTGCTGCAGAAGAATGCTAAAGATTAAATGGGCAGATCACATAACTAATGAGGAGGTATTGAATAGAATTGGAAAGAAGTGGAATTTGTGGCACAACTTGACTAGAAGAAGGCATCGGTTGAAAGGGGATATTCTGAAGCATCAAGGGATCACCAGTTTAGTATTGGAATGCAGCGTGGAGAGTAAAAATCGTAGAGGGAGACCAAGAGATGAATACACTAAACAGATTCAGAAGGATGTAGGTTGCAGTAGGTACCGGGAGATGATGAAGCTTGCACAGGATAGATTAGCATTTAGAACTGCATCAAACCAGTCTCTGGGCTGAAGACCACAACAACAACAACAACAACAACAACATTTGTTTAGGTAACACACTTAAGTGATTAACGTTTCATGGTGACAGGTTAATGAAAGCGAGAGATAAGCCATTGGAAATGTGAAATGCTGGTACATTAATAACCGATGTAGCCCCCAGAATGTTGAATGCAAGCATAGAAACATATATGAATTGCGTTGTACAGGTGCCAGATGTCAGTTTCTGGGGTGGATTTCCGTGGCTGTTGCATTTGGTCGGTCAATATAGTGACGGTTAATGCTGGTTGTGGATGACTCTGCAGTTGACATCGGATGATACACGTATTTGTGTTCGATTGGAGGAAGATTTGGTGATCGAGCACACTACTCTCTGTAGAGCATGTTGTGTTAGAACGGCGGTATGTGGACGAGCGTTGTCCTCTTGGTAACACCCCTGTAACCCTATTCATGGCCCGCATCTCGTGGTCGTGCGGTAGCGTTCTCGCTTCCCACGCCCGGGTTCCCGGGTTCGATTCCCGGCGGGGTCAGGGATTTTCTCTGCCTCGTGATGGCTGGGTGTTGTGTGCTGTCCTTAGGTTAGTTAGGTTTAAGTAGTTCTAAGTTCTAGGGGACTTATGACCACAGCAGTTGAGTCCCATAGTGCTCAGAGCCATTTGAACCATTTTTGAACCCTATTCATGAATGGCAGCACAAAAGGTCGAATCAATAGATTAAAATACAAATTTGCAGTGAGTGTACGTAGAATAACCACGAGAGTGCTCCTGCTGTCATACGAAATACACTACGGGCCATTAAAATTGCTACACCACGAAGATAACGTGCTACAGACGCGAAATTTAACCGACAGAAAGAAGATCCTGTGATATGCAAATGATTAGCTTTTCAGAGCATTCACACAAGGTTGGCGCCGGTGGCGACACCTACAACGTGCTGACACGAGGAAAGTTTCCAACCGATTTCACATACACAAACAGCAGTTGACCGGCGTTGCCTGGTGAAACGTTGTTGTGATGCCTCGTGTAAGGAGGAGAAATGCGTACCATCACGTTTCCCACTTTGATAAAGGTCGTATTGTAACCTATAGCGATTGCGGTTTATCGTATTGCGATATTGCTGCTCGCGTTGGTCGAGATCCAATCACTGTTAGAAGAATACGGAATCGGTGGGTTCAGGAGGGCAATACGGAACGCCGTACTGGATCCCAACGGCCTCGTATGACTAACAGTCGAGATGACAGGCATCTTATCCGCATGGCTGTAACGGATCGTGCAGCCACGTCTCGAACCTTGAGTCAACAGATGGGGACGTTTGCAAGACAACAACCATGCACGAGCAGTTCGACGACGTTTTCAGCAGCATGGAATATCAGCTCGGAGACCATGGCTGCGGTTACCCTTTGACGCTGCATCACAGACAGGAGCGCCTGCGATGGTGTACTCCACGACGACCCTGGATGCACGAATGACAAAATGTCATTTTTTCGGATGAATCCAGGTTCTGTTTACAGCATCATGATGGTAGCATTCGTGTTTGGCGACATCGCGGTGAACGCGCACTGGAAGCGTGTTTTCGTCATCGCCACACTGGCGTATCACCCGGCGTGATGGTATGGGGTGCCACTGGTTACACGTCTCTGTCACTTCTTGTTCGCATTGACGTCACTTTGAACACTCCACGTTACAATTCAGATGTGTTACGACTCGTGGCTCTACCCTTCATTCGATCCCTGCGAAACCCTACATTTCAGCAGGGTAATGCACGACCGCATGGTGCAGGTCCTGTACGGGCCTTTCTGGATAGAGAAAATGTTCGACTGCTGCCCTGGCCAGCACATTCTGCAGATCTCTCACCAATTGAAAACATGTTGGCCGAGCAACTGGCTCGTTACAATCCGCCAGTCACTACTCTTGATGAACTGTGGTATCGTGTCGAAGCTGCATGGGCAGCTGTACCTGTACACGCCATCCAAGGTCTGTTTGACTCAATGCCCAGGCGTATCAGGGCCGTTATTACGGCCAGAGGTGGTTGTTCTGGGTACTGATTTCTCAGGATCAATGCACCCAAATTTCGTGGAAATGTAATCACATGTCAGTTCTAGTATAATATATTTGTCCGATGAATATCCGTTTATCATCTGCATTTCTTCTTGGTGTAGCAATTTTAATGGCCAGTAGTGTACTCAACAATTTCTTTGCCATATATACACTTTCTAGGCGTTACCGAGTCTGTAACGACAGTACGGGGAAACATGACATGAGGAAAAAGTGGAAACATCAAATGGCGATTAATTCTTAATAGAATTATGGAAATGAATTATGAGCTACACAACTCGCTGTTAGCCTATAAACGCAAATTGTCATGACCAAATGAATACAGAAACAGCGCGCTTTTTGTGACAGTAACGCTACTCTGTGCCCAGTACCGTTTGACACAGCACATGTGTTTTCTGATAGTGGATGTGGAGTAAACAAGGTTGCAACCAGTTCATTTGTATTGTATGTTTTTCGTTTGAAGCTTGAGACCTACTCCAGATACCACCACTCCTCTAACGGAACACGTTTGCAATTCTGTACTCTGCATCAGTTAATTTTAGTCTTGCGCGTTCCACACTCTTGCAGAACGCAGCTTCGTTGAAGGCCATCTGATCGCGACAGTCGGTCAGTTCGTCTTGACAGTGTTACTTTGCAGCAACAAGAATGTGTATCAGAATGAAATTTTCGCTTTTCAGCGGAGTGTGCGCTTATATGAAACTTCCTGGTAGGCAAAGGTCCCGAGTTCGAGTCTCGGTGCGGCACCTAGTTTTAACCTGCCAGGAAGTTTCATATCAGCGCACACTCCACTGCAGAGTGGAAAGTTCATTCTGGAAACATCCCCCAGGCTGTAGCTAAGGCAAGTCTGCGCAATATCCTTTCTTCCAGGACTGCTAGTTCTGCAAGGTTCGTATAAGGGCTTCTGTCAAGTCTGGAAGGTAGGAGACGAGGTACTGGCAGAACTAAAGCAGTGAGGAGGGGTCGTTGGTCGTGTTTTGGTAACTCAGTTGGTAGAGCACTTTACCGCGAAAGAACAAGGTCTCGAGTTCGAGTCCAGGTCCGGCAGACAGTTTTAATCTGCCAGGAAGTTTCAAGGACGTGTACACATCTCCCGTACCTACAGTAAGTCATGACTAGCCTTACACTCCTGCACACTTCAGTAAGAGAGAATGAATTGACGAGTATGAAGCGACCGCAGCGCCACATTTCTCAGACTCACCAATTCGCGGAACTACAGCGCGAACGAAAGAAGGGCACTGATGCAACAGCGATTTGTGAAATATGGAAACCGGACAATTGACTTCTACTCGTTCCGTTTCTTATCTCTACACGACATGAAAGAGAGAGAGAGAGAGAGAGGGAGGGAGATAGAGGGAGAGAACGAGAGGGGGGGGGGGGGGGAGAATAGCTCGTTAAGGAAAGAAAGAAAAAAATTTTAGACCATGAGTTAGTTAGTATAATAATTTTAGACAGTGAGTTAATATAATATTGGCTTGATTGTAGTTTCGAACTAGCATCGCACACTGTCGCCGTACTCACCTATAGTGCAACGTGAGAATCTGTGTATCCAAACAAATTACTAGTCCACTTAATTTTAACTACGATGCTTCATGTATCGGTAACCCTTTCGTCTGAGTTATTAGGTCATGTTACCTGCTTCTTCCTACTCATATATAGCAAACAGGTCATGAAGGTAAAATCAGGGAGATTCTAAGTGACATGGAGGCCTACCTAGTATCGTTCTTCCAGCACACCACCCGCGTCTAGGAAGCGAGCAGGAAAAGTGGCAAGTAACAGTAATGTACTCTGAGAAGATACCTCCTAATATCATGTCGAACCTCTTTTCGAACGACGTAGTGCAGCACCTCAACGATGCATAGACTCAACAAGTCGCTGGAAGTTCCCTGAAGAAATATTGGACCACGCTGCCTCTATAGCCGTCCAAGCCGAAACTGTTGCATGTGTAGAGTTTTGTGCACGAACTGACCTCTCGATTATGTCCCATAAATGTTAGATGGGTCTCACGTCGGGTGATCTGGGTGGGCAAATCATTCGCTCAATCTGTCCAGAATGTTCCTCAAACCATAGCGAATAATTGTGGCAGGGAGATACGGCGCACTGTGATCCATAGAAATTCCGTCGTTGTTTGGGAACGTGAGATCCATGAATGGCTGTAAATGGTGTGCAAGTAGCCGAAGATAACCATTTCCAGTCAATGATCGTTTCAGTTGGACCAGAGGACGACGTGAACACAGCCCACACATTGTGAAGCCACCACTAGCTAGCTCAGTGACAGCTTGGGTCCATGACATCCACATCTACATCTACAACATCTACACCGATACTCCGCAATCCACCTTATGCGCGTGGTGGAGGGTCCCCTGTACCACTACTAGTATTTACTTTCCTGTTCCACTTGCAAATGGAACGAGGGAAAAATGACTCTCTATATGCCTACGAATGAGCCTTAACTTTTCGTATCTTATCTTCGTTGTCCTTACGCGCAATGTAAATTGGAGGCAACATAGCCGGACTACAGTCAGCCAGTTCTCTAAATTTTCTCAGTAGTGTTCCTTGCAAACAACATAGGCTTCCCTCCACGGATTTCCATTTAAGTACCCAAAGCATCTCTGTAATGCTTGCATGTTGTTCGGACCTACCGGTAACAAATCTAGCAGCCCGCCTCCGAATTGCTTCGATGTCTTTCTTTAACCCGATCTTATACGGAGGAAGAATAGGTCGCACTAGCGTTCTGTATGCGGTCTCCTTTACGAATGAATCACACTTTCCTACAATTCTCCCAATAAACCGAAGTCGACTATTTACCTGTCCTAACACAGTCCTCACATGCTCCTTTTATTTCATATTGCTTGACAACGTTATACCCAGGTATTTAAAAGACGTAGCTGCGTCAAGCAGGACACTACTAACCTGTATTCGAACATAACCTTTTCTTTCACTACTCATCCACATTGAGTTTTGGCTCTGAGCACTATGGGACTTAACATCTATGGTCATCAGTCCCCTAGAACTTAGAACTACTTAAACCTAACTAACCTAAGGACAGCACGCAACACCCAGCCATCACGAGGCAGAGAAAATCCCTGACTCCGCCGGGAATCGAACCCGGGCGTGGGAAGCGAGAACGCTACCGCACGACCACGAGATGCGGGCATTGAGTTTTCTACATTTAGAACTAGCTGTCATTCATCACACCAACTAGAAATTTTGTCTTCGTAATCTTGTATCCTCCTACAGTCACACACCGCAGCATCATTAGCAAACAATCGCAGATTGCTGCCTACCCTGTCCGCCAAATCATTTATGTATATTGAGAATGATAGGGGTCCTGTCACACTTCCCTGGGGGCACTCCTGACGATACACTTGTCTCCGATGAACGCTCGTCGAGGAGAACATACTGGGTTCTGTAACTTAAGAAGTCTTCGAGTCACTCACGTATCTGTGGAACTATTCCTTGCGCTCGTATCTGCTTTAACAGCCTAGCTGGTGCACCGTATAAACTCTCTCCGGAAATCTAGAAACATGGAACCTACTTGTTGCTTTTGATCCGTAGTTCGCAGTACGTCATGTGAGAAAAGGGCAAGCTGAGTTTCGCACGAGCGATGCTTTGTAAAACTGTGTTGATTCGTGGATATAAGCTTCTTGGTCGAGTCTGCGCTTCACTCGAGCTCTATCATCAGCTCTTACCCACTGAAATCGGGCCTCACCCGATTGTTGTTGTTGTGGTCATCAGTCCAGAGACTGGTTTGATGCAGCTCTCCATGCTACTCTATCCTGTGCAAGCTTCTTCATCTCCCAGTACCTACTGCAACCTACATCCTTCTGAATCTGTTTAGTGTATTCATCTCTTGGTCTCCCTCTACGATTTTTACCTTCCACGCTGCCCTCCAATACCAAATTGGTGATCTCTTGATGCCTCAGAATATGCCCTACCAACCGATCCCTTCTTCTAGTCAACTTGTGCCACAAATTTGTCTTCTCTCCAATTCTATTCAGCACCTCCTCATTAGTTATGTGATCTACCCATCTAATCTTCAGCATTCTTCTGTAGCACCACATTTCGAAAGCTTCTATTCTCTTCTTCTCCAAACTAGTTATCGTCCACGTTTCACTTCCATAAATGGCTACGCTCCATAAAAAAAGTTCAAATATGTGTGAAGTCTTATGGGACTTAACTGCTATGGTCATCAGTCCCTAAGCTTACGCACTACTTAACCTAAATTATCCCAAGGACAAACACACACTCCCATGCCCGAGGGAGGACTCGAACCTCCGCCGGAACCAGCGGCACAGTCCATGATTGCAGCGCCTTAGACTGCTCGTACACTCCATACAAATACTTTCAGAAACGACTTCCTGACACTTAAATCTATACTTGATGTTAACAAATCTGTCTTCTTCAGAAACGCTCTCCTTGCCGTAGCCAGTCTACATTTTATATCCTCTTTACTTCGACCATCATCAGTTATTTTGCTTCCCAAATAGCAAAACTCATTTACTACTTTAAGGGGGGTAGGACGTCAAATGGGCCGACATGGAGCAGGAGAGGCACCACAGGACATTTTATTTTCTCTGTCTATACTTTTACAAATAAATTAGTAAAATAGACCGTTAATGGCAAAATTCGCCGCACTGCCCTAACGGATACGTTCGCCGTACGCCTCACATTAATTTCTATGGTTATATCACGCAGCGTTGCTTGTCTGTTAGCACTGAAAACTCTACGCAAACGCCGCTGCATTGTTCGTGGTCAGAGCTAATGCCTGAAATTTTGTATTCGCGACACACTCTTGACACTGTGGAGGACGACGGTTCAATCCCGCGCCCGGCCATCCTGATTTAAGTTTTCCATGATTTCCCTAAATAGCTCCAGGCAAATGCTGGGATGGTTCCTTTGAAAGGGCACGGCCGACTTCCTTCCTCGACCCATGAGCTCGCAGTTTGGTCTCTTCCCCCAAACAACCCAACCCCCACCCTTAACACTGTGGATCTCGGAATATTGGATTCCCTAATTTCCGAAATGTAATGTCCCATGCGTCTATCTCCGACTACTATTCCGTGTTCAGTGCCTGTTAATTCCCGTCGTGCGGTTATAATCACGTCGGACACCTTGCCACCTGAATCACCTTAGTACAAATGACAACTCCGCCAAAGCACTGCCCTATTATACCTCGTGTATGCTAGGTGCATATGGGTGTCCCATGACTTTTCTCACCTCATTGTGCGAGACATTTTCACCCGCACACCATACGGTGGTTTGTGGAGTAAAAAAATGGTTCAAATGGGTCTGAGCACTAGGGGACTTAACTTCTTAGGTCATCAGTCCCCTAGACTTACAAGGGAACCTCCCCATCGCACCACCTCAGATTTAGTTTTAAGTTGGCACAGTGGATAGGCCTTGGAAAACTGAACACAGATAAATCGAGAAAACGGGAAGAAGTTGTGTGGAACTGTGAAAAAATAAGCAAAATTTACAAACTGAGTAGTCCATGCGGAAGACAGGCAACATCAAGGATAATCTGAGCTCAGGAGCGCCGTGGTCCCGTGGTTAGCGTGAGCAGCTTCCCACGAGTGAAAAGTTTAATTTATTTTATTTAATTTATGATTATCACATCCACAAGAAAACCTAAGTCGGGCAAGGTAGAAGAACCTTTTTACCCATTCGCAAGTGTACAGGTTAGGTGGGTCGACAACATATTCCTGTTATGTGACGCACATGCCGTCACCAGTGTCGTATAGAATATATCAGACACGTTTTCCTGTGGAGGAATCGGTTGACCTATGACCTTGCGATCAAATGTTTTCGGTTCCCATTGGAGAGGCACGTCCTTTCGTCCACTAATCGCACGGTTTTGCGGTACGGTTGCAAAACACAGACACTAAACTTATTACAGTGAACAGAGACGTCAATGAACGAACGGACAGATCATAACTTTGCGAAAATAAAGTAAGTCAACTTGTCACTCGAGGGAAGACTTGACTCAAGGACCTCTCGTTCCGCAGCTGCTAACGCTAACCACGAGACCACGGCGCTCCTGAGCTCACACATTCCTTGATGTTGCATATCTTGCGCATGGACTACTCAGTTTGTAAATTTTGCTTATTTTTTTCACAGTTCCACACAACTTCTTCCTGTTTTCTCGATTTATCTGTGTTCAGTTTTTCAAGGCCTATCCACTGTGTCAACTTATAACTAAATCTGAGGGGGGTGCGATGGGGATTGTTACAACTACTTAAACCTAACTAACCGAAGGACAGCACACACATCCAAGTCCGAGGCAGGATTCGCACCCGCGACTGTTGCAGCAGCGCGGTTCCGGACTGACGCGCCTAGAACCGCTCGGCCACAACGGCCGCCGTTTGTGGAGTAAACGTGGATCTAAATGTAGAAGGAGAATACACGGACGCTAGTGTTTACAACGCCGGAGTGGATGCAGAGCAAACGAACATCGGGGAACGGAAGCGAGTAAGAACAACAAGAGCCGGATTGGCAGGGATCGATGGCGGTGTATTTCGGTTGGGCGCCGGCGATTCCGGGTCGGCGCGCTTGGGCCGGCGCGCTTTGATGCTGGCGGATGCGCGTCACGCAACCGGCCTCTCACCTCACGCGCCACACCCCTCCCAGCGGTCCGGCGGCCGCCACGGCCACAGTCAACCGAGGTCGCCGTGGCCGAGTGGCGGTAAACATCCCGGCACAGCGGTTTCTTAACGGAACGGGGCTGTAGCGATGAAAGCAGTCACTCCACCGGCCACGTCTCGTTCCTCACTGCGATGTGCTACAGATTGCTCCAAAGTGGCTTCACCTGCAACAGCGTTCAGTGACTTCGTATACGGAAGAAGTTCGGACAGGTGCCTCAAGCCCATACGATAGCCGCTGCGGTATATTCGCAACAACACTGCGGCGTTTATTGACTGTCCTATTTCCTCTTTTTCGGGTTCTCGGCTCCGCGGCAGATTTCCACGAAGTGCCAGTTGTTTTCTACTGTCTGGATGAAGCAGTGTCAAAGTGGCTGACAGAAATCATATACTGCAACAGTATGTTTAAGACACTGCTGCAATATTTGATGCAACAGACTGGCCATCAAGACAAGAAGAATTTCATATTGTGAATGTGAGAACAGCACGAAATGCGGAATTAGCCTACATGGAAAGAATGTTCAGTGACTTCATATACGGAAGAAGTTCGGGCGGGTGCTTCAAGCCCATACGATAGCCGCTGCGATATATTCGCAATACTGTGGCGTTTACAGACTGTTCGATTCTTGTTTTTCGATTACTCGGCTCCGCGGCAGATTTCCACGAAGCGTCAGTTGTCTTCTACTGTCTGGATGACGCAGTGGCAAAGTGGCTGACAGATAACGTGTACTGCAACAGTATTTTGTTTAAGACACTTCTGCAGCTCTCGATGCAACAGACTGACCATCAAGACAAGAAGAAATTCATATTGTGAATGTGAAAACAGTGTGAAATGCTGAATTAGCCTACATGGAAAGAATGTTCAGTGACTTCATATACGGAAGAAGTTCGGACAGGTGCTTCAAGCCCATACGATAGCCGCTGCGGTATATTCGCAACACTGCGCCGTTTACTGACTGTTCGATTTCTTGTTTTTCTGTTACTCGGCTCCGCGGCAGATTTCCACGAAGCGTCAGCTGTCTTCTACTGTCTGGATGAAGCAGTGGCAAAGTGGTTGACAGAAATCGTGTACTGCGACAGTATATTTAAGACACTGCTGCAGCTCTTGATGCAACAGACTGGCCATCGAGACAAGAAGAAATTCATATTGTGAATTTGAGAACAGTACGAAATGTGGAATTACCCTACATGGGAAGACTGTGCCCTGAGAGAGAGACACGCAACGCGCAAGTGTAGCAACAAGTTGCGTATCTCATCCCGATCCAGCCCATATTTCTGTTGGTGGTATGTTGTCTGGCCATGTCGATCGACAATGACTCACCATGTTGAATCAGAGGAAACTGATCACATTCACAACTGAGTTCTTTCAACTGTACGGCTTGTGGTAAACACGTCCCTGCTTCTTCCCTAAGCTTCCCAAGTAAATACTTGTTTGTCGTGGACACGTAGGTGAGTGACTCACGTGTCATTTTGCAGCTGTTAAGCCTAGATTTATGCGCGCTGTGGAAAACTTTCCTCGAACTGCATTTCACCACAAGTGACGTGTTCAGCAGAGAAATAGCTGATAAAGCACTGAATATATCTTATGTTCCCGCAGACAAGCTTTTGCTTGTGAATCATTCCATGTAGGGTTTCACGGCCGGCGTCTTCATCAGTAAACACTTCCGGGCTAAGTTGCCGTGGTCGATCTGTAGAACTTCTTCTCCCTGACGTTTCGTTCTCAACTACGGAGAACATCTTCCGAGGTGAGTCGACGACTGGCTGCCAGCAGCTGGGGCCGCCGCTTATATGGAGATCGTAGGGGGCGCCACCACACGTCACGTGGCGTCGATGTGCAGCTATCTCTGGCTTGTGAATTCGTGCTTGTTTTGGAGCTTCCTTGACCACTGTGCCACTCCCATCTTATTTTCTGTGAATCTCTGAAGTGACTGGAGGGACTAGCGTTGGAATTGTCTAGAAATAACAGAAGACTCTTTGGAATTGTGGAATGCGAGAGAAGTCTGTAGATACGTGTTTTAGTTAGGGGTTCTGTGGTATTCACCCCCAAGCATCTCACGGTTAATCACCATTCTGCCAGCTAACGTCAGTGGCGTATCAGTATCGATATCTGCATGCGAGCACCAGGCGCTACAGTGGAAGCGCTAGTAAGAGGTTTGTAAGTGTCGTGAACGCAGAACGAGGACTGATTGTGGGCGAGTGAGAGAGAAGACGGGAGGTAGCGCCGTGGTGACGCGGTAGCGAGCTCCAGTAACGCGCGGTCTGTGTGACGTAATTGCCGGCAGCGCCACCGGCGGCGGAGCGGACGTAATTGAGGTAATCGGCGAGCCGGCGATGGCGTCGCAGCAGCCGCAGGCGGCGGCATGAAGCTGCTGAGGAGTTCCACCCGACACAGGGCCGCCAGCGCGGCGCTGCTGAAGCGTCTGCAGCCGCAGGCGCAGCCGCCGAGCAACCCCGCCCATCCGGCCAGGCGCTCAAGTGCGGGCGTCGCCAGAGGTCAGCACAGCGCAAGCATGTCGCAGGTTGCTACATTACGTTACTCGTTTCATCCTCTGTGACACGGCCAACCGAACTCCGTGTGTGTGTGTGTGTGTGTGTGTGTGTGTGTGTGTGTGTGTGGTTGCCGTTTGCGTGTTTGTAATGCAGTGTGAGACGACTTCTTCGAAGTGAGTGGAAGATGCAGCTGTTGCCATAAAATTTCAGGGTCATAACAGTATTTATACACTACTGGCCATTAAAATTGCTACACCACAAAAGACGCGAAATCTAACCGACAGGAAGAAGATGCTTTGATACGCAAATGATTAGCTTTTCTACATCTACATCTACAGTTACATCCATACTCCGCAAGCCACCTGACGGTGTGTGGCGGAGGGTACCCTGAGTACCTCTATCGGTTCTCCCTTCTATTCCAGTCTCGTATTGTTCGTGGAAAGAAGGATTGTCGGTATGCTTCAGTGTGGGCTCTAATCTCTCTGATTTTATCCTCATGGTCTCTTCGCGAGATATACGTAGGAGGGAGCAATATAATGCTTGACTCTTCGGTGAAGGTATGTTCTTGAACTTTCAACAAAAGCCCGTACCGAGCTACTGAGCGTCTCTCCTGCAGAGTCTTCCACTGCAGTTTATCTACCATCTCCGTAACGCTTTCGCGATTACTAAATGATCCTGTAACGAAGCGCGCTGCTCTACGTTGGATCTTCTCTATCTCTTCTATCAACCCTATCTGGTACGGATCCCACACTGCTGAGCAGTATTCAAGCAGTGGGCGAACAACCGTACTGTAACCTACTTCCTTTGTTTTCAGATTGCATTTCCTTAGGATTATTCCAATGAATCTCAGTCTGGCATCTGCTTTACCGACGATCAACTTTATATGATCATTCCATTTCAAATCACTCGTAATACTTACTCCCAGATAATTTATGGAATTAACTGCTTCCAGTTGCTGACCTGCTATATTGTAGCTAAATGATGAGGGATCTATCTTTCTATGTATGCGCAGCACATTACACTTGTCTACATTGAGATTGAATTGCCAATCCCTGCACCACGCGTCAATTCGCTGCTGATTCTCCTGCATTTCAGTACAATTTTCCATTGTTACAACCCCTCGATACACCACAGCATCATCTGTAAAAATCCTCAGTGTACTTCCGATGTTATCCACAAGGTCATTTATGCATATTGTGAATAGCAACGGTCCTACGACACTCCCTGCGGCACACCTGAAATCACTCTTACTTCGGAAGACTTCTCTCCATTGAGCATGACATGCTGCGTTCTGTTATCTAGGAACTCTTCAATCCAATCGCACAATTGGTCTGATAGTCCATATGCTCTTACTTTGTTCATTAAACGACTGTGGGGAACTGTATCGAACACCTTGCGGAAGTCAACAAACACGGCATCTACCTGGGAACCCGTGTCTACGGCCCTCTGAATCTCGTGGACGAATAGCGCGAGCTGGGTTTCACATGACCGTCTTTTTCGAAACCCATGCTGATTCCTACAGAGTAGATTTCTAGTCTCCAGAAAAGTAATTATACTCGAACATAATACGTGTTCCAAAATTCTACAACTGATCGACGTTAGAGATATAGGTCTATAGTTCTGCACATCTGTTCGACGTCCCTTCTTGAAAACGGGGATGATCTGTGCCCTTTTCCAATCCTTTGGAACGCTACGCTCTTCTAGAGACCTACGGTACACCGCTGCAAGAAGGGGGGCAAGTTCCTTCGCGTACTCTGTGTAAAATCGAACTGGTATCCCATCATGTCCAGCGGCCTTTCCTCTTTTGAGCGATTGTAATTGTTTCTCTATCCCTCTGCCGTCTATTTCGATATCTACCATTTTATCATCTGTGCGACAATCTAGAGAAGGAACTACAGTGCAGTCTTCCTCTGTGAAACAGCTTTGGAAAAAGACAATTAGTATTTCGGCCTTTAGTCTGTCATCCTCTGTTTCAGTACCATTTTGGTCACAGAGTGACTGGACATTTTGTTTTGATCCACCTACCGCTTTGACATAAGACCAACATTTCAGAGCATTCACAAAAGGTTGGCGCCTGTGGCGACACCTACAACGCGCTGACATGAGGAAAATTTCCAACCGATTTCTCATACACAAACAGCAGTTGACCGGCGTTGCCTGATCAAACGTTGTTGTGATGCCTCGTGTATGGAGGAGAAATGCGTATCATTACGTTTCCGACTTTGATAAAGGTCAGACTGTAGCCTGTCGCGGTTGCGGTTTATCGTATCGCGACAGTGCTGCTCGCGTTGGTCGAGATCCAATGACTGTTGGCAGAATATGGAATCGGTGGGTTCAGGAGGGTAATACGGAACGCCCTGCTGGATCCCAACGGCCTCGTATCACTAGCAGTCGAGATGACAGGCATCTTATCCGCATGGCTGTAAAGGAACGTGCAGCCACGTCTCGATCCCTGAGTCAGCAGGTGGGGGCGTTTGCAACACAACAACCATCTGCACGAACAGTTCGACGACGTTTGCAGCAGCATGGCCTATCAGTTCGGAGACCGTGGCTGCGGTTACCCTTGACGCCGCGTGACAGACAGGAGCGCCTGCGATGGTGTACTCAACGACGAACCTGGGTGCACGCATGGCAAAACGTCATTTTTTCGGATGAGTCTAGGTTCTGTTTACAGCATCATGATGGTTCAAAAATGGTTCAAATGGCTCTGAGCACTATGGGACTTTACTTCTGAGGTCATCAGTGCCCTAGGACTTAGAACTACTTAAACCTAACTAACCTAAGGACATCACACACATCCATGCCCGAGGCAGGATTCGAACTTGCGACCGTAGCGGACGCGCGGTTCCAGACTGTAGCGCCTAGAACCGCTCGGCCACTTCGGGCGGCTCATGATGGTCGCATCCGTGTTTGGCGACATCGCGGTGAACGCACATTGGAAGCGTGTATTCGTCATCGCCATACTGGCGTATCACCCGGCATGATGGTACGGTGGTGCCATTCGTTACACGTCTCGGTCACTTTTTGTTCGCATTGGCGGCACTTTGAACAGTGGGCGTTACATTTCAGTTGTGTTACGACCAGTGGCTCTACCCTTCATTCGATCCCTGCAAAACCCTACATTTCAGCAGGATAATGCACGACCGCATGTTGCAGGTCCTGTATGGGCCTTTCTGGATACAGAAAATGTTCGACTGCTGCCCTGGCCAGCACATTCTCCAGATCTCTCACCAATTGAAAACGTCTGGTCAATGGTGGCCGAGCAACAGCTCGTCACAATACGCCAGTCACTACTCTTGATGAACTGTGGTATCGTGTTGAAGCTGCATGGGCAGCTGTACCTGTACACGCCATCCAAGCTTTGTTTGACTCAATGCCCAGGCGTATCAAGGCCGTTATTACGGCCAGAGGTGGTTGTTCTGGGTACTGATTTCTCAGTATCTATGTACCCAAATTGAGTGAAAATGTAATCACATGTCATTTCTAGTATAATATATTTGTCCAATGAATATCCGTTTATCATCTGCATGTCTTCTTGGTGTAGCAATTTTAATGACCAGTAGTGTACATACGCTGATTAGCCAAAACATTTTCACCTCCTGCCTAATAGCTTCTTCGTCCATCTTGCGAACGAAATACAGCACTGATTCTGCATATCATAGATCCGCTAGTTTATTGATGGGTTTATGGAGTTATGTGGCTTTAGATGTCATGCAGTTCGCGTAAATAACGGGCCGCTGATTTGCGTGCGAGGTAATGGCGCCCGAGAGGGACTCGGGTGGGTTGTTTGGCATTTTCATCAAGCGAATTTGGTCACGAGACGTCAGTGTGAGTTCACTATAATTCTCCTCAAATTCCTGTAGTACGGTCCTGGCTCTGAGAGAGGGACAGTTATACTGCTCAAAGATGACTTTGCCGTCGGGCCAGACATCAGGTACGAAGGGATGCGGCTGTCAGCGTTGCTTCGATTACTACCACAGGTCCCATATAAGCGCGGGAGTGTGTCTCCCACAGCACAATACTGCCCCCACCAGCCCCTGCGTCCGTGGCGCTCTGCACAATGGAGAACGAAGTGGACGACCGTCTGCGGTTACTGATGACCTGGTTCACACAATTCAAGAGAAGATGAAGCGCAGCTGGAATTTTACACTTAGTGTCCTTGTTATGGAAGTTCCGCAAATCTCATTCATGAAATTGTTACTGAAAAACTGAAATGTCGAAAACTCTGCTCACGTTGGGTACCCAAAATTCTTACTGAACAACATAAAAAACAACGAATCTGTAGTGCACTTCAGTTTTGACACGCTACAATGAAGAAGGCGATGGTTTTCTTTCTCGGATAGTCACGAGGGATGAAACTTGGGTATCATATGTCAGCCCTGAAACAAAACGGCTAACAATGGAATGGAGTCATACTTCATCCTCAACTAAGGTTAAGCCTAAGCAAATCTTGACACCTCGAAAACTCATGTGAACCTTTTTTGGGACAGTAAAGGCATTTTGCTGATTGATTTCTTACCACGAGGCCAAACAATCAGTTCACATGGTCACTGCGGGATCATTAAGAAATTGCGCCGCGCAATACAGAACATGCGCCGTGGATTACTATGAAAAGGTGTTGTGTTTTTTTTTTAACATAAAGTGCCCTACCTCACACGGCGAATGTGACCAAACAACTCTTACGAGAATTTCACTGGGACGCGTTTGATCATACTCCGTACAGCCCGGACCTTGCTCCCAGCGACTTTCATCTCTTCTTACAACAAAAATCTGTCCTTGGTGGTCAACACTTCAACGATGATGACGAGATGAAAGAACATGTTACCACATGGTTGAATACACGGGTGACAACCTTCTATGAAAAAGGCATACAAAAACTTGTGCCACGCCAAGACAATTGCCTACAAAATTTCGGAAGCTATGTAGAAAAGTAGTTTAACAGTTGCAAATTTTCGTACACTAAATATTTTTTCTCTATCTGTACGCGTTTGTTTTATATAACGAAATGGAACTTACTTTCTGGACATACCTCGTAATAATGTGCCCTTTGTCAAAATCGCTTGTCTCAGTGCATTTCCCTATTTGCAACCCATACCTTCTCTAGGGTGTACCCCGTCCCTGTCTGCTCCGCATACATACTTTCGTTACCGCGTTACGTGCGTGCAGTTCCACCAGGGGACATCCAACGTCGCGATGGGCAGTGGTCGTAATGGCTTATCATTGTGTGCAGCTACTGGTTTTACTGAATGACTCCTACTAGGTTACCGTATGGGGTATTGTTACGTATAAACAGAGGATTTGCCACACGAGATGTTATTCGGCAATTGTTCGTCGACATGCGTCATGTACGTTACTTTCAATCCTCTGGGTACATTACTGGTGTTGCCAACATTGTTTTGTGTCCAGTAAACTTCCTGGAAGTAGTAGAAACATTGGTGACTTGTTTCGCTGTTACTCCGGAGATACTGCATTTAGGGTCTTTTACTTGCACAAGTTATACATTTGCTATGCTAGTCTCATGGACCTTAGGGATATAATTTGGTTGCATGAGCGTGTGTTTTTTTACTTCAACATTATTTGCCCACTAGGTGCTACACAGCGTTTTACGTTGTTAATGTATTGGACGTCATTAGCGTATATGTTATTATTTCAATGAGTTTGCATTATCCAATGAAGGTTTGTTCATTAGGTTTTTGTTGCATTTGTTTACTCCAACCATTTGGTATTATGTTATAAGACTGTTCCTTTTTTATTATTAATACATCCCATATTCGTAGGTGTTCCATTTAGGGACGTATTTGACTTCGATTGCTTTGCTGGTGTAATTCCATTGTACGCGTGAGTTCCCCTCGGGTACATTACATCAATGGAGTATATGCTTACCGGATTAAAAATGAAATCAAGGAATGTAAAAATTGAATTTTGTTTTGTATGGATAACAACAGTATATTTCTATTATGATTGGATTTATCCCCTAATTAGTCACAAAATGTGAATTTTGTTGTCTGTACTCTCATACTTTCCTATCGTTCTACGCATATTTCCATGTACAATGGCCTGAAAATGACGCCTTTTGGCTTCGAAACTGGTAGCGTGTTTTGAATACACGACATTGGATTACAATAGAGCTGTTGGGTTCAGTTATCATTGTTCATGCCAAGCTGCCATCCCACGGTCCTCGATGGATTACCAGAGCCACAAAATTTCCTCGTCTCTTACTTGCTGATTACATGCTTCCACAGTCCTACAATGTTTTTGAAAGGACAACATTTTCCACCTGGACTATTATTACAATCATTTTATCACCAAGATCGCTATTTCCACCTATTATGCCATTTTAAAGTGACTGTTCACTTTGAAGAGCGTTAATAAATTGGTAAAAGAACATAACACTCCATGTAACAATTGCTATCGAACTGCGAAAGTACTGTGTAAGTCAGTTTTTCGCTAATCTATGTGTTAGGGTCACATTTGCTGTTTTCTCTCCCTTCAATAAATTATTTTCCACTAGTTTGTCAAATCGATAAATTTAGTCTTTTAGATGGAATATATACGATTAAAGGACCACTTTTTCGAAATCCTGTAACTGTCTCACACTGCTACGCACAAGTTTGAAATTTGGCTGTAAAGGTGGCAACAACCTTCCTCTGCAATGAATGTAACTCCATCTTTTGTCTGGAGTATTTGACTGCGGGTGGTCAATATCTAATAAAACAATACCAATCGCCGTTATTTAGGTTTTATTTTTAGACTACCAGTTTCGACGATGACGTGAAGTACCGTCGAAACTGATAGCCTAAAAATAAAAATAAAACCTAAATAACGGCGATTGGTATTGTTTTATTGGTTTCTCTGCAGTGGTGCAAAAGCGTGCTATCCTGAAAAGTAACCCTCAGACCTGACGACTCTTCAAACAAGCGACTGCTTGCCTGCCTGCATGGACCAAGGATTACTTCATACGGCCTCTCCATAAGGGCGCATTTTTAAAATTCTCAATTTGGGAGGGTGCCACCGAAGATGTTGCCGAAATGGCGAGTGTTAGAGGGACCCTATCGCTTTAATTCGGGCGTGTGTCAATGTAACCTCCCCTGATCAGACCACAGGAGAGCGCGAAACAGGACGGCTGAAAAAGCATAAGCACCAATTTCTGCTTCGGATCACGTTCAAATTTCGCCGAATGATTTTGAACGGTCGCTTGTGGTTATAGCCTGAACACGAGTGCATGCGTCTATTGTGTTATACTTGAGAGCCTTGGGCCATCATTTAGTTTGTCTTTTGCATTTGAAACGGCGCAATAGCTGATTCACAACATCCACACCACTCTTCGATTAGTTATAAAATTTCACAGTCTCAGGCTTCCGTTTTGGATGTTGTTCATCTATAGAGTGATGCTTGGTACTCTGTAGGACTACACATTTGTTTTCCTTTGGTGGGTAATGAACTGGTATCACTCCTTTCGTAAATGCATATAGATTTAAATTTACTTATCTGCTACAATTTGGCTTCATATCTTTTGTAATTTCTCTTTTATTCATCCTCTTGTTCTTTAGTTACGTCATATCAATTAATTTTTCTTGGTACACTAATTCTTCTTGTCTCTAGGTCTGTGCCTCAAACAATTTCATCCACAATGGCCAGAGGAATAAATACATCCCAGGCATCTTTTAGGGTGTAAGTTATTATGCCCCTTGCTGCTGCTGCTATAAATTTCACCATAGGTGTACAGATGTTTGAGTTTGCACTGGGATGCTTTTACTCCATAGCATACAACTTGGAGCAATTTACTTATATATGTTAACAGTTTCACTGCTTATTTGTCCAGAGGCATTAGTACCTACATGACCATCACCACCACCACACCAATACTTTGTTCTTCATTCAAAGAGTTGCATGCTGCTGCCTGAGGAACATCTTCATAGTTTTCATACGAAGCAGTACTTATATCTGAAAGGAAATTGTCAGCCTCAACTACTCAATGAGTAACAACTGATTCAAAATTTATCTTTCTTCCAAATGAGTATCAAATACCAAACACAATATTGCTGTACAGCAAACTGCTTTAGCATTTCTGTAGTGCTTCACACACTTGTAACCATCTGCTGCAACATTTTGCTCTCTTAACACAGGGGTAAAATTTCGCAATGGAACAATGTATTTTCTGCAGTCATAATGTGTATGTATTCCAAGAAAAAGTAATTGATTACAACCCAGCGTAATTTAATGACATAAACCACAGGGTCCATCGCACCCAGGTTATCGAAGTGTGCTACAAGGATCAAAATCTGACACTTAAAACTAATAACACAGATTTCTAATAGTACCTTCAACGTGTTATTGAATATTGGAGGAAAGCATACATGGTGATGGAGGATCAGTTTTAAGTCTTTCACACGGCAATTAAAAATGAGAACTCTCTCCAAGTCCATGGCCCATGGTATAGATATTAGGGTTAATTATGGGTATAACTATACAAAAACCTAATTAATTAAGCAAAAATGGAAATCAGAGACAGAAAACTTACAATATAAATGTAGTTCATAGCATGTTGTTATGTTTTGTACGCATGCTGCAATGCTCTTTGTCTATCCGTTTTGTATCATTAGTTATGCTGACTTTAATTAATTACTTAATTCAGATACTTCTCATCCACTAATTAAGTGCTGAAAGAAACATGTGAGCAACTCATACAATACGCCTTAAAGAGAGCTTTCATTTGGTAGATCTATCTTCTCTGTGGTTTCATTAGTGTAAATTTTATGACAGTCACTGCAAAAAGTTATTAAAAAGTCCTTCTCCACTCCGTAACTAGTTAATTCAGTCCCTTAGCCAATCTGTACATCAAACTAATGTTCTCGTCTCTAATTTGGTGTATCGCGATCTGCTGCACGGTTTCGTGATTTACACTCTGTGTGTGTAAATGTGTATCATACTAACTGTCATTGTGCATACAGCTAATGACATTTGTGACAGCATGTCTGGTCCTTGACAACAGAATCCATGTCAACGGAAACCATGCAGTGTTTTGCATCCGCAGATTTTGTTGGTTGCTGAAGTTCAATGTGTCTTCTGTGCTCCTTGCACTTTTATTTAAATTGTGCGCATACTAATCTACTGGTTTAAATACCAAGACTACGTGTAGTAACTTCAGCGTGTGTGTAGTCCTCTGTTGATGGGCACAATGTCTAGATTGAATACGTGACTCTCATGACACACTTCGATGTTCTGAAGTATGCACTGATAGTGAGATGGCAGCAGGTATGACTCTCTCACATTCACTTATTTTTTTATTTATTCCGACACACACACACACACACACACACACATACACACACACACACACGCGCGCGCGCGCGCGCGCCGAAAACATCACGTCACGCGCGCTTTCACTGCAGTTGTGCATACTACAAAATTGGTCGTCAGCATGGACACACTTTCAGGCTAAGAAATAATCGATTCTCAATGCGAGCAACTTGCTTAAGATAATTCTTTGTAAACTGTTTCTGCGATCTCTTACTGGCACTTTGCAACTTCTCGGCTTCAGCCGCCTAACGGTCTGACACTAATTCACTAGAGATTCTAGAAACGTGGTTTCAAAAATGGTTCAAATGGCTCTGAGCACTATGGGACCCAACTGTTGTGGTCATCAGTCCCCTAGAACTCAGAACTACTTAAACCTAACTAACCTAAGGACATCACACACATCCATGCCCGAGGCAGGATTCGAACCTGCGACCGTAGCAGCAGCGCGGCTCCGGACTGAACGTGGTTTCAATTATAGGAGAAACAGAATTGCCGGGGAAGGGGGGGGGGAGGTTGAAGGGGGGCGGAGGGGGGGGGGAAGTCGTGGAAGGACTGTGAGATTTAGTAGAAAGTCGCAGATATATTTGTGAGGGCCACCCGCTGTACATACGCTCTTTTTCTGTCTTTATCTCTCTCTTTCTCACTGATTCTCACGTACTCGCACTCCTCGCTCACTAGCTCACTCACTCACACACACACACACACACACACACACACACACTGCTATGCTCTCCAAAACGGAAAGAGTGACAGTCTAAAATACAACCGAGTTCCTGGCAATCTTCAGTCAGTCTCTTTTATCTGCAGGCCTGGTACACTTCTGTTCTTGTTGTTCTGGATGTATTTTTGCTTCTGCAGTTTCCACAAATTTGATAAGAAATATATGTTTTTCTCCAAGAAACGCCATAAGACGGTCGTGCGATGCCTGGTAGTATAACTTGATTTTCTCGCACGCAGTATTTTATAAATCCGATAACGGTATAGCGTCTACCGTTAACTTTACTTTATTTCACGCATGCACGTCATATTTCTGTGCATAACTTTTTCCCACAGTAATTTCACTCCTGACGTACAAAAAAAAAATGGTTCAAATGGCTCTGAACACTATGGGACTCAACTGCTGAGGTCTTTAGTCCCCTAGAATTTAGAACTAGTTAAACCTAACTAACCTAAGGACATCACAAACATCCATGCCCGAGGCAGGATTCGAACCCGCGACCGTAGCGGTCTTGCGGTTCCAGACTGCAGCGCCTTTAACCGCACGGCCACTTCGGCCGGCTGACGTACAAAAAGTGTTTATCTTTATCTGTTGAGATGGAAGCTACCTTTATAAACGAGTTGAATCCCGTACCATGCAAAAAGGGAGAATGAGTGAAAATCCAGTGTGATGGAAGTTTTCAATTTAACAGCAGCCTGATAAAAGGGTAACCCGCTCTTTCTCAATATGTACGAAACTGATGATTCACGATGAGCTTTGTCATCCGTGTGAAATCGTGTATATGATAAATGTTTTCATCAAATCAACGTCTCCAAAATACAATGTCTAGAGTTTCTTGTAACAAACTCGTAATTTAAAAGGCAATACATGCTTGGATTACCGAGATACTTCGATAACCGGCCTTTCGTAACTCACTTCGGCTAAACTGTCGTAGAGCCTAATTTTTAACATCGAGGGGAAAAAATTGTGCAGTCATCTGGATTTAGGCATGGGGCGGTCAAAGGAGGAATTGCTAAATTGCAAAATGCGTACGGTGATGCTGAGAGCAGCTACAGCACGATATCAGTATCCCAGAATACAAAGAATGAGACATTATATCGCTGTCAGTAAGCCTGAAATGTTACATACTTTGTAAACATTGATCATTTGGGAGTGGTATTCAGTTAAATATTTAGAGAAGCAAGAAAGACAAATCCCAATAAAATTTTAGATCTTAGTTATACAGAGGAAATCTTGTAGCGCATAATATCCAACGAATTTACCATATCCGAGTAAATATCCAAAACTCGCATTGATTTTATGGTTATGTTGCCGAATGAACGGGTATCTGCTTAATACAACACTAAATCTTCCCCTTTTAGTTAACATGAAGAACTGGAAGTGACACTCCAGTTATCACAGATGACATTATACAAGACGCAATTCAGAATCGTAATCGAACACCGTTGATCGTATTTACACACACACACACACACACACAAGAAAAAAGTATTGACGCGATAAAATGTGGATGTAGGACCAATAAATAAATTTTAGTAATTACATGAAGAAATTTCTGAGAACGAAAATAGAAAGCATATTAACTAATTACTGTAAATTCATCCGTATCCATTAAGATATAGACAATTCCCGTTTGTATTATGTTGAAACAGTGTTTAATGACGACGACATTACATGCGTAATAAGGCTGCTATTTGTTTGGGATATTTTTTTATTTTTTATTTTCTACGTTACAATGAGCTGCTGTCTAGTTTACAATGGCAGGATCATGTAAATGATAATACAAATATGAAATGTTATCCACCACCGAATGCATCAAATACAAAACAAATTAATTAGCATATAACCTATATCGAAAATGATAACGTCAAATTTAAAGAAAAATAATAAAATATAATTACCATATACTACCAACATATAGTCCTGCTAACCAGTAATGGTCTCGGCATGAGTCGAGATAATGTGTTGTTTGGGATAATGATATTTGAACGAAGTTTCGGCTGCCTCCTAAATTACAAAAAAACGAAGTCTACAGGAACGGAACTAAAATTACACACGTTCCTGTTGAGATTTATCAGCAGTAACGCATTCATAACCGGAGCGTATTTCAATAACAAATGGAGAGCTTAAGGTTTTTATGCCTCTAGAATGAGAGTGCACCATAAAGCAACTCTGGAGATTAAAACCGTAAAGTGGCCCAGATGATTTAATTACAGAGTTAACACAGTATCAGCGGAGTCATCAGCATATTACTCAATGAGAGCTTCAAAAAAGGAATCTATCAGTACCTATATTATACATTTCGAAACTTGCAGCGACTAGTTATCATACATTTCTTGGTAGAATCAACTTGGACAAAGGATAAACCAAAGAATGGCATAACACACTTTATGTGCTACTTTCAGAAAAAGTCCTCTGCAGAAGACAGATTGAAATTATATTTAAGGGTGACGCACGAAACTTTACATTCATCATTCCCAGTCAACTTATTTACTGCAAGATTAAGATTAGAGATTAGATATTGCTTCAGCATGAGCTTCTAACCTTTCAGGAAGTTTCGAATACAATGGCTCATAAAGCGTCAGAACACATTTCTAATAAATTAGAAGGAAAACGTAACCAGCTACCAATGAACCTTAACCCTGATGTTGCAAAATTAGTTCTTGGTCGGCGACTTTAAAGAAGATTAATCTGAGATAAATGGAGAATCATTCCTTTAAAGTTTGTGACCTATATTCTGCAAAAGCTTGGCTGAAAAATACAGACATCAAAAAAAGTTTTGCATCACCTCGGTTCCGAGAGTTCCAGAAAGTGTACAGAAAATTGGAATAGAGATCAACATAAACATCATTTCCACCCTTTTTATTGCTCATGAAAACCACACATTGCATACAGCGGGACCGTCAGAGGTTGTGGTCTAGACTGCTGTACACACCGGTACCTCTAATACCCAGTAGCATGTCCTCTTGCATTGACGCAAGCCTGTATTCGTCGTGGCATAATATCCACAAGGTCATCAAGGCACTGTTGGTCCAGAGTGTCCCACTGCTCAACGGCGATTCGGCGTAGATCCCTCAGAGTGGTTGGTGGGTCACGTCGTCCATAAACAGCACTTTTCAGTCTACCTCAGGCATGTTCGATAGGGTTCATGTCTGGAGAACATGCTGGCCATTCTAGTCAAGCGATGTCGCTATCCTGAAGCAAGTCATTCACAAAATTTTCACGATGGGGCCCGAATTGTCGTCCATGAAGATGAATGTCTCGCCAATATGCTGCCGATATGGTTACACTATCGGTCAGAGGATGGCATTACGTATCGTACAGCCGTTACGGCGCCTCCATGACCACCAGCGGCATACGTCGGCCCCACATAATGCCACCCAATAACAGCAGGGGAACCTCCACCTTGCTGCACTCGCTGAACTGTGTGACTAAGGCGTTCAACCTGGCGGGGTTACCTCCAAACACGTCTCCGATGATTATCTGGTTGAAGGCATATGTCCGCAGCTCGTGGTCGTGCGGTAGCGTTCTCGCTTCCCACGCCCGGGTTCTCGGGTTCGATTCCCGGCGGGGTGAGGGATTTTCTCTGCCTCGTGATGACTGGGTGTTGTGTGATGTCCTTAGGTTAGTTAGGTTTAAGTAGTTCTAAGTTCTAGGGGACTGATGACCATAGATGTTAAGTCCCATAGTGCTCAGAGCCATTTGAACCATTTTTGAAGGCATATGCGCCACTCATCGGTGAAGAGAACGTGATGTCAGTCCTGAGCGGTCCATTCGGCTTGTTGTTGGGCCCATCTGTACCGCTCTGCATGGTGTCGTGGTTGCAAAGATGGACCTCTCCATGGATGTCGGGAGTGAAGTTGCGCATCATTCAGCCTATTGCGCACAGTTTGAGTCCTAAAATGATGTCCTGTGGCTGCACAAAAAGCATTATTCAACATGGTGACGTTGCTGTCAGGGTTCCTCCGAGCCATAATCCATAGGTAGCGGTAATCCACTAAAGTAGTACCCCTTGGGCAGCTTGAGCGAGGCATATCATCGACAGTTCCTGTCTTTCTGTATCTCCATTTTGTCCGAACAACAGCGCTTTGGTTCACTCCGCGACGCCTGGACACTTCCCTTGTTGAGAGTCCTTCCTGGCACAAAGTAACAATGCGGACGCGATCGAACCGCGGTATTGACCGTCGAGGCATGGTTGAACTATAGACAACACGAGCCGTGTACCTCCTTCCTGGTGGAATGACTGGAACTGTTCATCTGTCGGAACCCCTCCGTCTAATAGGCGCTGCTGATGTATGGTTGTTTAAATCTTTGGGTGGGTTTAGTGACATCTCTGAACAGTAAAAGGGATTGTGTCTGTGATAAAATATCCACAGCCAACGTCTGTCTTCGAGAGTTCTGGCTGATGCAAACCTTTTTTTCATGTGCCCTTCCCAATTGTAAGACTCAAATATAACCTATTATCGTCAGATTTATGAGTCTTCTGACTGGTTTGATGTAGCACGCCATGGCTTGCTTTACTCTCTTATGCCAACCTCTTCATCTACGAATGGCACACCCAACGTCCTCATTTATGTGTTGGACATATTCCAGTCTCTATCACCCAATACAGATTTTGCCCTCTCTGCTCACCATAGTATCAGATGTCATAACATATATCCAGTTATCTTGTACTTACTTGGGTTCAATATTGTACGAGAATTCCTTTCGTTGCCTAAATAGAGAACTATCTCAGTTCCTTCTTATCAGTCCTCCTAATTTTTTATATCCTTGTATAACAGCACAACACAAACACTTTGATCCTCTTCTTTTCCTGATTTTCCCAAGATCTATCACTAACTTCCATACAATGCTGTGTTCCATACGCACAACCGTAGAAATGACTTCCTCGGATTAAGGCGTATGTTTGATACTAATAGACTTTTTTTGTAGCGAGGAATTATCTCTTTGCCTGTGCTAAACTGCTTCATATATTCTACCTGCTTCATCCGTCCGTTGTTTTTCTTCCAAGGTGACAGAATTTTTTCGTTAACTCTACTACATTGTCAACAGTTTTGATACGTTAGTTGCCAAACTTATGTCTGTTACGTCTCATTACTTTAGTCTTTCTGTAGTTCCCTTTAATCCATATTCTATTCAATTATTGTTCATTCCTTTGAACAAGTGCTGTAATTCTTCCTCATTTCCACTAACGAAGGCAATATCACCAGATAATCTTATCATCGGTATCCATTCCTCTTGACTTTTAATTCACTCCTGAAACTTTGGTTCATCTAAGTTATTATTTTTTCGATGAACCGGTTGGACGGTAGGGGAGAAAGGCGTCAGCCCTGCGTAACGTAGCTGACAGCTGATGGATAAAATAGAATGATGCTGTCTTCGAATAGTTCAGCCCATGATCGCGGAAGTGGATTCATAGAGTTAATGAATATTTGCCACTTTCGTTTGAATGTTATGCGAAAATACGCTTGCTATTTAAATGGCACACCGAACATGTATAAAACGAAAATAACTTTCTGGCAGGCGGAGGGCCATATTAGGATAAAACCAGCATATAGTTGGAGGATATTCTATACTAAAACAGTCATTTATGTTTTTTTTACGAGATAATTTGATAGTAATTATATTTTTAGCGGTGCAGTCTTCTTTGCAGTGTCTTATGTTCTTGATTCCAGTGTGTTGTTAACAGTTTTGTGGAAAATAAGTCTGGTAAATAAATCAGGTAGGACGACTTTCAGAAGAAAGTCGAAAATTGCACAGTAACGGCGTTTGGGCAGTATGTACTCTGCTGGACTTAATGAACGTAAGTTTTTATACCTTAATGCGAAGAATTCGGACGGTTTATCTTAATGGAGAGATGTTAAATATGAGCTATTTCTTGTGTTTGCTTGACGAACAGATGACATGTTTCTGGCATTGTGTTTTCTACATCATGACGGATGGTTTAGACATACAATGACATGTCATTAGTTCTACGCTACTGCAATTACCAGTTACAAGGGATGGACAAAAATATGGAAACGTCAAAAACACGGCACTTACCATTCGTAATAGCGTGTAGGGAAACTGTTGCCATCCATAACAGCTTCCAACTTCCTTGGAATGCGTAAATACAGATCCCGTATGGTTCTTAAGAGAATATTCACAAAGGAATCTTATACCACACATCCTGCACAATAGCGACGAGTTCATGTAACGATATTGGAGGTGGTTAGCGATGATACATCCTTCTCTCCACAGTAGACCAAAAAAGCTCAATAATATTGAGATTTGGTGGGTGTGGTGGTCAGGGGAGATGCAATACTTCATCTTCGTGCGCCAAAAACTAGTCGTGGACGATACGAGCTGTTTGAACAGGGATGTTGTCGTCTTGGAATACAGCATCACCATTGGGGAACACACGTTATACCATGGTATGGGCCAGATCAGCCAAAATGGTCACATATTCCTTGGCAGTAATGTTATTGTGCAGGGGAACCTTGGGTCTCATGGAATATCACGATATGGCTACCCAAGTCATAGCCGAAACTCTGCCATGTTTCACTGTTGAGACGTACACTCGGACGAAAGTTGGCAACAGTGTGAAACAATACTCATCCGATCAAGTGACACTCTTCCACTGCTTCATAGTCTGGGTTTTATGGCTTCGGCACCAAAATTTATGTTGCAGGCATTTACATCACTGATTTGTGGTTTCGGAATTGCAGCTGGCCCTGCAATTCGCAGCTTCTGGAACTGCCTTCGTGCTGTTTTGGTGCTGACGGAGTTCGCGAATGCGACACTCAGTTCTGCAGTGACTTTTGCAGTTGTCATCGTCTTATTTTCGTCACAACCCTCCTCAATGACCGTCCGTCGCGATCAGTGGACAATCATTTTCGTCTACGTTGTGACTTTGTGGATGATGTTCTTCCCTCTTTTCCTGTACGCGATGAGACGGGTGTTACGATTAATCAAGGAAAACCCCGAGTTGCGAAACGGGGCCAAAATTAGTTGGTTACTGTCGAGTTGCAATTTACAATTTCTTTATTGATTACTTCAACCATTAAAAGTCATTTCTTTACCACCTGACCAGGAACAGATCCAAAAAAGCTAGGAGGCATGAGTGTCTTTTCAAAACAATCTACTTTAGAGTTAACGGCCAAGCCATTTTACTTAAAACCGGATTTGATAAAACATTTGATAACAAATCAAAATTTTCCAAGTAATTAAAGTAAAAACTTTACCGTTCCCAGAATGAGATTTTCACTCTGCAGCGGAGTGTGCGCTGATATGAAACTTCCTGGCAGATTAAAACTGTGTGCCCGACCGAGACTCGAACTCGGGACCTTTGCCTTTCGCGGGCAAGTGCTCTAGCATCTGAGCTACCGAAGCACGACTCACGCCCGGTACTCACAGCTTTACTTCTGCCAGTACCTCGTCTCCTACCTTCCAAACTTTACAGAAGCTCTCCTGCGAACCTTGCAGAACTAGCACTCCCCCAGGCTGTGGCTAAGCCATGTCTCCGCAATATCCTTTCTTTCAGGAGTGCTAGTTCTGCAAGGTTCGCAGGAGAGCTTCTGTAAAGTTTGGAAGGTAGGAGACGAGGTACTGGCAGAAGTAAAGCTGTGAGTACCGGGCGTGAGTCGTGCTTCGGTAGCTCAGACGGTAGAGCACTTGCCCGCGAAAGGCAAAGGTCCCGAGTTCGAGTCTCGGTCGGGCACACAGTTTTAATCTGCCAGGAAGTTTCAACTTTACCGTTAATAGCCAAGCCATTTTACTTGAAACAGACTTTCATAAAGCAATCAATAACAAAATTAAAACTTTCCAAGTAATGAAACAAAAACACCAATTTGCATACAGTTTCGCTACCGAACATGTAGGGAGCCACTTCTTTTAAATTTTGGCACAGCAAGATTTTAAATGACAAGGGCTCGCTAACAGGGAGGCAGAACTAGATTTTCAAATGATTCCAAGTAGATTAAAACAGTCAAAGTAAAGATACAGTCATTCACCTTTTACAATAACTAACAGTTTTAAAGCCACGTAATTTTAAAAAACCTACCAATGAAAGGCAAACTTAACCTTTTTAAACAGTGGCCAAAAACAATCAGAGTAAAATACAACCATTTAACATTTTACAATAACTAACAACTTTAATACCATGTCCTGCCAACAAAATGTCTGGGATAGAAATAATTAACCGACCGGGTGTAAGGGCGGCCACAATTGTCTCCCGAAGGTTGCTCAGGCTAGAAGCGGACTAACAGACCCACAACGCCTCACATTCAGCAATCACATCGACCTCCGAGGCCAGGGGAGGAGGAGAAATCAAATCAGGAACCATAATCCCTGCCCAAAAATACACTTCCTCCCAGGCAGTACTAATAAGAAGTCAAAAGATCACTGTCTATAAATACACCGGCGAAAGGGACAGGAAACGCGAATGCAGGAGGCAACAAGGCAGAAAAGACGCTGGTTGCACAAAGTAAAATTCCTCAATTAACATCTAAACCTTTAACCAACTTAACTTGCAGTTTATTAGAGAAACAGCAGGTGAACTCCGATGCAAAAGTCCCTCACACCCGACCGTGTCCACGTCGCCAGCGTACCCGACTGGGCACAGTCACGCAGCCACGCCCTCTGTCACCGGAGCCCTCGTCTTCTCTGCACCCACGGAGGCGAAATACCACTCCTCAGGTTAGGCGAGTTACGAGGGCAGTTCAATAAGTAATGCAACACTTTTTTTTCTGAAGCAGGGGTTGTTTTATTCAGCATTGAAATACACCAAATGGTTCAAATGGCTCTGAGCACTATGCGACTTAACTTCTGAGGTCATCAGTCGCCTAGAACTTAGAACTAATTAAACCTAACTAACCTAAGGACATCACACACATCCATGCCCGAGGCAGGATTCGAACCTGCGACCGTAGCGGTCGCTCGGCTCCAGACTGTAGCGCCTAGAACCGCACGGCCACTCCAGCCGGCTTGAAACACACCAGGTTATTCCCCAATCTTTTAGCTACACAACACTATTTTTCAACGTAATCTCCATTCAATGCTACGGCCTTACGCCACCTTGAAATGAGGGCCTGTATGCCTGCACGGTACCATTCCACTGGTCGATGTCAGAGCCAACGTCGTACTGCATCAATAACTTCTTCATCATCCGCGTAGTGCCTCCCACGGATTGCGTCCTTCATTGGGCCAAACATATGGAAATCCGACGGTGCGAGATCGGGGCTGTAGGGTGCATGAGGAAGAACGGTCCACTGAAGTTTTGCGAGTTCCTCTCGGGTGCGAAGACTTGTGTGAGGTCTTGCGTTGTCATGAAGAAAGAGAAGTTCGTTCAGATTTTTGTGCCTACGAACACGCTGAAGTCGTTTCTTCAATTTCTGAACAGTAGCACTATACACTTCAGAGTTGATCGTTTGACCATGGGGAAGGACATCCAACAGAATAACCCCTTCAGCGTCCCAGAAGACTGTAACCATGACTTTACCGGCTGAGGGTATGGCTTTAAACTTTTTCTTGGTAGGGGAGTGAGTGTGGCGCCACTCCATTGATTGCCGTTTTGTTTCAGGTTTGAAGTGATGAACCCATGTTTCATCGCCTGTAACAATCTTTGACAAGAAATTGTCACCCTCAGCCACATGACGAACAAGCAATTCTGCACAGATGGTTCTCCTTTGCTCTTTATGGTGTTCGGTTAGACAACGAGGGACCCAGCGGGAACAAACCTTTGAATATCCCAACTGGTGAACAATTGTGACAGCACTACCAACAGAGATGTCAAGTTGAGCACTGAGTTGTTTGATGGTGATCCGTCGATCATCTCGAACGAGTGTGTTCGCACGCTCCGCCATTGCAGGAGTCACAGCTGTGCACGGCCGGCCCGCATGCGGGAGATCAGACAGTCTTGCTTGACCTTGCGGCGATGATGACACACACTTTGCCCAACGACTCACCGTGCTTTTGTCCACTGCCAGATCACCGTAGACATTCTGCAAGCGCCTATGAATATCTGAGATGCCCTGGTTTTCCGCCAAAAGAAACTCGATCACTGCCCGTTGTTTGCAACGCACATCCGTTACAGACGCCATTTTAACAGCTCCGTACAGCGCTGCCACCTGTCGGAAGTCAATGAAACTATACGAGACGAAGCGGGAATGTTTGAAAATATTCCACAAGAAATTTCCGGTTTTTTCAACCAAAATTGGCCGAGAAAGAAAATGTGTTGCATTACTTATTGAACTGCCCTCGTACTAGTCCATCATTCCCGCCTCCAGACGGAGAATTTGAAGACATCCGTTGCCGCTCCCACCAAGTAGTGACTCGGAACCACAGCCGTGGCGCCCGGGTGCTCACAGCAAGAGCTTACAGCCTTGTCCCGTCAACTCGTCGCACACGTCTCGCACCGCCAGGACAGACCACGCGGCTTCTCGGAACAACCGCCAACTCTCCACCGCCACGCCACGCCGCGGTCTCGCCGTACGACATTCTCTCATTCCCGATTTTAAAAACCGACCGACCGACTCGTCACCGCTAGGCAACCAACCGGCCATCCCCCCAAAGATCTTATTCTCTTACACAAGGCTAACAGGAAGCAACGACTCGAAGATCGATAAGACCAGACACGCCGCCAGAGGGGAATCTCAACAGAATCGTACGCAGCATAACGATAAATATGAAAGAAACAATTATCAATGGAGTGGAAGGACTCAGAACAAACTCAACAGCGCGATATATGTTGAGAGCCGACAGACGGCTCACACGGTATAAATCTTCGATAAGGTGGCTCTTGAAAAACCAAACATTTCAGCTTCCGTGGTTACAGAATCACCCACCATAGGAGCATCAACAGTTTGCCCACCTTCGAGTTCACATCGCTCCAACACAGAACACTCGTCTGACCACGGTTGACACTTGGAACGTATTCACGGCTTTTGACAGGTGCTGTTCGTGTTAAGTTACAACACCGCAGCCTTCAGGCTTGGCTAGCTTCACGTTTGAATCACTCACCGCAGAAAGACAACATGTACACATTTCCTGCTTTTACACTAGAGACAAATAAACCGAATAAGACTGCTTTAATGCAATTTATCTCCTCGCACTTATTTCTGGCTTCTTGATGTAGGACTTCTTGTTTACTCTATGCACTGTGTGATCAAAAGTATCCTGTCAACCCCAAAAAGATACGTCTTTCATATTAGGTGCATTGTGCTGCCGCCTACTTCCAGGTACTCCACATTGCCATTAGACACCGTGAGAGAGCAGAATGGGGCGCTGCGCGAAACTCACAGACTGAACGTGGTCAGGTGATTGGGTGTCACTTGTGTCATACGTCTGTATGCGAGATTTCCACACTCCTAAGCATCCATAAGTCCACTGTTTCCGATTTATTTATTCTCGAATCAGAAACATACAAATTTACAGTTGCCATACACATCAATAAATATATACACACAAATTATATTTATATTACATGTGCCCAGTGCTTTGCAACCTCCAAAGCGCTTGGAGTGGCTTGCAGGAGATAAATCTTCGTGCAGGATGTAGGGCACAAAAGACACTGGAGCATGTGGCTTGTGGTTTGTTCTTGTCCACAATCACAGGATGTATCTTCTGTAATGAAGCCCGATCTCTTCAGGTTGTCTCTGGATCGTCCAACTCCTGATCGTAATCTGTTTAAACATTTCCACACCAGCCAGCTCTCGTTGTGTCCAGGTAGTAGTCCTTCAGCTTCTGGCGTCTGCAGGTGAGGCGTTGACTTCTTCCATAACTCCAGCCTTGCCTTCTCTGGTGAAATGGTGAGCTTCTCGGATGTTCTCAGGAAGCTCTTTCGCGATCTCAGCCGTTGCTGTGATGGATTATGTCCGTGCAGTGGATGGACACTGTCCTGTTCCACTTTGAGTCTCTCCTTGTTGGCAGCCACTGTTCTGCGTACCCATGGTGGCGCTATTCCAGCCAGGCAGTAGAGCTTATCAGTTGGGGTAGGTCTTAAGCAACCTGTGATCAACCTGCAGGTTTCGTTGAGAGCAATGTCTACTTGTCTGGCATGAGATGACCTATACCAGACTGGAGAAGCATATTCAGCAGCAGAAAAGCGCAGTGCCATTGCAGAACTGCGAATAGTTTGTGGATGTGATCCCCACTGTGTCCCCGCTAGTTTGCGAATTAGGTTGTTTCGAGCGGAGATTTTCATTTTGGTGTTCTTGCAGTGAGTTTTGAATGTCAGAGTTCTGTCGAGGGTGACTCCCAAGTATTTAGGTGCGTGATGATGCTAGAGTTGGATGCCTGACCATGCAATATGTAGCTCACGATTAGCTTCCCTGTTCCTTAAATGAAAGGCACACACTTGTGTCTTCCGATGTGATAGTGAAATGGAAACGTGAAGGGATACGTTCAGCACGAAAGCGCAAAGGCCGACCTTGTCTGTTGACTCAGAGAGACCACCGACAGTTGAAGAGGGTCATAATGTGTAATAGGCAGACATCTATCCAGACCATCACATAGGAATTCCGAACTGCATCAGGATCCACTGCAAGTACTATGATAGTTAGGCGGGATGTGAGAAAACTTGGATTTCATGATCGAGCGGTGCCCATAAGCCACACATCACTCCGGCAAAGGTCAAACGACGCCTCGCTTGGTGTAAGGGGCGTAAACATTGGACGACTGAACAATGGAAAAACGTTGTGTAGAGTGACGAATCACGGTACACAATGTGGTGATCCTATGGCAGGGTGTGGGTATGGCGAACCTCATCTGCCGGCGTGTGTAGTGCCAACAGCAAAATTCGAAGGAGATCGTGTTATGGTGTGGTCGTTTTTTTTCACGCAGAGGCCTTGCACCCCTTGTTGTTTTGCGTCGCACTATCGCAGCCCAGGCCCACATTGATATTTTAAGCACCTCCTTCCTTCCCACTGTTGAAGAGCAATTCGGGGATGGCGACTGCATCTTTCAACACGATCGAGTGCCTGTTCATAATGCACGGCTGTGGCGGAGCGGTTACACGACAATAACATCTCTGTAATGGACTGGCCTGCACAGAGTCCTGATCTGGATCCTGTAGAAAACCATTGGGATGTTTTGGAACGCCGACACTGTGCCAGGCCTCACCGACCGTCAGCGATACATCTCCTCAGTGCAGCACTCCGTGAAGAATAGGCTGCCATTCCCCAAGAAACCTTCCAGCATCTAATTGAATGTATGCCTGCGAGAGTGGAAGCGGGCATCAAGGCTAAGGGTGGCCAACACCATACTGAATTCCAGCATTACCGATGGAGGCCGCCGCGAACTTGTAAATCATTTTCAGCCAGGTGTCCGAATACTTTTAACCACATAGAGTAGTACACGTATAAGTTAAGTTACTTGTCTTAAGATAGAATAGTAGATATAAACGTCTTTTATTGTAATAAATATAGTTTTTTACATATTCCTGAACAATAGTTGACGTTTTGCATTATTACATTACTCACTTAACTTCGTTTACATCAAGAGATGCCGTTGTTGCTGGACATGATGTGACTGAATTCCAAAATCCCATCTTCACTTGAGGGATATAGACCAAAGATTAATGATGTCGTCCATTCGATTGTTATTTACAGGCATTATAGGTGTGTAGTTTTTCTCCGAAGATACACTGCTGGCCACCGTAAGTGCAACACCAAGAAAGACAAGAGGTAGTACAACAAAATTTATTTTGTAGATAACATGTTGACCAAGTATCAAATGATTACGTTTACAGACGTCTGTGACATGTGGTTCCTGCCAGAATCAGTAGCCAGAGTAGCCGCCATTGGTGGAGATCACCACTGCCACACGTCTCGGCATTGAGTCAAAGAGACGTTGCATGTGTTCCTGGGGTACAGTAGCCCAAGCAGCTTCCACACGTTGCCAAAGATCATCTGGTGTGGAAGCTAGGGATGTAATCTGGGTCACTCGTTGAGCAACCATGGACCACATGTTTTCTTCTATCGGCGAAAGATCCGGAGAGCGAGCCGGCCAGGGAAGCGCTTCAATCTGGTTATTGGCGAAGAACCTTTGGACAATGCGTGCCACGTGTGGTCGCGCACTATCCTGTTGAAATATGGCTGTGGCCGAGCCCTGAAGGTAAGGAAGGACAACTGGCTCCAGCACCTCGGATATGTAGCGCCGGTTATTTAAAGTACCGGCAATGCGTACTAGAGGCGTGCGAGAGTAATATCCAATACCGCCCCATACCATAATACCCGGTGCAAGACCAGTGTGGCGGTGCATAATGCAGCTGTCCAGCATCCTCTCTCCGCGGAGTCTCCACACTCGAATCCGACCATCGTGGTGCTGCAGACAGAAGCGTGCCTCGTCGGTAAAGACAACGTCATTCCATTCTGCCGTCCACATCCGTCTGTCATCACACCATTGGCGACGGAGACGTCTGTGGTTCTGCGTCAATGGTTGACAAAGCAATGGACGTTTTGCGGACAGACCACTCTGCTGTAAACGGCGTCGAATGGTACGCGCAGACACTGGATGATGCGTTACAGACGCAATGTGCTGTGCTATGGTTCGGGATATCACTGAGCGATCCGTCACTGCCATTCGCACAATTTGCCTATCAGCACGTGCAGTGGCGCACCGAGGTGAATGCGATCGACCACGTCGGTCCGTCGTACCCTCCTGCATCCAACGATCACATATCCGCAGTACAGTTGTTTGGTTTCGTCCAACACGACTAGCGATTTCTCTGTATGATAATCCACAATCTCGGTAAGCCACTATCCTTCCTCTGTCGAACTCGGATACTTGATCAAACGATGTTCGCTGTTGTCTACGAGGCATAACTGATCGTCTTGTGAAACAATCACAAGGTAAACACACGTGCCGAACGTACACTCGTCGAAATCGCCAAGCCTTAAATGGCGCTATGAGGTGGCGCCACAGGCGAACGTGATGTGCGTCTGCGCTGAAATTCTAATCAGTTGCATATCTCATCGCTGCAAACCCATGGTGTAAATTTCACTTGATTCGGATGCTTCCTTCAGGGTGTTGCATTTACGGTGGCCAGCAGTGTAGTTCAAATGGCTCTGAGCACTATGGGACTTAACTTCTGAGGTCATCAGTCCCCCAGAACTTAGAACTACTTAAACCTAACTACCCTAAGGACATCACACATATCCATGCCCGAGGCAGGATTCGAACCTGCGACCGTAGCGGTCGCGCGGTTCCAGACTGTAGCGCCTAGAACCGCTCGGCCACTCCGGCTGGTGAAGATAGTTCCAAAGCTTTTACAGCTCAGTCGTCAAGCCAGGAACATTCACGTTTCACGTAACACTGTGCGGATTTTCAGCTGGTAAGGTCACCTCACGGTATTTTGAATTAGTGAGAACACGTTTCAGGTGTCTGGAAACGACTTTAGCGTATTATTCGTCGCTAAATCAGGTTATTTTTGTAGAATGTAGGCCACGAGGAACTATAGTCCATCAAAGAATCCATCTTCATTTAAACGGTGGAAAACTTGTTATCCTTTTTCGAAGAATGTTTCATGAGCTCATCCATTGTATGGTATCTTACCCCCTTTTTCAGCTTCCTTCTAACTATCCAGAAATCCCTATCATTCAACAAGAACGAGTGACCTGTAATGGGAAAAATAATCTTTTCATCTCACACAGTGCCATCATCATCCTAACCAAAGTATTGTCCTTTTTCTGGCCCGTTCAATTGTCCCCTAAGGCGTATACCATTTTTAAGTCCTTGTCGATAATACTTTCGATTTACCACCTCAAAATCGGACACACTTCATTTGAAGCCTTTGCTAATTCTCCTTCATGGTAGAAGAAAACTCTTAGTCCTCACGAATCGTAGTTTGCAAACTAGCCGCGTAGCGCCTCCATCAACTAATTCCCTATCTGCGGTAAACAGAAAATTGACGGCTGTGCCTGACCCGTGATATCGTGCAAACTGGATTTCTTTTTCCGGTAAGAAATGCTTTGATTCATTCAGAACCTACAATCGTGAAAAATCCGAAATATATAAAATTCGCACTAGTTGCCTTTCTTCCGTAAGCGAGTCGTTTATGTTCAAGCATCCATTTCTCCGGTGATCCACACTTTCGTCCAACGCCTATATGCGCTCATGACCACCGATTACATCTTAGAGCAAAAAAAAAATCTACCTGAAGTCAGCTATTACAAATTTCAGTGCCGACCTGTGTACATAATAAAAGTGGGCACAGAATATGTGGTTGACGCATTATCCACTCTGCACCCAAGCGATCTTGGTTGGCCGTTCTAGGTTCTTAGCCCATAATACAAAATGGGACAAACATAAATTTCTCTCCATGAGCAACGAGTCTAGGAGTAATAGTAGATGAATTCCAAACAGGGCTGAACACAAAGCTGCAATGTGCAAAAGGCATCATTATTTGTGTGTCTCCATGATATACGAAACTGTGAGAGACTATTCTTTTTGATCTGAGAAAGGAACTCGCACAAAAGCTTGTACTCCTAGTCGTCAATTACAGCGATGTCATCCTGTAAGATACCCCTCACGGCTCTTGGAGTTGGCGATGAAAGCCTGTGTACGCTGTATCTTTGACTCTCGACCTTTGATCATATTTCACCATCTTAAGCACAGCTATCCTGGCTACGTGCAGATAAACGTGCAAATTTCCAGACACTCTGTCTTGTCTACCGTCTTATCAACATTTCTCTACTTGACTTAAACTCTCATTGAACAAAGCAACAGAAATACACTCTCGTCAGAGCAAACTCTGTTCTGTGACACTTAACGATCCAGCTGTATTTCCTTTTCAGTATCAGGATCCAGACTTCAGGATGCTCGTCCTCATTATATGAGAGGAATGACTAAAGTGTCCAGCTTCATAGGGAAGTCTATTAAAACAACAATAATGTCTGCCTTTGTTCTTGGATAAACCCCTTAATCCATTACGACTAACAAGGCAATATTCCGAAGTGTGAAGAAATTTCGTTCATTTAATGAGCATGGGGTAAGAAAACGTTACGTTCTAAGAGTTTATTTACAGATTATCATAATTTAATGATTTTGTATCATTATAATGAGTTATTTGTAATTTTCAATTGACAAAATACATGTGTGTGTAACGGTAAAGTGAACAACGAAAATGAGCATAAAAAATAAAATAACAATGTGAGACCTATTGTGGCCAATTTGTTTATGGAGGATTTGAGGAACGTGCATTGGAGTCAGCGACCTTGAAACCTGCGTGTTTTTTCAGATATGTAGACGATACTTTTGTTGTGTGGCCTCATGGTAGTGAGAATTTAAACCGGTTTTTGGAACATCTGAATTCAATCCACCCGAATATTCAGTTCAATATGGAGGTGGAAAAGAATGGATACCTTCCCTTCCTTGATGTGTTGGTCAAAAGGAAGACTGATGGTATGTTGGGACATTCTGTTTATAGGAGGCCCACCCACACTGACTTGTATCTGCGAGCTGATAGTTGTCACCATCCAGCTCAGCGTGAAGGAGTACTTCGCACCTTGGTTCACAGGGCCCACGTTATCTCAGACCCTGAAAGTTTGGCAGCTGAGCTAGCACATCTCGAAGTCACCTTTCGTCAGAATGGTTATAGTGAGAGGCAGATCAAACGAGCGTTGCGCCATCAGCCTTCTGTGCAACGGGTGAGTGACGATAACAACGAAGTGGCACCTAAGACTACGGCCTTTTTGCCTTACGCACGAAGCATTTCCAACAGGATTGGCCGTATTTTGCGGAAATATGACGTGAAATGTGTTTTTCGACCACCTTCTAGGATTAAGGCCCTGTTGGCGTCCGTAAAAGATGATCTCTGTTTGCGTAAGGCTGGGGTCTATCATATTCCTTGCAGTTGTGGCATGTCATATATTGGTCAGACAATCAGGACTGTGGAAGACCGGTGTATTGAACATAAGCGTCACACACGCTTACAGCAGTCGAGCAAATCCGCTATTGCAGAACATTGCCTTGACACCGGTCATCCTATGGAATACAACAACACGGAGATTCTGGCTTGCACGTCAAGCTATTGGGATAGTGTTATTAAGGAAGCTGTTGAAATCAGACTATCAAGCAACCTTATTAACAGAGATGGTGGATTTTGTTTAAATGCTGCTTGGAATCCGGCTCTGTCTCTCATCAAAAAACAGAGGGACAGAATTAGTGCTACCTCACCTGTTGATCAATAGTAACTATCGATATTTCTGATGGTGGTTATCTTTGGTTGTGTCGACACTTGTTCTGTGTGTGGTGTCTTCCTTGCTTCTCCTCTATGAACCGAGGTATTAAATTTGCTTGCACATTTTCTCTTCCTTGCATTTGTGCCTTGAGAATGGCAGGGTGTGCTCCTGTCGAAATATCGGCGGTGTTCGACGACGTCACCCGGCAGCAAACCCGTAAGTTCTTTGAACATAAAATAACAGTTTAAAACATAACAGAAATATAAGTAAAATGAATAACTAGACTAGTAATGAATGTTTAGATATTTTAATTATGTGTGTTGAAAATACTCTGACAGCACATTATGTTCAATTTATATTTCAAGAAACGTATTTCAGAAGCCAGCTCTATTACACATGTATGTATGTATGTATCATGAAAGCTTTGTTAGTTGTGTTTTAACAAAAGTTTTCATTTTTTGGAATTAATTAATCATGGTGGGGTATTTTTCAAAATTTCAAATTATTACAAAATTCGATTACACTGTTTTGAAGAACGCTAATTACAAATCAACTTTTATATGAGGAACAATCATGGTCTCGAAGTATTCCCTCCAAACCTAGTACGAAAAATTACTTTTTAGGGTGTGTTTAACCCCTTAAAAGTAGAGGTCTGCATTATCGCCGATTTTTACCGGCGAGTCCCGCTCGCCCCTCTGGCTCTCGGGAGTATGCGGCCGAGCGTCCTCTTCCGCCAGCTGTGGGCAGTCGATCGCCAGCGCTCGGCCGAGTGCGCCAAACGCTCGGCCGGCCGCCAGTAACCGGTGGACTCAGTGCCAGCGAGCGGCGCTTCGTCACACTCCTCGAGGTCAGAGACCACCGCTTCACATTAACCACTCACTTATTTCTTTTACAAATGTCTTTCGTTGTTTACTACCAGTTCTATGACCTAAATAATACACTTGTATATGTTACATTTGATGTTTGTTAATACTCGTATGTTGCAGACTACTGGGCGGCCGGTGTAGCCGTGCGGTTCTAGGCGCTACAGTCTGGAGCCGAGCGACCGCTACGGTCGCAGGTTCGAATCCTACCTCGGGCATGGATGTGTGTGCTGTCCTTAGGTTAGTTAGGTTTAAGTAGTTCTAAGTTCTAGGGGACTGATGACCACAGATGTTAAGTCCCATAGCGCTCAGAGCCATTTGAACCATTTTTGAACAAACGGGAACACAGTAGTCTAATCATAGACTATGTGTAGCCTATCTCCAAACTCGGCCACGTATACGTTGTACTAATACTGAATGTAGGACCGGGAAGGAATGACGGATTTAAAAGTAATACTCACCAAAATTTTGTTGCAAAAACGTTAATTTCTGAACGAATTACGACCTGTAAATAACGTTATAAGTGAATCATGACGATATAATTCGTTTTTCGTCATTGGTGCTCCCTGAGACACAGGCGTCATTTGTGTTCCTGGAGCTATTACTACAGCTGGCGGTTTGAACTTCTTCCTGTGAAGTCAATGAAAGTGGAATCATACATTTATAGAGTTTGAGGAATGTTTCCTTCCTTTTGATTACGTGGTATGTTGTGAGTACTTACGTAATTGTGATGGATCAATAAGAGATCATCCACCTTGTCTGATTCCAGGCACGATCTTTTGCTGGACAGCAGGTGACCGGCCTGGCTAAAATTTCTCTCGCTGGCAGCACTAGTGGCAGGAATATAGAGAACTCTTCTGGCTACTACCGACAGCCTAGGAAATAACCCCACGTGCGTTTTCCACCACTGCAAAATTTGTCCTTCGGCACAGCTACAGTCGGATTTGGAGAGCGAAAGGTACCTGTCGAGTTCTTTGGTAGTAACTGTGTGTCCATCTTCGTCGTCCTCATCCGAACTCCAGTCCATCCCGGACTTTTTCATGTGAAGAACTTGGTCACTGTTTGCTTCAATGGACTCTAAACATGAATGAAAACATCCGTAAGATATTCCTGTCACCTTCAAATATGTATACACCATAGTTAGAATTACTGGTTACTAAACGACTATATTTACGGTGACATTTTATATATATCGCACAAATTACTTCAAAACGCATTGTGGAATGTTTAAGCAGCGAAACCTTTCCCAAATATCACATTGTAGACGTAATAAATGTTGATTGACGAAAGATGGCTGATTAGACAAACAAACATTCTTTTACTAATTGATTTCAGTGAATGAACCTTACCATTTACGGGCAGTTCCGAGTGCAATCGTCGAACTTCAGCATACGCGGCTTGCTTTTCGTCTGCTGTGAGTTTCTTCAAATGACGCCGTGATGGCCATAGTACAGTGGCAACGTAATGGATAGCCTCAATTTTGCACTTTTCTGTGATGAAGTATGCTGCTCTCCTTTTTATTTTCGCCATGAGCTGAAAAGGAAACCCAATATGCATAACTGCACTCTGATAATTCAACAGTTGTATAAAGGATCGTAACCTATAGAAAGTGTTCTCACCTCGGTGCCACTATCTATTGGTTCATAATGATGTAACAGACTCTTGTACCACGGCAGCACACGTTCCAGCGTTGTTATCTTTGCAGTTTACAAATCCAAACTCGCTTCTTTGAAGGGGGTTAGAAAAGGGACAACGTCTCGTACGCACACTTCTTGGAAAGTTTCTAAGAGTGTCGATTGCCCCCGGGATTCTAGTAGATCTCGGATATCGTCGATTTGAGTTACGACGGAATTGATCATTAACAGTACACTGTTCCACCGAGCTTCTTGCTTCACAGAGTGCCGCAGATGCCCCGATCTCTTCAAATAGCCTACTATAGCTCTTGCTGATAGTAGACACGACAGGATTTCAGGGGCTTCGTCTTCTAAAAACGTCTCTTGAAATGTGTGACGAAGCGCAGTCATCAAGCAGTGATCAAAGCAAGGCAAACGGTCGTAAGATTCAAGTGCCTTCTTCATATTAGCTCCTTGGTAGGTGACAAAGTAGCATTTCGTAAGATCATTCTTGTTAATTCCTAACTCAAGCATCCGCTCTTCGATTTCGTGCCGTATATTCTCTCCTGTCTTAGGTACGTCAGGAAACTCGGTTGTTATCAAAACAAGCGTTTCTAGCTGCCACTCATCATTCACATAATGCGACGTCACAGTCAAAAAATTTATCTTCTTGTAGTTATCGGACCACATATCAGCGTCTAAAGCGCACATTTTGTTCTTTAAGGCTCATGTTAGCTTGGGCACCATTGTCACCCGTATTTTGTCTGCCATTTCTTTAATATACCGCGATACAGTGGTAGGGTGCGGAAGAACATCTTCGATACTGACTTTGCCGGAAGTGGCGCCAACATTGATGAGCTCCTGCGAATAATTCTTGAAGCCAATCTTACTACAAGTATTTAACGGTAGCAAATCTATCTCATATCGTCCAACCTATCAACAACTACTTTCTTTATGCTACTTGGTACTGCAAGTGGCCGGTGGACTTCTGCTTCGCATTTACTTTTGCAGTGCCGAAGCATACCTGTTGTGCTTGATTGGCACGAAAGTATGGTATCACATGTGGTACATTGCACGAAACCAGCCCATGATGCATTAGAGATTAGACGGTCACAGCCGTATCGCAGCGCGGGCCTTTCCCAGCCGTCGAGCAGCGGCACGAAATGGGAAATGCTCGAGCGGTTGTTTTCATCGAAATGCAGAGCTCTACTTAAAAGTGAAATTGGGCACAAACAAAAAGAATACGTAATGCATTATTTTTCCGCCTCTACACACCCGCCAGGTTTCATCAAGATCGTTTACTGACACTTGGGAATGTTCCCTTGTAAGTAGCCGTGTTTCACACCATGAGCTCATTTACCAGACCTCTAAGCTGAGGCAGTCTGTTTAAATTTCCCGCCCTCAGCATTCGCTATGTCAGAAAATATAACTTTGTACATATATAAATTTGTTTTTATCTGCTGTTATTATTACTATCAGTAGTAGTATTAGTAGTACCGCTGGTACTGATTTTATTGGTTCTTAGTACTGTTATTGACTTAGTGTTGTTATTCAAATTGTGATTATATACGTTCAAATCATGTTCAGTTCTGTTAAAACCATTTTACTGCTACTCATCATACTAAATACTGTCGTTTCTGAAATATCTATTATGTAAAATGTACTAGATCCATAAAATATTATGTTTAATGTAAAAGGAGGCATAATCTGACTAAAAAAAAATAAATATACCTCATCTAACAGTAGCTGATCGCTCATATCATCACATTGATAAATAAACAACACTGTCGAGACTCCGCCGAGGAGTTGTTTTTTTTCTTCCTCTGACTTCTTTTATTTTTCTCAGGCCCGTGGAACCATTTTGTGTTTTATTTTCTTGTGCATGGGTGTTACGCAGTGTACTTTTAACTCTCCTCACAGACTTTTGTAATGGCTGTAGTCATTTGTAATTCAAAGAAGCGTGCACACTCTGCTTTTCTTCTTTCGTTTTCGTTTTTGTTGGTCATTGCCTTATGTTTTCTTCACCTATCATTTTCTGCAGAAGTTTCTTATATTCTTCTTGCAATATTTGTCTGTCTTCTCATTACTCCTTGAATTTATTCTTCTTTCCATTAAGATACATGCATGGCATAAATAAAAATAATTTGCGTTGGCGGATACAGTATATACAAAAATCAAACCATTAATTAAGTGATAATATCTGTTAACCACCACTAGATAAAATTCCAGTTTCTGTAGTGTTGAGAGAGCTGTAATTAGAGTGTAGACATGGTATAAAATATGAGCGTCATTTACAGTAACAATAAATAATTGTAGCTAACAGAGAAAGGTTACTCTGGTAAACTCAAGTTTCATAAAATCGTTCATGTTGTGCGTGTTGTAGCTTCAGAATATATGAAAGTCTAAAGAAACCAAATTTTTCCCTCCGCTTAAACAAGCAAACTTTTATGTTTGAATAAAGCTATTTTATTACGGCTTTCCAATAGACAAATATTAAAAATTTAACAAATATTACAACTGACACGTTTCGTAATTGTGTATATATCGTAAGTCCCAAGATAGTCTGTTGTTCACTTGACAGCTTACGAATCTACCTACGTGTACGCCCTTCACAGACTGGAGTCGAGGGGACATTGTGAAAATATGAGAAACATCGTTGATGAATATCAGAATCTGCAAAGTTAAGATGATGCAACGTTAATTGCAGTATAGAAACTCTCCTTATTTAAATTTCCCACGACATAAAGCGCAGATAATAGATAGCGTTGTTGGTCGTCACCTACTTCGCAAATATCTGGCATGTAGAATATACAGGGTGTTACAAAAAGGTACGGCCAAACTTTCAGGAAACATTCCTCACACACAAAGAAAGAAAATATGTTAAGTGGACATGTGTCCGGAAACGCTTACTTTCCATGTTAGAGCTCATTTTATTACTTCTGTTCAAATCACATTAATCATGGAATGGAAACACACAGCAACAGAACGTACCAGCGTGACTTTAAACACTTTGTTAGAGGAAATGTTCAAAATGTCCTCCGTTAGCGAGGATACATGCATCCACCCTCCGTCGCATGGAATCCCTGATGCACTTTTGCAGCCCTGGAGAATGGCGTATTGTATAACAGCCGTCCACAATACGAGCACGAAGAGTCTCTACATTTGGTACCGGGGCTGCGTAGACAAGAGCTTTCAAATGCCCCCATAAATGAAAGTCAAGAGGGTTGAGGTCAGGAGAGCGTGGAGGCCATGGAATTGGTCCGCCTCTACCAATCCATCGGTCATCGAATTTGTTGTTGAGAAGCGTACGAACATTTCGACTGAAATGTGCAGGAGCTCCATCGTGCATGAACCACATGTTGTGTCGTACTTGTAAAGGCACATGTTCTAGCAGCACAGGTAGAGTATCCCGTATGAAATCATGATAACGTGCTCCATTGAGCATAGGTGGAAGAACATGGGGTCCAATCAAGACATCACCAACAATGCCTGCCCAAACGTTCACAAAAAATCTGTGTTGATGACGTGATTGCACAATTGCGTGCGGATTCTCGTCAGCCCACACATGTTGATTGTGAAAATTTACAATTTGATCACGTTGGAATGAAGCCTCATCCGTAAAGAGAACATTTGCACTGAAATGATGATTGACACATTGTTGGATGAACCATTCGCAGAAGTGTACCCGTGGAGGCCAATCAGCTGCTGATAGCGCCTGCACACGCTGTACATGGTACGGAAACAACTGGTTCTCCCGTAGCACTCTCCATACAGTGACGTGGTCAACGTTATCTTGTACAGCACCAACTTCTCTGACGCTGACATTCGGGTTATGGTCAACTGCACGAAGAATTGCCTCGTCCATTGCAGGTGTCCTCGTCGTTCTAGGTCTTCCCCAGTCGCGAGTCATAGGCTGGAACGTTCCGTGCTCCCTAAGACGCCGATCAATTGCTTCGAACCTCTTCCTGTCGAGACACCTTCGTTCTGGAAATCTGTCTCGATACAAACGTACCGCGCCACGGCTATTGCCCCGTGTTAATCCATACATCAAATGGGCATCTGCCTAATCCTCATTTGCAAACATTGCACTGACTGCAAAACCACGTTCGTGATGAACACTAACCTGTTGATGCTACGTACTGATGTGCTTGATGCTAGTGCTGTAGTGCAATGAGTCGCATGTCAACACAAGCACCGAAGTCAACATTACCTTCCTTCAATTGGGCCAACTGGCGGTGAATCGAGGAAGTACAGTACATACTGACGAAACTAAAATGAGCTCTAACATGGAAATTAAAGCGTTTCCGGACACTTGTCCACATAACATCTTTTCTTTATTTGTGTGTGAGGAATGTTTCCTGAAAGTTTGACCGTACCTTTTTGTAAAACCCTGTATAACTGAGTAAGAATGATAACACTTCATCCAGTGATGAGTATGTGACCTTTATGAGCCCTGATTTTTATCCTTTATCAATAATTAATACGTGGCGCCTCAAAGTCTTAGATGTTGCACTTGTACGATTGTGTTTCACAACTGGACTTTTAGGTGTTTTAGGTTGATACTTGACTCTGTAGTTTAGTTACGGTCTTCAGAAGAAAAGGAAAAGGAACTATCAACCTTCAATTTAGCCGTCAGAATGCGAGCATGAATAGAACCCCTATTCTTAAATTACGACCTAAATCAACAGCAAACTATCTGTGTAAAGTGTATCAACAGAAATGAACAAGGAAGTTTTAAGAAATTACAAGTCATAAAATCTAATGATTAGAATCAGATTTTAGAGCGTCAGAGCATGCGATGTCATACACAAATGTCTGAAGAGAACATATGATATCATGCGAATCGCAGTTAAATGTATGAGTACGAGTCCTTTACATTGAACTGTATGTTAAGGTTAGTCATCTTTCGAGTAGTTTTTATTGTGGCGATGATCAAGTTTCCTTAATTTTCCCTTCCTTAATTTTCCCTTCACGGTGTAGGGCAATACAAATGATCACTTGTACGCAAACTACCATTGAAATGAAATGTCGTGTGGCGAGGGCTTCCCATCGTGTAGACAGGTTGCCTGGCTATCGAGGCGGACCAAACTACCATTAGAATAATATTGTGTTCAACATTTCTGCGGGCCTGAAAAATATTCGCACATTTCACCTCAGTAGCCAGTTCTCGTTATGTTACAGGCGGTTTTCCATGAAATATGTGGAAAATTTCTCAGAATTTCTGCCAAGCAAGATATAACTGTTACACTATCTCGGCAGTCAAACATGTTGTTGTTGTTGTGGTCTTCAGTCCTGAGACTGGTTTGATGCAATATGATAACTCAAAACCCACTTCTGTACATACTCTGCTCTCCTCCCCCCCCCCCCCCCCCCCCGCACACACACACACACACACACACACACACACACACACACACACACACACACACAAAACGCTTTCTTCTGACCCGATATGCATCCCACGCACGTGAGCGGTGTTACACTATCTTCCGTACAACTGTTTTGTAGATTAACTTGTCGCCAGCCTGACATTGCGTAAATATCGACCTGGCTATTAACACCTCTTTAATCGCATAATAATTTTCCATACATACCTAAAAATAGTTTGAGATTACAGATATTATACGGTAAGCTATTAATGCATTATTTTTCGCTGGGGCGTGAATGTATTACTTCTGTGTCTATCCTTTGAGGATAACGTGGTGCATTCTGCCAGCCAAGAAACTTAAGACTGAGTCGCCAAACAGCTTTCAGTACTAATCGTATAATACTGAATCATAAGATTTTCTAAAGTCTAGAGGCGCCGAATCCGTCTGTTACCTACATACGTCGCATGTAGAATATCATATGTGAAGAGCGTGATTTTGGCGTTAGCGTGATCGATGTTTTAGATCCAGTGCTGGTTACCAAATTGAAATATTAGTTGGATGCAGAGAGGTTACTATGTTGGAACTCTTAGTACATTCAAGTTTGTTGCTACGAAAGGAGGTGAATTACGTTACTTCTCTTGTCTTTTTCATCGTGTGCCCTTTTCCAGTGACTGGGAGCATTTCCGTGCACAGTGAATCTGCGGTAGATTACGGTCAGAAATTTAGCTAACTTGTTCGTGATTCCTTATAGAACTCCATGGATCCTGTGTCATTGTCGAGTTTTAGATGATTTTAGATGATTTTAACTCTACTGATACTACGTATCATCTCAGGTACCTACGGTAATGGTACGGAAATTCGGTGGCGGAAACATCCCCGATTTTCCTTAGTGGAGGAACACTATCTTTCTCTTTGCTGTAATGTATTGCGGTCAGTCTTGGCAACAAGTGTGTGGACACTAAATATTGTAGCACTTACTAAGAAATAGTCGAAATGTCTCAGGATTTAGAGATATGTACTAAATAATACGCTACTGGCCATTAAAATTGCTACACCAAGAAGAAATGCAGATGATAAACGGGTATTCATTGGACAAATATATTATACTAGAACTGACATGTGATTACATTTTCACGCAGTTTGGGTGCATAGATTCTGAGAAATCAGTACCCAGAACAACCACCTCTGGCCGTAATAACGGCTTTGATATGCCTGGGCATTGAGTCAAACAGACCTTGGATGGCGTGTACAGGAACGGCTGCCCATGCAACTTCAACACGATAGCACAGTTCATCAAGAGTAGTGACTGACGTATTGTGACAAGCCAGTCACTTGGCCACCATTGACCAGACGTTTTCAGTTGGTGAGAGATCTGGAGAATGTGCTGGCCAGGGCAGCAGTCGAACATTTTCTGTAACCGGAAAGGCCCGTGCAGGACCTACAATATGCGGTCGTGCATTATCGTGCTGAAATGTAGGGTTTCGCGGGAATCTAATGAAGGGTAGAGTCACGGGTCGTAACACGTCTGAAATGTAACATCCACTGTTCGAAGTGCCGTCAATGCGAACAAGAGGTGAGGGAGACGTGTAACCAATGGCACTCCATACCATCACGCCGGGTGATACGCCAGTATGGCGATGACGAATACACGCTTCCAATGTGCGGTCACCGCGATGTCGCCAAACGCGGATGAGACCATCATGATGCTGTAAACAGAACCTGGATTCATCCGAGAAATTGACGTTTTGCCATTCGTGCACCCAGGTTCGTCGTTGAGTACACCATCGCAGGCGCTCTTGTCTGTGATGCAGCGTCAAGGGTAACCGCAGCCATGGTCTCCAAGCTGATAGTCCATGCTGCTGCAAATGTCGTCGAAGTGTTCGTGCAGATGGTTGTTGTCTTGCAAACGTCCCCATCTATTTACTCAGGGATCGAGACGTGGCTGCACGATCCGTTCCACAGCCATGCGGATAAGATGCCTGTCATCTCGACTGCTAAGGGTACGAGGCCGTTGGGATCCTGCACGGCGTTCCTGAACCCACTGATTCCATATTCCGCTAACAGTCATTGGATCACGACCAACGCGAGCAGCAATGTCGCGATACGATAAACCGCAATCGCGATAGGCTACAATCCGACCTTTATCAAAGTCGAAAACGTGATGGTAGACAACAACGTTTCACCAGGCAACGCCGGTCAACTGCTGTTTGTGTATGAGAAATCGGTTGGAAACTTTCCTCATGTCAGCACGTTGTAGGTGTCGCCACCGGCGCCAACCTTGTGTGAATGCTCCGAAAAGGTAATCATTTGCATATCACAGCATCTTCTGCCTGTCGGTTAAATTTCGCGTATGTAGCACGTGATTTTCGTGGTGTAGCAATTTTAATGGCCAGTAGTGTATTTTGCTATGCTAACTCTCCCATTGCCCTCACGATAATCAAGCCCGTTTACTTAGGAATTGTGTTACGTTGTCCATCAATCACAAGCGTCGTAGGAGGGAGCTCGATGCCTAGATAAAGTAAAAAAATATATTAAGCTCGGAAAAGTTATCGGACGTCGTAAATGTGCTCACAGAAACGATAAACTGCAGCTCGTACGAAGCGTACTGCTGCTAGAGTAATGAGTGGGTAGCAGACGCCAGGCAAGTCGAGCTGGACGATTTGTAAACCTGGCACTGGACCAAGAGGTGTGACGTCAGTATTGCAGTTGGCAGCCGTAGACCTTCATCACAAGTGTTGACTAAGCGTTTGAGCGCTGTTACAGGCGTGCCCTGGAAACCCTCGGGATTGGCGTTCACGCGATGATGGCATAGCGTGTGCAAGTTAAGCGTCATTGTCGTCGCTGGAAGCAATAAGTGTGAGCCAGCTCACAGAAAATTTTATTGACGGAGAATAGTGGCCAATTGTGCTGTTACGTCAACATTTGCTTGTAATCACTGGAAAATTTCTGAAAAACTCGATCGTGAGTAAAAAATGAAATTTATGATTCGCTATTGAAGAATATTCGTGAAACAACCTGCCTGAAGCTGTAGGCAGGGGCTTTCGTTGTTAATCCACAATTGTTCAGCAAGCGAACTAAGGAGTTGCACCGCACATGTGCAGCACACTTATTCATCCAACCAGACGCAAAAGTAGCAACAGTCTCTGCAAATTATGCTCATGTAACAACGTCATCTTGAATAGTTGCGATAAATATCATACTTTTAACCTGGGGAATAACAAATAACTTCAAAATCAGAACATCCTGGACGACGTGAGAACTGAAGAGTGCCTCGTACAGATAAAAAGACGTGTGACGTTTGCATTCCAAACTACAGCTTTTGAAGCGCATTTGCATTCAGGAACTTTCAGGATCTTTATCTGAGTGGTAGTTATCCACCTCGTACTCGGATATGTACAAATTGTCACTGAAAAGCACTATCCTGGCATGAAAACCACACACGTTACTTCTGCTGACAGCCATGTTTTTGGCACTTAACACTGTTTACGTGCGCTTATCCTGACAAAGCTCAGATTAGTTAGAATCTGAAATTACAGACAGAGCCGCAACTTCTAGGTTTAGGTGGAGCTATCAACTACTATGAATAAAGCATATATCGTACCACATGCAATAATTCTACTTCACATCGACTGTACCTTTCCACTGTTTAAACCAAGGTCTTCAATGAATTCCATAACCATGAATAAATTTAATTGTACATGTCTCGTGCTGTAATGGGGTTCGTGAGTAGAGTAAAGTTCACCGCGCATTACTTCAGTTGACGGTAGAACGATGAACAAGTACACTACTGGCCATTAGAATGGCTACACCAAGAACCACATGATAAACGGGTTTTCATTGGACAAATATACTATATTAGAACTGACATGCAATTACATTTTCACGCAATTTTGGTGCATGGATCCTGAGAAATCAGTACCCAGAACAACCACCTCTGACCGTAATAACGGCCTTGATACGCCTGGGCATTGAGTCAAACAGAGCTTGGATGGCGTGTACAGGTACAGCTGCCCATGCAGCTTCAACACGATACCACAGTTCATCAAGAGTAGTCACTCGCGTATTGTGACGAGCCAGTTGCTCGGCCACCATTGTACAGACGTTATCAATTGGTGAGAGATCTGGGGAATGTGCTGGCCAGGACAGCAGTCGAACATTTACTGTATCCAGAAAGGCCCGTACAGATCCCGCAACATGCGGTCGTGCTTTATCCTGCTGAAATGTAGGGTTTCGCAGGGATCGAATGAAGGGTAGAGCCACGGTTGGTGACACATCTGAAATGTAACGACCACTGTTTAAAGTGCTGTCAATGCGAACAAGAGGTGACCGAGACGTGGAACGAATGGCACCCCGTACCATCACACTGGGTGATACGCCAGTATGCCGATGACGAATACACGCTTCCTACATGCGTTCACCGCGATGTCGCCAAACACGGATGCGACCATCATGATGCTGTAAACAGATCCCGGATTCATCCGAAAAAATGACGTTTTGCCATTCGTTGAGCACACCATCGCAGGCGCTCCTTGCTCCTGCCGGTGGTGCAGCGTCAAGGAATACCTCAGCCATGGTCTCCGAGCTGATAGTCCATGCTGCTGCAAACGTCGTCGAACTGTTCGTGCAGATGGTTGTTGTCTTGCAAACGGCCCCATCTGTTGACTCAGGGATCGAGACGTGGCTCCACGATCCGTTACAGCCATGCAGATAAGATGCCTTTCTTCTCGACTGTTAGTGATGCGAGGCCCTTGGGATCCAGCACGGCGTTCCGTATTACCATACGGAACCCGCCGATTCCATATTTTGCTAACTGTCGTTGGATCTCGACCAACTCGAGCAGCAGTGTCGCGATACGATAAACAGCAATGGCGATAGGCTACAATCCGACCTTCATCAAAGTCGGAAACGTGATGATAGGCATTTCACCGCCTTACACGAGGCATCACAACAACGTTTCACCAGGCAACGCCGGTCAACTGCTTTTTGTTATGAGAAATCGGTTGGAAACTTTCCTCATGTCAGCACGTTGTAGGTGTCACCACCGGCGCCAACCTTGTGTGAATGCTCTGAAAAGCTAATCATTTGCATATCACAGCATCTTCTTCCTGTTGGTTAAATTGCGCGTCTGTAGCACGTCATCTTCGTGGTGTAGCAATTTTAATGGCCAGTAGTGTATTATTGTGCATGGGATGCGAAGGATTTAAACGGAATATTTACAGTGTGCATTATCTATCTCATACGTCAGTTTTGTGATTACGTGGTTAGTATCTGAAAATGCTGGTTCCTGCCAAGACTCTTTGCTAGTTTACTTCCAACAGTTGAGGAAACCACTTACTCTTATGCCAGTCGACTAGTCTCCAACCATAGCCTAATTTACGTGATTACACCAAGACAAACGTATCAGCTCCAGAGTGAACAAGGCCCAAATCCACTTGACGTCTGAAGCCGGAATTTGCATCAAGAGGACGACACCGTGGCGTCCTAGAAATATGTTAAGGCGAATTTCATTTAGACAACAAATAGTGCACATGGCAAAGCTCACAGCCATTATCTTATTGTTTTGCATTAATATCTGCCTGTGAACCAAACCATTAGTTGTTGCCAATCAAACGCCTAAAACAAAGAATACAATGATGGCAGAAGCGTTGTGTCTAAGTGTAAAGCACCTATATCTGCAACTACTTATACAGTGCACTTGTCACCGTACGTTGTGTGGCGGAGGCACCGCTATATGTTTCCCCCTTTCCTGTCCTATCAGCAAACTGTTGTGAGCAGATTGACTGTCAATAAATCTCTGTATTAACTCTAATTTCTCAATGTACGGCAGTAATATTTCCCCAAAGTTTCTTGGAGTCCCACAAGGTTCAATTTTGGTCCACTTCTATTCCTTATATGTATGTGAATGACCTTCCATTTAACATTCAAGAAACTGATATGGTACAGTCCGCTCTGTAATTTGTTGAGCGTCTCCTTAACAAGTTCCTGTGCCACCCATGGTTGGATCTTCTCCATCGCTACTCTTACTTCAACCTGGTGAGGGTCCCAAGCAACACTCTAGAATCGATCTTGCAAAAGTTTTGTTATTCACTTCTTTCGTTGTTGAATTGCGTTTCTTAGCCTGGATCTGCTTTTCCTACAATTAGTTTTATGTGGTCATTCCACTTTAGGCCGCTTAGGACGGTTCCTCTTAGTTACTGTTTCCAGTATTGTGGCGGGCTCTGAGGATCTGTATCGAATCTCTTCCGACATAAACCTAAGCGCATTTGTCTACGACGTTATGGATGTCATGGACCAGCACAGCGAGCTGTATTTCACAAGACCTCTGCTTACTCAATTCGTACTGACTTTTGAAGAGCCGGCCGACGTGGCCGAGCGATTCCAGGCGCTTCAGTCTGGAAACGCGCGACCGCTACGGTCGCAGGTTCGAATCCTGCTTCGGGCACGGATGTGTGTGATGTCCTTAGGTTAGTTAGGTTTAAGTAGTTCTAAGTTCTAGGGGACTGATAACCACAGATGTTAAGTCCCATAGTGCTCAGAGCCATTTGAACCAACCCTTCCTGAAAACAGAAATGACTTAGGCTTTTCCCACTTGATTGCTCCCTGCGATATTCTTCTGGTAGAAGCGGAGCAAGTTCTTTCGCACAATCTCTGCAGAATATCATAAGTAACTCAGCTGCTTGAGAGGCCTTTCCACTGTTTAGCAGTGTTAGTTTATTCTCTACTCTACCGTCAGTTACCTCAACACCTGAAATTCTGGTTTTTGTGCCATGAACGGCTGGCGGAATAATATTACGATCTTGCGCGGTGAAATAGTTTCGGTGCCGTTATAGCCAATGAGCGACGAAATAGAAGATTTAAATCCACTTACTGATGCTGTGGTTTGGAAGACATGGCCCTGTTACAGATAAAAGTTGGTGACCTTTTCAGTCTTCGAAGACATGCGATTTGCTCGAGGAATTTTTGAGTAATAGAAGCTTGTACATCGTACTGAACAGCTAATGTACCGCAGAAAAAAGTAGCGTTGGGTGTAATAGCATCTATAATATTTTCAGTAGAAGTACACAGTTTACCAGACAGGGTTAGCCACAGTAGAAGGCTGTTCGCTGCCGATGCTATTGTGTACAGAGAGATCCTGTTTGTGATCGATATCAGAAAATTTCAGAACTTGGACAACATTTCCACTTGCTTTAATGTCACTGTCTTTAAATATGGATAATAAAATAAGGCGCCTATGTCAAAGAGAAACAGCCCGCTAAAACCTGACTGCACGGTTGGTGATGAACGTGTTTCGCATTTCAGGTCGTGTAAGTATGAATCATGGGCATCGCCGTTGGTAGGGGGTCTTGCATGTCTCAGCGGTACAGATAGTCGTACCGTAGGTGCAACCACAACGGAGGGGTATCTGTTGAGAGGCCAGACAAACGTGTGGTTCCTGAAGACGGGCAACAGTCTTTCCAATAGTTGCAGTGGCAACAGTCTGGATGGTTGACTCATCTGGCCTTTTAACATTAACCAAAACGGCCTTGCTGTGCTGGTACTGCGAACGGCTGAAAGCAAGGGGATACTACAGCCGTAATTTTTCCCGGGGTAATGGAGCTCTACTGTATAGTTGAATGATGATGGCAGTTCCAGGCGACTGATGACCTCAGAAGTTAAGTCGCATAGTGCTCAGAGCCATTTGAACCATAAAGACTTGCTGTCAACTTTCTTGGCCACTTCAGTGACATAGGTTTTGGTTACTATTGGAATTCACTAAAGAAATTGACTTCTTACATCTATCAACCCCCCCATGAACCATGGACCTTGCCGTTGGTGGGGAGGCTTGCGTGCCTCAACGATACAGATAGCCGTACCGTAGGTGCAACCACAACGGTAGGGTATCTGTTGAGAGGCCTGACAAACGTGTGGTTCCTGAAGAGGGGCAGCAGCCTTTTCAGTAGTTGCAGGGGCAACAGTCTGGATGATTGACTGATCTGGCCCTGTAACACTAACCAAAACGGCCTTGCTGTTGTGGTACTGCGAATGGCTGAATGCAAGGGGAAACTACAGCCGTAATTTTTCCCGAGGGCATGCAGCTTTACTGTATGATTAAATGATGATGGTGTCCTCTTGGGTAAAATATTCCGGAGGTAAAATATCCCCCATTCGGATCTCCGGGCGGGACCTACACAGGTGGACGTCTTTATCAGGAGAAACAAAACTGGCACTCTACAGATCTGAGCATGGAATGTCAGATACCTTAATCGGGCAGGTAGGTTAGAAAATTTAAAATGAGGAAATGGATAGGTTAAAGTTAGATATAGTGGGAATTAGTGAAGTTCGGCGGCAGGAGGAACGGGACTTCTGGTCAGGTGAATACAGTGTTATAAACACAAAATCAAAGAGCAGTAATGCAGGAGTAGGTTTAATAATGAGTCAAAAAACAGGAATGCTTATAAACTACTATGAACAGCATAGTGAAAGCATTATTGTAGCCAAGATAGACACGAAGGCCACAGGTGCCACAACAGTAGAAGGTTGTATGCCAACTACTTCCGCAGATGAGTAGGAGATCGAGGAAATGTATGATGAGAAGAGAGCCGAAAATTTGATAGTCATGGGGGGATGGAAGTCGATAGTAGGAGAAGGCAGAGAAAGAAAAGTAGTAGGTGAATACGGACTGGGGGGAAAGGAATGAAAAAGGAAGCCACCTGGTAGTATTCTGCACCGGGGCAGATATGGACTCTGATCACAATTAATTGGTTATGAACTGCAGATTAAAACCGAAGAAACTGCAAAAAGGCAGAAATTTAAGGAGTTGGGATCTGGATAAACTGAAAGAGCCAGGGGTTGTAGAGGGTTACAGAGGGAGCAAAGAGCGTTAGGGAACGATTGACAAGAAGAGGGGAAAGGAATACAATTGAAGAAGAGCGGGTTACTTTCACAGATGAAATAGTGAAGGCAGCAGAGGATCAAATGAAGCAGGTGAACGGGAATACAAACTAAAAAATGAGATCGACAGGAAGTGCAAACTGGCTAAGCAGAAATGGTTAGAGGTCAAACGTAAGGATGTAGAGCATACGTCACAAGGGGGAGGATAGATACTGCCTACAGAAAAATTAAAGAGACTTTTGGAGAAAAGAGAACCAGTTGCATGAATATCAAAAGCTCAGATGAAAAACCAATCCTAAGCATCGAGTATAGATTTAAGTGTCAGGAAGTCGTTTCTGAAAGTAGTTGTATGGAGTGTAGCCATGTATGGAAGTGAAACATGGACAATAAATAGTTTGGACAAGAAGAGAATAGAAGCTTTCGAAATGTGGTGCTACAGAAGAATGTTGAAGATTAGGTGGGTAGATCACGTAACTAATGAGGAGGTATTGAATAGGATTGGGGAGAAGAGAAGTTTGTGGCACGACTTGACTAGAAGAAGGGATCGGTTGGTAGGACATGTCCTGAGGCATCAAGGGATCACAAATTTAGCATTGGAGGGCAGCGTGGAGAGGGTAAAAATCGTAGAGGGAGACCAAGAGATGAATACACTAAGCAGATTAAGAAGGATGTAGGTTGCTGTAGGTACTGGGAGATGAAGGAGCTTGCACAGGATAGATTGGCATGGAGAGCTGCATCAAACCAGTCTCAGGACTGAAGACCACAACAACAACAACAACAAGCAAAGCAAGGAAACCAGAAAGGTGGAAGGCGTATATAGAGGACCTATACAAGGGAGACGTACTTGAGGGCAATATTATGAAAATGGAAGACGATATAGAGGAGATGAGAAGGGAGATACGATACTGCGTGGAAAATTTGACAAAGCATCAAAAGACTTCAGTTGAAACAAGCCCCCGGGAGTAGACAACATTCCGTTAGAGCTACTGATAGCCGGCCGTGGTGGCCGAGTGGTTCTAGGCGCTACAGTCTGGAACCGCGCGACCGCCACGGTCGCAGGTTCGAATCCTGCCTCGGGCATGGATGTGTGTGACGTCCTTAGGTTAGTTAGGTTTAAGTAGTTCTAAGTTCTAGGGGACTGATGACCTCAGCAGTTAAGTCCCATAGTGCTCAGAGCCATTTGAACCATTTGAGAGCTACCGATAGCCTTGGGAGAACCAACTTGACAAAACTCTTCCACCTGGTGAGAAATATGTATGAGACAGGCGAAATACCCTCAGACTTCAAGAAGAATATAGTAATCCCAATTCAAAAAAAAAAAAAAAAAAAGCTGGTGCTGACAGGTGTGAAAATTGCCGAACTATCAAGTCACTGTTTCAAAATACTAATCCAAATCCTTTACAGAAGAATGGAATAACTGGTAGAGGCCGACCTCGAGGAGGATCAGTTTGGAATCTAGAGAAATGTAGGAACATGCGAGTCAATACTGACCCTACGACTTCTCATAGAAGACAGGTTAACATTTGGCAATGTTGACTGGAATACTCTCAAATTCTAAGGGTGGCCGGAGTAAAATACAGGGACCAAAAGACTATTTACGACGTTTACAAAAAATGGTTCAAATGGCTCTGAGCACTATGGGACTTAACATCTGTGGTCATCAGTCCCCTGGAACTTAGAACTACTTAAACCTAACTAACCTAAGGACATCACAAACATCCATGCCCGAGGCAGGATTCGAACCTGCGACCGTAGTGGTCACGCGGTTCCAGACTGAAGCGCCTAGAACCGCACGGCCACAAAGGCCGGCTATGACGTTTACAGAAACCAGATGACAGTTATAAGAGTCGAGAGACACGAAAGGGAAGCAGTGGTTGAGAAGGGAGTGAGACAGGGTTGTAGCCAATTCCCGATATAATTCAATCTATATATTGAGCAAGCAATAAAAGAAACAAAAGAAAAATTTGGAGTAAGATTTTCAGTCCAGGGAGAACATATGAAAACTTCGAGGTTTGCCGACGACATTGTAATTCTGTAAGAGACAGCAAAGGGCTTGGAAGAGCAGTTGAACGCAGTGGACGGTATCTTGAAAGGAGGATATAAGATGGACATCAACAAAAGCAAAACATGGATAATGGAATGTAAACGAATAAAATCAGGTGATGCCGAGGGAATTAGATTAGGTAATGAGACGCTTAAAGTTGTAGTACACCTTCACTAAAAGAAGGGATCGGTTGGTAGGACACATTCTGAGGTTTTAACGGATCACCAATTTAGTACATGTCGGAAGTGTGGAGGGGTGGGGGGGATCGTAGAGGGAGACCAAGAGATGAATACAGTAAGCTGATTCAGAGGGATGTAGGCTGCAGTAGTTACTAGGCGATGCACAGGATAGAGTAGCACGGAGAGTTGCATCAAACGAATCTTTGGGCTGAAAACCACAACAACAAGTATGTAGTAGTAATACTGAGAAGCGATGTGAAGTAGGACTATCCTGTAAAATCCTATTAAGGTATGTACTGATGGAAGAGCGCTGTAATGCATCTGGAAAGAAAGCAGCTTACAAGATACTATTGGGACCAGATATATTGTTCCTGTGTTTGAAATCTTTATGGAGTAGGCATGACAGGAGATAAAAGAATTCCGAGATGCGTTTGAGGATGGTAATAGGTCGCTATGGCCCATAACAAAGGGTAAAAGAAATATTGTGGGAATTTAAACCGGACTCCTTGGAAGAAAGTTGACGTGTTTTTTGCGAAACCGTGTTGAGTAAATTTAGAAAACCTATATGCGCCGATGACATGAGACTACGCTACGCTACGTACAGAGACAGCCAGTCAATTCTCCCTCGCTCAGTACATGAATGGAATATTGGTACCCCGCGCCATGCACAGTACAGTGGCTGGCAGAGTTAGTTTCTTAGTTAGGTACCTGTTCCACAGATAATTTAAACGATTCTTTGTAGAAATAATGTGGAACGTGTCATTTGATAGGATATGTGTACGTGATTAGTATTAACGTTAACGAACAAGTCATGTTTTTAGTGCTACTGATGCAACTAGATTTAGAAACAAGCTTTTCTTCGGGCCATCAGCTTTTAAATAGTAATTCGTCCATGGAATAGAAGGAGTTTTCCATGTGAACGCTTTTATGTTCGATTTCAAACTTGCTTTGCAACCTGTCAGACAATTTATGCAATTGGACAAGTCATCAAAAATTCTCCTTGCTGCATAACGAACTCCTTTTCGAACCAGTGACAGCTTTAATAATGCGTAATAAAGGTCATTTCTTTCCTCTCGTGTTGTGGGCATGGACATCACTAATTTTCTCAAACTGTGATGGACTATTTATGCCGAATTTTACTAGCGAAATCGCCATTGTTCTCAAATTGTGTTATTCAGGACGAATTTCATTAGAGAGAATATATAATTCGACGGTGCACTTAAAAAGCCTATCTCCTTAAAGACATACCGGCATGACGACCGTTGGTGAACAACACATATTATTCTTACTGCTCACTTTTGTGCAGTCATTACTCTCTTTCTACATATGAGTTAATCCAGAAAATTATTCCATAAGACATTGTAGTGTGGAAATGTGCAATATATGGCAGGAGATTGATTAGTCTGTTTCCAAGACTAGCAGTTACATGAAGTAGCTGAACGTAATTGAGCAGCTTACTAATACGCATCTTCCAGTTCAAGTTCTCATCAATACGTACACCCAAAAGGCTGGAGCATTCTACCCTGTTTACCGACTCCTGTTCATGTGCTATATCAATTGTTGGCGTGATTATTTGTTGTACATTATATAATATAGCGTGTTTTCTCAAAATTAAGGGAGAGTATTTTCAGAGAATCACTCAATTCGTTGAGAAAAAAATCATCACCAATTTGTTCTGTAGCTTTATCTCTAACGCAATTTATTATAACACTGGTATCGTCTGCAAAACGTAACTTGCTCTGTCTGTTTAATGTTAACTGGAAGGTCATTCACATATATAAGGAACAGGAGTGAATCTAAAATTGAACGTTTCGTGATTTCTACCCAGTCACAAAAATTACCTACCTTTCCAATATTATTTGAATTATTCAGAACAAGTTTTCCATTCAGTTTGTTAAGCAGTTGTGTGTGAAACTATCGGTTCCTTTGCCTCGGCCATGGATGTGTGTGATGTCCTTACGTTAGTTAGGTTTAAGTAGTTCTAAGTTCTAGGGGACTGATGACCTCAGAAGTTAAGTCCCATAGTGCTCAGAGCCATTTTATCAGTTCCTTAAAAATTCAGGTTTTCTAAGAGTGAACGTGATCTACACAATCAAACGCCTTCAAGATCACAAAAACATCATTTGGCGATATTTTATTATTTCAAGCTTGTAATATTTGGTGGCTGCGTTCTTTGTCAAGAAAGAATTCTGGCATACAAACCGTGATAAGCGAAGTAGGTACATTGTTTCTACTTAAATGTGAAACTGCTCTCGAGTACACTACTTTTCCGAATATTTTGGAAGATGTCAGCAGTAAGGAAAGTGGACGATAATTTAGTCTTTCCTGTCAATTTCCTTGTAAAGTGGTTTAACAACTGCACATTTGAATCTGTCTCGAAAAATTCCCTGTGGCAGTGTGGCATTACATATACAACTGAGAACAGTATTTGGTAGGTTAGAGCAACTTTCCCGAATTCTGTGTGAAATTCCATCAACTCCATATCAATTTTTATTTATATAATTCAGTTTATTTCAGTGAAGAAGGTTGGTGCTACTTTTAGTTGCTTCAATTTTTGTAGAATGACATTTTTATTATACTCTCTTGCTTCTTCAACTGAACCATTTAGTCACATTTTTTCTGCAATATTTAGAAACTGATTGTTAAACGTACTTGCAGCTTGTGAATTATCAGTCACAGCACTGTCATTTTGCTTAATTATTATGGTATCTTGAACACTGACTAGCTGTCCTGTCTCCCATTTGACAGTATACCTCATGGTTTTAATATTATTATCTGCATTATTATTTTCTGTCACGGTGTACATATTTCTTAATAACAATGAATTTCCTTAAGACATAATAGTGTAGTTTTTTGTGCAAGTAATGTCTGATCTTGATTTGTTCAAGACTTAAATTCCCTTCTTCCTCTTGCTTGACAGTTTAACTGTGTTAATTATGCATGGCTTACTTGCCTTTCTTAAGGTTTTTTTTGGCTAACTTTCTATGGAAGCAGCATTCTAATTTTGACACAAATTCATCATGGAAAAACTGAGTCTGACATTGGCATCTCTTTATATGTATATCTAATTCCATACCACCTCTTTTATCCTAGTCTTAAAACATTGTATCCTGTTCTCATTAAATATGTAAATGTAGATACACATTGAGCCGTCCGTGGCTTGTGTTCATGCCGTTTACTGTTTGTCACCTTCTCGTACGGTCCTGCCACCTCGTTTTCGTGTTCCATTTACTGGCATCACTAACTTCCTGCCTTACCTGCCGTGAGTGGCAGCAGCAGCGCTTATCGAAAAGTGTACTGTCGTACCAGCTTTGGAGCGACCGATAGTAGTTCCTGGTCGTCGCGTGTCTAGAGTTCAGCTGGGAACTCAGTCGGAACGCAGCAGTCGGGGACGGAGCGCTAGTGAGATGCGGACAGCCAGTACTTACCGACTGCTGGCGACACACATGCACTGTCCGACGGAAGGAAACTGGAGCGAGAATGACCACCGGTAGGTCGTCCGGTCGGTCGTCTCATCGGCCGACGTGTATTTGGTCTTTTGACCGTTCCGGGTGTAGGCAGTCGGTTGGTCGGGGCAGAGCAGCGAGGAAGTCTCCGGTGGCGCGTGGTCAGGCTGGAGCCACTGGCGGTGTGCACTCGCGGTTGGAGGAGTTGAGGCGCTTCTTGCAAGGGTTACGAAGTTCGTCGCCCAAAGATCCTGGACACTAAAGTTGAGTGCTCACTTAACCTACTGTCAAACCTCAACTGCTACCACATCTCTTCGTTTGAACCTGGTTGCTGCTAGAATTGCATTGGTTCAAATGGCTCTGAGCACTATGCGACTTAACTTCTGAGGTCATCAGTCGCGTAGGAGGGTAGGACGTCAAACGGGCCGACTTGGTGCAGGAGAGGTATCTCAGGACATTTTAATTTCCTGTGTCTATACTTTTACAAATAAATTCATAACACTTTGTCAGCATCACCAGGAAGGATTCAGAATTCACACTCATAGCAGTGGAAGTTCGAAAACAGAACGAAATAAATTTTTTTACGTGTGACATTTCCTCATTTTTTTCACTTACTACCGGCAGCATTTGTTGCTGTAGGTACACTTTTCTTCATAAGTAAGAGAGATTCTTCGATGAATTTTGCACAGCATACAAACCATACTCAAAGGTGTATGAAACTCTAGAATTTTACAAATCTATTAAAAACTGTGGTAAAAATTGAGGTAATTAACTAGAAAATTTGTTTTTTTCTAAACATGAAGTTTAAAATATAACAGCTCATTCGTTTTTTTTCATACATTAAATAAATTTTAGTTTCATACACCTGTAAGTATGGTTTGTATGCTGTGCAAAATTCAAAAAAATGGTTCAAATGGCTCTGAGCACTATGCGACTTAACTTCTGAGGTCATGAGTCGCGTAGAACCTAGAACTAATTAAACCTAACTAACCTAAGGACATCACACACATTCACGCCTGAGGCAGGATTCGAACCTGCGACCGTAGCGGTCGCTCGGCTCCAGACTGTAGCGCCTAGAACCACACGGCCACTCCGGCCGGCTGCAAAATTCATCGAAGAATCTCTCTAACTTATGAAGAAAGGTGTACCTATAGTAACAAATGCAGCCATTAGTAAGTGAAAAAATGATGAAATATCGCATGTAAAAAAAATTTATTGTGTTATGTTTTCGAACTTCCACTGCAATGGGTGTGAATCCTGAATCCTTTCTGGTCATGCTGACAAAGTTTTAAGAATTTATTTGTAAAAGTATAGACACTGGAAATTAAAATACCCTGAGATGCCTCTCTGCTCCAAGTCGGCCCGTTTTAACTCCTACCCCCCTTAAACTTAATTCACTCCTTCATTAATGAAGTGTACCAGTGGTATCTTCTGCCTTGTGGCTGTCGACGTTCCGGTTACCTGCGCTGGTCGTTGACGTAGTTTTCAGCAGTCTATTTTCTTCACCGTGTTGATGCTGTGTGTGGTTCGACAGCTGAGGTGTTGTTGGTAGTTTTAGGCGTTTATTCTGACTTGGCTGGATTGGGCACCAGTATCCAGAGTGTTGTGCTATTGACATCTTGCTGTCGTCTGCTGGTCGGGTGGAGCAGAACCGATCTTGTTGGTTGGTTCGTCGGCTGGCTTTCGGTTGGATTGCATTCCAATTTAAAGGTTGTCGGTCTGGTTGCCTGTCTCACCTAAACGTGCGTTAGCGTTACCTTCCCAGGCCGACCTTTGGAACCTTCTGAGCGCCGCTCCTTGTGTTTTACATAGTGATTTCCTTTTTAGTCTTAAGTACTCTGTGTGGCCTTCAGCGGAGATTTAGCTTATTAAAATTGCAAGGCTTTTCTTCTTATGCCTTAAGCCTACAAAAAAAAAGCTTCTTGTTTCATATGCGGCCTTCATCCGAGTTTTATGTGAAGCATTTTAGGAAAAAGCTGTAAAATTGTTTTCTGCATGGTGTGTGGCCTTCAGCCGAGTTTTAACCTCTCTTAAATTACAAATTCAAAATCCTTGCCTTGTCTTTAAGTCATAAGATTGTTATTCTTTAGTATGTGGCCTTCAGCTGGTTTTACACGAAATATTTTAAGATAAGGCCTTTAGCCTTTTCAAATTGAAAGCTCTTCTTCCTAGGCCTTAAGCCGTTAAATTGTTTGTTGATATGCGGCCTTCAGCCGAGTTTTCAGCCTATTTAGACTAAATATTGAAAATCTTTGTCTCGGCCTTAAGCCGTAACACTGTTCTTGATTAATGTGAGGCCTTGAGCCGAGTTCTATGGGAAAAATTCAAGCTAAGACTTTCAGCCTATTTATATTGAAGATAAAAAAAAATTTTCTAAAGAAGTGAAACCTCCAGAAGAAGTCCCGTACCTCTATTCCTTGCTTAGGCCTTGTGCCTTGGATTTTCGATGTGGCCTTCAGCCGATCTAAATTAAATCAAAGGAGGTCTTTCGTTAAAACCTTGAGAGTTTTGATTCTTGCTTGTGCTCAAAGATGGTTCAAATGGCTCTGAGCACTATGGGGCTTAACTACTGAGGTCATCAGTCGCCTAGAACTTAGAACTAATTAAACCTAACTAACCAAATGACATCACACACATCCATTCCCGAGGCAGGATTCGAACCTGCGACCGTAGCGGTCGCTCGGCCCTAGACTGTAGCACCTAGAACCGCACGGCCACTCCGGCCGGCTCTTGGTTGTGTGATTGTGTGTTTTAACAAATAAAGTTTATATGTTGAGTGCAGCTGACAGTAATTAATTTTGGCCCCTTTCCACAAATATAACCTCATCCGCTCTGTCCTGCTATCCCAGGGATCTCACACATGTTAAATCAAATAAAGGGAAAACATTAACAAACATAATTTTGTACAAAACTTTGCGTCGTTACAATAGGTAGTTGTGATGGTACCATCTGCTGTGATCTGTGACAGAACCTATGCGTGCAACTGCGGCAGGCATTTTTGAGAAGGATTGCAAGCCATGTCCCTGGTTCCTCACAGGAGGCCTCGTGTTTTAGAAACGGAAAGGCGTTAAGTTATGTAATCTGCCAGGCTACGGAAGTACGTTGCTGTTTCTATGAAGTCATATCATGTTGCAGGAAACGCAGTATCTCTCAGGGAACCTCCTCTCTGGGCGCAGTATCACTAAAAAATGTATGTGCATCGGTAGGATGCGCTTATCATATCAACATGCAGTCAGTATTTCTCGTACTGGAAAATAATGACAGTAACGTGATACAGTGACCAAATCGTTTATGAAATAAGACACTTTAGTCCTTCATGAAAGCCAATAGCGATTTCTCTTGATACTGAAGGCGGGTTTATTACACGGCACAAAAGCGCAGACCGAGCTGAAACCTCTCCAGAACGAAAAGTTATGCTTAGCTGAAGCACTATCGAATGTTCCAAAACAATACATACATTTTATTGAGATGAAGTTTCTGTTATCCTCTAGAATATTTAAACATTAAGTTACAAATCCAACCTGTGGCTCGCATTTCGCAGTCCAGTGGTCGACTAGGCACAGGCCACGCCAGAATTCTTTCTCAACCGTTCGTCTTGTTTTGTATTCTGTCCGTAAAAGCGACTGCTCCCTTAGCATTTTCTTTCTATTATTTACTGAATTTCATTTTCTGCTTGTTGTGATACTGTTAAGCGAATTTTTTTTCGTACTGCAAAGGTGTTTCATTTCTTTTTGGTGATTTTGTCTCAGACCTCACATACAGTTATTTGTTATTATTGTTTTCACCTACATCTACAGCGACAGGGTGATTCTGTGATTACGTTACAAACTTTCAGAGATGATGGGGAAGGGTAGATGTATCAATTTGAGGCAAGGGACCATGGTCCGAAAACGAACGCGTCGAAAGTTGTATGCGAAAATCGTTCTCATACCTCTGAAGGTGGAATACATGTTCGGGAACGATTGATGCTAAGACTGTAGGTTACGCAACGTTCAGAGGTGGTAGTATGGACCAAAACAAGGAAAAATATCAAGTAAACATGGGCTCTAAAATCCATACCGTAACAGATATGAGCACTCGTTCATCTTCAACAGTGTGAAACACTTAAGGGGCTCCGGAACGCCCTATACTTGCAATGTTAAAATAACGCTTATAAATTACATCTTTCCTCACGAAGTATTTGAGGTAGAAAGTTGAACTTTGTACAGATTATTTATTGGAATATGGGCTACAACTTAACACAGGGATTTTACAAAATTTTAGTTGAGTTATTAAAGATGATTTTTTTTCAATTGTAATGAAAATTCACAACATTTTTTTGCAATTTTTTATTTATATATTCAAAAATATACAGTTTTTTGGAAAAAGGCTGTGTTAAATTATGCAGAAGGTACTGTGTAACATTTAATGAAAGTTTGAAACAAATACGTTTGGAAGATCCTTAGAAAACATGTAATTAGTATGAGAAAATAAAAGTTTTGGGAATCGAGCGACAAAGATTGGATTAACTTTTTAGTGCATTCCAGGTCGATAGGATGGATTATCTTCATCCTCTGCAAACTCCTCCTCCAGCTTCCTCTTGTTCCTCCTCCTGTTTACTCTTGCTTGTATTTCTAGACTCTTTACAGCCCTGTCTGCAGCCCGAAGGCGTTCCTTCTGTAAAGCAAGCATCGCTCGTTGTTGTGTTCGTAGATTTTGCTACCATTTTCTTCAGTTGCAGTTACTGCAACACTGTTCCAAGAGGTGGTCATGTATGAACACTTATCACATTTCAGTTGCATTTCACTAGCAAGTCCTACGTGCTTTATTATGGAGAGTTCCAGACCAACTTCACTACAATGAATACATCTTACACAGTTTGAAAAAATTCCTTTGAGAACCGACATATCGAATATTTCATTCACATCCGATTCGCCCATAAAACATTCATAGTTTTCACTCATTGAACCAAGCTTCTTCTGTGAAGTATTTTCTTTCCCACTTTGACTGCTGTGGGCAGGTGTACTTGAGAGGTTAGGTTCACTCACTTGGTTATCGTCTTTATTGTTTACAGCAATAACACATACCTTTGGCTTTCCAACATTTCTCCTTTTCTTAAAAGCCTTCAGAGGATTTCTAATAACTTTACTTTTACTCATTATTATACTTCAACAAAACAGAGACTCAAGAAACAGAATTAATTACGAATATTTTCGAGATAACGACAGAGTAAATAAACATGAAACAATCGACAATCACACCAGCGATATATATTGAACCATCACAGGTTAGCCACAACACATACTTTATCTCACAGCACTAAAATGTACCTGATGAACACGGACGTTAATAATAACACAATTTGACAGCAGTTTAACAGCGCCACAGTGGGTCTCGCCCATGTAGAACACATTTCAAAAAAAATTTAAAAATAGTTGTAGTCTTCGGAATTGAATAAATTATATATCTATTAAAAGGTAATAGTCTGCAGATTCAGAAAACGCAAAAAAGTAAAAATTGAAGTTTTCATGATTTTGAGCCTTTCCGGAGGCCCTTAACAAGCTCTGATAGCTTAAGAGCTTGCATTTTACAGCCCATATTTACTGGACATTTTTGACTTGTCTGCTACATCTACATGCATACTCTATAAGGCACCGTATTACTACTACTAACCACTAACCGTATTACCACTACTAACTTTCCTGTTTCACTCGAAGGTAGAGTGAGCCCTAATTTCTCTTATCTTCGCAGTCCTTACATGAAATGTATGTTGGCGGCAGTAGAATAGTTTTGCGGTCAGCTTCAAATACCGGTTCTCTAAATCACCTCAACAGTGTTCGTCGAAAAGAACATCGATTCACATCCAGGGATTCACAGGTGAGTTCCCGAAGAATCTTCGTAATAGTTGCTTATTGTTCGAAAATAGCGGTAACAAATCTAGCAGCCAGCGTCTGACCTGCTTCGATGTCTTCCTTTAATCCATTTTGGTCCATATTGCCACATCTGAACGTTGGATATCATAAAATCATAGCAACAACAGCACTGGTATATGCATTCCACTGTCAGATGTATCAGGAAGATTTTCGGTGATTACTTTTGATCGGGCCGTTTCCGGACTGGAATCCCCTATCTCAAATTGATATATTTACCCTTCTCCATCATACCCAAAAGTTTGTAACATCCCAGTATATGTACTTCTACAATTTTACTCCGAAAACCAGTGAGGAACGTACTAGTACCTCAAAGGGTAGCTTTTTCTTTATCCATTATTACGATACCTAGCTGTTCCATTCACAGCCAGCTACTGTTTTCCTAATTTCATACGCACTCTCCCTGTAGGAACAGGGTTTGGACAAAAATGTGGAAACACTACACTTACCATGCCGAATGCTGTGTACGAAGAACGTTGTCATTCGAAACAGGACCTGTGTGATTTTAAAGGCAATTTTCCTAAAAAAAAAAAATAATAAAAAAAAGGTTAAAATGGCTCTGAGCACTATGGGACTTAACATCTGAGGTCATCAGTCCCCTAGAACTTAGAACTACTTAAACCTAACAAACCTAAGGACATCACACACATCCATGGCCGAAGCAGGATTCGAACCTGCGACCGTAGCGGTCGCGCGGTTCCGGACTGAAGCGCCCAGAACCGCTCGGCCACAGCGGCCGGCAATATTTTGCATAACTTCCTATTTATAACATAGTAGGGTTCTAGTTACTTAAGATAAAAACGCACAGAATGCTTGAGCATTGGTAATTATTAGTTATTTATCCTGTAAACTGCAGCTTGCTCACCTATGTTTATGAAACTCTGCAACGTTTGCAGGGGGCAACGTGCGCCGAACTGGGTCGGCGACAGTTTTAAAGTGCCTGTAATGACACAAATGCGGGTCATTATCTTCCATTTATCCTAACTGGTGCGACCATTGCTTCAGAACGATTCTGCATCTGTCGTCGTTGTTTGAGACACTTTGTGTTGTCGACAATAAGAGTTTCCAAGTCGTTATTCGTTTTCTTTAAATATTCAAACCTTAATTGTAAAGTATCCGGAATTTTCATTTCGTTGCCACATATAAAAGATCACTGCTTGTAATGCGTATCAGCAAAAAGCAATGAAGAAAGTGTTTCGTTTATTGGAAATATACCCAGGTTACACGAAAGAAACTGTACAAAATACTTAGTAACTGCTATGAACATACCAGAATTGCTAGAAACAAAAATATTAATACGACAAATACATAATACTGGTAGCATTAAAATTTTTTCTAGAGAGGAACGTGTTTCTACTGTCTGGTATCATTTTCTTGGGAAATCTTGGAAGGATGTAACTTGCAATGATCAAGGGACCACTGTGATAGTTTATTAAGCCCAAAAATATCAACGGTGACACAGCGTAATGTGTGATGCTACTTAAGGCTTTATAGTGGTCATTGTTACACAAAAATAATCTTTATTAGCGTATCCAAATATTAATAAAACTATAATAAATAATTTACATAATTTAACACGAATTTTTTTTCTGCAGTTAATGTAACCAAGTAAGCGAAACATGACAAAGATGTGCGGGTTTACAAGTTTGAAGAAGTGAGATTACAACGAAAAGCACTCGGACTAAGAGTCTACTACAAACGGCCACTAAATTATCGTACAAATATAACGACATTGGGAACCACACAGGTAGCGAAGGGTGTTAACGCGCTGCTTTCCGGCTTCCGGAAGGCGAACCAGTCCCATATCGAATACGTCAGGGCTGGTGAGTCGGCCAGCCTGTGTGTATCTTTTAGGCGGTTTTCTCACAACTAACAGAGTGAACACTGGGCTGGTACCGGCGTCGCGTCTCAGATAGATCAGGAAACGTTTTCACACTTGAACGTGTGATTTCTTCCAGAGGGGGTACTCAAAATTTCGTCCCGGCGGAGGGAAGAGAGGGGGACGGGTCCCAGGAAGAGCATCCGGTCAGTAGCTGTCCAGAATATTGTGAAAACTCCTATGGCGAAAGGTAAGGAAGAAGAAGACGTACCAGTATTGAAAGCTGTAATAATAAAAACAATGATCAATTAGTCTCATTTTGCACTCAGGGCGAAATCTCAGTTGCATCGTTCGCCATTACTAATGAATAATCCTCGTGTTTGTCAGTTAAGAGTTTGTAAAGTAACTACGTTAGTAGGTGCAGTATATGCGAGGCTGTGGTGGAGCGTAATTGAAATACCAGCACTGTTACTGTTGTTATGCGCTGTAAGCGCCTGTTCGTCAGCGAAGAGTGGCTACTTCTTAGTCGCATTCCAATGCAGCAATGCAGCGTTCGGTTGTTGTTGGGAGTGGAGGGCAATAATATGTGAAACTGTAACCGAATGTTCAATATACAAGCACCTGTCAATAAATGTACAACGAAATTTATTGCGCATTTTAATAGTACATGAAAAATAGATTAACTCGAATAAAATTTGTAAGAGAGAATGATGAATGAAATAGAGCCTGCCTTAATCGCTTTCGCTTCTGTCTGAGGCCTCTCAGCAGCTACTACTACAGTCATCTAATTCGATCTGCAACGGTTCTACTGCTATGCCAACACAATGGGCTCTTTGCTCTGTAATCAAGTTTGTGCATGTGACGAACTGAAATCCTCCAAACAGTTTGGGAAACATTTTCCAGAGTATGTTATAAAACATCACTTACTTAAAATTCTTGTTCTTTTCTACATTGCTGTTGACAAATGCCCAAATACGTTCAATTGTGCTGAATTCGCAGTGCGCCACAGGCAACCGCAGAAGTTTAATTTCCTTGTACACTAAGCGCAATACGCTTTCCAAAAGGTATGCTTGTGATCTCAACTGCGGTCGTGTGTGTTCAAGTAGGCCAACGTCAGTAATTTCTTTATATGATGTGGCATTACATGGACGCTCTACATTATTGCTTTCTACTCGGTCACTAACTCCTTTTTCCATTCCATAGATGGATTTTCGTGACACTGGATTTATCATCGTGTGATATGAAACAGTAGCAGGTACGTACGGTAATTTTTCTGGGACGCTCCTAAACCGCTCTTTGTAGTGTCTGACATTCACGCAGAACGATAATGTCCATTTCCTTTTTGCCCAATAAATCATAAACCAGCATTTCATACGAACCTATCTTCGCACCCATTATGGCACTTTATAATTCTTTTTCCAGAATCAGACAGAGCTTGAATTCCTCCTTTTCAGCTGTTCCACTCACGAACACTTCCTCTGTGATAATCGTATACACATTCTGAGGCGCCGGCCGGAGTGGACGTGCGGTTCTAGGCGCTACAGTCTACGGTCGCAGGTTCGAATCCTGCCTTGGGCATGGGTGTGTGTGATGTTCCTAGGTTAGTTAGGTTTAATTAGTTCTAAGTTCTAGGCGACTGATGACCTCAGAAGTTAAGTCGCATAGTGCTCAGAGCCATTTGAACCATTTTGAACAACATTCTGAGGCGTAAGGAATTTTTTTGCACCTCCCATCAAAACTTTTTAGAATGAATTGTACCATTCCAACACTCGTCAGTCTAATGAATAGTCCATTAAGTGTTTCGCAAGTGTGTTGTTTCTCACAAGAATTCGTCTATTTTTCTTCCAGTGGCACAGGTTTTTGTGAACTCTATGTATCTGAAGACTAATTTCCGAATAGTTCACCAAAGGGTTGTTTCACTCATTTCAGGAGAGTCTTTCAACCTTTCCAATACGTCTGCTGCTGTTGGAAAGTGCTTTTCCACACAGTAGTTGTCTATTTTAATTCTTACGACTCCCTGTGTAAACTCGTCCTGCAATAACTGTTGGTTGGTAATACAAGACATGAAATTTCCTGTTCCCTCGAAATTCGCTTCACTGTATTTTCATCAATACCAAAACACTGGGCATGGATGTGTGTGATGTCCTTAGGTTAGTTAGGTTTAAGTAGTTCTAAGTTCTAGGCGACTGATGACCTTAGAAGTTAAGTCCCATAGTGCTCAGAGCCATTTGAACCATTTGAACCAATACACTGAGAAGTTCTGTATACTGGCTGTAATACGTAACTGTACGCGCACCATTTTTTTTTTCGTCCTCAAAGTCAGTACCATATGCTGTATCCTGCCTACTCGTCAAATATGTGATATCTCAAGGAAACCTACTTTTCGGATCGCTAGACAGCAATTAAAGCAAATCGGATGAATGAATTTTATTTATAGAACATAAGTGACAATACTTAAGTTTGAGAAATTTACAATGATGTGTCGCAAACAAAGGGTGACATGCAACATAAGCAATAAGCAATCTCTTCGGTATATGTTGTTGTTGTTGTGGTCTTCAGTCCTGAGACTGGTTTGATGCAGCTCTCCATGCTACTCTACCCTGTGCAAGCTTCATCATCTCCCTGTACCTACTGCAACCTACGTCCTTCTGAATCTGCTTAGCGTATTCATCTCTTGGTCTCCCTCTACGATTTTTACCCTCCACGCTGCCTTCCAATACTAAATTGGTAATCCCTTGATGCCTCACAACATGTCTAACATTCTGCGTGGTGTCTGTTGTTCTAAGTCGTGTCACCCTACCACTTTCGCGCAACGACGCTCTGAGCGTGTTTTTTAGAGAATTGACTAGTTTGAACCTGGGACAGGTTGCTGGTAAGGAGACGCCAGACCACACATGACATGTAGAGTTCAGAAGAGTTCAGTGAGACTAGCGATGATATAACCAAATACTTAATGATTACAGCGTCAGCTCCACTGCACTCCCTGTAAAAGAATCTTAATACTAACTTAATTTAGTGGAAGGGGTTCAAGGCTTTCCTATTTTTAGTTAGCTGGTAAAATAACGTCTAAAAAGCAGTTATGTTTACCATTGGAAATTTTATTCTACTCACAAAACATTGTTTATAAATTGCACTATTGATAAAAGAAAATATTTTAATACAGGATGATAAAAACCAACTACGTTCAACAAAAATGTGAACGAATATTCCCTGAATGGGTTTCCAAGTTCTACAATGGATCGAAGGATGACCTATGCCATAACACATCTATAATCTAGGTTTAAATTAAGTTTCACAAAAGAGAAAACTATCAAAATGGTCTACAGTGACCCTCAATTATCTTTAATTACTTATCTAACTTGTCGTAAATTACAGTGGCTGATGTGGCTTCTCAATAACTATATAACACAAAAATCATCCCGTTTCAGATTTTAACTTACGTAGCAAATGTGAATACCATGAGCTTCAATTGACGATCGACACTAATATTACGCAAAAAAGGGGATGTAACAGATGAGACTTCTGCAGTTCTGAGTAAAGCCTTATGCGCTCAAAAATGCGGCATCGCGTGCGTTCATTACCTTGTCGGTGTTCATCAGAGGGCGGCGGCCGGCGCAGCTCCATCCAGCTCGCCGTCTCCAAAGCAACTCTTTCCTAACTTCTCGTTACTACAATTTACCGAAGTTGGTTTAAAAAAAAAACTATCTGGCTGTGTTTTCATCTGACCAATCAGGGTCTCAATGTTAACCTTAAGCTCCACCTACAAAAATTCTGTCTATCCAATGAGAAACGTTATACTTTTCGTGGTGGGGCAATGTTTTTAAAGTTTGCAACGTAACAGAGACGCGAAAAAGTGTCACGCTAAAACTTGCAGCTGGTGTGGCCCTTTTAGTGTTATCGTAAGATCTATACTGTTCTTCTGGAGGGCTCTATCTCTTAACATGGGCTGGGGGGTCGTCCTGTCGGTTACTTTTCGTGGTGGGGCAATGTTTTTAACGTTTGCAACGTAACAGAGACGCGAAAAAGTCTCCCGCTAAAACTTGCGGCTGCTGTGGCCCTTTTTGTGTTATCCTAAGATCTATACTGTTCTTCTGGAGGGCTCTATCTTTTAACATGGGCTGGGGGTTGGTCCTAGCGGTTAGCTGGCGACGTGGGTGTCCGTCCCTTATCGTAGGGCCTTCTAGCTTAACACAGTTCTGCTCTCGGCTTCTGTTCTCGTTTCTCCCCTCGAAACTGCGTCTGTCTCACGGTGGGAAGGTATGACATGCATTTAGGCATTCTTGTGTTAGTCTGTGGTATTCCATTTGCTCACTCGTTACTCGTATTACTTTGGTTAATTGAATGTCACGATTTATTCGGAGCTATGTGACATACTACTGGATTTGCTAATCATGTCAGGGTTTTCATGGAAGGTGTTGGATTTGCCTGACACCTTACACATGTCCTACCAACCGATCCCTTCTTCTAATCAAGTTGTGCCACAAACTTCTCTTCTCCCGAATCCTATTCAATACCTCCTCATTAGTTATGTGATCTACCCATCTAATCTTCAGCATTCTTCTGTAGCACCACATTTCGAAAGCTTCTATTCTCTTCTTGTCCAAACTATTTATCGGCCATGTTTCACTTCCACACATGGCTACACTCCATACAAATACTTTCAGAAACGACTTCCTGACACTTAAATCTATACCCAATGTTAGCAAATTTCTCTTCTTCAGAAACGCTTTCCTTGCCATTGCCAGTCTACATTTTATATCCTCTCTACTTCGACCATCGTCAGTTATTTTGCTCCCCAAATAGCAAAACTGCTTTACTACAAGCCGCTGCCTCATCCATTGTCACAACCGATGAAAAGAAAGTCCCATTCATGCTGTCATTGCGCGTCAGCATTGCTTGGCAACATGCCACATGGGCAGCCGTGTGGTCGTCCGTCAGCATTCGTGGCACCCACCTGGATGACACTTTTCGTATTTTCAGGTCGTCATGCAGGATTGTGTGCACAGAACCCACAGAAATGCCAACTCTGGAGGCGATCTGTTCAACAGTCATTCGGCGATCCCCCAAAACAATTCTCTCCACTTTCTCGATCATGTCGTCAGACCGGCTTGTGCGAGCCTGAGGTTGTTTCGGTTTGTTGTCACACGATGTTCTGCCTTCATTAAACTGTCGCACCCACGAACGCACTTTCGACACATGCGTAACTCCATCACCGCATGTTTCCTTCAACTGTCGATGAATTTCGATTGGTTTCACACCACGCAAATTCAGAAAACGAATGATTGCACGCTGTTCAAGTAAGGAAAACGTCGCCATTTTAAGTATTTAAAACAGTTCTCATTCTCGCCGCTGGCGGTAAAATTCCATCTGCCGTACAGTGCTGCCAACTCTGGGACGTATTGACAATGAACGTGGCCTCATTTTAAAACAATGCGCATGTTTCTATCTCTTTCCAGTCCGGAGAAAAAAAATCGGAGGCCTTAGAACTTGAATGCACCTCGTATTAGCATTAGCCAAACTGCGGCGGTCTACATCCACCATCATGTAAAAGTGTGCTTTCTTTTAAGCATTAACGCGTATGTCTCCCTCTTATGTACTAAATTGAAAATTCGTACATCAAATAACATCAGTAAGAGTACACATTTCCATGTTTACGGCAAGGTAGTACTCATAGATGTTCATTATGCGACGTAACAAGAATATGAGCTCAAAGAAAGGGGTTAATCGTTACAAAATGGAGAGGTACACGCCTTTTACTCTTGCCGCGGCAAGAGCAGCCACACCAACAATCGCTGTCCTGACAATTTCTTTTGCTTCAGACAACGGCACACTGTCCATGTGACTTTCTTTGTAAGCAATTCCCACCTGACTGTACGATACTGTGCGGCCGAGTAGACTGTTTGCGTCCTCTCGAGCGCTAGTCATTTGCGATTCTACATGGCGTTAAGTACGAGGGAGATTCAGTAAGTAAGGGAACAATTTTTTTTTTTTTTTTGAAACCAGGCTGTTTGTATTTGCCATAGTATTCCCCACACTTTTAGCTACACAACCGTACTTTTCAACATAACCTCCATTCCAAGCGACGGCCTTACGCCATCTTACTGGGAGGGACTCTATGTGTGAATGGTGCCGCTGTTCTGGACGACGTCGGAGCCAACGTTTTGCTGCATCAATAACCTCTCCATCACCCAAGTACTGCCTCCCGTGGAGAGTACCTTGGGCCATACAGATGGAAGTCGGTTTTGTGAGTACCAGGATGAACTGTCGCATCTCCCCTGGCCACTATAATCACCAAATCTCAGATTATTGAGTCTTTATAGCCTACTTTGGAGAGCAGAGTGCATGATCGCTTTCCACTTTCATCACTGTTGACGGAAATTGTTACGAATGGCGTTCAATAACTAAAGCAACACATTTTTCATATTCCAAGTACTTAAAGCCATTTTGACACATCTGCATGCTTTCTTCAAAGTTTGCAACTTTAATGGTCAGAAGTGCACAATTATGGAAACTGGAGGCCGCTGCGGAAACGGCACTGGCGCGTAGTGTGAGTGGCAGTTGTATTCTAACCCTCAGAGACGTGCTGGAGTGTGCGTGTGGCCTGGACGACCCTTCAGAGGGCGGGGTGGGGTGGGGGGCGGGGGGAGGCCAATAATGTCACATATTGTCTACCAGGCAACAACAATATTGGCTGCTAATGGCAACAGGGAACGGGACTGGAAGTATGCAGTGGTATGCACAGCCAGAGGATACGGAGCGTAGTTGAACTGCTTAGTCGACAAGTAACTCACAACAGTGCTACAGTGCTCGTGAAGTTGATACAAAGCAGAGCAACGGCAACGATAAACGAGGCAAACATTGCATTACATCTACAACAGCTGCCGAAGTTGACATTCGTCAGAAAGGAAGCTACGGAGTTTCGCAGAGTGAGGAAGAAGTGACACATGAAATATTAGCATTTCTGCAAGACGAGTCAGTGGAATGCGTATTGTTGTACACGCTCGGCTGTGCGAACAATATGACGAGTACAATGATGATGATTCGTGCTTAACAACCGTATCACTCAAAAAGATGTCTAGCCACGTAGTTCAGCATCCTTGTCAGACAGGGAGCCACAAATCCCGTCTCCAGTGAAACGTAGTGAAGGGCGATCGTTGTCCAAGGAGTGTGTACTAAATATAATTAGGTTCATGGGACGTCATCCGCAGCATAGAAATTATATACACTACTGGCCATTAAAATTGCTACACCAAGAAGAAACGCAGATGATAAACGGGTATTCATTGGACAAATATATTATACTGGAACTGACATGTGATTACACTTTCACGCAATTGGGTGCATAGATCCTGAGAAATCAGTACCCAGAACAACCACTTCTGGCCGTAATAACGGCCTTGATACGCCTGGGCATTGAGTCAAACAGAGCTTGTATAGCGTGCACAGGTACAGCTGCCCAAGCAGCTTCAACACGATACCACAATTCATCAAGAGTAGTGACTGGCGTATTGTGACGAGCCACTAGCTCGGCCTCCATTGACCAGACGTTTTCAATTTGTGAGAGATGTGGATAATGTGCTGGCCAGGGCAGCAGTCGAACATTTTCTGTATCCAGAAAGGCCCGTAGAGGACCTGCAACATGCGGTCGTGCATTATCCTGCTGAAATGTAGGGTTTTGCAGGGATCGAATGAAGGGTAGAACCACGGGTCGTAACACATCTGAAATGTAACGTCCACTGTTCAAAGTGCTGTCAATGCGAACAAGAGGTGACCGAGACGTGTAACCAATGGCACCCTATAACATCACGCTGGGTGATACGCCAGTATGGCGATGACGAATACACGCTTCCAATGTCCGTTCACCGCGATGTAGCCAAACACGGATGCGACCATCATGATGCTGTAAACAGAACCTGGATTCATCCCAGGTTCGTCGTTGAGTACACCATCGTAGGCGCTCCTATCTGTGATGCAGCGTCAAGGGTAACCGCCGGCATGGTCTCCGAGCTGATAGTCCATGCTGCTGCAAACGTTGTCCAACTGTTCGTGCAGGTGTTTGTTGTCTTGCAAACCTCCCCATCTGTTGACTCTGGGATCCGTTACAGCCATGCGGATAAGATGCCTCTCATCTCGACTGCTAGTGACACGAGGCCGTTGGGCTCCAGTACGGCGTTCCGTATTACCCTTCTGAACCCACCGATTCCATCTCCTGAACCCACCGATTCCATATTCTGCTAACAGTCATTGGATCTCGACCAACGCGAGCAGCAATGTCGCGATACGATAAACCACAATCGCGATAGGCCACAATCCGACCTTTATCAAAGTCGGAAACGTGATGGTACGCATTTCTCCTCCTTACACGAGGCATCACAACAATGTTTCACGAGGTAACGCCGGTCAACTGCTGTTTGTGTATGAGAAATCGGTTGGAAACTTTCCTCATGTCAGCACGTTGTAGGTGTCGCAACCGGCGCCAACCTTGTGTTAATGCTCTGAAAAGCTAATCATTTGCATATCACAGCATCTTCTTCCTGTCGGTTGAATTTCGCGTCTGTAGCACGTCATCTTCGTGGTGTGGCAAATTTAATTGGCAGTGGTGTATATACGAAATTAGTCCCCGCGATATGACCGTGTAGTGCATAAGAAAACCTACGAATATTCAAGGGAGGACATGGTGTACTTGTTACTAAAACTAGAGTTAGCGCTTTTCATGGATGTTTGATACTACTGACAAGATGTGCGTGATAGTGGCGTACTACGCTATGGACAGTAAATTGCGTGCGGTGTAGATTGTAGTGATTTCAATGGAAGCAGTGCATGGGTGCGTAATTTCAAAGAGTGCTATAGAGCTGGAAGACGTAAAATAAGGAAATTTCAAACAAAGCTTCCAGTTGGCGATGCACAGCAAACTACAGAATCCTCCTGAAAATTTGTAGATGAGATAAACAAACTTATCCCATTGTTCAGTATGAAATTTGTTTACAACTCCGACCAGTTGGGATTTGAAGAGGAAATGCATGTGATTGGAACCCTGGAATGTATAGGTACCAAGAAAGTTATATCAAGATCAACTGACATCAGTGGCTTAACGCATTCGTAAACAACTACGCCGATTGTTAATCTGGATGGTAAACTGGTCTGGAAAGTTACGTATTGTGCTGTGAGAAGTTCAGGGTACTCTGCTCCCTACGATTCTCACCGTGGCGGTGGGAAATATTTACGTCACAGCAAGCAAGAGTGGGAAAATGGATGTAAGAGAACTACAGTTATCTTATGAGCACTGATTTTGCCCAGTAGCTGGTCCAAATAACTTGATTATGCTCGATTCCTGGTCTGCGTATAAAAATCATATTCCTTTAGAGAAGACAATTCCTCCTGAGAAGTGTGTGACATTGCAGATCATACCACCTGGAACCACTGGACAAATTCAGCCTCTGGTATTTTGTTTTTTACGTGCCTCTAAAACATATTATTGCATTATCTGCAGCCATGTCTTAAAGGGTAGCCAGCTTCACGATAAGCTTCAGACAGACTGTTTCGCATTCGGTTGCATGCTATGACATCCGATCAGTTCTCATCACCCTTTTAGACCAATATGATTCTATATGCATTCTTTAAGAGTGGATATCTAGCTGAACGTACTGCACGGTTTGTGACTACGGAGTTCGCCTTCGATCCTTATGGTGTGAACCTTTGTGATCACTGTGGCGCGTCATTTTTCATTTGGTGTTCATGGTTCAAGTTAATGGTTTGTTTTGAACATCTCTTGAATATCGACGATGTCCATTTCGTGAAGTTTAATACATATATCCCACAGAAGGTTGATGTCTACACCTTCAGCACGCTCATTTTCTGTCGCCCTTTTGATGCACATGGTGAGTCATTAGGAGGTAATATTTTTTCTTAGATAATTATTAACACAACACCTTCAAGTGATTTTACTAAAGGTTGAACTTGCGACCTCGCACTTCCTTGTAAGACAGTCATTACCCGTTCAGTACCGACGACGGCGTCCTGCGTCTACCCAGAAACTAAAGAGAAAACAGCTCCGCACGCGTGTTTGAGTTATAGCTGCTCTGCACGATATTCGTCAGTAGCCGTTGTGGTCTTACCTTAGCTTGACGTTCGGAGTGCGAGGTACTGCTTGTCTTGCCACTAGCAACAGACGATTAGAGAAACCTGGGTGTTTACTTGAACAAGTGTTCCCACTCGTTTTCACACATATTGTAAATAAACAAAAGAGAAGAGTTAATTTGTAAAAAGAGAAGTTTTCACTTGCTGGTAAAGTGATCCCACCATTTTTTTACAGTGGCCTTTGGATTTACATGCTAATCTGTGTGAACTTTCCAGTTAATTTTTAAAACCAGTTAGCATGGTAACTGTTGATCTTAAATTTAAACAGACGTGAAAAAAAATTTTTTTTCACATGACAGCTCTAAATTTCAGTTACGCGGGCGACTGGAATAAGAATTGTTTGCATCAACTCATAAAATTAGAATATTCGTACAGAAGCAAGGACATAATTATTCTTCATACCTGACTGCAGTTGTCAGAGTTAACACCAAGAAACTTTCGACATATGATTGTGAAATGTGATAAGTTTACAAGTTGCAGTCATCTATAATAACCAGGACCATAATTCAGGTAGTGTCTACTTTTTAATTATGACAATTATTTGTTTCGGTAAGTGTTCTTTGTGGCATCTGTCCAGCTATATTTCAAAAGGCATCCCATTCCATCAGTAGCACTCCAAAGCCAGCGTTGTATTTTCAATTTTAGTAACTTACACAGTGCTTGAAACGTAATTTCAATTCTGGGAAGCGTTTTAGTTTGACAATTCTACGACGCCACCATTGCAAACTGTTATTGCACGTACGATCTGTGAATACGAACTGCCCACTGTCACTCGTGTTTTGCAGCGTTATCTACTTCAAACTGAGAAATATGTTTACTGTGAATTCCTGCGTCATTCACCCGGGTTTTGACAAAACCAAAGTCGTGACCTGTACAACACGTCACATAAGCAGCTATATCACCTTAAACTACTACCACTCACGTAACCTACCTAAAAACTTCAGCTACCGATTTTTTTGAATTATTATTTTGGTAGTTCTTAGGCCTGTTCATACTGAACCTCAGGATTCCGATAGTTTCCTAGTCTCGCTCTCGGGGAAACCTGTTTCTTCAGTCTGCCTACGAAGGGCCATCTTTTCCATCACCTCGAATGCATTTTCGTCGCTTTATTGCCAGGTGCCATCGTTTCCATCCGAGCTTTCGTCGACCGGATCCATAGCGCAAAGACTGTTCTGTGTTTACAATCACATACCTGAGACGTCGCGTTAGCAACCCACTACTTCGTGTGGACACAAGCAGCACCGCGACCTACCTAAACAGTTTCGCGTGACTCAAGCGGTCGATAGGTGTCGATTGCCTCTATTTTAGTGCTTACATGCGACGACAAAAGTTCCTACATTTAGGTTAGAGATATTGTGAATCCACAGTCTTACTCAAAATATCGTGGTCACACATCGAGACTCCTTAGTTTCATTAAAATGGTAAAATCGCCCGCATCTCGTGGTCGTGCGGTAGCGTTCTAGCTTCCCACGCCCGGGTTCCCGGGTTCGATTCCCGGCGGGGTCAGGGATTTTCTCTGCCTCGTGATGGCTGGGTGTTGTGTGCTGTCCTTAGGTTAGTTAGGTTTAAGTAGTTCTAAGTTCTAGGGGACTGATGACCATAGATGTTAAGTCCCATAGTGCTCAGAGCCATTTGAACCATTTTTTAAAAATTGTAATAGCGTTACCAAAAAACAATGCTGAACTGTCATAATCTGTTCATTTATTGTGTGACGATTTGTGTGGTAAAGAGTGGAGCAACATCATAAGTAACGTCACATACAACGACATAATAGACCCTAGCACTGTTGAAGGAATAATCTTAACGGTTAGTTGATATAATTTAGGAGAACTGCAGAATACAAATGACGATAGCCTGATATTATTTTTATTTGCCAGAGTATTTCGACACAGTCCTGTAGGATCGATTCTGTCACCACAAAATCCACGTGTTAGTTCTTCTATTGATGGCATTTTTTTATACAACAGCCATATCGAAACTTGTAACTTCTCACAATTACAAAAAATTTAAAACTCAACCAGGAAAATTTTTTTGGGAAACGATTTGAGAAGAAATAATCCCCTCAGATTTTGCCGGATCTTCCGCCGCATGCTAAATTCCCGTTCGCCGCATAACCACTGCGCCGCAATGCCATGCTACGGCGCAGCCTGTTGTCCCTGAGATAACTCAACCACAAGGACAGGACAAAGCGGGTGAGCGAGTAGTGAGCATCCGCAAGCAGTGCGAAAACCACCACGACGATGGGGGCGGTTGAGGAGTTGGGCAGCAGGAGGCAACAGTTTGAAATACTGTAGCTGTACTTGGCCTTTAGCTGCCCTGCTAGTGTACATATTTCTCCGGTAGTCAAGCAGTACGCTTTCTCGAGCCTCAGTCGCGGATAAAAAGGTTGATTGCGGCGACCTTTTGGCGAATAAGTACAAGTTTGGTTGGTGGTTGATTTGGGGGAAGGGACCAAACAGGAGGTCATCGGTCCCATTGGATTGGAGAAGGATGGGGAAGGAAGTCGCCCTATGCCCTTTCAAATGAACCATCCCGGCGTTTGCCTGAAGCGATTTAGGGAAATCACAGAAAACGTAAATCTGGATTGCCGGACGCGGGTTTGAACCGTCGTCCTCCCGAATGAGAGTCCAATGTGCTAACCACTGCGCCACCTCGCTCGGCGGAAAGTGAAAGTTTTAACAGTATAATACTGGCTTGCTCTTGGACTTCGCCACACAGCTGTTTCTCTATTCGTCACTTCCATACTACTTTTCCTCTGGACATTGTACTGCGTTCTCACATTCGTAAGCAGTGGTCCGCGGCAGGAATGTAGTTCGAGATCTTCGGCTCTTCCCGCTTTACACCGGTGCTTTCTCCGCCGCAGTAGTTCCAATGGTTAGCTCAGTCGCAGAGTCTTGCGTCTGACATTATAGCAATGAAACGACTGATTAGCAAATAACGGAAATCTGCACTGAAGAGTAGGAAGGTTTTATGTTTCACCAGAGAAACTGAAATTTTTCACTTCATTACCCTCCGACTTCTAAGACTCCTCAAAGTCTACACTTGCCAAAAAATGCTCGAAATCCCATGCTTTCCCGTAAATACTGAATTATTGCGACGCATGTCGCCCCATTTCAACTAAAATCTAATGTTCGTATTTACACTACTGGCCATTAAAGTTGCTACACCAATAAGATTACGTGCTACAGACGCGAAATTTAACCGACAGGAAGAAGATGCTGTGATATGCATAATGATTAGCTTTTCAGAGCATTCACACAAGGTTGGCGCCGGTGGTGACACCTATAACGTGCTGACAAAAGGACAGTTTCCAGCCGATTTCTCATACACAGCAGTTGACCAGCGTTGCCTAGTGAAATGTAGTTGTAATGCCTCGTGTAAGGAGGAGAAATGCGTACCATCACGTTTCCGACTTTGGTAAAGGTCAGATCGTAGACTATCGCGATTGCGGTATATCGTATCGCGACATTGCTGCTCGCGTTGGTCGAGATCCAATTACTGTTAGCAGAATACGGAATCGGTGGGTTCAGGAGGGTAATACGGAACGCCGTGCTGGATCCCAACGGCCTCGTATCACTAGCAGTCGAGGTGACAGGCATCTTATCTGCATGGCTGTTACGGATCGTGCAGCCAACCTGAGTCAACAGATGGGGACGTTTGCACGACAACAACCATCTGCACGAACAGTTCGACGACGTTTGTAGCAGCACGGACTATCAGCTCGGAGACCATGGCTGCGGTTACCCTTGACGCTGCATCACAGACAGGAGCGCCTGCGATGGTGTACTCAACGACGAACCTGGGTGCACGAATGGCAAAACGTCATTTTTTCGGATGAATCCAGGTTCTGTTTGCAGCAACATGATGGTCGCATCCGTGTTTAGTGACATCGCGGCGAACGGGCATTAAAAGCGTGTAGTCATCACCATACTGGCGTACAGCCCGGTGTGATAGTATGGGGTGCCATTGGTTACACGTCTCGGTCACCTCTTGTTCGCATTGACGGCACTTTGAACAGTGGTCGTTACATTTCAGATGTGTTACGACCCGCGGCCCTACCCTTCATTCGATCCCTGCGAAACCCTACAATTCAGCAGGGTAATGCACGACCGCATGTTGCAGGTCCGGTACGGGCCTTTATGGATACAGAAAATGTTCGACTGCTGCCCTGGGCAGCACTTTCTCCTGATCTCTTAGCAATTGAAAACGTCTGGTCAATGGTGGCCGTACAACTGGCTCGTCACAATACGCCAGTCACTACTCTAGATGAACTGTGGTATCGTGTTGAAGCTGCGTGGGCAGCTGTACCTGTACACGCCATCCAAGCTCTGTTTGACTCAATGCCCAGGCGTATCAAGGCCGTTATTACGGCCAGAGGTGGTTGTTCTGGGTGCTGATTTCTCAGGATCTAGGCACCCAAAGTGCGTGAAAATGTAATCGCATGTGAGTTCCAGTATAATATATTTGTCCAATGAATACCCGTTTATCATCTGCATTTCTTTTGGTGTAGCAATTTTAATGGCCAGTAGTGTACGAGGGGGTACCCAAAAAAACGCCGGAATTATTTTTTAAAGCTATATATTTTCAAATTGTTTACAAAACAACCTTATCCCCTTCAAAATACGCTCCATTATAATTACTGTCCCACTGTTGCTTCCACTGTTTGAAACATTTTATTTTTCTATTTTCATCTTTAGAAATGGCTGACAGTTCCTTCCTCGTTTTCGTTCTTGACTTCTTCAATGTTGAAGAATCGGTGTCCTTTCATGCTCCTTTTCACGCGTGGAAATAACAAAAAAGTCACACGGAGCCAGATCAGGCAAAAAAGGTGCGTGGGGCAGCGGAACCGTGCCAGTTTTAGCCAAAAACTAACAGGGGTGGCTGTGTGTGCAGGTGCGTTGTCGTGCTGGAAGAATCAGTCTCCTGTCTTTTTTGATGAACACTGTCACGCAGTCTCCTTAAAACTTCCCAATAAAAGGTCTGATTCACGGTCTGACTTGGGGGAACAAGCTCTGAATGAACTACGCCGTTGGCATCAAAAAAGTAAATCACCATTGTTGTGATATTTGATTTGATTTCACGAAAATTTTTTGGGAGTGACGGTGTGTCTTCCATTAGGTTGACTGTTGCTTAGTTTCTGGGTGGTAACCATGGCATCATGACCCGTCACCAGTACTGACCTTTGACAGAAAATCTGGATCGGTTTCAAGATGTTGTTTCAAAGCACAGCATGCTTCAACTCGACGTTCCTTTTGATTCTCAGTCTGAACCCGACGAATTAATTTGGTAGCAACCGTTTTCATTTCCAAATATTCCGTTAAACGTTGCTGAACAGATCTCAAAGATAACCCACTAATCTTTGACAGTTGATCACTTATCTGTCGACGATCTGTGAGCACAAGCTCTCGAATTTTGTCAATATTTTCGTCGATTCGGGCAGTTGATGTACATCCAGAACGGGGTTTGTCATCAATCGACATGTCGCCATTTTTAAATCGAGCAGACCACTTGTACACTTGAGTTTTTCACATAGCGTCATCTTGGTAATCTGTTTTCAACATTAAAATAGTTTCGGCAGCATATTTACCCAGTATAAAAGAAAATTTCACAGCTGCACGTTGTTCAGTTAAACTTACTATAATAGAAAACGAATTAAGAACAAAACCGCACAAGCAAAAACAATCACTGCAGATGAACAGAATAAGCCAGGTCTACAACACAGGCAGCACAGAAGTGGCAAAGAGTTGCGCTATACACGTCTAGCGGCAGAAATGCGTACTACACACGCTCCGCCCACGGCACTGTTAATCCGTATTTCTTCTTTTCTTTTTTTTTTTGTTTTTGTTTGTGTGTGTGTGGGGGGGGGGGGGGAGTACCACCTCGTATTTCCACGATTCTGGCAACGTACAGCACAACGATGCTCGTCGTGGTACGTAACCAGAATATGAGCTCAAAGTGAGCAGTCAGTCGTTATGGAGTGGGTAACTGGCGCCAAGTAGTCTTTTGAGAGTTCCGCGGTTCTTAGTACAGCATAACGATGGGTGCGGCTGTGTGTGGATACCCCAAGGACAACGAATTTTGGGTCGAATTCGTCATGTTGACGGCCGCTGTCGGCCCCTGGTCCCTGGTGTGATAATATGGAATGCTGTTTCCCACACTACATGCCTGACTGTAGTTTAAATAACTGGTCATCTGTGCAACAGCAGTTGCATTTCTGACTTGTTAAGGTCGGGAGCTGCGCTCCATCCTAAGGCCTTGGTGACGTTTTCTTTCAACATGATAACGCAAGACCTGTAACACTAGACGTAATATTTTGTCCCTGCCGACGTTTCGTCTCCTGCACACCCTCAACTCACCTACAAATATCTTTCTTCTTTATCGTGGCCTCATTCCGTAACTTCACAGGGTCGGCACGTTAATGTGGATTTGACTGTGTTAGCGGTAGAGGATCGGCGTATGACCCTCCTATCGCCACCCCTTCCCCCCAGGACGAAATTTGTGTGCTCCAGGTGGCTGCGTTTAGTGATATCCTTTGTGAAAGTGGAAGCACTTTTTCGAAATATCGACGAATTGTGTAATTGAGGCGGGATGTGAGTGACAGCTCCGTAGTCACCTAATCGCATGTGGGAAACCGCCTGTAAACCACACACAAGCTGGCCGACACGTCGACCTTTGTTCTTAATCTGCAGGACGGATTCGACCTCCGACCGGCGTGTCTCCCCGAATCCGAGAAGCAGCATGCTAACGCGTGTGGCTAACCATCTGGGGAGGGGGGGATGTCAAATGGCCTACGAATGTAACATTGCATTTTTATAAAAAATGTTGTATACGCACAGTACGCTTACAAATAATAAGTTTTTGTATCCAAGGTTATCGGGTGTCCAGCCGGATCCGATCGTTGAAGTTCCACGATATTTCGACGAATAACCGTTCCGCCATCATCAGGTGGTGTTGATGGAATGATCTGTCTGCGCTGTGTCCGTGGTATTTATGTCCGCGGGGTCCCGAGTTGGAAACTATCTTGAACAACACAATTTCTTTTCTCATTTTAATGAGACATTTTTCGCAGGAGCGGCATTTTCTTCATCCTTCTATTTAACAACAGAAAAATTCCTCGTTATGTACCGATAGTAAAGAGCATTTCTCAACGGGAAAAAAAGAAAAACACTGATGATGCTGTAACTTTAGCGAAATATGCCTGTGTAGTTACACTCTTTCTGCGCCGCACGTTTACTGTCAGTTGTTTTCTTACTAAGTTCGTCAATACATTTTTAATATATTTTGCCATTTACTAAAAGTGGTAGTCAATCCCAAACAGCTGCTGTGATGAATCACTTTATTCATACAAGATGTCTCGATCACTGTTGTAATTGTTAGAGTCTACCTCGAATAATAATGACGTTATGTAATTCATAAATCATAATTTAAATATTTTGCTAATCTAAGACTGTTTGGGTAACTGCTTGTTACTATGCCTAATTGTGTAGGTGGTTGAAGTCAGAAACACCATGAAAAGGGCAGCATTGATCGTAACTGAAGGTTTTTGTTTCTTTACAGTAATATGATGCAGTTATGACTCCTAATGTGTCCACTATATTAATGGAATGAGATTATTTCAGTAAGATAGTGTAGCTTTACTAGTTGCACTACAGGTTGAATTAAATAATTAGGCTTCGAAATCAAAAGTCTCTTCGGGTTTGCTATCGGATCCTAGAATCAACTCGGTTCAGTAACTTAACTGAATTCTCAGCAGGACTCAGCAGGAGCAGCAGCAGTGTTCTCCTGAAGATGGCGAACAGCTGGATCGTCGAAATATTGAACCGAGTTCATTTTAGGATCTGGCAGCAAACTGGAAGGGACTTTCAAGACTTATTATGTCGGGAAAACCTACGAAATCACAAAACATCTATGATTTTATTCGCGTGCTACCACAGTGGAATCAAGCAGAATATGACTATAATACTGTGGAAGCGACTCACAGTAGGTCGAAGTACCACAAATGAATGGTGCTGCTGTGCCTCGGAAGAGTAATGTAAATAATGATATTCAGAATTTCTTTACTTTGAATTCTCCTTGTGGAGACTTTGAACAGTAAGCAGTGTTTACACGAACTACTTCTTTACTTCTCCGACAGCAGCAGGTCCGCTATCATAATTCACGTTCACAAATAATTATATTTTTCTCCTTTCCTTTCGCTAGTTTAATCAAATAGATGTCCCAAAATACTTACGTCCATTCCAAGCATGTAATAGTCTGGATTCTCCAGTCTTTTCATGTACACGACCCACTCATGCCGGCTGTTACTGGCTTTCAGATTCTACACTCAGTATTTGTGTAATTGCAGTCTTCGGCTTCCATACAGTTAGGTGACAAATTCATGGGACAGCGGTATGCACATATACGGATCGCGGTAGTATTGCGTACACAAGGTATAAAGGGCATTGCATTACCGGATTCGTCATTTGTACTCAGGTGATTAATATGAAAAAGTGTCCGACATAATTACGGCGGCAAGACGGGAATTAATAGATTCTTAACGCGGAATGATAGTTAAAAGTAGACGCTTGGGACGTTCTGTTTCATAAATCGTTCGGGAATTCAGTCTCTCAAGACTCACAGTGTCAAGAGTGTGCTGAGGATAACATAGGCATTACCACTCACCACTAACAACGCAGTAGGCGATGGCCTTCACTTAACGACCGGGGGTAGCGGCGTTTCCGTAGATGTCAGTGCTAACAGACAAGCAACAGTGTTTGAAATAGCCTCAGAAATCAATGTGGGAGTACGACGAACGTATCCGTTAGTACAGAGAGGCGAAATTTAGCGTTTAGATCTATGGCAGAAGACGATCGAAGCGAGTGCAGCACGACATCGCCTGCAGCTCCTCTCGTGGGATCGTGGTCACATTGCTCGGTCTCTAGACGATATTGCTTGGACTCTAGACGAATGGAAAACATTGCCCCGATCAGATGAGTCCAGTTTTCAGATGGCAAGAGGAGGTGGTACGCTCGGGTGAGGCGCAGATTCCATGAAGTCGTGGACCCAAGATCGCAAGAAGGCGCTGCGCAGGTGTGAGCTGTGTTTACATGGAATAGGTTGGGCTCTCTGGCCCAACGGAACAGATCATTGACTGGAAATGGTTATGTTCGAATACTCTGAGACCATTTGCAGCCATTCATGTACTTCATGTTTCCAGACAACTATGGAATTTTTGTGGATGGCAATACGGTATGCCATCGGGCCTCGGTTCTTCTTGATTGGTTTGAAGAACTTTTTGAACAATTCTAGCAAATTATCTGGCCACCAAGTTTACCCGGTACGAGTCCCAAAAATGGTTCAAATGGCTCTGAGCACTATGGGACTTAACTTCTGAGGTCATCAGTCCCCTAGAACTTAGAACTACTTAAACCTAACTGACCTAAAGACATCACACACATCCACGCCCGTGGCAGGATTCGAACCTGCGACCGTAGCGGTCCCTCGGTTCCAAACTGTAGCGCCTAGAACTGTTCGGCCACCACGGCCAGCACGGATTCGCATCTGGAGGGAACGTGGAACACGATTTCGGTATCGAACCATTGTGAAAAGACACTGATATCGAGGATGACCCCTAAAGGTGTGGACAAGGATTATGTTGACCACTCGAACACATCTTCATGAAATTGTACGTTTAAGTCGACATACTTTAACTGATATCAGGTACCGTGTCGAGATCTTTGGACCTTATGTGCTGTGCTGTTGCTGCGAGGTGCTTTGGGCTCAAACTTGGAATTTCTGGACGATAACGCTCCACCTCATAGAGTACGGGTGGCTTATGTTTTCCTAGGAACGGAAGATACCGCAGGCATGGCGTGACCTGCTCGCTCTCTCGATTTGAATCCCATAGAGCTCGTCTGGGATACACTAGGTACACGGATTGGATTACGTCGGCGTCCACCAACTACTCTCCAAGACTTGCGAGCAGCGCTGCAGGACGAATAGGCCTTATTGCCTCAACATGAGATTCATGGCATCAATCGCAGCAACATCGTCACGAAATACACACGATGACACTATGGTTTCACTACATCAGGATATGTTGTAAAAGAGATCTAAAGATGGTCATCGCTCTCCGAAACCGGCAGTCTCACGACCAAAAGCTTTTTGACCATGTACGGATACAAAAGATACTAATTCTACATTTCCTGGAACGCTGTCTTAATCCGCGACTATATCGCACCTTGTGAAATACAGGGTGTTTCCGCAAGAGCGCGTAAAAATGTACAGTACAGGCCATTAAAATTGCTACACCACGAAGATATGCTACAGACGCGATATTTAACAGACAGGAAAAAGATGCTGTGATATGCAAATGATTAACTTTTCAGGGCATTCACACAAGGCTGGCGCCGGTGGCGACACCTACAACACGCTGACATGAGGAAAGTTTCCAACCAATTTCTCATACACAAACAGCAGTTGAGCGGCGTTGTCTGGTGAAACGTTGTTGTGATGCGTCGTTGAAGGAGGAGAAATGCGTACCATCACGTTTCCGACTTTGATAAAGGTCAGATTGTAGCCTGTCGCGGTTGCTGTTTATCGTATCGCGACAATGCTGCTCGCGTTGGTCGACATCCAATGACTGTTAGCAGAATATGGAATCGGTGGGTTCAGGAGGGTAATACGGAACGCCGTACTGGATCCCAACGGCCTCGTATCACTAGCAGTCGAGATGACAGGCATCTTATCCGCATGGCTGTAACGGAACGTGCAGCCACGTCTCGATCCCTGAGTCAGCAGAAGGGGACATTTGCAAGACAACAACCATCTGCACGAACAGTTCGACGACGTTTGCAGCTCGGAGACCATGGCTGCGGTTACCCTTGACGCTGCATCACAGACAGGAGCACCTGCGATTGTGTACTCAACGACGAACCTGGGTGCACAAATGGAAAAACTCATTATTTCGGATGAACCCAGGTTCTGTTTACAGCGTCATAATGGTCGCATCCGTGTTGGTGACATCTCGGTGAACGCACATTCGAAGCGTGTATTCGTCATCGCCATACTGGCGTATCACCCGGCGTGATGGTATGGGGTGCCATTGGTTACATGTCTTGGTCACCTCTTGTTTGCATTCACGGCACATTTAACAGTGGACGTTACGTTTCAGATGTGTTACGATCCGTGGCTCTACCCTTCATTCGATCGCTGCGAAACCCTACATTTCAGCATGATAATGCACGACCGCGTGCTCCATGTCATGTACGGGCCTTTCTGGATACAGAAAATGTTCGACTGCTGCCCTGGCCAGCATATTCTCCAGATCTCTCACCAATTGAAAACGTCTGGTCAATGGTGGCCGAGCAACTGGCTCGTTACAATACGCCAGTCACTACTCTTGATGAACTGTGGTATCGTGTTGAAGCTGCATGGGCAGTTGTACCTGTACACGCCATCCAAGCTCTGTTTGACCCAATGCCCAGGCGTATCAAGGCCGTTATTACGGCCAGAGGTGGTTGTTCTGGGTACTGATTTCTCAGGATCTATGCACCCAAACTGCGTGAAAATGTAATCACGTGTCAGTTCTAGTATAATGTATTTGTCCAATGAATAACCGTTTATCATTTGGATTTCTTCTTGGTGTAGCAATTTTAATGGCCAGTAGTGCAACAGGACATAGAGAATTCTCCACTGAATAATTTTAGGTAGGGAATGTGGGGTCAGAGAAGCTATCTTAAGGAGATATGGAAGTAAACCTGTCTACAGTTTTGTCTAGCATTAATGTTTTCCAGCTTATTTATAACTAAAATGCGCACACGTTTACACGTACCGTGCTGTTTATTTTCATGTACATTCGTTATGTCCTGCAAGGAAACAAGGAGGACGAGCCTGGTTACTAGGAACTCATACGCAGGTTTTGTTTATTTTACTTGTCCATAAGGTGGCTTTACCGATCGTATTTACATTGTCCCATGACAGAACGTGCTATCAATCAATGCCAGACCCATTCATTACTCAGTGCTATTCAGAGACGTACAGTACAGTACGATGGAGCAGTATCGGCAGAGTTTCACAGAATTCGCTGACATACACCTTGTGTATGGGGAAGTACGTCGCAGTTCTCTCGCTGCTGAAAGGCTGTACAGGGCACGATTTCCTGACAGGCATCATCCTTCACGACGAGTGTTCATTTCTCTCGATCGATGGATGCGGGAGACTGGTTTACTGGAAAGAAGAAACGACGGACCTGCCAACATGAGGATCACACCAGGGATATTTGTCATGGTGCGTCAGAATATTGCTTGCCGATGTCTTGCTTGCATTGAGGTTGATGGCCGTCAGTCTAAGCACGTTTTGTAAGATACAGTACAAATGGTACGTTCAACTGTGTCAGTGATAGTATTTGGAGTTAACTGTAACTAAAGTAAATAAAAAAGTATACATTATTATGATTTCGTAGGCAAGGCCCTTGCCGCAGTGGATACACCGGTTCCCGTCAGATCACCGAAGTTAAGCGCTGTTGGGCGTGGCCGGCATTTGGATGGGTGACCATCCAGGCCGCCATGCGCTGTTGCCATTTTTCGGGGTGCACTCAGCCTCGTGATGTTAACTGAGGAGCTACTCGACCGAATAGTAGCGGCTTCGGTCAAGAATACCGTCTTACGACCGGGAGTGGGGTGTGCTGACCCCACGCCCCCCTATCCGCATCCTCCACCGAGGATGACACGGCGGTCGGATGGTCCCGGTAGGCCACTCGTGGCCTGAAGACGGAATACATTATTATGATTTTATTCCTATTACCGTCTTCAGCTGGCTTCTCCGACCCCAGATTCCCGATTTCAAATTGTTCAGTGGAGCATCCTCTGTGTCGTGTTAAACTTTTGCACGCTGGTAAGGGAGCACCATGTATATCCTTGCATACAGAAAGTAGTGTCGTTTTTCGTGCCGTTCTGACGTTTCCAGCATGCCAGCGTTGTGCTGCTGCAGTTTTAGCGGCCAGCAGGGTACTTACGTAACGTTACGTCACAGATTGCTCTCTGTTCCTGGAACGAGCGAGTCAGCAGAAGTGTAGTCTTATTTGAGGATTTCAGTGCAGTTTGTCGTTTCCAACGTGACACCAGAGAGACGGCATCAAGAGAACTCTTACAGAATATAGTGCCTCAGAAACAGTAACTACAGACGTTCTTAAGAATGTTCACATAAACTTTTCTCACACCGACTCCGTTTCGTCTATTTGCACCCGTTATTCGAGATCTCTGTGATTATCCAGACATCCGTAAGCGTTACATTCTTTGGCTAGAACAAGCACATTGTTACACTACTGGCCATTAAAATAGCTACACCAAGAAGCAGCAGATGATAAACGGGTATCCATTGGAAAAATATATTATACTAGAACTGACAAGTGATTACATTTTCACGCAATTTGGGTGCATAGATCCTGAGAAATCAGTACCCAGAATACCCACCTTTGGCCGTAATAACGGCCTTGATACGCCTGGGCATTGAGTCAAACAGAGCGTGGATGGCGTGTACAGGTACAGCTGCGCATGCAGATTCAACACGATACCAAAGTTCATCAAGAGTAGTGACTGGTGTATTGTGACGAGCCAGTTTCTCGGCCACCACTGACCAGACGTTTTCAATTGGTGAGATATCTGGAGAATGTGCTGGCCAGGGCAGCAGTCGAACATTTTCTGTATCCAGAAAGGCCCGTACAGGACCCGCAACATGCGGTCGTGCATTATCCTGCTGAAATGTAGGGTTTCGCAGGGATCGAATAAAGGGTAGAGCCACGGATCGTAACACATCTGAAATGTAACGTCCACTGTTCAAAGTGCCGTCAATACGAACAAGAGATGACCGAGACGTGTAACCAATGGCACCCCAAACCATCACGCCAGGTGATACGCCAGTATGGCGATGACAAATAAACGCTTCTAATGTGGGTTTACCGCGATGTTGCCAAACACGGATGCGACCATCATGATGCTATAAACAGAACCTGGATTCATCCGAAAAAATTACGTTTTGGCATTGGTGCACCCAGGTTCGTCGTTGGGTACACCATTGCAGGCGCTCCTGTCTGTGATGCAGCGTCAAGGGTAACCGCAGCCATGGTCTCCGAGCTGATAGTCCATGCTGCTGCAAACGTCGTCGAACTGTTCGTGCAGATGGTTGTTGTCTTGCAAACGTCCCCATCTGTTGACTCAGGGATCGAAACGTGGCTGCATTATCCGTTACAGCCTTGCGGATAAGATGCCTGTCATCTCGACTGCTAGTGATACAAGGCCGTTGGGACCCAGCACGGCGTTCCGTATTGCCCTCCTGAACCCACCGCTTCCATATTTTGCTAACAGTCATTGGATCTCGACCAACGCGAGCAGCAATGTCTCGATATGATAAACCGCAATCGCTATAGGTTACAATACGACCTTTATTAAAGTGGGAAACGTGATGGTAGGCATTTCTCCTCCTTACACGAGGTATCACAACAACGTTTCACCAGGCAATGCCGGTGATCTGCTGTTTGTGTATGTGAGATCGGTTGGAAACTTTCGTCATATCAGCACGTTGCAGGTGTCGCCACCGACGCCAACCTTGTGTGAATGCTCTGAAAGCTAATCATTTCCATATCACTGCATCTTCTTGCTGTCGGTTAAATTTCGCGTCTGTAGCACGCCATTTGCGTGGTGTAGCAACTTCAATGGCCAGTAGTGTAAATTATACAACCTGTGGCTGTCTTGCCGTTCAAATAATTCAAAATGGCTCTGAGCACTATGGGACTTAACATCTGAGGTCATCAGTCCCCTAGAACTGAGAACTACTTAAACCTAACTAAACTAAGGACATCACACACATCCAAGCCCGAGGCAGGATTGGAACGTGCGACCGTAGCGGTCGCGCGGTTTCAGATTGAGCCGCTTGGCCACACCGGCCGGTTGTCTTCCCGTAAATTCCACTCTGTTTGAAACGCACGTGACGTTCGTGCTCTTAAAAAAAATCTTTTACTGTCTATTCTAGTTTCACTTATGGACTTCTGTATACATGTTCAACATCTGTTGGCTCTCATCGTCATTTGATTCAATAGAAGCGAGTCTCTCATGGAAGTAGTACGCATTATTGACGTAATATTCTAATATTTTCACAATTTTTCAGAATATTTCAGAAAATTTTGTTTTTGAAAATTATGTTCAGAACGTTTTTATCAGATCCTGCCCCCATTAATTTCTATTAGCATAAGAAGAGAGATGGTGGCAATGTGAAAAAGTATACCAATTTTTAAGAGAATTAAGTGAAAGGTATAGTAATTTCCAACTACACTGCCGGAAGAAAGTTAGAGGTTTCCACTTCACTCAAGATTAATTTTTGCATCAGTGCATATATAGTACATGAAATGATTACATATAAGGACCAATAGCACAAGCGGTTCTGAGGTACCACATATCGATCCATGCTGAAACACACATATTAGTACGTGATGGAACATACACAGCCGGCAATACAGGCGCTGACTCTAACATGCAGTCGATCGGACGGTTGGTGAATATCGTCCTGGACTACGTTAAGCTACGCCTGCTCGATTCGTTTACGTAGTTCTGTAAAAGTTGTTGGTTGACGAGTCGAACGATTCAATTGCCGCCTCATCATATCCCACACGTGTACAATAGGAGCCAAGTCGGTAGGTTGTGGCGGCCAGGGAAGTTGGTGCACATCTTGCAGACCACGTTGAGTTTCACGGGCAGTGTGTGGGCGAGCATTGTCCTTTTGGAACAACACATCACCTTCCTGTTGCAGAAACGGTGAAAGAACGGGTGGAACAACTTCCAGCGCGTACCAAGCACTGGTTAACTTCCCCTCCGGAGACACCAGAGGTGAACCAGAGATGTAGCTTATCGCACCCCAGACCGTAAGGCGTGGGATTGGGGCAGTGTGCCTTGGACGAATCTACTCTACCAGACAACATTCACCAAGTCTGTGTCGTGCAAACGACCATCACTTGCGTGGAGACAAGAGTCTACTTTCATTTCCTTCTCTAAATCCTCGCACGAACGAAAAAATGGCTGACATCGAAATAAGTTTCCAAGGAATAGAAAAGCAACTGAAATCACTCAACAGAAGAAAGTCCACTAGACCTGACGGGATACCAATTCCATTCTACACATAGTACACAAAAGAACTTGTCCCCCTTCTAACAGACATGTACCGCAAGTCTCTAGAGGAACGGAAGGTTCCAAATGATTGGAAAAGAGCACAGGTAGTTCCAGTTTTCAAGAAGGGTCGTCGAGCAGAGGCGCAAAACTATAGGCCTATATCTCTGACATCGATCTGTTGTAGAATTTTAGAACCTGTTTTTTGCTCGCGTATCATGTCATTTCTGGAAACCCAGAATCTACTCTGTAGGAATCAACATGGATTCCGGAAACAACGATCGTGTGAGACCCAACTCGCTTTATTTGTTCATGAGACCCAGAAAATACTAGATACAGGCTCCCAGGTGGATGCCATTTTCCCTGACTTCCGGAAGGCTTTCGATACAGTTCCGCTCTGTCGCCTGATAAACAAAGTAAGAGCCTACGGAATATCAGACCAGCTGTGTGGCTGGATTGAAGAGTTTTTAGCACACAGAATACAGCATGCTGTTCTCAATGGAGAGACGTCTATAGACGTTAAAGTAACCTCTGGCGTGCCACAGGGGAGTGTTTTGGGACCATTGCTTTTCACAATATATATATATATTGTGAAAAGCAATGGTCCCAAAACACTCCCCTGTGGCACGCCAGAGGTTACTTTAACGTCTATAGACGTCTCTCCATTGAGAACAGCATGCTGTGTTCTGTGTGCTAAAAACTCTTCAATCCAGCCACACAGCTGGTCTGATATTCCGTAGGCTCTTACTTTGTTTATATATATATATATATATATATATATATATATATATATATATATATATATATATATATATATATATACTCCTGGAAATTGAAATAAGAACACCGTGAATTCATTGTCCCAGGAAGGGGAAACTTTATTGACACATTCCTGGGGTCAGATACATCACATGATCACACTGACAGAACCACAGGCACATAGACACAGGCAACAGAGCATGCACAATGTCGGCACTAGTACAGTGTATATCCACCTTTCGCAGCAATGCAGGCTGCTATTCTCCCATGGAGATGACCGTAGAGATGCTGGATGTAGTCCTGTGGAACGGCTTGCCATGCCATTTCCACCTGGCGCCTCAGTTGGACCAGCGTTCGTACTGGACGTGCAGACCGCGTGAGACGACGCTTCATCCAGTCCCAAACATGCTCAATGGGGGACAGATCCGGAGATCTTGCTGGCCAGGGTAGTTGACTTACACCTTCTAGAGCACGTTGGGTGGCACGGGATACATGCGGACGTGCATTGTCCTGTTGGAACAGCAAGTTCCCTTGCCGGTCTAGGAATCGTAGAACGATGGGTTCGATGACGGTTTGGATGTACCGTGCACTATTCAGTGTCCCCTCGACGATCACCAGTGGTGTACGGCCAGTGTAGGAGATCGCTCCCCACACCATGATGCCGGGTGTTGGCCCTGTGTGCCTCGGTCGTATGCAGTCCTGATTGTGGCGCTCACCTGCACGGCGCCAAACACGCATACGACCATCATTGGCACCAAGGCAGAAGCAACTCTCATCGCTGAAGACGACACGTCTCCATTCGTCCCTCCATTCACGCCTGTCGCGACACCACTGGAGGCGGGCTGCACGATGTTGGGGCGTGAGCGGAAGACGGCCTAACGGTGTGCGGGACCGTAGCCCAGCTTCATGGAGACGGTTGCGAATGGTCCTCGCCGATACCCCAGGAGCAACAGTGTCCCTAATTTGCTGGGAAGTGGCGGTGCGGTCCCCTACGGCACTGCGTAGGATCCTACGGTCTTGGCGTGCATCCGTGCGTCGCTGCGGTCCGGTCCCAGGTCGACGGGCACGTGCACCTTCCGCCGACCACTGGCGACAACATCGATGTACTGTGGAGACCTCACGCCCCACGTGTTGAGCAATTCGGCGGTACGTCCACCCGGCCTCCCGCGTGCCCACTATACGCCCTCGCTCAAAGTCCGTCAACTGCACATACGGTTCACGTCCACGCTGTCGCGGCATGCTACCAGTGTTAAAGACTGCGATGGAGCTCCGTATGCCACGGCAAACTGGCTGACACTGACGGCGGCGGTGCACAAATGCTGCGCAGCTAGCGCCATTCGACGGCCAACACCGCGGTTCCTGGTGTGTCCGCTGTGCCGTGCGTGTGATCATTGCTTGTACAGCCCTCTCGCAGTGTCCGGAGCAAGTATGGTGGGTCTGACACACCGGTGTCAATGTGTTCTTTTTCCCATTTCCAGGAGTATATATATATATATATATATATATATATATATATATATATATATATATATATATGGCCTAGTAGATAGTGTCGGAAGTTCCATGCGGCTTTTCGCGGATGATGCTGTAGCACACAGAGAAGTTGCATCATTAGAAAATTGCAGCGAAATGCAGGAAAATCTGCATCGGATAGGCACTTGGTGCAGGGGGTGGCAACTGACCCCTAACATAGACAAATGTAATCTATTGCGAATACGTAGAAAGAAGGATCTTTTATTGTATGATTATATGATAGCGGAACAAACAATGGTAGCAGTTACTCCTGTAAAATATCTGGGAGTATGCGTATGGAACAATTTGAAGTAGAATGACCATATAAAATTAATTGTTGGTAAGGCGGATGCCAGGTTGAGATTCATTGAGAGAGTCCTTAGAAAATGTACCCCATCAACAAAGGAGGTGGCTTACAAAACACTCGTTCGACCTATACTTGAGTATTGCTCATCAGTGTGGGATCCGTACCAGGTCGGGTTGACAGAGGAGATAGAGAAGATCCAAGGAAGAGCGCCGCGTTTCGTCAGAGGGTGATTCGGTAAGCGTGATAGCGTTACGGAGATGTTTAGCAAACTAAAGTGGTAGACTCTGCAAGAGAGGCGCTCTGCATCGCGGTGTAGCTTGCTCGCCAGGTTTCGAGAGGGTGCGTTTCTGGATGAGGTATCGAATATATTGCTTCCCCCTACTTATACGTCCCGAGGAGATCACGAATGTAAAATTAGAGAGATTCGAGCGCGCACGGAGGCTTTCAGACAGTCGTTCTTCCCGCGAACCATACGCGACTGGAACAGAAAAGGGAGGTAATGGCAGAGGCACATAAAATGCCATCCGCCACACACCGTTGGGTGGCTTGCGGAGTGTAAATGTAGATGTAGATGTGGATTTCTGAAGACCACGGCGCGATCTTCATCTTCCAAGTGATCCGTGAGTGTGGCAGAGCCGTGCACGTCGATACTGTGACGTGATTGAAAGATGGGCTTGAGCGATGCGTGCCTGTAATCACACCTCTAATAACAGGGTCGCAACAGTTCGTGTTGACGCCTCTGCGCCCACAAGCCCTCTTATCTGTGCTGCGGTAGATGTACGTTCTGCCACTGTTGCCCTTACAATGTGTCGATCCTGTCGGGCGTCTACGCTGCGTGGACGTTCACAACCTCGTCTACGTGTGTTCACGTGGACGTTCACATAACTAATGATACCTGCATGGTTGCACAATTGACGCAGTACGTCTAACTTGTGTGGAAATTCTCCGACAGGATCATCCCGCCATTCGTAAGGTCACCATTTGGCCCCTTCCAAACTCGCTCAGCTGGCTGCAGCAAGCATGAGTACGTCTCCTTGGCATGATTGGCTGCTTGCTTCACACGTTTTGCACACATTGAGGCTTCTGGTTGTGACAATTCCCTATTAAAGGGTAGACACAGATGGCAGTCTGATAGCTACACCTCTACACTATCTGTTGGCGAACGACGGTGAAGCCATTATCACTACGTGTACTATCCTCCATATGCTGTCATCAGATCAAAATCGACGATCGTCTTTCCAGGTGTACTTTTTTTTCTTTACCGTCAGTGTATAAGGCGTTTGGATGTCGGCTAGCAGGCCGCGGTGGCCGAGCGGTCCCAGGCGCTTCAGTCAGGAACCGTGCGACTGCTACGGTCGCAGGTTCGAATCCTGCCTCGGGCATGGATGTGTGTGATGTCCTTAGGTTAGTTAGGTTTAAGTAGTTCCAAGTTCTATGGGACTGCTGACCTCAGATGTTAAGTCCCATAGTGCTCAGAGCCATTTTTGATGTCGGCTATCAGTTGCCCAATTGAGCAGGAATTTTACACATGCAATTTTTGTTGGATTATAGGTTGGGAGAACTGACGTTTCCTTTTTCCAAAATTCCCTTTAGCCACCTAATGTCCAGTATATGATCAAATGTATTCGGACACCTATTAGTGCACATTAATATGGTGTGTGTCCACCCTCCGCCTGTATGCCGGCTTCAAATCTGCAGTCGACGCATTTAGTGAAGCATCTGAAGGTCTGTGGGGGAACGGCAGCCCTTTGTTCCTGAAAAGCCGAAACTGAAGAAGGTAGTGATGTTGGACGTTCTAACTCATCCCAAATGTGTTCCATTGGGGTCACACCCGAACTCTGAAAAGGCAAGTCAACTTCCGAGGAATGTGACAATTGTATCACATACGCTGCTTTACGACGGGGTGCTCCGTCATGCTGATATAAGCCATAAGCGTCTACGAACTGTTCTTCTACCGTACACAATACACTAAAATGTATTCGTCTCCTTCCGCATTTAGCGTTTTCTTAAGCACAGCAAGCGGATCACAACCACGAAAATCCCCCTCACACCTTTTCCATACTTCGCTGTGGGCACTATACATAACGGTATGTTCCATTCTCTAGCCGCCTGTCGAACCTAAACATATTCCTATCTGACATGAAGTATGAATATGATTCACATCAAAATAAGTTATTGTGCATGGATTATGTCTCTCAATGTTGTTGTTGTTGTGGTCTTCAGTCCTGAGACTGGTTTGATGCAGCTCTCCATGCTACTCTATCCTGTGCAAGCTTCTTCATCTCCCAGTACCTACTGCAACCTACATCCTTCTGAATCTGCTTAGTGTATTCATCTCTTGGTCTCCCTCTACGATTTTTACCCTCCACGCTGCCCTCCAATGCTAAATTTGTGATCCCTTGATGCCTCAGAATATCCCCTTGTCCTACCAACCGATCCCTTCTTCTAGTCAAGTTGTGCCACAAACTTCTCTTCTCCCCAATCCTATTCAATACCTCCTCATTAGTTACGTGATCTACCCACCTTATCTTCAGCATTCTTCTGTAGCACCACATTTCGAAAGCTTCTATTCTCTTCTTGTCCATACTAGTTATCGTCCATGTTTCACTTCCATACATCGCTATACTCCATACAAATATTTTCAGAAACGACTTCCTGACACTTAAACCTATACTCGATGTTAACAAATTTCTCTTCTTCAGAAACGCTTTCCTTGCCATTGCCAGTCTACATATTATATCCTCTCTACATCGACCATCATCAGTTATTTTACTCCCTAAATAGCAAAACTCCTTTACTACTTTTAGTGTCTCATTTCCTAATCTAATTCCCTCAGCATCACCCGATTTAATTTAACCACATTCCATTATCCTCGTTTTGCTTTTGTTGATGTTCATCTGATATCCTCCTTTCAAGACACTGTCCATTCCGTTCAACTGCTCTTCCAAGTCCTTTGCTGTCTCTGACAGAATTACAATGTCATCCGCGAACCTCAAAGTTTTTACTTCTTCTCCATGAATTTTAATACCTACTCCGAATTTTTCTTTTGTTTCCTTTACTGCTTGCTCAATATACAGATTGAATAACGTCAGGGAGAGGCTACAACCCTGTCTCACTCCTTTCCCAACCACTGCTTCCCTTTCATGCCCCTCGACTCTTATAACTGCCATCTGGTTTCTGTACAAATTGTAAATAGCCTTTCGCTCCCTGTATTTTACCCTGCCACCTTTAGAATGTGAAAGAGAGTATTCCAGTCAACATTGTCAAAAGCTTTCTCCAAGTCTACAAATGCTAGAAACGTAGGTTTGCCTTTTCTTAATCTTTCTTCTAAGATAAGTCGTAAGGTTAGTATTGCCTCACGTGTTTCAACATTTCTACGGAATCCAAACTGATCTTCCCCGAGGTCCGCTTCTACCAGTTTTCCCATTCGTCTGTAAAGAATTCGCGTTAGTATTTTGCAGCTGTGACTTATTAAACTGATAGTTCCGTAATTTTCACATCTGTCAACACCTGCTTTCTTTGGGATTGGAATTATTATATTCTTCTTGAAGTCTGAGGGTATTTCACCTGTCTCATACATCTTGCTCACCAGATGGTAGAGTTTTGTCTCTCACTACTAAACACTTTTCTACTTAGAATGAAAATTAAATGGCGTTCACTAACAAATTACTTCTCACTGTCTTTTGAACAAAGAAGTTACTGCTTTCATAGATAGTGGTCTTTCTATTAATCGTTTTCTAGCATGAGCACAATAGACAAACTGTGCATCCTGTTACACCGTTAATATGCACTTTTAATACACAAGAGGAACCCAACATTGTGCAGAACTTGACAGGAATAGTAAGAGTAATTGAAACTTTCTATAATTAAGTAACTTTGAGCCTTTGGACTACTTTCAAAGGGGGGGGGGGGGGAGCTTAATCTTGACCACTGTAGTAGAGCAAAATGAACGCACTTTCATTACATTAGGGAAACAAGCACTTAGCAAGCATGAACATATAACTTTCAATAGTTGCAATTCTGAACTTTTACAGCAGTGAAACACAAAATTGAGATATTTGTAAGAGCCTCTCAACTAACAATATTAATTTTAGCACACTCTATTGCCATATTAATTTTTATATGCTTTCAATAAACGACACTCGGTAAGCACTTTAGCGTGGGAGGGACCCTAAGTGGATATGTGACTGAGGATAAATCACGGTAGGTACAAGAGTTCAGTTAAAATTTACCTTATGTTTGAGTACACTATGCCGTCCTATGAGCTGATCCTTCACTGTACATTGCTATAGTTCTTCTGTTCCATTACAGCGATTGCGCAGTGTGGTGGCGAGTGCATGTTGGTAGGTGGATTTGCAAGTAGAGTTGCTGGACTCTGTCATTTCTTGGTGGCGATGATAGATATCAATTACAACATAATTCCAGCTAGTTACTGCATCCATCTGAGGCTTTGGCACATTGGAAAACGGCACAAAAAGCACCTCTCGGCACCAGCACAATTCACCTTTTCGTGAGCTGTTGGATGTTCAGTAGCTCATTCCCGACTGACTCTTAATCCGCCTCTTCCACCTATGCCAACCACAATCTGCGCGCGCTACTAAGATCCGTTCCGGAGGGGAACCACACCACCTTTTACATACAAAATAACTAAGAACCCTAAGTGAAGGTCAGCAGATTACATATCAGCAAACAATCACTTTAAACAAAACATATTGTTTGCACATGTTGGTAGTTCTTCACAAAATTATTTAAATAAAATTATTTAATTTTAAAGACAACCAAAGAGATTATGTGAGAAAGACAAAACATATCATTTGCTCATATTGTGCATATTACAGAGATTACACTTCATTACAGTATCAAATTACTCATACTCTAATTACATAAGTTCAATATTGGGATGTTGAACAAAACAAAGCTAAATGAATCAACAAAAGGTATGTAGAGTCTAAGGTATGGTGTTACACACTTACTGAACAACTTTTTTTTTACCTTTTCTCCGATGAATTTTAGCTACAACAAGTGCTATGGCCTTGCAAAGTGGGAAAAACGCTCCTCCTTTATTTACTTGCGCGTTTAGAAGCGACAGTGGACATACGAGTCTTCAGTTACCTGTTAGTCTACAAGACCCTGAAGGAAAATCCCAGCAGTGAGAAGAATCGTTTCTACGATTTTATTTTCATTGATGATGGCCACTAAAACCTGCATATTACGTACATACGTTTTCATTACTCTGAATAAAAATTTTAGGTCACTCTTCATCCGATTAGTGCAAAAAGTTTTGATGTTCTGACGTAGCTAAATCCTTAACAATAATCCAACTGCAAACTGCTTAGAGACAGCTAGCCTTCCACATGAAGCAACAACATTTTCGGCCCTCTCTTAAAATAGAATCGCTTTATCCATACTTAGTTGCTGGCAAAGTTTGAGTATTTCCATTCAAGCTACGCCATTCTCAGGAGTGCTGTGCCTCAGTGAGGTGCTCCAATATTTTGTGAGTGTCCGCCGCAGTAAACGAAGGCAGAGTGGCGTCATCAGCGTATCGTGTGACGCTCTGCAAGGTCATCTGCAGCTCGTGGCTTTGAGTCGCCTATCTCCGTGTCCCACTAGGTGACATGGTCTTTTAGCCTTTCCTGCTTTATTTTCAGCCACACCAATTCTTCAGTGTGAAACTTTTCCTCGCGATAAATATACCTCGTCCTACAATGCTTGCCGCCCGGAGTGGCCGAGTGGTTCTAGACGCTACAGTCTGGAATCGCGCGACCGCTACGGTCGCAGGTTCGAATCCTGCCTCTGGCATGGATGTGTGTGATGTCCTTAAGTTTGTTAGGTTTAAGTAGTTTAAAGTTCTAGGGGTCTGATGACCTGAGAACCATTTGAACCATTTTGAACCTACAATGCTTAATACTCGCATTACTTTAACTAGTTCTTTAGTGTCGTCCGTTCTCTTCCACTTCAGTTCCTTGGAAAATCCTCTACACATGAACAGTGGAGTTGCATTCGGCAGGACGACGGTTGAAATTCCCGTCCGGCTAGGCAGAGTTAGGTTTTCCGTGATTTCCCTAAATCACTCCAGCCAAATGCTGGGATGGTTAATTTGAAACGAAAACGTTTAATTAATTTTTCTCCCTTCCTTCCTTCCTCCCTTCTACATGTGATTCCGTCGAAAAGTATTGAAGCAACAAATACGGACAAAATACGTAATGTGTGGAGAATAATGACCTTAACATGAAACTCTTCACATTCCTCCTCTTCCTCTTCCTTCTTCTTCTCTTCTTTTACCTTTCGTTTTCGTGATCCGAGAATCACGTTAATTCAGATCAGCATATTTTTTCTGATTTTTGTGCCCGTCCACTGTTCTTTCAATCACGTATTTTGCAAACTTTTCAGCTCTTCTGTCCATGATGTTTATGTCCTGGGTATAATTTTGTCCTGGAAATGTACGTCAATAGCTGTTTCCTGTATTCCCATTTCTTCTACGTCGCTTTGAACCTCTAAGATACACCGCTCGTCGGTTCCCCCCTTATGAGAATCATTAACCTCCCGTGGACCATTCAATGCGACTATTCGCAAAGTCTCTTGCTGTATACACTTGCTGTCTTCTGTTAGTCACGTATGTGTGAGTACCAAATGTTTCAGCAGTATTCAAGTATGGACCGTGTAACGTTTTTGTGTGCAGTATCTTTTATAGACAAACGACAGCTTGTTCACAACCGAGCGTTTGTGGTCATTCCACTTCATATTCCTACGATATGAACAAAAGTAGAGATCGTCTTTTTTCCTTTTTTTTAAATTTAAGGGTAAGTAACAATTTCGGCAGTCTTAGGCCATCTTCAGAGCTGAAGTACAGGAGGACGAGTGTTACCGCAAAAGTTAGCAAGTGCGAGTCGAAACGACTCGTCGTTACTCCCACCCACTTAAGTCACGCTACCGGAGAGTTGTGGCTCGTTAGTCACTAAGCTCGTTAGTAACTAACCCAAAACTCTATAGTAAAAGAAAACCACGCTTTCAGATTTTCGCCAAACGTTCGGTACAATTCCGCGCCGTCGCACAGTAAACACACACAGAGGTGACGAAAGTAATGGGACACCTCCTGGTATCGCATCGGATCTCCCTTTGTCCGGTGTAGTGCAGCAACCTGCCGTGGCATGGACTCAACAAGTCGTTGCAACTTCCCTGCAGAAATATTGAGCCGTGCTGCCTCTATGTTGTTGTTGTGGTCTTCAGTCCTGAGACTGGTTTGATGCAGCTCTCCATGCTACTCTATCCTGTGCAAGCTTTTTCATCTCCCAGTACCTACTGCAACCTACATACTTCTGAATCTGCTTAGTGTATTCATCTCTTGGTCTCCCCCTACGATTTTTACCCTCCACGCTGCCCTCCAATGCTAAATTTGTGATCCCTTGACACCTCAAAACATGTCCTGCCAACCGATCCCTTCTTCTAGTCAAGTTGTGCAACAAACTTCTCTTCTCCCCAATCCTATTCAGTACCTCCTCATTAGTTACGTGATCTACCCACCTTATCTTCAGCATTCTTCTGTAGCACCACATTTCGAAAGCTTCTATTCTCTTCTTGTCCATACTAGTTATCGTCCATGTTTCACTTCCATACATGGCTACACTCCATACAAATACTTTCAGAAACGACTTCCTGACACTTATATCTATACTCGATGTTAACAAATTTCTCTTCTTCAGAAACGATTTCCTTGCCAAGCCAGTCTACATTTTATATCCTCTCTACTTCGACCATCATCAGTTATTTTACTCCCTAAATAGCAAAACTCCTTTACTACTTTAAGTGTCTCATTTCCTAATCTAATTCCCTCAGCATCACCCGATTTAATTTGACTACATTCCATTATCCTTGTTTTGCTTTTGTTGATGTTCATCTTATATCCTCCTTTCAAGACACTGTCCATTCCGTTCAACTGCTCTTCCAAGTCCTTTGCTGTCTCTGACAGAATTACAATGTCATCGGCAAACCTCAAAGTTTTTACTTCTTCTCTATGAATTTTAATACCTACTCCAAATTTTTCTTTTGTTTCCTTTACTGCTTGCTCAATATACAGATTGAATAACATCGGGGAGAGGCTACAACCCTGTCTCACTCCTTTCCCAACCACTGCTTCCCTTTCATGCCCCTCGACTCTTATAACTGCCATCTGGTTTCTGTACAAATTGTAAATAGCCTTCCGCTCCCTGTATTTTATCCCTGGCACCTTCAGAATTTGAAAGAGAGTATTCCAGTTAACATTGTCAAAAGCTTTCTCTAAGTCTACAAATGCTAGAAACGTAGGTTTGCCTTTTCTTAATCTTTCTTCTAAGATAAGTCGTAGGGTCAGTATTGCCTCACGTGTCCCATCATTTCTACGGAATCCAAACTGATCTTCCCCGAGGTCCGCTTCTACCAGTTTTTCCATTCGTCTGTAAGGAATTCGCGTTAGTATTTTGCAACTGTGACTTATTAAACTGATAGTTCGGTAATTTTCACATCTGTCAACACCTGCATTCTTTGGGATTGGAATTATTATATTCTTCTTGAAGTCTGAGGGTATTTCGCCTGTCTCATACATCTTGCTCACCAGATGGTAGAGTTTTGTCATGACTGGCTCTCCCAAGGCCATCAGTAGTTCTAATGGAATGTTGTCTACTCCCGGGGCCTTGTTTCGACTCAGGTATTTCAGTGCTGCCTCTATAGCCGTCCATAATTGCGAAAGTGTCGCCGTTGCAAGATTTTGCGCACGAGCTGACCTATAGTCTACGTCCCATAAATGTTCTACGGAATTCGTTTCGGGGCGATCTGGGTGGCCAAATCATTAGCTCGAATTTCCCAGAACGTTCTTCAAACCAGTCGCTAACAATGATGACGTGGTGTACTGTCATCTGTAAAAATGCCATCGTCGTTTGGGAGCATGAAATCCACGAATGGCTGCAAATGATGAAATACCTGTTCGGTGGGCCAGATGACCCAGGCTGTTCCATGTAAACATAGCCCACACCAGTGTGAAGCCACGACCAGCTTGCACACTACCTTGCTGACACCTTGCGTCCATGGTCTCGTGTGATCTGTGCCAAACCCTGCTCTTACCAACTGGAATCGGAACTCACCTGACCAGGCCACAGTTTTCTAGTATCTAGGGTCCAACCGATATGACCACGAGCCCAGGAGAGGCGCCGCTGGCGATGTCGTGCTGTTAGCAAAGCCACTCGCATCGGTCGTCGGTCGTCATAGCCCCTTAAGCCCAAATTTCGTCTCACTGTGAAACGTCACCTCAGAAAAATTATGAATTACTGTGTTGGTAAACTTCTACGTTATTTGATACAGAGACAGCTGCGTAAAACTGAACGCTCTCAGACAGTTCTCTCTTTACTTATTCTGATCATCACTAAACTGACACGCAATATTTTTAGCGCAACGCAGTCTGACTTTCAATAATCCCTACAAAAGAATGGCCCTGACCTACAATAACCTATACCTAGAATGAAATTTTCACTCTACACCGGAGTGTGCGCTGATATGAAACTTCCTGGAAGATTAAAACTGTGTGCCGGACCGAGACTCGAACTCGAGACCTTTGCCTTTCGTGGGCAAGTGCTCTACCAACTGAGCTACCCAAGCACGACTCACGCCCCGTCCTCACAGCTTTAATTCCGCCAGTGGCTCGTGCCCTACCTTCCAAACTTCACAGAAGCTCTCCTGCGACGAGAAGTTTGGAAGGGAGGAGACGAGGCACTGGCGGAATTAAAGCTGTGAGGACGGGGCGTGAGTCGTGCTTGGGTAGCTCAGTTGGTAGAGCACTTGCTCGCGAAGGGCAAAGGTCCCGAGTTCGAGTCTCGGTCCGGCACACCGATTTAATCTGCCGCGAAATAACCTATACCTATCATGAATCTTCGTTACTCGAACTACTGCAATACAGCGAGCTCCAATACTGCCAGCTAAATAAAAGATTCTAACTGCTGAAGGCACTAACTACTGATAGGCATAGTTAGCAAATAAAAGATTTTGATAGAGAACAAACAATGTATTTACTTTAATAATGTTCAAAAGTCATCATATACAGGGTGAGTCACCTTACATTACCGCTGGATATATTTCGTAAACCACATCAAATACTGACGAATCGATTCCACAGACCGAACGTGAGGAGAGGGGCTAGTGTAATTGGTTAATACAAACCATAAAAAAATGTACGGAAGTATGTTTTTTAACACAAACCTACGTTTTTTTAAATGTAACACCGTTAGATTTGCTAGCACATCTGAACGTATAAACAAATACGTAATCAGTGCCGTTTTTGCATTGTAAAATGTTAATTACATCGGGAGATATTGTAACCCAAAGTTGACGCTTGAGTACCACTCCTCCGCTGTTCGATCGTGTGTATCGGAGAGCACCGAATTACGTAGGGATCCAAAGGGAACAGAAGAGACTGGAACAGCACATTACGTCCACATGCTAACACCTTTTTATTGGTCTTTTTCACTGACGCACATGTACATTACCATGAGGGGTGAGGTACACGTACGCACGTGGTTTCCGGTTTCAATTACGGAGTGGAATAGGGTGTGTCCCGACATGTCAGGCCAATAGATGTTCAATGTGGTGGCCATCATTTGCTGCACACAATTGCAATCTCTGGCGTAATGAATGTCGTACACGCCGCAGTACATCTGGTGTAATGTCGCCGCAGGCTGCCACAATACGTTGTTTCATATCCTCTGGGGTTGTAGGCACATCACGGTACACATTCTCTTTTAACGTACCCCACAGAAAGAAGTCCAGAGGTGTAAGATCAGGAGAACGGGCTGGCCAATTTATGTGTCCTCCACGTCCTATGAAACTTCCGTCGAACGTGTACCTCACCCCTCATGGTAATGTACATGTGCGTCAGTGAAAAAGATCAATAAAAAGGTGTTAGCATGTGGACGTAATGTGCTGTTCCAGTCTCTTCTGTACCTAAGGTCCATCACCGTTCCCTTTGGATGCCTACGTAATTCGGTGCTCTCCGATACACACGATCGAACAGCGGAGGAGTGGTACTCAAGCGTCAACTTTAGGTTACAATATCTCCGGATGTATTTTACAATGCAACAAACGGCACTGATTACGTATTTGTTTATATGTTCAGATGTGCTAACAAAACTAACGGTGTTCCATTTACAAAAACGTAGGTTTGTGTTAAAAAACATACTTCCGTGCATTTTTGTATGGTTTGTATTAACCAATTACACTAGCCCCTCTCCTCACGTACGGTCTGTGGAATCGATTCGTCAGTATTTGATGTGGTTTACGAAATATATCCAGCGGTAATGTTAGGTGACTCACCCTGTGTATGTCGTATCAATTCATGCCATCCATCATTACAAATTTCCTTTTTCTGGCGGACACACGTCCAGATTGTCCGCTTATAGTAACCTCTCAAATCTCTGGCATCTCTCTCTCCACATCCACCACTGCTGGCGGCTCACCTCCAACTGCCCAACGCTACGCGCTGTTCACATCCAACTGCCCAACACTACACAAGCGAATATTCCAACAATGACTCCAACCAGCCACAGACTGCACACAGCACAGCCAGTGATTTTCATAGAGCGCTACGTGGCGTTACCAACAAAAAAACACGAACAGCCTACTTAGAACTGTCCTAACGGATACGTTCGTCGTACGTCCCACATTGCTTTCTGCTGTTGTTTCACTTTGGAAACCTTTGCACATGAATCAGCTGAGTATCAACGACAGCACCGCGAATACACTGCCCGTTTATACACTCTGTAAGCGATATTACTGCCGTCTGTGTATGTTCATACTGCTATCCCATGACTTTGGTTACCTAAGTGAAATATTCGACGTGCTGAAAAGTAATGGGTCCGAATTTTTTATTGTGTTCTCAATATCGTTTCAGGTACACTACCGGCCATTAAAATTGCTACACCAAGAACAAATGCAGATGATAAAAGGGTATTCATTGGACAAATATATTATACTAGAACTGACATCTGATTACATTTTCACGCAATATAGGTGCATAGATCCTGAGAAATCAGTACCCAGAACAACTACCTCTGGCCGTAATAACGGCCTTGATACGCCTGGGAATTGAGTCACACAGAGCTTGGATGGCGTGTACAGGTACAGCTGCCCGTGCAGCTTCAACACGATACCACAGTTCATCAAGAGTAGTGACTGGCGTATTGTGACGAGCCAGTTGCTCGGCCACAATTGACCAGACGTTTTCAATTGGTGAGAGATCTGGAGAATGTGCTGGCCAGGGCAGCAGTTGAACATTTTCTGTACCCAGAAAGGCCGTAAAGGACCTGCAACATGCGGTCGTGCAATACCCTGCTGAAATGTAGGGTTTCGCATGGATCGAATGAAGGGTAGAGCCACGGGTCGTAACACATCTGAAATGTGACGTCCACTGCTCAAAGTGCCGTCAATGCGAACAAGAAGTGACCGAGACGTGTAACCAATGGCACCCCATACCATCACGCCGGGTGATACGCCAGTATGGCGATGACGAATACACGCTTCCAATGTGTGCTCACAGCGATGTCGTCAAACACGGATGCGACCATCATGATGCTGTAAACAGAACCCGGATTCATCCGAAAAAATGACTTTTTGCCATTCGTGCACCCAGGTTCGTCGTTGAGTACACCATCGCAGGCACTCCTGTCTGTGTTGGAGCGTCAAGTGTAACCGCAGCCATGGTCTCCGAGCTGATAGTCCGTGCTGCTGCAAACGTCGTCGAACTGTTCGTGCAGATGGTTGTTGTCTTCCAAACGTCCCCATCTGTTGACTCAGGGATCGAGACGTGGCTGCTCGATCCGTTACAGCCATGCGGATAAGATTCCTTTCATCTCGACTGCTAGTGATACGAGGCCGTTGGGGTCCAGCATGGCGTTCCGTATGACCCTCCTGAGCCCGCTGATTCCATATTCTGCTAACAGTAATTGGATCTCGAACAACGCGAGCAGCAATGTCGCGATACGATAAACCGCAATCGCGATAGTCCGACCGTTATCAAAATCGTAAACGTTATGGTACGCATTTCTCCTCCTTACACGAGGCATCAGAACAACGTTTCACCAGGCAACGCCGGTCAACTGCTGTTTGTGTATGAGAAATCGGTTGGAAACTTGCCTCATGTCAGCACTTTGTAGGTGTCGCCACCGGCGCCAACCTTGTGTGAATGCTCTGAAAAGCTAATCATTTGCATATCACGGCATCTTCTTGCTGTCGGCTGAATTTTGCGTCTGTAGCACGTCATCCTCGTGGTGTAGAAATTTTAACGGCCAGTAGAGTATTTACAGATGATCTGCAGAGAATGGGTGTTTGGCATAGAGTAGCAATTTAAACATAAAAATTTATCATGTAGCGTAAAAAGAGGACCCAACTTAAAAATTTGTCCGATTATACGTTTTGACGAATGATCAGTAGAAACTGCTGCAACCTCAACCTGTGGCGCATAGAGTCCACTAGAGTAGACGCTTCTTCGGCCTTTTCAGTCAGTCCTTAAGCTGTGCAGTCCACTGCAGTGAGCACTCGCTAGAAGTGCAGTGACCTGCTTGCATTTGCAGCCTCATGTCTAACTGAACACGCCAGAGAAATGAGCATTAAAGGCTGTCTACTGCAGTGAAAGTCATGAACCACAGGGTTAATACACACTCCTATGTTCCAAGGTTACAATTCCAGTACCTTGCTGTATGCTATCACAACGAGTTTTGACAACCAGAAATCATGTTTACTTATTAAATTCTATTATTTCATGTTATGTCATGTACATAATTTGCGATTTAATTTTAAATTTCATAGGATGTATTGCTTGTTTGGCGGAAATTTCTGACACAGCTATGTAGCAGCTGAAAATATATGGCCTATATATGTATTCTTTAATGTTTTTGATCTATTATCCTCAGTTTATAGTAACAATATTTCAACAAATACAGTTCAAGCTTTGACGAAAACGTTTCGCCTTTATTTATTGACACCTGAAAAACGTATACACTTTCAGTATTGTCCCATTGCACTTTCAGGTTTCAAACAGACCTCGATCTGGAACTGTCTTTCTCAGTATATATGTTTCATTACTTGCAATGAGTGTCCGTGTTGTTCTGCACTTGTCCTAGCTATTGTTTTGCCTACACTACTAACGACTGTTGTTAGCATACCATAAAAACTCCAAACGCATCTTTCCACCGTGTGATTGTGTTTGTTTCGTGTAGTGTTGCCAACAGTAGCATGCATGTATCTGACAAGGGAACCTCCCCATCGCACCCCCCTCAGATTTAGTTATAAGTTGGCACAGTGGATAGATCTTGAAAAACTGAACGCAGACCAATCGAGAAAACAGGAAGAAGTTGTGTGGAACTATGAAAAAAATAAGCAAAATATACAAACTGAGTATCCCATGTATAAGATAAGCAACATCAAGGCAAATGTTATCTCAGGAGCGCCGTGGTCCCGTGGTTAGCGTGAGCAGCTGCGGAACTAGAGGTCCTTGGATCAAATCTTCCCTCGAGTGAAAATTTTACTTTTTTTATTTTCGCAAAGTTATGATCTGTCCGTTCGTTCATTAACGTCTCTGTTCACTGTAATAAGTTTAGTGTCTGTGTTTTGCGACCGCACCGCAAAACCGTGCGATTAGTAGACGAAAGGACATGCCTCTCCAATGGTAACCGAATACATTTGATCGCAGGGTCATAGGCCAACCGATTCCTCCACAGGAAAACACGTCTGATGTATTCTATTCGACACTGGTGACGGCATGTGCGTCACATGACATGAATATGTTGTCGACCCACCTACCTTGTACACTTGGCGAATGGGTAAAAAGATTCTTCTACCTTGCCCGATTTAGGTTTTCTTGTGGATGTGATAACCACTCCCAAAAAAAGTGATCACATCGGACGGACAGATAATAATTGTCTGAAAATAAAAAATTAAACTTTTCACTTGAGGGAAGACTTGAACCAAGGACCTCTGGCTCGGCAGCTGCTCATCCTAACCACGGGACCACGGCGCTCCTGTGCTGATATTAGTCTTGATGTTGCCTGTCCTGTGCATGGACTACTCAGTTTGTATATTTTGCTTTTTTTTTTCATAGTTCCACACAACTTCTTCCTGTTTTCTCGATTGGTCTGTGTTTAGTTTTTCAAGGCATGTCCACTGTGCCAACTTATAACTAAATCTGAGGGGGGTGCGATGGGGATGTTCCCTTGTGAGGTCTATAGTCAAACCTTACGTTGGCTTTGTGGCGGCGACAGTGATGGAATATTGACGTGCACATATACAGATGTATCGCGTGCACAAGGCGTAAAAGGGAGCACTGGTGGAGCTGTCATTTGTACTCAGGTGATTCATGTGGAAATGTTTTCGACGTGATTATGGCTGCACGAAGGGAATTAACAGACTTTGAGCGTAGAACGGTAGTTGGAGCTAGGCTATGGAACATTTCATTTCGGAAATCGTTAGAGAATTGAATATTCCGAGATCCATAGTGTCAAGAGTATGCCGAGAATTCCAAATTCCACGCATTACCTCTCACCACGCAGTGACCGACGGCCTTCACTTAACGACCGACAGCTGCGGCGTCTACGTAGAGTTGTGAGAGCCAACAGAAACTAACAATACGTGAAATTACAGCAGAAACAAACACCAGAAACAAACGTGACGCGTACGACTAACGTATCCGTTAGTGCGGCGAAATTTGGCGTTAATGGGTTACGGTAGTAGACGAGAGACGCGAAAGCCTTTGCTAATAGCACGACATCGCCTGCAGCACGTCTCCTGGGCTCGTGACCATAACGGTTGGACCCTAGACGACTGGAAAACCGTGGCGTGTCCTGATGAGATCCAATTTCAGTTGGTAAGAGCCGATGGTAGCGTTCGACTGTGGTGGAGACCACACGAAGCCATGGACACAAGTTGTCAACAAGGTGCTGTGCTAGCGGGTGGTGGCTCCACAATGGTATGCGCTGTGTTGACATGGATCATTTACTGGAAGTGGTAATGATCTGCTACTTCGAGACCATTTGCAGCCATTCATGGACGTCATGTTCCTAATCAAAAATGGAATTTTTATGGATGACAGTGTGCCATGTCACCGGCCCATAACTGTTCGTGTTTGGTTCGAAGAACATTCTGGACTACTTGAGCGAATGATTTGGCCACCCAGATCGCCCAGCAGTTATTCCATCGAACATTCGTGTGAAGTTATTCTAGGAGCGCTCTCGACATACAACCTTTGGTTAGAAAACCAACTCGAGATGGGAACATATTAGATATCTTGGTGACAAATAGACCTGATTTCTTTGAGGAAGTTAATCTAGAAGAAGGTATTAGCGACCATTATGTCGTTGTGGCTTCTATGTCAGTGGAAGTTGCAAAAAAAAAAAAAAAAAAAAAAAAAAAAACCAAAGAAACAGCGAAGAGTTTTCTTGTTTGGGAAAGCAAATAAAAGTGTCATTGATGAATATCTTCATAGTCAGCTCCAAGCATTCATCGCGGGACACAAAGATATTGAGCATCTATGGTCGGAATTTAACGATATTGTCCACCATGTGCTAGAGACGTATGTGCCTAGCGAAAGTATAGGGAAAGGGAAAGGATTCACCTTGGTACAACAAACATATTAGGAAGTTGCTGAGAAAGCAGAGGATATTGCACAGTCGTTTCAAACGTAGTCACTGCCCCGCTAACAAACAGAAATTATCCGAAATGAAAGCTGCTGTCAGAAGGACAATGAGAGATTCTTTTAACAAATTTGAAAGCAATATTTTATCTGCAGATTCTAAAAATAACGCCTAAAAATTTTGGTCGTACGTAAAATCTATGAACGCTACAAATAATTCAATACCTTCTCTTTCTGACAGTACGGGTAATGTAACTAATGATGATAAACACAAGGCAGAAATTCTAAACCTAGCCTTCAAAAACTCGTTTACGGTAGAGGACTGTAGCACCATTCCCCCTTTGAATTATCGAGCAAACGAAAGGATGGCTGACAAAGTGTTTAGTGTATCTGGGGTTGTAAAACAGTTAAGATCCTTAGACGCCAGAAAGGCATCTGGCCCAGACGGTATCTCCGTAAGATTTTATGTTGACTATGCTACAAATATAGCACCATATTTATCCATCATCTATCAGAGACCATTGGAACAGCGGAAAGTTCGTCGGAACTGGAAGAAGGGCCAGGTCACAACAATCTATAAAAAGGGTAGCAAATCGGATGCACATAATTACCGGCCAATTTCACTAACATCGATTTGTTGTAGAATCATGAAACATATTTTGTGTTTAGACATAATGACCTTTCTAGACTCTGAGAAGCTCATCTGCAGAAACCAGCACGGTTTTAGGAAACAGCGGCCATGCGAGACACAGATGGCTCTCTTTGTGCATGATATACAACAGGCTCTATATACCGGCTCCCAGGTTGATGCCATATTTCTTGACTTTCGAAAGGCGTTCGACTCAGTTACGCGCTGTCGCTTGCTCCAAAAAGTGCGCGCTTACGGCCTATCCGGTGACATATACGGTGGGATAGATAGTTTTCTAACAGACAGGGAGCAGTACGTCGTCCTGAACGGGGTGACAAACAGAAACAAGCGTAACTTCAGGAGTGCCCCAGGGCAGCGTAATAGGTCCGCTGCTTTTTACGATTTACATAAACGATCTGGTTGATGGTATTGACAGCGGCCTTAGACTGTTTGCCGATGATGCTGTAGTCTACAGGAAAGTAGTATCACACGAAAGTTGTGAACAAATCAATGAGAATTTGCAGAAAATGAATGCGTGCTGTAATGACTGGCAGTTATCTCTCAATATTAGTAAGTGTAACCTACTGCGTATAGCAAAGCGAAAATCTTTATTAATGTACGAGTACAAAATAAATGCCCAGTCTTTGGAAGCGATAACGGTCAAGTGTGACTATTCGAAATGATCTCGAATGGAATGATCAGATTACACAAGTAACGGGTAAGGCGAACTCTAGATTGCGGTTTATTGGTAGAATCCTGAAGCGATGCAGTCCTTCAACAAAGGAAATAGCTTACAATACGTTAGTTTGTCCAGTCTTGAAGTATTGTTCGCCTGTGTGGGACCCTTACCAGTTGGGTCTGATTCAAGAGATTGAGAAGGTCCAAAGAAGAGCGGCAAGATTCGTGACATTTAGCCATCGTCAGAGCGTTACAAATCTCAAAGAAAGTTTGTGGGACACACTTGCAGATAGACGGAGCACTAAACAGAAGGGGCTTCTCACTAAATTCCGAAATCCGATCTTCACCGGGGATGTAGAGCATATATTATTACCACCAACTTTCAGATCTCGCAATGATCACCATTCAAAGATAAGGCAAACTAGAGCTCGTACTGAGGCGTTGAGAAAGTCGTTTTTCCCTCGCGCGATCCGCGAGTGGAACAGGGAGGGGGGGGGGGGGGGGGGGGGTAAATATGACTTTGGCGCGAATTGTGCCCTCCGCCACGCACCGCTTGATGGCTAGCGTAGTATATATGTAGATGCAGGTGTAGATTTATGGAATATAATCGAGAGGTCAGTTAGTGACCAAAATCCTGCACCGGAAACAGTTCCGTAACTACGGAAGGCTATAGAGACAACATAGCTCAGTATTTCTACTGTGACTTCTAACGTCTTGTGGAGCTCATGCCACGTCGAACTGCTGCACCACGCCGGGCAAAATTAGGCCCCACACAGTACTAAGAGATATCCCATGAGTTCTCTCACATTAAAGTATGTCTGCCTCTAAGTGTCTTTCAGATCTGTTACATGTCTTTGGGATATTTTCAGTGATACGAATTCTGCAATTCCGTTTGCAAGGCTACGTAATTGTCAAACTGGGTAGACGAAGACTGTCTCGCTTCAAAGCTGTTTGAGGGTGCTTTCACCTAGTTGAATGTTGAGTCTGGGCAGCTTCATAAACAGTCCAAAGAATTTTATCTTCCAAAACACATTTGCTTAAACTTCATAAGACCAGTTGACAGTAAAGGCAGTTGTTGTTGTCGTCTTCAGCTCGAAGACTGGCTTGATGCCGCTCTCCATGTTATATAGTATATCTAGCGCAAGCCTCTCTGAAAAGATGTTGTAATACACGTCCATTTGAATTTACTTATTATATACATGCTTAGTCTGCCTCTACAATCTCACCCATCCTCTTCCCCACTTCCCCTCCCCCCCCCCCCCCCCCCCCCACGCCTCCACACACACACACACACACACACACACACACACACACACACACACACACAGACAAACACACACACACTCTTCTCGTGGAATTAGCACGTTTACCACGTATTAGCAAGTAATCCAGTAACGTCATAAGTTAGCCGATGCCGACTTCACTTACGTTCACTCCAAATGAGGAGCATCGTCTCGAAGCCCATTAAATGCACCCGAGATCAAAATACAGTTTTATGGGTTTTCACGCCAATTGTGGTATGCTCTTTAACGCTGTTGAATCAGATGGGGCCATATCGTATCCTTTCCTGTGGTAATTTAATGCTGAAAAACATGAATCGGATCAAATCGTACTATGTCCACCACAGCCGACGGTTCGAAACGTTCAACACTTGTCTCCCGGCCTGCGTTATCAATTCGCTCGTTTGTGAGCTGTTCCCCCTTTTTTCATCTTACAACTTCCACTGTGGTGTTAATTACATGACTGTGCATTTTGCATCACCGTGCAGGGCTATTTACCCTACGAGAGCGATCGAAAGGAAGTAGAATAAGAATTAGAGCTGCAGCGTGAGAAAGTAGCTCATTAAGTAATGACACCTGACGTATTTTGCGACTGATCGTTTTCCGCGAAATTTATACTGTCGGTGCATTGATGTGGTATGCATGTGGGAAAGATTGCATAAGTGCATGTTTTTTTTTTTTACGTTGATTGGGCTTTACTACCTGTAGTTAAGACATAAGAAGACTTATTTCGTTTAAGGCACTTCAACCGACAACCACATCAAAATAATTTTGAGTCGCCTTGTTATCACAAAGAAGGCAGATTTAAATGTGAAAGCATCGCAGTATTTTACTTGGTGAAAGCAAAAAAAAATTTTTTTTGGCGTACCAAATGAAGTGAAACAACATCAGAGACTCAGTTACATAAAAATAAAAATTAAAAAGTGAAATTATATGAAAACATGATTCGATCAAGGCGCATTTTGTTGAGTGAAGTGGTTCAAAACGTATTAAGTGAAATTTAAAAATTAAAATTGCGCATTTATGCGTTGAGAAATGGTTTAAGTCCTGACTTATTCTGGAACACAATCTAAATAGCTAGGTCCTGCCGTTGAGAATGTTGTTGACATATTTCATTTTGTTAGGAAGTGAGACGTTATGATCTGTGCACCCAATATGATCTGAAACGATGCTCCTCAAATAAAATCCACAATAATAACTCAACATCGTGCATTAACTAAATGAAATACTTTACCTCCGTGTTTCACAAGGCTTTATTATTTTTATGCGACCTAGGTGTCGGGCTTTAAACGCATTTTCCACTACACAACTGGTTCCAATGACATCCACCATGCAAAGATAAACACATGAAAACTTCTTACTCTTTCATTTCTCAACTTAAACTCTACAATTTATCTCTGTTGACTATTTTGACAAAATTGCATATGAATCGTACAACCTCATGACATTCATTAGGATAACATTTGCTTTGAGATAAAACCTATACTCGAATAGAGCTATATGCACAGATGAAACTATTTGTGTGATTACCTGTTTAAGAAAGGAATCAGCAAGTTTCTGTTCCTAATACAAGTTCCAACATTATCTACAGGTCGGTCATAGGGCCTGGAGATGGTTTAATGTAGCGCTGAAACTGGTTGCTCAAATGAAATTGGAAATTTATGGCTAAATGTGTTCTGATTCGACATTTTATATTGAACAGCCGAGGTCCCTCAACCATCTGTATGAATATGGGATTACAGACACTTATCTGAAAAGGGTGAATAATTGGTTTTGAGACTGCTCGTTAAGTAGTAAATTAGGGGATGCACACATCTGTTTTTCTTCTAATATTTCTAATTGAGTGAGCTTTGCTCCCTTTCCCTCTATGTGTAGGACTTTGGTTCTGGATTACACAGTGTTCAGCAAAGAATGAATGTGGCTTTTTTAATCATCTTATGTGGTGTACTCTGAACCTAGCCTACACTGATCGCCCAGTCTGTCCTACTGAAGCACTACTTATAAGCCCCACTTTCCATGATGACAGGTTGTTTATGCTACCTTATGCCTGGCGAACATCGAAAAACCAGGGAAGCCCTGTGACATTAAAATGTTACTATTTCTTTTAGAAACTTTACCTATAAAAGGGAAACTGCACAACATAGTTAAACTAAAAATGACATAGTGTTTAGTCACAGAATAGACGTTATCCTAATTAATGTCGTAAGGTTGTGCAATACAATTGTAACTTTGTCATAACAGTCAACAGAGGCAACTTTTATAGTTTAAGTTGAGAAGCGATACATTAATAAGTTGACAGGCGTTTATCTTTACATGGTTGACATCTTTGGATTCAGTTTCGTGCTAGAAAATGGTCATACATTTCGACAACTAGATTCTACGAAAATAATAAAGTTTTGTGAGACAAGGTAAAATGTATGTCGTTTAGTTAATACAAAATACAATCTTACGCAGAGAACCCATAGTTGACTTGATTAAAATAATACTACTTAGATTTAGAATATTTTTCAGAAGTGTTCCATTATTGTTTCACCAAGCAATTCTTTTCAGTGTATAAAATTATTAATTGTTCCAATTGAGGGGACAGGTCTAGAAACATTGTAATACAAAGGGAATTATTTACAAATATTCTACAAAGGAGGACAATTCCCCAAAATCGGAACAATGCTGTAACTGATCTGCTTTACACGATATCAGACCTATAAGCTTTAAAAAAGCTATTTATATGCTAACTTGCTTTCCGTAACGCACAGTATACTCACTGAAATTATTGTTGATTGCATAAAAAAATATGAATCGCCTTCGTTTTGTCCTGTCTGCCTCTGTTGGATATAAGTTTCAACGAATGGAAGAACTTATTCGTAAAAGACTCTCGGTGAAAGCAAATTGTAATAATTCTAAAATAATGTACCATCAACACATCCAAACAAAGGTATAGGTAACTAGTTGAAGAGTGCTTGTTTTTGCGGTGGTTGGAGACAACGTTTGCATGGACAGTAAAAGAAATAAACGACTTCATAAAAATGGCCAGAAGTCCTTTTGGCAAACTAAAAAATTTCAAAAATAAACTTCCAGTGTGTCTGAAACAACAAGTAAGCGTATAACACCGGTTTTGACGTTTGGCAGTGAGAGACGAATGGGGAAATCAGTGGTTCAGTGTGCAATGTAGATATGGTTGTTGGAAATTACTAGCAGAGGAAGCATTCTGGAAGACTGGAAGTCGTAGAACATGCAGCAAGGAGAATGACAGATGGGCCAAGGTATTTTGCTGTATTACAAGAAATTAAAAAAAAAATCGAGGTGGCTACTTAATGGAAGTAGGCTAGATGACTCTTAGGATGAGCGTTATCCAGCAGCAGATATCGAACAGTGTTTGTTGATGGTGACGTCGTTTTTAGGATTTATAAACCTTCCATGGTGCGAGCTGTAAAGGGGAATATCTTACAGTTTCTCCTGTAACCCATAAAAACAGCGTTTAGGTCAGTTTAAGTAGCTGCTCTTTGTGCCCATGACCATAAGCGGCAAGTATATACAATGGCTATAAATTAACGGGACTACTGCTGTAAAACGTTTTATTTCAAAAACATGCATGTTTAGTTATTGTTGCCTTCAATATGCTCCTGTCTTTCCCTTCAATGCTCCGTGCAAATTTCCAGTGATGGAACCAGTGTTGGAAACCTTCCTCCGTTAGCTCCTTGATGACGCCTGCCGTTTTTCTTTCATTGCTTCAACGGACTGAAATCTTCACCCAGGGGAATAGACAAAAGTCACATGGTGCTTGGTCAGGAAAATAAGGTGGGATGCTGTACTTCGCTGGAAACCTCTTAACAAACAATGCGGTATGAGCCGGTGTGCTGCCTTGATGTAGAAGCCATGACCAAGAAACCAAGGTAGTAATGCAGGTTAATAGTCTGACCGTCAGGAACCCAGAAAACACACACAATTCCATGAACATCGAAAAAACAATCATAATCATTTTGAATCTTGAGCTTTTTTTTTTTGCTCTCTGTGAAGTTGGGCTCTTCCAACGCATGGATTGGCCCTTAGTTTCTGGATCATAACTAAAAAACGAAGATTCGTGACATATTACCACTCTCCAAAGAAGTTAGGACCATTTTCAATGGTATTGAAAGTGACGGCACAAACATTTTCACGAAATTCTTTTAGTTAGATCATATTAAATTGCTTACGTAAAATTTGCCTTTTGCATTCTTTGTCAATTTTATAATTTCAGGAATCGACTGAATACTCAACCGACGGTCGGATCGAATAATATTACCTACTTCTTCCATATGTTCATCCGCATTTGATTTTGAAGGGCCTCACGGGAGTGAGTGATCTTCAACGTCTTCTCGCCGACCTTGGAAGCGCCTGAACCACTCACACACTCGCGTACGTGATAAACAACCTTCGCCATACTCTTTTTTTAGTAAAAGACAGATTTCAATTGTAATTTTCCAAGTTTCATGTGAAACGACAATTCGTCGCACTATTATTATACTTATCATACACTGAAGAGCCAAAGAAACTGGTACACCTGCCTAATATCCTGTAGGGTCCCCGCGAGCACACAGAAGTGCCGCAGCAAGTCGTGGCATGGACTCGACTAATGTTTGAAGCAGTGCTGGAGGGAAATTACACTATGAATCCTGCAGGGCTGTCCATAAATGCGTAAGAGTACGAGGGGGTGGAGATAAATTCTGAACAGCATTTTGCAAGGCGTCCCAAAAAATGTTCGTGTCTGGGGGGATTGGTGGCCAGCGGAAGTGTTTAAACTCAGAAGAGTGTTCCTGGAGCCACTCTGTAGCAATTCTGTACTTGTGGAGTGTCCTACTAGAGTTGCCGAAGTCCGTCGGAACGCACAGTGGGCGTGAATGGTTGCAGGTGATTAGACAGTATGCTTACGTACGTGTAATATGTCACAGTCGTATCTAGACATATCAGGGGTCCCATATCAAACCAACTGCACACGCCCCACATCATTACAGAGGCTCTACCATCTTAAACAGCCCCCCCCCCCCCTGGCATGCAGGGTCCATGGTTTCATGAAGTTGTCTCCATACCCGTACACGTCCATGCTCTCGATAAAATTTGGAACAAGACTCAGGTAACACGTTCCAGTCACCAACAGTGCAATGTCGGTGTTGACGGGCCCAAGCGAGGCGTAAAGCTTTGTGTCGCGCAGTCATCAAGGGTACATGAGTGGTCCTTTGGCTCCCAAAGCCCATATCGATGATGTTTCGTTGAATGGTTCGTACGCTGACACTTGATGGCCCAGCATTGAGATCTGCAGCAACTGGCGGAAGGATGCATTTCTGTCACGTTGAACGATTCTCTTCAGTCGTCGCTGGTCCCGTTCTTGCAGGATCTTTTTCCGGCCGCAGCAGTGTCGGAGATTTGATGTTTTACCGGACTCCTGATATTCACGGTACACTCGTGAAATGGACATAGGGAAAATCCCCTCTTCATCGGTACCTCGAAGATGCTGTGTCCCATCGCTCGTGCGCCGACTATAACATCACGTTCAAATTCACTTAAATCTTGATAACCTGCCATTGTAGCAGCAGTAGCCGATCTAACAACTGCGCCAGACGCTTGTTGTCTTATATAGGCGTTGCTGAACGCAGCGCCGTATTCTGGCTGTTTACATATCTGTATTTGAATACGCACGACTATACCAGTTTCTTTAGCGCTTCAGTGTATATCCGGCTAAACAAAAGAACGGCTCTTACACAAACGATGGCCACGGCCACAGTGATTTGTCTACAGGCACCAACGAACCGCTTGCAAATGAGAAGGCTTCACACTTCACAGTTTTGGTCGCTCATCTTTCGCGTATGCTTACTTACTCTGTTACAGCATCAGTCTCGTTATTTAATAACCACTCATATTCTTGAAGCGGTATCGGTATTAGGAAAACACCTTTGACGTTTTGGGGATTCTGAAATGAGGTACGGAAGAACTAACTCGTTTCGTACTCACAGAATTCCGCTAAGCACTCTATTTTTTTTAAACTGAGGTGCCACACGTTTGTCGCAAGGAAGTGCGGGCTTATAGAGGCGAATGTTGACTCAGTTCATATCAGCCGAATACACTGATACAAAAGGATTACATCTACGTGTTTTATCATTATATGGAGTCCTACGCCGCTGAATTAATATGGGATATGGAAGACGAAGAACGAAGTGCTCGGATTAAAAAGTGCACAACACAAGGATGTAGTCTTTCGTTTCTGCTTTCAGTCTCTATCTCGAATAAACAATGATGGAAATAAAATAAAGGCTCAATAGCGGACTTAAAATTCAGGGTGAAAGAGTACCAATTTTATTTAATCGTATGGCTAGGGCCCCCCGTCGGGCAGACCTTTCGCTGAGTGCCGGTCGTTCAATTTGACGCCACTTCGGCGACCTGCAGTCGATGAGGACGATAGGATGATGAAGAGGACAGCATAACACCCACTCCCTGGGCGGGGAAAATTCCCCCACCCAGCCGGGAATCGAACCCGGGCCCAGAGGATTGACAATCCGTCATGCTGACCATTTTTTTTTTAAATCTCATTTTGTTCTATATTGTTCGTTGACTTTGTTCGTTGCGGACGTCCGATGACACTCGTTCAGGTTGTTCGTTGATCCGTTCACTCAGTTTTTTTTTTATTACAGAGGGTAGCTAAACCTTCTGACCGAACACGCTGAGCTACCGTGCCGGCAACCTCATTTTGTTCGCTTTTGTTCGTTGAATCTGCTCGGGGCGGACGTCTTAAGACATCTGTTTAAGTTCGTTGTTGATCGATTAACTCAGTTTTTTTTATTACAGAGGGCAGGTTATTGATTGTTGTGTTTGGTCGTTGCGGACGTCGCAAGACATCCTGTTCAAGTTCGGTGGTTCATCCTTCCACTCAGTCTTTTTATTACAGAGGCCAACCGGCTCTCTGACCGAACACGTTGATTTACCGTGCCGGCGCCATAGTACCAATCATACGATTCGATGATGACATTGTTACCCTCAGCGAAAGGGAAGAAGAATTACAGGACCTATTGGAAGGAATGAACAGATTACGGATTGAAACCATAGCGGAGAAAGACGGAAGAAAAGGAGTAGCAGAACGAGAACAGCAATTAACGTAACGTAAAGATGACCACGAAGTAAACGTAGTTACGGAATTCTATTATCCTGGAAGCAACATAGCACTCGACGGACGGAAATAGAAGGACATAACAAGCGGGTTAACACAGGTAAAAAAGGGCAATTCTGGTCAAGAGAAGGCTGCTAGTAGAAAACGTGGTCTTAAGCTGAGGAAGGTATTGTGAAAATGTGCTTTTGAGGCACAATATTGTACTGTAGTGACTCGTGGCGTGTGGGGACAACGGAAAAGAAGAGAACCGAAGCGTTTGAGATGTAGTGCTACAGAAGGATGTTGAATATTAGGTTGACTGATAAGGGATGAGGTTATCCGCGGAATCGACGAAGAATGATATACTGACAGAAAGATGTGATAGGGTGACAGGACATACGGTAAGACATTAGGGACTAACTTCCATGGTACGAGAGGAAACTGTAGAGGGTAAAAACTGTAGGGGAAGACAGAGACTAAAACTTCCAAGAAATAATTGAGGACGTTAGGTAGAAATGTTAATATGAGATGAAGAGGTTGGCAAAAGAGAGGAATTTGTGGCGGGCCTAATCGAACCAGTCAGAAGACTGGTGGGCCCACAAGAAGAAAGGATGTAGTGTGGCATTATTGTAGAGTGAGGCACCTAGGCTGGAGTGTAGGTAGCTTGCGCTTACATGAATCCATGATGACACACTCACATACACACTGAAACACAAACACAAAACCTCTAGTCACAGACCTTCATTAGTACTACTTCTGTCTTACCACTCGACTCATCTGTCCGCAGGCGCCCATATTCAGACTGGCGTGTACTGTTAGAGAGGAAGCAGAATATTCATTGACATCAGCAGTGTAACATGTTTGCTGCCACTGTCCGTTCTATAATCAATTTACTTGTTTCTCGTGGCCTTCAACGGCCAGCTGTAGGGTTAGAACGTTAGATGTATCCAAGCAGTGCAACCAAGGACGAGAGCAGTAATTGGGAAAGCCCTCTTAACGCTAAGTACTGAGCTGTAACGTCCGAGCGCCATGCAGCGCCTCTGGTGACCGTCAGCTGTACTAAGCACAGCGGCCGCCCGGGGCCGCGTCAGTTGCTCTGTAACCTTCGATGAAAGCGGTCGCGGGCGCCGGGGACAAGTCGCATGTAGGGCGCACCGGAAGTGCTGGTTTTTTATCGACAGCCACACCCACTTGTTGCGTCGCGTTGCAGTGCGTTTATGTTTCAGTGTGAGCCAAGTGTAGCAGCTTCGAGACGTATTGCTCCTGCGAACTGCTTTTGAATACGTGTTCAACAACATGCATGTTTTACTGGATATTTTTGTGTATGTCTTAGCTCAGCTGCTGGCTGTACATGACAGCAGGTGAGCCCAAGACTTCTGCTCAGCGGTAGAGGAAATCACCTGCAAGAAATGGTGTAAATTCGGCAAATTACTTGTAGACAAGCTGGGAGGAACGTGTTGAAGTGATCCGGTGCCTGTGCGTTCAGTGTGCTTCGTTCGTGTGATAGTAGTGACCTTCGTATCTATTGATTTTTTATTTCCGAGTATTCACTTGCAAGTTCCGTCAGATGTGCTCGGCTTATTAGCAACTCAGTAGTACATGTGACCTGGCTGTGTGTAGACTGTCAGCTGTCGTTTGACGTTACGTACCTGTTTACATGCGAGCATATTATTTACGCAGCTAGTAGATCTCAAGTCTGTGAATAGTTACTAGCGCTGTTGTTTGCACAGAACTAGGTAATAACCCGAAACAAGACATAGACGAAGAGGAAGTCTCTTGGCAATTGAATTAGCGCCGTATCTCTGAAGAACAATTGACTGTTCTTGCGTTTAAGAGTAACGGTAAAAATAAGATGAAAAATTTTGCTACTCTTGAGGGGAAGTTGTAACGGTGTGCAGCTGGGTGACACCATACCGTTGGAGTGATGCCTTTTCCGAGTACACTTTACAAAATAGTGTTCTCTCATAATGGAACTGCGGCGAACTGAGGATTGCGGACGACATCTTTAATGACAATGGCACACGATGACCAGACGAGAGACCCGGAAGAGCGAGGGAACGCGTTTTCGAAGGCCGACGCGTTCTCGCTGTCCTCGTTCGGCTCCAACAGCAGTGAGGAGGGCAGCCTGGTGACAGATGGGGAAGACGAGGAGGACAAGGGCGGACACGTCAACCTGGTGATGAGCGAGCTGCTCAACCAGCCGCCGCCCTCCAGCGTCAACATCACCAACTCGTCGGATGTCCGCATCGGTCCGAGCCTCAACTACAATGGCCCCGTCACCATTAACCAGTTCCTCAACTTGCAGCAGCAGGGTGCGCTTGGAGCCGAAGACATTCCTCTGCCGCTGGATGTAACAGGTAACTAGCAAGCAATCTGCTCATGTGAGGGGTGAAACGAAACTTTGTGCATAGGTAGGTGCCTGCCAAAGGAAATATGTCACTGGTGGTATAGTCTGTCTGTAAACTCAAGAGCGAGCAGCGCTTTTGGTGGGGGAAGTGGCCTTTCCCGGAAGAACCCTGCCACTGGCCTACAGGGCCACCCAAAATCAGTTGCCCGTTACCTGTCTAGCGGTGTAGCTCGGCGTGCAGTGATATACGTCGTTTCTGTTCGTGGGATCTTGGTTGCCAGTGTCAGTCAGTTGACTTTGTGTACTCACTGATATACTTCAGTATCCGGAAGTGATGGATAATCTTCCTGCATTGCAAAAAATGTGCAGAATACGAAGAAGCGGAAGTATTTGCGAAGTAACGAGCGTTAGATCGTCTCTAACGTTATTACAGCGTGTGTTAAGGAGGCAACACAAAAAGAACTGTTGGCTAATATTACCAGTCCCAATCAAAGGCTGCAGTTCATGCAAACGTCAGCCTCCCCCAATAGGATGCATAAGGAACGAACGCGAAAACAAGGCGCATGGTTTATTGGAATCGCCGCGAAGGAAAACTAATAATTTAGGGTGGGAGCCCATCGTTATAGCCCAGTTTCACAAAATCGGTCATTCGACAAACGATGGAGGACTTTTACATAAACCAAAAAATAGTACCCACGTTACGGAAATTACTTACTGCAGTGAAACAAAAAATACATTTTCCTTCAAAGAAAGATGTTTTACACAAGACAATGCGTGAAATGGATGCAAATACTTTTCAGACATGTTTACGAAGACAGTGACAAAAAATGCAGTGCGAATCGAACTAATACAACAGACGAAATTATAAATTTCCGGTTACTTTTTAAACACTCTTCGTGTTGCAAGAATTGTTACGTTTCAATGCAGCCCTTCAAAGAAAACTTTTACCTTTTAGTAAAAACACAAAGTAAGAACAAGCCTTAAATTCTACAGATTGATTGCACTATACCTGGTTCGTCTTATGAACAGAGGAACATAGAACCGAATGCCTATTCAGGTGAATGTATGTTTGTAGTAGAATCCTGACTTCCGTTAATATTATTATATGTTAATATTATTTACTGTATAGTGTTTTGTTTCGAAGAAGCTATCGTCTTTTGTTTTCCTTATACTCTTAACGCATTTGTCTAAAAATAAACGCAGCCGGGACGTATCTGTACACGGCGTCGCCACAGATTTAAAGCGGGCGCCGCGGCAGGGCCGGTACTACGTTGTGAAACAGCCTGTAGAAGCGCCCTGTGACGTAGCAAGGTAGGCAGAGTGGGGACTCGCTCGCTCGCTCTTCAGTTTACCGACAGACTATAGGGCTAGCGCCGTTTCGTATTTTGTTAATAACTAGCGAATCCGGCAATGCTTCGCAATTGCTAAATATCTATTGGAATTGCATATACATCCTAAATTCATTGCCTCCCCCCCTCTCTCTCGGCCAACCTTCTCATCCGTTCCCACTCTCCCCCATCTCTCTGTGGGTAACCTCCTCCTCCCCTCCCCCCCCCCCCCCCTCTCACCATCTCCTGCTTCGTCCACTCTACATCCATTTCCGTCTGAGATTTCAGTAGAGTATCGTGTAAAAATGTAAATCCGTCGAATTCTTCCGAGATTTTTGGTAGCAACATTTTTTCTTGATAAATTGGTATATGTAATACATTACAGAAAATATATAGCCAATGTCCCTCCGAATCTTCACTAGAGTGTAGTGTAAAAACTGAAAGAAAATAAGTCAAGAACTTTCCGTGATTTGTGGTAACTACCCCCTTTCCATTTTGTAAAAACTGAAAGAAAATAAGTCAAGAACTTTCCGTGATTTGTGGTAACTACCCCCTTTCCATTTATATATTAAATAGTACCTACATTTATATATATCCGGCCGGAGTGGCCATGCGGTTCTAGGCGCTACAGTCTGGAACCGAGCGACCGCTACAGTCGCAGGTTCGAATCCTGCCTCGGGCATGGATGTGTGTGATGTCCTTATGTTAGTTAGGTTTAATTAGTTCTAAGTTCTAGGCGACTGATGACCTCAGAAGATAAGTCGCTTAGTGCTCAGAGCCATTTGAACCATATATATATATATATATATATATATATATATATATATATATATATATATATATATATATATTGTTGTGGTCTTCAGTCCAGAGACTGGTTTGATGCAGCCCTCCATGCTATCCTATCATGTGCAAGCTTCTTCACCTCCAAGTAACTATTGCACCCTATATTCTTCTGAATATGCTTAGTGTATTCATCCCTTGCTCTCCCTCTCCAATTATATCCTCCACGCTGACCTCCAATACTAAATTGCCTCAGAACATGTCTTATCGACTGACCCCTTTTCCTAGTTAAGTTGTGCCACAAACTCCTCTTCTCCCCAATTCTATTCAATACCTCCTCATTAGTTACGTGATCTACCCATCTAATCTTCATCATTCTTCTGTAGCACCGCTTCTATTCTCTTCTTGTCTAATCTATTTATCGTCCATGTTTTACAAAAGATGGCTCTGAGCATTATGGGACTTAACATCTATCAGCCCCCTAGAACTCAGAATTACGTAAACCTAACTAACCTAAGGACATCACACACATCCATGCCCGAGGCAGGATTCGAACCTGTGACCGTAGCAGTCGCGCAGTTCCGGACTGAGCGCCTAGAACCGCTAGACCACCGCGGCCGGCCCGTGTTTTACACCCATACATGGCTACACACCACACAAATATTTCTAGAAAAGACTTCCTCACACTTAAATCTATACTTGACGTAAACAATTTTTTTTTCTTTGGAAACGCTTTTCTTGCCATTGCCAGTCCACATTTTATATCCTCTCTACTTCGACCATCATCAGTTATTTTGCTTCCCAAATAGCGAAACTCACTGACTACGTCAAATGTCTTATTTCATAATCTGATTCCCTCAGCGTCACCCGATTTAATTAGACTACAGTCCAGTATCCTCATTTTGCTTTTATTGATGTTCATCTTATATCCTCCTTTGAAGACACTGCCCATTCCATTCAACTGCTCTTCCCGGTCCTTTGCTGTCTCTGACAGAATTACAGTGTCATCGGCAAACCTCAAAGTTTTTATTTCTTCTCCATTGATTGTAATTCCTACTCAAGATTTTTCTTTAGTTTCCTTTACTGCTTGCTCAATATATAGATTGAAAATTGAATAAAATCTGGGATAGGCTACAACCCTGTATCACTCCCTTCCCAACCACTGCTTCCCTTTCATGTCCCTCGACTCTTATAAATGCCATCTGGTTTCTGTACAAATTGTAAACAGCCTTTCGCTCCCTATATTTGACCGCTGCCATCTTCAGAATTTGAAACAGTATATATTACATGTATTAATAAACTGTATAGCCTATAACCGTGCGAACGCTAGGTAGAGCGTCGTGTAAAAATATGTACTAAGTCTGTCAATAACTTTTCGAGATTTTAGGTAACGACTTATCTCCGAAACTATTTTTTTTCTTATGAAAACATGTGACAGCAAATTGTCAATGTGAACGCATTTTTTTAAGTTTCGTTTTTCATACCAAAAATACCATTACCATTAACAGTTAAGAAAACACACACACACACACACACACACACACACACACACACACACACACACACACACACGCACCACGCACGCCAACGAAATTGGCAAAGCTGTTCTCAAGTAATGATCTTACATACATGCGACAAGTGTCGTTTATTTATGTAGGTTGTCCATTTTGATCACACTTTATTATTGAGCTCACAACATCACCGATTCCAGCTTTCTACCATCATTAGATCTGTTTAAGAAATCTAAACAAAAACAGGAATGTAACAATAATAGGTCCAACTTGGTTGGAGACGAAGTCTACAGAAAACCATCTAGCAGCATGCAATAAAGATAACATGGGTACCGCAGTAACATACCATTAGGAGCATTCTAAAACAAGTACCAATGTGAAATACTTTTTTTGTACACACAATCAGTCCCGGTTCGGGAACATTTTGAACACAAGTGGTTTATCATTTGGTGCCTACCCTTATCCCTACTCTCCCTCGTACACTTTCAACCTTGTCAGTTTTCGCTACTAGTTTTGATACGCTCTGTATAAATATGTTGTGAGCCCTTCTCAGCTTGGCTACTAATTGTGGTTCGCCCTTTACAGAAATCTTATTCTCGCGGCACCTCCGGCCTCCCTCCAGCTTGTGTCGCGTGGGTCTTGAACCGGCCCTACACAGAAGTAGACGAACAAGCGCTAGCAATGGCGTGAGGGGGTCCTGTTCTTATGTACGCACGAGTTACAGCCGAAAGAGAGCATTAGCGATTAGGTTACGGAAGTTCCCAGCGTCACGTACCGAGTAGCTGAAGTTTCTTCTTGCCACATTCACAAATATACTGAAGAACAGTTCGGTTTTTACCCCAGCTGTTACACAATCGCTGTTGTTTACGCCACGATCAGCTGATTTCGGGACTGACCATTTTTAAGCGCGTACTCTTACCATTCCACGTTGTCACCAATATTTTATTCCATATACGAGTAACTAATAAGTGTACCAAATTTGATTTAAATTGCTCCACCGTTTCAGGATGCCCTTTTTATCAGTGCTTTGCACGCGTATGTGCATGTCAAATATAGTTCACACATATTTAACATATTTCACACGTATTTGTACATATATTACACCTGTAACTCTAGCGACTCTCACCTTGCAGTTTCATTTTCACGCGACTAAATGTTTATGACGTCACATCTCCTGAAATGTGTGTCGTAGGATGATATATTTTTGTAGGTACATTCAGCGGCATATGTGGATACTGTCTGAGAAACATGTTGCGAATAGAATTAGTACCGATGAAGTAATAAATTTAAACGACATGCGGCAGTTTTTCATGCATCTGTTTATGACGTCCTAATATTGTGAATAGGAAAGTTGCTACTCACCAGATAGCTGAGATGCTGAGTCGCAGATAGGCACAACAAAACGACCGTCACAAAAAAAAAAAAAAAAAAAAAAAAAAAAATTAGCTTTCGGCCAATAAGGCATTCATCAGAATTAGACATCGACCACACACATACTCACTCACGCAAATGCAACACACACACACACACACACACACACACACACACACACACACACACACGACCGCAGTCTCACGCAGCTCAGGCCACACTCAGCCGAAAGCTATTATTTGTGACAGTCTGTTTGTTGTGCCTCTCTGCGACTCAGCATCTCTGCTATGTGATGAGTAGCAATTTTTCTTTTCACAGTATTGTTACATTCCATCCTGCATTTTCCATTGTTTGTTTATGACATCATATCTTCTTAACTAATTTATTTTGCTGGTACATTCAGCTGTATATGTGGACACTGCCTGAAAAATGTTTCTGGAATACAGTTTCTAGTAAAGAAATAATAAATTAATCAGTCATGTTTCATGGGGTAATTTTACTGCAAGAAAAGCGAAAATGTAAGAGATAAAACTTCTTGTCTTAATCGTGTTATGCAGGTTGTCAGCGAGAAAAAGTTTCGTGAAGTTTATTGCAAGTCGCTAAGTATGGATATTAACACGTCGTGGGCTAAACTTCTTTACACCCCACTCCTTCGATTCTTACCCCCACAACAATTCTATCCAAACAGTAGATGATATGTGTACCAAGTTTGATACATCCATACATTTTTATAATAGGTATGGATTTACACCGTCACCATTGATGGGGTGAGGAATAGAATTGTCCTTCAATAGTTTAAGATATGATTTCGTTGTTATTAATTAAAATGGTTCCTGAAGGGTATCTAATAGTAAAACATAAGATTATAATAGAAATATAGCAACAATATCCATACTTAAAATCAGAATAAAATGAATAAAAGTGGTATACAGCCTACCTATAGAAACCCTTTCAGGTCACAAAATAAATAAAATAAGAAATTGTGTGAAAAGTGATAAACGAAACAATAACTGTTCAAACAAAAGCCTCGATGGTCGATAGCGCATTTAGAGGACAGTTCAGCTCTCTGAGGAGTGTTTCCCAGTGGCGCTGCTATCAAGACGGACAGTTATTGACAAATGTTATCGCTGACTCGTATGCAGACAACTTCGACTGTTTCGTACTGTTCTTCCCAGAGAAACACATTATGGGCGTTCAGGGAAAATCTGATGCATGATAAGAAGTGGGTCGCTTTACAAAATAAGGAACAGAAAACGTGATAAGAAGTGCGCCTTCAGCTCACATTGTTCCACAAAATACCCCTGCCATTGCGGGCGCACTCTTCTCTTGCTCTGTCTATGTCTGTTCGCCGGCCAGAGTGGCCGAGCGGTTCTAGGCGCTTCAGTCTGGAACCGCGCGACCGCTACGGTCGCAGGTTCGAATCCTGCCTCGGGCATGGATGTGTGTGATGTCTCTAGGTTAGTTAGGTTTAAGTAGTTCTAAGTTCTAGGGGACAGATGACCTCAGATGTTAAGTCCCATAGTGCTCAGAGCCATTATGTCTGTTCACTCACTTTCATTTCTGCGTGTCTACTATGTTCCTGATTTGGTAAAATCAGATAGCATGATTTTCTCCGTAATTTTCGTAATAAAATTCTAAATACGGGCCTACTGTTGATTAAGTACACATTATTTTTATTTTATTTATTTACATTTAATTTTTTGCTGCTAGTTTCAGGCTCGCCCCATTCTCAATCGTTCTCGTATAAAACTAATACATGAAGACTGAGTCTCAGAATAAAGATACAAATTTTGTTAATTTACATTATAGCAACACTATACTGTCATTAATTTATGCATTACACGTTTCAAGACTTAATCCCTAAGAAAAATAAAATATAGTTTAGGTTCAAAAATGGTTCAAATGGCTCTGAGCACTATGGGACTCAACTGCTGAGGTCATTAGTCCCCTAGAACTTAGAACTAGTTAAACCTAACTAACCTAAGGACATCACAAACGTCCATGCCCGAGGCAGGATTCGAACCTGCGACCGTAGCGGTCTTGCGGTTCCAGACTGCAGCGCCTTTAACCGCACGGCCACTTCGGCCGGCTAGTTTAGGTTACAAATAGCTTGTTAATTTGTAAGGACATCATTTTACCTGATCATAGGAATAAAGCGGATACCTGTATGTGAGTCATTGGACAATGTACAAGGAAGGAAACGAATACTTCTAATTCGAGTACAAACGGTATCCACATGCACTTTCACTGCCACGGGTAATTCAGAACAACAACTTGTCATCAATAAAAGATCGTCTGTAATATCTGTGTGAGGGATTGTTTAAACATGTTAAAAGATCTTTAGTTTATAGCAAATTAGAGAATTTCAGAAAACTGAAGCTGACATAGTTCGCCGCGCGGGATTAGACGTGCGGTCTATGGCGCTGCAGTCATGGACTGTGCCGCTGATCCCGGCGGAGGTTCGAGTCCTCCCTCGGGCATGGGTGTGTGTGTTTGTCCTCAGGATAATTTAGGTTAACTAGTGTGTTAGCTTAGGGGCTGATGACCTTAGCAGTTAAGTCCTATAAGATTTCACACACATCTGAACATCTGACATAGTTCTGTATACACTTCAGTGTATTGCAGTGTAGAGCCACACTAACATTTCGTTCTTAGCGCATTGAGCACTAGAGTGTTACACCACATAATATGTTAACCACGTCGTTTTCAAAACTATGCTGTATTATACTTGATATTAAGCGTAGATATAGCATCAGTTCTGTTTTTCTCACTGTTGCTTCAAATAGACGCCTTGAGACACGTCCTCACGTTAACAGACAAGTCTTGCTCTCAACGACAAATATTTTTTTTTTTTTTTTGTCATCAGTCTACTGATTGGTTTGATGCGGCCCGCCACGAATTCCTTTCCTGTGCTAACCTCTTCATCTCACAGTAGCACTTGCAACCTACGTCCTCAATTATTTGCTTGACGTATTTCAATCTCTGTCTTCCTCTACAGTTTTTGCCCTCTACAGCTCCCTCTAGTATCATGGAAGTCATTCCCTCATGTCTTAGCAGATGTCCTATCATCCTGTCCCTTCTCCTTATCAGTGTTTTCCACATATTCCTTTCCTCTCCGATTCTGAGTACAACCTCCTCATTCCTTACCTTATCAGTCCACCTAATTTTCAACATTCGTCTATAGCACCACATCTCAAATTCTTCGATTCTCTTCTGTTCCGGTTTTCCCACAGTCCATGTTTCACTACCATACAATGCTGTACTCCAGACGTACATCCTCAGAAATTTCTTCCTCAAATTAAGGCCGGTATCTGATATTAGTAGACTTCTCTTGGCCAGAAATGCCTTTTTTGCCATAGCGAGTCTGCTTTTGATGTCCTCCTTGCTCCGTCCGTCATTGGTTATTTTACTGTCTAGGTAGCAGAATTCCTTAACTTCGTTGACTTCGTGACCATCAATCCTGATGTTAAGTTTCTCGCTGTTATCATTTCTACTACTTCTCATTACCTTCGTCTTTCTCCGATTTACTCTCAAACCATACTGTGTACTCATTAGACTGTTCATTCCGTTCAGCAGAACATTTAATTCTTCTTCACTTTCGCTCAGGATAGCAATGTCATAAGCGAATCGTATCATTGATATCCTTTCACCTTGTATTTTAATTCCACTCCTGAACCTTTCTTTTATTTCCATCATTGCTTCCTCGATGTACAGATTGAAGAGTAGTGGCGAAAGGCTACAGCCTTGTCTTACACCCTTCTTAATACGGGCACTTCGTTCTTGATCGTCCACTCTTATTATTCCCTCTTGGTTGTTGTACATATTGTATATGACCCGTCTCTTCCTATAGCTTACCCCTACTTTTTTCAGAATCTCGAACAGCTTGCACCATTTTATATTGTCGAACGCTTTTTACAGGTCGACAAATCCTGTGCAAGTGTCTTGATTTTTCTTTAGCCTTGCTTCCATTATTAGCCGTAACATCAGAATTGCCTCTCTCGTCCCTTTACTTTTCCTAAAGCCAAACTGATCGTCACCTAGCGCATTCTCAATTTTCTTTTCCATTCTTCTGTATATTATAATGACACAATTATTTAAATTTTATGATTTATAGTTATTATAACTTGGCAGTTTTACTACCGCCAACGGCCTTGCCGCAGTGGTAACACCGGTTCCCGTCAGATCACCGAAGTTAAGCGCTTCCAGGCTGGGCTAGCTCTTAGATGGATGACCATCCGATCTGCCGAGCGCTGATGGCAAGCGGCGTGCAGTCAGCCCTTGTGAGGCCAACTGAGGAGCTACTTGATTGAGAAGTAGCGGCTTCGGTCTCCGAAACTGACATACGGCCGGGAGAGCGGTGTGCTGACCACATGCTCCTCCATATCCGCATCCAGTGAGGCCTGTGGGCTAAGGATGACACGGTGGCCGGTCGGAGTTTAGTTTTTCAGTTTTACTACCGCCTGTTTTATTCGTATCACGATGTAAAAGCATTTCGTAGTAGACTATGTAGTTATTCGTAACTTAAAACTACATTTTTCTATAGTGTACTGTGTAAATTAATGGCAGTATAGAGTTGTTATAATGTAATTTAACGAAGTTTTCATCATTAAGCTGGTTGTGAGACTCTCTATCTATTGCGGCAGCGTGTTGAAAAGTAATGCCTCTGAATTTCTTATGTGAACACTCTTAAAGCTTTTCACCTAAAACAGAATGTTAATAACATTCTACATATTTATTCTTCATGTCAACATATTTACACCTCAATATAGTCACTCTGGTGACGAAAACATTTCTCCCAACGAGGGAGAAGTTTGTTCATACCGTCACTGTAGAATGTTTGACTTTGTGACAGAGTCACACCCGAATCTCTGCTTGCACCGCTACTTCGCTATCAAAGTGAATTCCTCGAGGTTGTAGCTTAAGGGGGGACGTAGATGAAAAACATACACTATTTCAAAAATACAGCAAATCCACAGTTTTGGAGATATGGCAATGAAATTTTGTACCACGCTTTACATGAAAGTAACACATTTACATATAAAATCGTTTGATTATATATATTCAACTTTTTTTGAATGAAATTTGAAGTTTTATTTTGAAAATATAATGCCTGTTTCTTTTTCTCAGAAAGTATTCAAGAGATTTCTACAAAAATTTCTCTGTTTAATCTCTTTGTGTGTTGTAAGCTTCCCTCACGAGGTCTTTGGAATAGGTCAAATAAGAGAATTTTCATAATTTTTTTAATTATATTTGCACAAGTACAATTTTAAGTTCATGCAAAATTCCAAGCACTTTACCCCATATCTTAGCTTGCAATCAGAATTTCAAAATTTGCTCTTCAGACACCGTTTATTAGGTTTACAGAAATATGTATAGAAAATTTCATAATTCTAGTATTCATAGAATCTGAGGAAAAGGTACATAAACTTTAAAAAACAAACTTTTCAGGAAACGCAATTTAAAGTTCAATCTAACTTTTCTTCAGAAGGCACCACCTTTCGTCTTTCCCTCCAAGACTTCTCTTCTGGTTTCTTGTTGTCTGTCTTCTTTCCTTTACCAGGTCTTCAACTGACTTTTCAACTGCAGAGACGCGCTGTAAATCTATTTTTCTCTGGATGTCTTGTGTAAAATTACCCATCTTGAAGCACATTCTTTCTAATACCTTCATCCTCCCGACGTTCCCATTATTAAATTCAATAACTGCATCATATGTTTCAAAAAATGGTTCGAATGGCTCTGAGCACTATGGGATTTAACATATATGGTCATCAGTCCCCTAGAACTTAGAACTACTTAAACCTAACTAACCTAAGGACAGCACACAACACCCAGCCATCACGAGGCAGAGAAAATCCCTGACCCCGCCGGGAATCGAACCCGGGAACCCGGGCGTGGGAAGCGAGAACGCTACCGCACGACCACGAGATGCAGGCATCATATGTTTCAATTATGACAACTGTAGCAGATGCAAATGTGTTTTTACGGCATCGTTTCCATATGGGTGGAGATTCGTTTGGATTTTGGGTTTTGCCATGAACACAATTTTTGAGAAGTGCAGGATCGACCGGAAAGTGGGCTTGGCGGTCTCCTAGACGTATCCCGCACACGTTTCAAAAATGGCTCTGAGCACTATGGGACTCAACTGCTGAGGTCATTAGTCCCCTAGAACTTAGAACTAGTTAAACCTAACTAACCTAAGGACATCACAAACATCCATGCCCGAGGCAGGATTCGAACCTGCGACCGTAACGGTCTTGCGGTTCCAGACTGCAGCGCCTTTAACCGCACGGCCACTTCGGCCGGCCCGCACACGTTTGGTTGAAAGTAATAGACAGAATCGATGTTCACTGGGCTGTTATTGAAGTGCTGCTTCACTACGTGGACGTGGCAGGGAAGCCGCGTCACACTTTTAATTAATTTTCAGGCACTTCGTATGCGATTTCAACATTCAAACTTTGCGAACTTATTGCCCATGAGTTGTACTAACAAATATAAATAAATCGAAAGTTGACATTTTTAGTCAATTTCATCAACGTCCTCCCTGAAGTTCTGGGAACAGATGAAAATCAATTGCCGCCAAGCTGAGACTGTTTGGAGGGTGACCGTTGACAGTGGACTCGGGGCGTCGGAGTCTATGCAGATGTCGCAGCACTCGCATGTGGTCTGCCGATGTCACGCTAAAAGAGAGAGTGGTCCGTGCTTTTCGAATTCGAAACTCGATTACCGCACTCTGTTTCTCACGCACTGATGTAGTTCCGTTACGCACCGCCATGTGATACGTTAGAACTGGGAGCCCGCTAGCGGCAGAGGGTTGCAACTTGCGTCATCAAAGGGGGAAGTCGACTGAGCAATATGCGTGGCGTGTAATACGCCACCAGATATTGAGAACAGAATAAAAAATTCGGAGGCATTACTTTTCAGCACACCCTCGTATTTTTTTGTAGAAGTGATTGAGACTGGGGCTGTGACCCCCAAACTAGGCGCGAAAAAAATAAATAAATGAAATTTTAATATAGAAAAACCCGCCAGGGTAGCCGAGAGCGCTAATGCGCTGCTTCCTGGACTACGGTAGGCGCGCCGGCCCCAGATCGAATCAGCCCGGCGGATTAACGACGACGGTCGGTACGCCGGCCAGCCTGGATGTGGTTTTTAGGCGGTTTTCCACATCCCGCTAGGTGAATACTGGGCTGGTCCCCAAGTCCCGCCTCAGTTACACTGCTCACAGACATTTGAAAATGTTCACACTATTTCGTGACTTACACTAGACACAGACAGCTGGGGTACACTACTTCCATCCTGGGGGGTTCGGGGTGGTGACAGGAAGGGAATCCAGCCATCCTCTGCAATTAACACTGCCAAATCCGTAATAACAGAGCCGACCCCGCGTTGGAGCGGGACAAAGGCCCCAAGAAAGAAAGGAGGAAATTTTAATATAGAAAATGGTGGATATTTTATTTCCAAAGCAGAGTGGTGCAGTATAATACTTTAATTTAATTAATCGTAGTCAGATGCTCTTTCAATCACCACAATCGTCAATTTAACCTAATGGAGGACAATCATGTGCATCAGCAGGCTGTTAATGGTGCAAAGTGTACTCTATCTGTATTTTGATTATTTTTGAAAAATTATTTGGCGCAATAGCTGTTTGTCACTTCTTTATTCAAATGGTTCAAATGGCTCCAAGTACTATGGGACTTAACATCTGAGGTCATCAGTCCCCTAGACTTAGAACTAAGTACAACATCTGACATGTGCAGGAATATACATAACGAATGCATGAGTACAGGTGGTAGACGCATGGTTGGCAACATATGGAAGTTTGGTTATGGCCGTGGTGAGTCGTGCTCGGATAGCCAAATGGTAAGGCAACCGTTCGTGATAAGCAGGAAATCCGGGTTCGAGTCCCAGTACTGTACAATTTTTCATTGTCGTCATTCTTTTCTACAGCTGACGGTTGTCCTTATTCGCAGTTGTCAATTCATGTAATGTATTACATCATTACTTATCTACTACATGATCAAAAGTATCCGGACACCCCCAAAAACATACGTTTTTCATATTAGGTGCAGTGTTCCGCCATCTACTGCCAGGTACACCATATCAGCGACCTCAGTAGTCATTACACATCGTGAGAGAGCAGGGAGCGCTCCGAGGAACTGACGAACTTCGAACGTGGTCAGGTGATTGGGTGTCACTTGGGTCATACGCCTGTACGCGAGATTTCCACACTCCTAAACATCCCTAGGTCCACTGTTTCCGATGTGATAGTGAAGTGGAAACGTGAACGGACACGTACAGCACAAAAACGTACAGGTCGACCTGCTCTATTGACTGACAGAGACCACTGACAGTTGAAGAGGGTCATAATGTCTAAAAGGGAGACATCTATCCAGACCAATGAAACATTTGAAACTGCATCAGGATGCAACTACTATGACATTTAGGAGGGACGTGAGAAAACTTGGATTTCATGGTCGAGCGGCTGCTCATAAGCCACATATCATGCCGGAAATGCTAAACGACGCCTCTCGTAAATTCAGGTAACTACAGGGACTGAGGCGGGAATGGTCCACGATTTCCCGCATCAAATTCCACTTTTTTTCCCGCATCAAATTCCACTTTTTTTTTTTAACCGAAATTGGATGAGAAAAAGAAGTGTGAGTGCGAGTGGAACAGGGAATTTTATCTATGCTTTATACATCTAGAAAAGGCATATGACCGGGTTTCTAGGAGTTATTGTCTGTTCTACGAGATTATGGCATAGCAGGCAAACTTTTACAAGCAATTAAAGGTCTTTACATAGATAGTGAGGCAGCAGGTAGAGTTGACGGTAAATTGAGTTCATGGTTCAGAGTAGTTTCAGGGGTAAGACAAGGCTGCAACCTGTCTCCACTGTTTTTCATATTATTTATGGATCATATGTTGGTTCAAGTGGTTCAAATGGGTCTGAGCACTATGGGACTTAACTTCTGAGGTCATCAGTCGGCTAGAACGTAGAACTACTTAAACCTAACTAATCTAAGGACATCACACACAGCCATGCCCGAGGCAGGATTCGAACCTGCGACCGTAGCGGTCACGCGGTTCCAGACTTAAGCGCCTAGAACCGCACAAGGCCGCCACAAGGCCGGCGATCATATGTTGAAAACAATAGACTGGCTGGGTGAGATTAAGATATGTGAACACAAAATAGGCAGTCTCGCATATGCGGATGACTTAGTTGTGATGGCATATTCGATTGAAAGTTTGCAAAGTAATATTTCAGAGCTAGATCAGAAATGCAAGGACTATGCTATGAAGATTAGCATCTCCAAAACGAAAGTAATGTCGGTGGGATAGAGATATAAACGGATTGAGTGTCAAATAGGAGGAACAAAGAACAGGTGGACGGTTTCAAGTACTTCGGATGCATATTCTCACAGGATGGCAACATAGTGAATGAACTGGAAGCGAGGTGTAGCAAAGCTAATGCAGTGAGCGCTCAGCTACGATCTACTCTCTTCTGCAAGAAGGAAGTCAGTACCAAGACTAAGTTATCTGTGCACCGTTCAATCTTTCGACCAACTTTGTTGTATGGGAGCGAAAGCTGGGTGGATTCAGGTTACCTTATCAATAATGTTGAGGTTACGGATATGAAAGTAGCTAGGATGATTGCAGGCACTAGTACATGGGAACAATGGCAGGAGGGTGTCCACAATGAGGAAATCAAAGAAAAACTGGGAGTGAACTCTATAGATGTAGCAGTCAGGGCGAACAGGCTTAGATGGTGGGGTCATGTTACACGCATGTGAGAAGCAAGGTTACCCAAGAGACTCATGGGTTCAGCAGTAGAGGGTAGGAGGAGTCGGGGTAGACCGAGGAGAAGATACCTGGATTCGGTTAAGAATGATTTTGAAGTAATAGGCTTAACATCAGAAGAGGCACCAATGTTAGCACTGAATAGGGGATCATGGAGGAATTTTATAAGGGGGACTATGCTCTAGACTGAACGCTGAAAGACATAACCAGTCTTAAATGATGATGATGAAAGAAGTGTTACATTACTTATTGGAATCCCCCTAGTATCTCACGAATTAACTGTTCTACTGGTCTCCGCAGAGGAATTGCGGCCCTATGTTTGTCCAATATGTCGTGGAACTGATACACTCTCAACTACAAAACTTATGCTTTTCGTCAAATAGAGTATGTGTTTTATGGAATTAATTAATTAGGTACTGCCGATACACTAATTTAGTGGTAGTGAAACACGACGGGGCGCCTGCCATTTCATTCTGAGGAACCTTCCGTTGTGCATCTCGATGTTGTGGCTATGTTTGGATGCACTGCCATCACTTTCTGTTAGCATGTATTAGAATTGTGGCCTATTCAGAGGCAATCAGTTTTTCCAACAGTCTTAGCCTTGCATTGATAGTTGTTCACGACTTTCCTTCCAAAGAGAATAATATCTGCCTCTGGAATGCCTTATGGAAACAGTCTGAACTCGAGGACCTTTCATCGTAAAGTGGACTAGTTTTGATTTTTTCTGGGGTACAGCTTCACAGTCTTCATGAGTAAAAAGCCCTTCCTCCTATTTTACTCTTTCTTTCATGAATACTTGAGTTCTACTTGCCAGTATCACATACAGTGCGTGAATGAGTCGTTATTACCTTGAATTAACAAGATTCATTTTGTATTCGACGCTGATCTGTGCACATATGTCACCTTTCTTTGTATCCAAATCCAAGTCGTCAAATGTATCGCCACAGAATGTAACTGTCAATGTTTGTTACCTTGCAAACTGATGACGATAGAGTTCAAAAATCTCACAGCTTCAGCTGTATCGTGTCAAGATTAGTAACTCCAAGTTCACCCACCAAAGCTAGCGTTACCTGCGAGGATAGCTGATGTAAGAAAGGCCACATTCATCGCGCCTCTTTTCTGGTCATTATGGTTTTGATGTGACACCTATCATAACAATTTAAGAAATAAAGACACACACACACACACACACACACACACACACACACACACACATACATACACACGCGCGCGCGCGCACGCAAGCACGCACGCACAGCTTATTTAAATCTGCAGTAATAAAACCGAAATTCTGTAATATCGCCTTTGAGAACTATTCTGTCGCCAGGTGGTATATTCCTGTTGCTGGTTCTTCCGTTCGCCACACTTAAAAAATTATATGCAAAGTCAGACCGCTACCTGTGGCTTGCAGATTTGGGTGAAACTGCGCATAGGAGCGTGCTTTTGCCAAAGTGATCGCCACATATTTCACCTTTCGGTCTGTGAGAAAAATAGACATATTTGTCAATCAATGATGAATGGAAGCACTTGCCACAAACAATGCGGGCTACATCGTCTATTTACATCAGATGGTGGAGCAAAGTCTTGCGGTTCTTTTTCTTTTGTTGTTCTGTTTAACGAAATGTTCCGTCCGAACGCTTCTGAAATGCATAAAATTAAGTAAGAGTTATGAAATAATGCAGCACACGTTTTATGTGAAGTATAAATTCTCATTCTTGTAATACACAATTATACACTACCCTAAATACTACACTGCTGGCCATTAAAATTGCTACGCCAAGAAGAAATACAGATGATAAACGGGTATTCATTGGACAAATATATTATACTAGAACTGACATGTGATTACATTTTGACGCAATTTGGGTGCATAGCTCCTGAGAAATCAGTACCCAGGACAACCACCTCTGGCTGTAATAACGGCCTTTATACGCCTGGGCATTGCGTAAAACATAGCTTGGATGGCGTATACAGGTAGAGCTGCCCATGCAGCTTCAACACGATACCACAGTTCATCAAGAGTAGTGACTGGCGTGTTGTGACAAACCAGTTGCTCGGCCACCATTGACCAGACGTTTTCAATTGGTGAGAGATCTGGAGAATGAGCTGGCCAGGGCAGCAGTCGAACATTTTATATATACAGAAAGGCCCGTACAGGACCTACAACATGCGGTCGTGCATTACCCTACTGAAATGTAGGGTTTCACAGGGATCGAATGAAGGGTAGTGCCACGTGTCGTAACACATCTTAAATGTAACGTCCACTGTTCAAAGTGCCGTCAATGCGAACAAGGGGTGACCGAGACGTGTAACCAATGGCAACCCATACCATCACGCCGGGTGATACGCAAGTATGGCGATGACGAATACACGCTTCCAACGTGCGTTCACCGCGATATCGCCAAACACGGATGCGACCATCATGATGCTGTAAACAGAACCTGGATTCATACGAAAAAGTGACGTTTTGCCATTCGTGCACCCAGGTTCGTCGTTGAGTACACCATCGCAGGCGCCCTGTCTGTGATGCAGCGTCAAGGGTAATCGCAGCCACGGTCTCCAGCAAACGTCCTCGAACTGTTCGTGCAGATGGTTGTTGCCTTGCAAACGTCCCCATCTGTTGACTCAGGGATCGAGACGTGGCTGCACGATCCGTTACAGCCATGCGGATAAGATGACTGTCGTCTCGACTGCTAGTGATACGAGGCCGTTGGGATCCAGCACGGCGTTCCGTATTACCCTCCTAAGCCCACCGATTCCATATTCTGGTAACGGTCATTGGATCTCGACCAACGCGAGCAGCGATGTCGCGATACGATAAACCGCAATCGCGATAGGCTACAATGCGACCTTTATCAAAGTCATAAAAGTGATGGTACGCATTTCTCTTCCTTATACGAGGCATCACAACAACGTTTCACCAGGCAACGCCGGTCAACGGCTGTTTGTGTATGAGAAATCGGTTGGAAACTTTCCTCGTGTTAAAGCACGATGTAGGTGTCGCCACCGGCGCCAGCCTTGTGTGAATGCTCTGAAAAGCAAACCATTTGCTTATCACAGCATCTTGTTCCTGTCGGTTAAATTTCGCTTCTGTAGCACGTCATCTTCGTGGTGAAGCAATTTTAATGGCCAGTAGTGTAGTTCCAACTGAAACAGAAGATTATTGCTTGTTGTTATTTGTTCAAATGTGAGTGAATTCCTAAGGGACCAAACTGATGAGGGATTGGTCCCTAGACTTACAAACTACATAAAGTAACTTATGCTAAGAACAACATACACACCCATGGCCGAGGGAGGACTCGAAACTCCGGCGGGTGGGGCCGCGCAATCCGTGACATGGCGTCTCTAACCTCGCGGCCACTACGTGCGGCCATTAACTGATGTCTAATCGTTGATGAAACGCAGCCGTGCTCAAAATATTAAAACTATTTCTAATACACTGTCTGTCAGAAAAATGAAGCAGATAGCAAAGGACGAGGAAACGAAACTTGGCGGGTTGAGATTGTATATATCGGGTGATCAAAAAGTCAGTATAAATTTGAAATCTTGATAAACCACGGAATAATGTAGATAGAGAGGTAACAATTGACACACATGCTTGGAATGACATGGTGTTTTATTACAATAAAAAAAAACAAATTTCACAAAATGTCCGACAGATGACGCTGGGCAGCACAACTGCTACCGTGACGGGTGAGAGGTACGCTGGTATGTTACAGGATCGCATCATCCCCAGCCTGGCTCATAAACACCTGCTGGAACGTACAATGTTTATGCAGCATGGCGCTCCACCCCATATTGCTAGACGCGTGAAGATCTCTTGCGCGCGTCGTTTGGTGATGATCGTGTGCTCAGCCGCCACTTTCGTCATGCTTGGCATGACCTCAGTCCGTGCGATTATTGGCTTTGGGGTTACCTGAAGCCGCAAGTGTATCATGATCGACCGACATCTCTAGGGATGCTGAAGGACAACATCCGACGCCAATGCCTCACCATAACTCCGGACATGCTTTACAGTCTGTTCACAACATTATTCCTCGACTACAGCTATTGTTGAGGAATGATGGTGGACATATTGAGCATTTCCTGTGAAGAACATCGTCTTTGCTTTGTCTTACTTTGTTATGCTAATTATTGCTATTCCGATCAGATGAAGCGCCATCTGTCGGACATTTTTTGAAGTTTTGTATTTTTTTGGTTCTAATAAAACCCCATGTCCTTCCAAGCATGTGTGTCAATTTGTACCTCTCTATCTACATTATTCCGTGATTTATTCAGTTTTCAAATTTATACAGACTTTTTGATCACCCGGTACTTTAATTTTCGTGCTTACAGAATGGCCTGGATGCATGCACTCATTATTGGAAAGGGTGGCTCTCCTGAATCAGGCCCACAACCTTTGTAACTGACCTATGACGTCCCGGATACTGGCAGTTAACACCCGAGCCGCTCCAACAAACTTTCTGTCTGGGATAGATCTGGGGGTGTTTCTGGCCACAGGAGTACCTCAACATCACGCAGACAGTTCACTGAGCCACGTGCCACATGTGAACGAGCAGTGTTCTATTGAAAACTGGCGCCACAATACTGACGCATGAGAGATAGTACACCAGAACCGATGGTGTCCTTGACGTATTGTTACCGAGTGAGGTGGCACAGTGGTTAGCTCTGTGCACTCGCATTCGGGAGGACGACGGCTCAAACCCGCGCCCGGCCATCCTGATTTAGGTTTTCCGTGATTTCCCTAAATCGCTTTAGGCAAATGACGGGAAGGTTCTTTTGAAAGGGCACGGCCGACTTCCTTCCCAATCCTTCTCCAATCCGATGGGACCGATGACCACGTTGTTTGGTCCCCTTCCCCAAATGAAGCAACCAACCTATCAACCAACTTATTGCCAGATGGAGATTTTCACTCTGCAGCGGAGTGTGCGCTGATATGAAACTTCCTGTCAGATTAAAACTGTGTGCCGGACCGAGACTCGAACTCGGGACCTTTGCCTTTCGCGGGCAAGTGCTCTACCGAATGAGCTACCCAAGCACGACTCACGCCCCGTCCTCACAGCTTTACTTCTACCAGTACCTCGTCTCGCAGGAGAGCTTCTGTAAGGTTTGGAAGGTAGGAGATGAGGTACTGGTAAAGCAAAACTGTGAGGACGGGGCGTGAGTCGTGCTTGCGCAGCTCAGTCGGTAGAGCACTTGCTCGCGAAAGGCAAAGGTCCCGAGTTCGAGTCTCGGTCCGGAACACAGTTTTAATCTGCCAGGAAGTTTCAAACCAACTTATTGTTGTGCTGCCAGAGTTTCTTCAGTCCACCACCAGCCATGCTCTGAAGCCATACCCGATAGCTCCCCACACCAAAACACCAGGAGTAAGACCGCAGTGCCTCTCCAAAACAGAATCTGACCCCCTGATTGGATTGAAGAGTTCCTAGACAATAGAACGCAGCATGTCATTCTCAATGGAGAGAAGTCTTCCAAAGTAAGAGTGATTTCAAGTGTGCCGCAGGGGAGTGTCGTAGGGCCATTGCTATTCACAATATACATAAATGACCTGGTGGATGACATCGGAAGTTCACTGAGGCTTTTTGAGGATGATGCTGTGGTATATCGAGAGGTTGTAACAATGGAAAATTGTACTGAAATGCAGGAGGATGCAGGGAATGGCAATTGAATCTCAATGTAGACAAGTGTAATGTGCTGCGAATACAAAGAAAGAAAGATCCTTTATCATTTAGCTACAATATAGCAGGTCAGCAACTGGAAGCAGTTAATTCCATAAATTATATGGGAGTAGGCATTAGCAGTGATTTAAAATGGAATGATCATTTAAAGTTGATCGACGGTAAAGCAGATGCCAGACTGAGATTAATTGGAAGAATCCTAAGGAAATGCAATCCGAAAACAAAGGAAGTAGGTTACAGTACACTTGTTCACCCACTGCTTGAATATTGCTCACCAGTGTGGGATCCGTACCAGATAGGGTTGATAGAAGAGATAGAGAAGATCCAACGGAGAGCAGCGCTCTTTCAAGAGAGACGCTCAGTAGCTCGGTACGGGTTTTTGTTGAAGTTTCGAGAACATACCTTCACCGAAGAGTCAAGCAGTATGTTGCTCCCTCCTACGTATATCTCGCGAAGAGACCATGAGGATAAAATCAGAGAGATTAGAGCCCACACAGAGGCATACCGACAATCTTTCTTTCCACGAACAGTACGAGACTGGAATAGAAGGGAGAACCGATAGAGGTACTCAAAGTACCCTCCGCCACATACCGTGAGGTGGCTTTACAGAGTATGGATGTAGATGTAGATGTAGACAATACTGCTCTCTGGTGATAACGAATCACACATATCTGCCGACTGTGTGTACGTGTTCGAAGTTCCACTGACTTGCGACCACATCTTCTGAGCATTTTTTGTCAGGAAGCGTATTTGCAGACTTTTTTATGTCAAGAAACTACATTATACACAAGAAAAATATTTGTTCAAAATCATCACGCGTAAAGCAGTATCATAAAGCGTTTAACATTCATCCACGGGACGGATTAGACGAATGCTTGAAATAGTCATCAACACAGAAAACTTCTACGTCGATTCACTCTGAAACCACGCAGTGTCCAGTCAGAATATGAAAGAGAGATAAATTATTTTTAAAATAACGACCAACTAGGGTGAAATTTCAAAATCTATGGCGTGCAACTGGAAAAGTATCCGCAGATGTCACCAAGGGGTTCTCGAAAAAGTGCACAAGACTTTTTATAGTGTTGCGTAAGTAACAGCATAGGTAATTGTTTTTATTCACCTGGTAATTGATTATGAACGTGTATTATGAAGCTCGGTTTGTGCTTTTACGAAGTGGTCTCCTATATCCTGACACTGGTTCCACTCTTTTCCTTACTTTCATATCTGCGTTGATCTGTGATGTCATGCAAGTAAGTCTCTGTTCGTAGAAGCCAGTCACGTCACACTTCCGTTACACGCAAAGCCGGAGTAAGTGTATAACAAACCACCACAATAGTATGTTCTCTTGCTCATTTAGTACGTGAAATAGGCAGCCATAAAAAATTGTTGTTGTTGTTGTTGTTGTTGTGGTCTTCAGTCCTGAGACTGGTTTGATGCAGTTCTCCATGCTACTCTATCCTGTGCAAGCTTCTTCATCTCCCAGTACCTACTGCAGCCTACATCCTTCTGAATCTGCTTAGTGTATTGATCTCTTGGTCTCCCTCTACGATTTTTACCCTCCGCGCTGCCCTACAATACTAAATTGGTGATCCCTCGATGTCTCAGAACATGTCCTACCAACCGATCCCTTCTTCTAGTCAAGTTGTGCCACAAGCTCCTCTTCTCCCCAATTCTATTCAATACCTCGTCATTAGTTATCTGATCCACCCATCTAATCTTCAGCATTCTTCTGTAGCCCCACTTTTCTCTTCTTGTCTAAACTATTTATCGTCCATGTTTCACTTCCATACATGGCTACACTCCAAACAAATACTTTCAGAAACGACTTCCTGACTTCTAAATCTATACTAGATGTTAACAAATTTTTTTTCTTCAGAATCTCTTTCTTTGCCATTGCCAGTCTACATTTTATGTCCTTTCTACTTCGACCATCATCAGTTATTTTGCTCCCAAATAGCAAAACTCATCTGCTACTTTAATTGTCTCATTTCCTAATCTAATTCCCTGAGCATCACCTCATTTAATTCGACTACTTTTGTCGGTGTTCATCTTGTATCCTTCTTTCAAGATACTGCCCGTTTCGTTCAACTGCTCTTCCAGTTTCTTTCCTGTCTCTGTGAGAATTGCAATGTCATCGGAAAACTTCAAAGTTTCTATTTCTTCTCCATAGATTTTAATTCGTTCTCCAAATTTTTCTTTTGTTTCCTTTACTGCTTGCTCAATATACAGATTGAACAACATCGGAGATAAGCTATAACCCTGTCTCACTCCCTTCTGAACCACTGCTTCCCTTTCGTGCCCCTCGACTCTTAAAACTGCCATCTGCTTTCTAAATGGCTCTGAGCACTATGGGACTTAACACCTGAGGTCATCAGTCCCCTAGAACTTAGAACTACTTAAACCTAACTAACCCAAGGACGTCACACACAGCCATGCCGGAGGCAGAATTCGAACCTGCGACCGTAGCGGTCTCGCGTTTCCAGACTGAAGCGCCTAGAACCGCACGGCAACACCGGCCGGCTCATCTGGTTTCTGTACAAACAGTAAGTAGCCTTTCGCTCTCTTTGTTTTACCGCTGCCACCGTCAGAATTTGAAAGAGACTATTCCAGTCAACACTGTCAAAAGCTTTCTCTAAGTCTACAAATGCTAGAAACGTAGGTTTGCCTTTCCTTAATCTGTCTTCTAAGATAAGTCGTAGGGTCAGTATGGCCTCACGTGTTCCAACATTTCTACCAAATGCAAACTGATCTTCCCCGGAGTCGGCTTCTACAAGTTTTTCCATTCGTCTGTATGGGATTCGTGTTAGTATTTTGCAGCTATGACTTATTAAACTGATAGTTCGGTAATTTTCACACCCGTCAACATTTGCTTTCTTTGGGATTGGAATTATTATGTTCTTATTGAAGTCTGAGGGTATTTCGCCTCCTACTGCAAATTTTCCTGTTCCTATCCCGTTAAATACCTGCGCAATGGCGGGTTTTTAGGTATTTTCTTGAAAGAAAATCACCTAACTGCAGTCTCTTTTTTCCTTTCCCTGAGCGCTGAGGGGTTGGGGGGTGGGGGTTATGGGCCCCCTTAGCTGATTCGGATTCGAAGAGCATCATAAAGCTTCTCCTCAAGCAAGCTGCCCCACAAGTGTTGGAACTGGTCTTTGGTATCGTGAGTGTTGTCGCCGGAACAGAGCTCAAACCCGAATTGGTTGGGTTGGGTTTGGTTGGGTTGTTTCGGGGAGGAGACCAGATAGCGAGGTCATTGGTCTCATCGGATTAGGGAATGACAGGGAAGGAAGTCGGCCGTGCCCTTTCAAAGGAACCATCCCGGCATTTGCCTGGAGCGATTTAGGGAAATCACGGAACACCTAAATCAGAATGGCCGGACGCGGGATTGAACCGTCGTCCTCCCGAATGCGAGTCCAGTGTGCTAGCCACTGCGCCACCTCGCTCGGTTCCGAATTGGTCCCAGGCATGTTCTGTTGGGTACTGATCAACTTTGCTGGTCACGGGAGTACCTCGACATTACGCAGACAGTTGGTGCAGATATGTGGAGCACGTGGACAAGCACGATACTGTAGCATGAAAGATAACACATCAAGGCGTTAGAGTTCTTTCATTACACTTACCAGTCGTGACCTGGAGGTACACACGACGACTCCCCACACCATGGCGGCAGAAGCAATATAGGTGTGCCTGTACGAGCACCCCAGGTCAAGGCCATACCCGCCGACGATGATGTGGGGCAGTGCAGAGCCGCGATCCGTCGTTGATCTCGGTGTGACACCACTGATCAGCTTTCCATACTTGTCGGTCGCGGCACCGCTTCAAACGCAGCCCGGCTGGTCCCGGCGGAGATTCGAGTCCTCCCTCGGGCATGGGTGGGTGTGTTTGTGCTTAGGATAATTTAGGCTAAGTAGTGTGTAAGCTTAGGGACTGATGACCTTAGCAGTTAAGTCCCTTAAGATTTGACACACATTTGAACAATTTTTTTTTTCTAACGCAGCCGTTTGTGTTGCAATGTTAACGGCAGCCAAGGCATCGGTCGTTAATCCCTCAGTTCGTCTGCTGCTAGACTCCGACCAACGGTGCGGGATTACACAGAATGCTGCACATCGTCCGTTAGGCCTACTTGTTCTCGGTTTGCACACAGATGTGAAGCAGTTACGATTGCATGGTGCACGGTACTGCAATCCTCCCCTATGGTGGTTAGACGTGGTCGGCCGGAACCTTCTAACATTCTGCGTGGTGTCTGTTTGTTCCAAGTTGTGTCTCCCTACCACTTTCGCGCAACGACGCTCTGAGCGTGTTTTTTAGGGAATTGACTAGTTTGAACCTGGGACCTGTTGCTGGTAGGGAGACGCCAGACCACACATGACATGTAGAGTTCAGAAGAGTTCAGTGAGACTAGCGATGATATAACCAAATACTTAATGATTTCAGCGTCAGCTCCACTGCACTCCCTGTAAAAAAATCTTAATACTAACTAAATTTAGTGGATGGGTTTCAAGGCTTTCCTATTTTTAGTTAGCTGGTAAAATAACGTCGAAAAAGCAGTTAAGTTTACCACTGGAAATTTTATTCTACTCACAAAACATTGTTTATAAATTGCACTGTTGATAAAAGGAAATATTTTAATACAGGATGATAAAAACCAACTGCGTTCAACAAAAATGTGAACGAATATTCCCTGAGTGGGTTTCCAAGTTCTACAATGGATCGAAGGATGACCTATGCCATATCACATCTATAATCTAGGTTTAAATTAAGTTTCACAAAAGAGAAAACTATCAAAATAGTCTACAGTGACCCTCAATTACCTTTAATTACTTATCTAACTCTTCGTAAATTACAGTGGCTGATGTGGCTTCTTAATAATTATATAACAGAAAAATCATCGCCTTTCAGATTTTTGCTCCAAGTGGCAAATGTGAACACCATGAGATTTAATTGACGATCGAAACTAGTATTACGTAAAAAGGGGACGTAACAGATGAGACTTCTGCAGTTCTGAGTGAAGCTTTATGCGCGCTTATGCGGCATCGCGTGCTTTCATTACCTTGTCGGTGGTTAGTCAGCGTCAGAGAGCGGCAGTCGGCACAGCTCCACGCATCTCGCCGTCTCGGAAGCAACTCTGTTCTAACTTCTCCTTACTACAATTTACCGAAGTAGGTTTAAAAAAAAAAACTGTCTGGCTGTGTTTTCATCTGACCAATCAGGGTCTCAATGTTAACCTTAAGGTCCGCCTACAAAAATTCTGTCTATCCAATGAGAAACGTTATACTTTTCGTGGTGGGGCAATGTTTTTAAAGTTTGCAACGTAACAGAGACGCGAAAAAGTCTCACGCTGAAACTTGCAGCTGGTGTGGTCCTTTTAGTGTTATCGTAAGATATATACTGTTCTTCTGGAGGGCTCTAGCTTTTAACATTGGCTGGGGGGTGGTCCTGGTGGTTAGCTGGCGACGTGGGTGTCCGTCCCTTATCGTGGGGCCTTCTAGCTTAACACGGTTCTGCTCTCGGCTTCTGTTCTCGTTTCTCCCTTCGGAACTGCGTCTGTCTCACGGTGGGAAGGTATGACATGCATTTAGGCATTCTTGTGTTAGTCTGTGGTATTCCATTAGCTCACTCGTTACTTGTATTACTTTGGTTAATTTAATGTCACGATTTATTCGGAGCTATGTGACATACTACTGGATTTGCTTATCTTGTCAGGGTTTTCATGGAAGGTGTTGGATTTGCCTGACACCTTACAACCATGCCGATGAATATACGTGCCCACACGTTCCCAAGCATTGCACCATAGGCCCACTGTCACATTCGAATGCCCCACAAATCTCAATAAAAAACCACTCAAAAGCCAAGCTCGCATAAAATATTTCTTTATTTACGACAACCAGTTTCAACAGTATTTGCTGTCATCTTCAGGTCTTAAATATCTTTCTGTTGTAAAACATGTTCATTTTACGCTGAACCTCACGTACAAAATGTAATGTGGATAAAACTCAGCACATTACAAAAGATTGTCATCGCTAAGATGTTTAAAAACATAAAGCACCGTGTCCAAAAGGCCATGTCCATATACATATCGCTCACAGATCCTTGTTACCTCACTGCTGTCAGCAATATTTATATCGACATGGCCTTTTGGATAAGGTGCTTTACGTTTCTAAATATTTTAGCGATGACAGACTTTTATAATGTCCTAAATTTCATCCACTTGAGATCTTGTGCGTTACATGAACATGTGTTACAACTTAAAAATGTTTAAGGCCTGAAGATTGCAGACAGACTGTTCAAAACCAGTTGTCGTAAATAAAGACATATTTTTGTAACTTATAGATTGCAACAATCAGTCGTCCTTGCTTAAATTTTATTATGCAGATCTAGATTTCAGCTAGAGGCTAAGCATTCTCAATGCACTATTATTTTCGCTCAAAGTATATAAGTCCCTGTTGATCGGGCTTCACCCACAGCTCACTGAAGTATTTTATGTGAGCTTGGCTTTTGAATGCTTTTTAGCAATTAAAACAGATCGCCCTTCAGTACTCTCGAAATGAGAAAATTCAAACAAATCTGGATATTACACGGTGCGACTAACTGGCCAAATGGAGAACCACAGTCCGGCCCCTTGCGAACTTCGTCAGGTGCTGATAACGCTGTCTCACATGCGTACATGGCACCTCCCTGTCCTACACGGCATCAACTTTTGGCGCTGTTCAAGCTGCTTGTATATCCTACCGGGATTGGTAATGACTTTAATGACTAACAACACTGACTAACTAACCCTGGTGGCCGTTTTACGTGTCACAGAGAATTGAAACTCTAAGCATTTGCATACCCTGTGACAGTGTGTACGTGTAAGAAGTTTCATTGACATCCGACCGTGTCTAGTGTGCTTCACATTTTTGTCTGTAATGGTTGGATGGTTGGTTGATTTATTTTGAGGAGGGGACCAGTCAGCGAAGTTATCAGTCCCTTTGGGGAAGGATGGGGAAGGAAATCGTCCTTTCAAATGAATCATTCCGCCATTTGCCTGAAGAAATTTAGAGTAGTCACGAAAAACTTAAATCAGGGTGGCTGGACTCGGTTTGAACCGTCATCCTCCCGAATGTAAGTCAAGTGTGCTTACCACTGCTGTCTGGCAATGAACGAAACTGAACCGTTAATCACTTTCCAGTTTAATAGAATTATGTTTTCGGTATGAAGGCAGTTCAGAAAGAATTTAACCAAGCCTGCGGGCGATTTGATAGGTAAGTTCAAGAGTCCGAGTGCTTATAGTTTTGGCGTCGCGGAAAGCAGTCGTGAAACTTAATGAAGATCTTGTAGACGCGAAAACCAACGCTCAACACTTTCTAATACGACTCCAAGCCAAAAAATTAAAAATTGCTGTGTGTCTAACATCTATCTGAAAAAACTGTACGATGACGTTGAACAGTCTCAGGAATACTTCAAGGCATAGAGCCTACTAAATGGAAAACATAATGTGTTGCCATATCTTGAAATGATTTGCTACCTGCTTGGATTTGCTGATGATTCAGCTGGAGTTTGTTGGAGTGATATCTAAGTCCTCTTCACTCGCAGGTATCCCACCCTGATACTCTGTGCAGCGTGTGCACAGTGCAGTACCAGTAAACGCACTTCCACCGCAAACGGTTTCCGTCTCGCAGTAGGACACGGCTAGCACGCCTGCAGATATCCGGTAGACGTTGGCCTTCCGTGGTGACGAGGCCGGAAACGTGGCAACACGTGTGAAAAATTCCAGAGGACGTGCTCGAGGGCAAAGGGTGAATTAACCGCTCTGTGAATCAGATAGATGCTAGATCCGTGAATAGCGAAGCTACTTAGCGAGTACTGGCGGTCTGCTAGAAGGTTTATCTGTAGGTCTCGAGCGCATTTCCTCTACGTTATACACTACTGGCCATTAAAATTGCTACACCAAGAAGAAATGCAGAAGATAAACGGGTATTCATTGGACAAATATATTATACTCGAACAGACATGTGATTACATTTTCACGCAATTTGGGTGCATAGATCCTGAGAAATCAGTACCCAGAACAACCACCTCTGGCCGTAATAACGGCCTTGATAAGCCTGGGCATTGAGCCAAACAGAGCTTGGATGGCGTGTACAGGTACAGCTGCCCATGCAGCTTCAACGCGATACCACAGTTCATCAAGAATAGTGACTGGCGTATTGTGACGAGCCAGTTGCTCGGCCACCATTGACCAGACGTTTTCAATTGGTGAGAGATCTGGAGAATGTGCTGACCAGGGCAGCAGTCGAACATTTTCTGTATCCAGAAAGGCCCGTATATGACCTGCAACATGCGGTCATGCATTGTCCTGCTGAAATGTAGGGTTTCACAGGGATCGAATGAAGGGTAGTGCCACGGGTCGTAACACATCTGAAATGTAACGTCCACTGTTCAAAGTGTCGTCAATGCGAACGAGAGGTGACCGAGACGTGTAACCAATGGCTCCCCATACCATCACGCTAGGTGATACGCCAGTATGGCGATGACAAATACACGCTTCTAATGTGCGTTCACCGCGATGTCGCCAAATACGGATGCGACCATCATGATGCTGTAAACAGAAACTGGATTCATCCGAAAAAAATGACGTTTTTCCATTCGTGCACCCAGGTTCGTCGTTGAGTCTGTGATGCAGCGTCAAGGGTAACCGCAGCCACCGTCTCCGAGCTGATAGTCCATACTGCTGCAAACGTTGTCGAACTGTTCGTGCAGATGGTTGTTGTCTTGCAAATGTCCCCATCTGTTGACTCAGGGATCGAGACGTGGCTGCACGATCCGTTACAGCCATGCGGATAAGATGCCTGTCATCTCGACTGCTAGTGATACGAGGCCGTTGGGATCCAGCACGGCGTTCCGTATAACCCTCCAGAACCCACCGATTCCGTATTCTGCTAACGGTCATTGGATCTCGTCCAACGCGAGCAGCAATGTCGTGATGCGATAAACCGCAATCGCGATAGGCTACAATCCGACCTTTATCAAAGTCGTAAACGCGATGGTACGCATTTCTGCTCCTTACACGCGGCATCACAACAACGTTTCACCAGGCAACGCCGGTCAACTGCTGTATGTGTATGAGAAATCGGTTGGAAACTTTCCTCATGTCAGCACGTTGTAGGTGTCGCCACCGGCGCCAACCTTGTGTGAATGCTCTGAAAAGCTAATCATTTGCTTATCACAGCATCTTCTTCCTGTCGGTTAAATTTCGCGTCTGTAGCACGTCATCTGCGTGGTGTAGCAATTTTAATGGCCAGTAGTGTAGGTGCACCTGCCCTGTTCTCGCACGTCTCGCTGTGTTATGTCGCCGATAAAACGCAACGTTTCGATCATCATGTAGACCAGCGGAAAAATTCTCCCATCGGAGCACATAAAAGGCGAATATGATACTGATTATTAAAAGACTCTGACTGCAAACTGGGGCACTAGGTGGCTCTGGCTCACTCTATCTTTCTCAGTACCTTTAAAAATTTTCCAAAAAAATTTGGGATACGAGTATATTGGTGCTCTTTTTAACGTCCAACTCACCTCCCCCTCCCGCAGTCTCCCCTGACTGTAACTCTCTCACACCCACGTGCCCATCGCTGTTAAAAAGTCGCTCATACCCATCCACTCCCACTTGCCCATTCACAGTCACTCACTCATCCCAGCTCATTGTCTCATTATCTCTGTCTCTCTCTGTGTCACTGCCACTGTCTCCTGCCTACAGCCACAGTCTCGTTCGTTCTGTCCCAATACTCACTGTCATTGTCTGCCTCTTGCTCTCTCCTACTACTGTTAACTCATTCCTTCTGACTGTTGCTATCTCTTCTCAGTATCACTATCACTCTCTTTTTCGTTGTCTTTGTCATAGACTCTGTCTCATCATTGGCTACCACCCACTTACACTTTTTCTTCCTCTTTATGCCTCTCCCAATGACACTCCTTCACTCTTGTCCTAGCACTGTTCTGTCACTGTTATCTATGTTCCACTGCCATTGTGTCCCTGTCTTTCTCTCACACTGCGATCATCTCCTTCGCTCTTTCTATATCACAATCACTATTTTCCAGTATTTATTACTGTCGCATCTCTTTCACACCATCTCTGTCACCTTCTTTCGCAGCATAGGAAAGCGGGAATATACAGTGTGTTTATAAATGAATATCGGTGTTTTAACGCTTTATAATATTTATTATAGTAAACTTACAGTTATAAATGATACGCCAAATGAAAGAGCAACTCAAACAGTTTTACCAAGAACCTTATATATGTTCAATGTGAGCACCACTTGTCACACGGCACACATCAAGTCTACAGCCAAGTTCTTCCCAAACGTTGATAAGTGTGTCTTCAGTGATTGCAGCAACAGCTGCTTCATACAGGTTTCTTAAATCAGGGAGGTCTGCTGGTAGCGGAGGCTCGTACACACGATCCTTGATGAAGCTCCAAAGGAAAAAATCGCATGGCCTTAGGCCGGGTGAACGTGGAGGCCATGCAAAGCAAGCCCTGTCATTAGGCCCCTTGCGGCCTATCCAGCGCTTGGGAAGAACTCGGCTATAGACTCGATGTGTGCCGTGTGACAAGTGGTGCTCACATTGAACATTTATAAGGTTCTTGGTAAAACTGTGAGTTGCTCTTTCATTTGACATATCATTTTTAACTGTAAGTTTAATGTAATAAATATTATAAAGCGTTAAAACCCCGATATTCATTTATAAACACCCTGTATTTTCATGCCAAAATTTTTGAACGTACAATGAGGCAACTGGTACTCCCCTTTCCGGTCAGAGTCCTTAAACACAAAGAGCATATTCGCCTTTTTTGTGCTCCGATAGGAGCATCTTTCTGGACCTGAATAAAATTTTGATATTTTACTTACGTGAATTTGAAATAACGCTAAAATTTAAAATTTTCGCCTTCAGACCGGCTTTTATCTGCTCAAAAATTTTGCTTGTACTTCATGACTAAAACAAAATGGGAATCTCAGAGACCTTCTGGTGATAAACTACTTTTCCGCTTCACACTGGATTTTACTTGCGTATTTTACGTGTACGAGTGGGGTAACTTTGCCATGCAAAGACGTCTTGGAATCCGAGGCTCGGTTGTGGTACTCAAAAACCATGTGTTTACGGTGTTTCTCGATACGGGATAAATATTTTTGAAAAGGGGAAGATCTGACCGCTAAATAAATATCTTGAGAATATACCGTTAAAATTAGAGCAATTTTCTGCGATTACTTATTGTTTAGATTTCGCCTCACATGGTTTTACGTGAGTATTTTACGTTAACAAATAGGGTGGTTCTGAACCTCTGTCTCAGAAACAGATATTTATTTATTTATTTGCTTATTTAGCCTGACCAGATAAGGGCCTTAAGGCCCGCTCTTACATCTGACCAGGAACAACACATACAGATATATTGCCAAAACATTCCTGAAAATGATAAAAATCTTAGAGATGATAATAAGCATAGTAATAATAATAATAATAATAATAATAATAATAGTTGACAATAATGAAAGTAAGGATAAATGGCAATAATAACAGTAATAATAAAACAAAGTGCATTAAAAATAATATAGACTGGTTTAGAACAACTTAAATCATGTTTAGTATTGTCAGGAAAAGAAAGGCTGAAGAACAAGAAAATTGGAATAACAGTAATAGTGGCTGTTAGGAGAGGATTTGATTTAAGTAAACAACTCTGTAAGTGAAGAGAAGGGAAAAGTTGTAGTGGGAGGGGGGATTGAAGAGTGTGGGATGCAGACCAGTATGTGAGACAGATAGCTATTGCGAGAGAGGGTGAACCATTAGCTGCTTTTTTAAGCCCGAAAGTGATTTAATTTCTCTGATATTTTGAGGAAGATTGTTCCAAAGTTGGGTTCCGGATACAGAAAATTATTTGGAAAACATGACGGTCTTGTGTGGCGGTACTGAGAGCATCTTACTTAGTTGAGAACGAGTATTTCTGCTGTGCTGTTCAGATAGTAATGTAATGGCTGAAGATGAGTAAGAGGGGTCTGATGATTGAGAAGACGATGGAGTAAAAGTTTATCAGGCGTAGTCACGATAATTGTTCCTAGGCTGGAGTGATATGATCGTAATTACGAACGTCACAAATATATCGTACGCAAGCATTCATCGCCGGTACAAGTCTGCGAGAGTTTTCGTACGAAAGTCCTTGAAGAATAGCATCGCCATAGTCGAGAATAGGGAGTGTTAGAGATTCTACGAGCTTCTTCGTAAGTCCGAATGGAAATACTTTTTCATATTTCTGTAGACAATGAAGGGGTGCAGAAACTTTCTTGCAGGCTGCAGTAGTGTGTGCAGTCCAGTCTAAGTGGTGGTCCAGGATTATCCCCAAGTTCTTTGCAGAAGAAGAAAAGGTTATTTCGGTGCCATTTAAAATTAAGCATGGAAGAGATTCTCTGTGCTGTGCTGTAATAAGTACTTTGTGGGCGACTAAGATTGCTAGCGTTTTGGAAGGGCTTAGTTTCAGACCTAAGTTCTGCGACCATTCTGATAAAGCAAGTAAGTCAGCATTTACATGATAGATGGCTGTGTGCAGGTTTACTGGACTTGCACTGAGATATAACTGAAGGTCATCAGCGTATAGATGGTATCTGTAGTGGGAGAGAATAGTTGACACATCATTAACATATAATGAGAAAAGTAATGGGCCCAATACTGATCCTTGTGGGATCACTGATACAACATCCATTCACACCACCCATTACACACTGCTGGCGGGATGTAAGGTATGAGTGGAACCGCTGCACAGCACGTAAAGAAATATTTTGACATGTCATTTTAGCAATCAGAATGTCAGACTCAACAGTGTCGAAAGCTTTGCTGAAGTCCAGGAAGCACATAATAGAAGCCTGCTGTTTGTCCATGGCATGTATTAATTCGTCAGTAACTTTTATAAGAGCAGTCGTTGTGCTGCGATTTTGCTGGAAACCAGACTGGTATTCATCTAAGAGGTTATTCAGTGTTAAATAATTGGTAACCTATTCGTGGACTGTGTATTCTAACGCCTTACACAGTGCCGGTAGAATGCAAATGGGCCTGTAATAAGAAGGTTGTTTGCCAGATTCCTTCTTTGGTAATGGTTTCATGAGCCCCTTCTCCCACGCTGTAGGAAGAATGCTGGACGTCAGAGAGCGGTTAAAGATGTCAGTTATTTTGGGCAGTTATGAGTCGACAAGAAAATTGATCATTTGCACCATTGTATTATCATGTCCTGCGGCTGCCGAATGAATAAAGAGATCAAGAAAACTATCAAATTTGTACGAGATCGGGATCTTAAGAAAATATCGTAAAAAATTCAGCCATCTTGGAACCCGCGGTTCGGTTCTGGTATCGAAAACCCACGTTGTCCGTCAACTAAATAGTGCCTCGATAAGCCTCTTATGGCGCACCGTATGCTACATCTAATCAACCGATTTGCTCCATTTGCCTATGCTGGAGGAAGTAGTATTCAAAAAATGGTTCAAATGGCTCTGAGCACTATGCGACTTAACTTCTGAGGTCATCAGTCGCCTAGAACTTAGAACTAATTAAACCTAACTAACCTCAAGACATCACACACATCAATGCCCGAGACAGGATTCGAACCTGCGACCGTAGCGGTTGCTCGGCTCCAGACTGCAGCGCCTAGAACCGCACGGCCACTCCGGCCAGCAAGTAGTATTCAAACTTTGACTCTGTACTGTAGGGCAGTTGTAGCAAGACGTTCCTTCTGTTGGGTATACAGGTGATCCGCAGCCAAAGAGCTATCCAAAACACTGCTCTTCTATCACAAATAGAACCCGAGGCATGAGCCCGGGAAAAAAGTGGTTTTGGTACACATTAGGCTGCGCAAGCTGTCTTATGCTGTCGCATGCGTACAGATAAAACAGCGATCGACAGACGGAATAGAACGCTGTTTTCCGGAAATTAGGATAGAAGGTAGCCCCGTGTAACTCTTTTGCAGCATTGCGTATTGTCTACATCTATAACAAGTTAGTGCGAAAATACAATGTTACAGTAGTATTTTCTCCGTTTTCTATCTTTGCTGATACAATACTGTTCCCACTTTTAAAAGGGAAAGAAGGAAGTGAAAAGGAGTAGTGGAACGTTTGCCGGCCATCAATCAAGCTACTCTTTAGTAGCCTAATATGTAAGAAACTATCAGCCTCGATTGCGGTAATGAAACCAACCTTTACCTAGGTTTCAGCCCAAATGATTGAGCCTTCTTCAGAAGATATACCTGAATCTATAATTTGTCTAATTGGGCATGGTCTAAAATAAAACCAAAGCAGCCTGACTAGGCATAGTCTCGTTTTAAAAATGCGGTACATAAGTACTAAGTCAACACCAAGGCTTAACTTAAGCTCTGGCGTGCGCCTCGGCTCCGTGGAGGCCGTGCGGTGGGCCTCGGTAGCTCACGTGAAACTAAGTAGGTCTAGATAAGGCGCTGCAAATCGACATGGCGGGGAACATTGCGCCTGTCTAAACCAGACCATGACAGTCAAAGGTAAAAGACCAACGCAGTTATATCTTAAAAGAAATACGAGGGCAGCTCAATAAGTAATGCAACACATTTTTTTTCTCGGCCAATTTTGGTTGAAAAAACCGGAAATTTCTTGTGGAATATTTTCAAACATTCCCGCTTCGTCTCGTATAGTTTCATTGACTTCCGACAGGTGGCAGCGCTGTACGGAGCTGTTAAAATGGCGTCTGTAACGGATGTGCGTTGCAAACAACGGGCAGTGATCGAGTTTCTTTTGGCGGAAAACCAGGGCATCTCAGATATTCATAGGCGCTTGCAGAATGTCTACGGTGATCTGGCAGTGGACAAAAGCACGGTGAGTCGTTGGGCAAAGCGTGTGTCATCATCGCCGCAAGGTCAAGCAAGACTGTCTGATCTCCCGCGTGCGGGCCGGCCGTGCACAGCTGTGACTCCTGCAATGGCGGAGCGTGCGAACACACCCGTTCGAGATGATCGACGGATCACCATCAAACAACTCAGTGCTCAACTTGACATCTCTGTTGGTAGTGCTGTCACAATTGTTCACCAGTTGGGATATTCAAAGGTTTGTTCCCGCTGGGTCCCTCGTTGTCTGACCGAACACCATAAAGAGCAAAGGAGAACCATCTGTGCGGAATTGCTTGCTCGTCATGTGGCTGAGGGTGACAATTTCTTGTCAAAGATTGTTACAGGCGATGAAACATGGGTTCATCACTTCGAACCTGAAACAAAACGGCAATCAATGGAGTGGCGCCACACCCACTCCCCTACCAAGAAAAAGTTTAAAGCCATACCCTCAGCCGGTAAAGTCATGGTTACAGTCTTCTGGGACGCTGAAGGGGTTATTCTGTTCGATGTCCTTCCCCATGGTCAAACGATCAACTCTGAAGTGTATTGTGCTACTCTTCAGAAATTGAAGAAACGACTTCAGCGTGTTCGTAGGCACAAAAATCTGAACGAACTTCTCCTTCTTCATGACAACGCAAGACCTCACACAAGTCTTCGCACCCGAGAGGAGCTCACAAAACTTCAGTGGACTGTTCTTCCTGATGCACCCTACAGCCCCGATCTCGCACCGTCGGATTTCCATATGTTTGGCCCAATGAAGGACGCAATCCGTGGGAGGTACTACGCGGATGATGAAGAAGTTATTGATGCAGTACGACGTTGGCTCCGACATCGACCAGTGGAATGGTACCGTGCAGGCATACAGGCCCTCATTTCAAGGTGGCGTAAGGCCGTAGCATTGAATGGAGATTACGTTGAAAAATAGTGTTGTGTAGCTAAAAGATTGGGGAATAACCTGGTGTATTTCAATGCTGAATAAAACAACCCCTGTTTCAGAAAAAAAATGTGTTGCATTACTTATTGAACTGCCCTCGTAACTTACAGAAAGACTGAAAATCTTAAACATAAAGCCTCTGCACCAGGTTATGACTAAAATGTAACAAACTATGCATGGATTTATATAAGTTCGAACGCACATGTAAAAAATATGGTAATTGCGTGAACGAACCTTCAACGCCCTATTATTGCTCTTATACTCCATCGGCAACGGCCTTGCTGCAGTGGATACACCGGTTCCCGTGACATCACCGAAGTTAACCGCTGTCGGGCGTGGTCGGCACTTGGATGGGTGACCATCCGGGCCGCCATGCGCTGTTTCCATTTTTCGGGGTGCACTCAGCCTCGTGATGCCAATTGAGGAGCTACTCGACCGAACAGTGGCGGCATCAGTCAAGAATACCATCATAACGACTGGGAGGGCGGTGCGCTGACCCCACGCCCCTCCTATCCGCATCCTCCTCTGAGGATGACACGGCGGTCGGATGGTCCCGATGGGCCTCTTGTGGCCTATAGACGGAGTGGTTTTATACTCTATCGACCGACAGAGATCAGTTTCACTATGAGCTACAAAAGAGAATAATCGCCTCTCATATTAAAGGCTATTGTTAAATAGATATGATAAAATGTGCTTGACCCGAAAAGACACACAGGAGAGTTTTATGGACATTGGACATGGGAAAACGGCATGTTCTTCACAGGGATAGAATTAATAAGAAATAAAAGATAGCTACTAATATTCCCATGTGCATGCCATAAATGGACAAAGATGAAATCGTCTCTGGATTGCAACTACAAATAAATGTAAAGGAATTGAATCCCAAAAGGTCGAGACGGACCAGCTAAACTTCATCTTGTCACCTGAGGCTCCATTTCACCGCCCGTGCGCTGGTAACCACTTATATGAATATGACTATTGTCTGTGGGATAGATGCGGGCATTACCATATTTTTTACATGTAAAACATAATTTGACCTATGCTGGTTATTTGCTATTACATGGCGATGAAGTGGTGTTGTTTCACTCACGCGTTATTTTTAGTAATAAGATAAAAAATTAATCTCGAAAATATTCTTCATTCAGTGCGTGTCAGCAATAAGAAATATATCTACATCAACTGATAAAAATACCTACTCGACTATCTGTGTACAGGTTAACCGAGATTATTGCATTATGGCGTTTACATACTACATACTACATATCAGCGCACACTCCGCTGCAGAGTGAAAATCTGATTCTGGGTACAGTTTCGTTGTTTTATGTCCTATGTCATCTTCCATCTATGACGATGGGTGCGTTATGCAGCATTCGTTGTGAAAGGGCCGATGTATTCTAATACTGTAAGTCGCGGAATTATGTTCGAACTTATATAAATCCATGCATAGTTTGTTACATTTTAGTCATAACCTGGTGCAGAGGCTTTATGTTTAAAAAAATGGCTCAAATGGCTCTGAGCACTATGGGACGTAACATCTGAGGTCATCAGTCCCCTAGAACTTAGAACTACTTAAACCTAACCAACCTAAGGACATTACACACATCTATGCCCGAGGCAGGAATCGAACCTGCGACCGCAGCGGTCGCGCGGTTCCAGAGTGCAGCGCATAGAATCGCTCGGCCACACCGGCCGGCTTTTATGTTTAAAATTTTCAACCTTTCTATAAGTTATTTGTTTTAAGATATAACTGCGTTGGTCTTTTATCTTTGACAGTCATGGTCTCAGACATGCGCAATGTTCCCCGCCATGTCGATTTGGAGCACATTATCTGGTCCTACTTAGTTTCACGTGAGCTCCTGAGGCCCACCGCACGGCTTCCATGGAGACGAGGCGCACGCCTTGGTGTTGACTTAGTACTTATGTACCGCAATTTTAAAATGTGACTACGCCTATTCAGGCTGCTTTAGTTTTATTTCTAGACCATGCCCACTTAGACAAATTAAAGATTCTGGTATATCTTCTCAAGAAGACTCAATTATTTGGGCTGAAACCTAGGTAAAGGTTGGTTTCATTACCACAATCGAGGCTGATAGTTCCTTATATATTAGATTATCACGATTGCTGACTGTGCTTCAATGTTGAAAGTACAATAATACTCTTTAGTAATTTACAACACATGTGAGGCTGAGCCCTCGACAGAGTATCACGTCTTTCACCAAGTGCTGTCATTTAACATGACGTTTACATTTCACCTAACACAAGCGTCTTGCCGGATACTTGGAAAGTGAGGTATCTTGCGCTGCGCTTTCCAGCTGTCTGCGAGTAGCCCTCCAGCCGCTCTGTACTCTACGTCCGTAGCGGCCTGGCGTTGCAGCCACTTCCTCCTAGGCAGGATGGGACTGGGTGCGGCCTTTCCTGGAGATAACCCAAAATATTAGTGCAAACATAGGAGATTAGATCACACAGGACGACCCGGGGAAGTGGAACTTCCGTGATGCAGCGTCTGCATCACATAAATGGTCTATAGTCAACTGTACACAGAAGAATGGGAAAGAAAATCGAAGATCTCCTACATAACGATGAGTTTGGCTTGAAAAGCCAGCGGAGAGGCAGTTCTGACGTTATGGTTGATGGATGGAAGCAACACTGAAGCAAAATGAAGACACGTTCATTGGATTTTTGGACCGGAAAAAGCGTTCGACAATGCAAAGTGGTGCAATATGTTAGATATTATGAGAAGAGATGGATAATCTACAGGGGAAGACGGGTAATATACGACGTGTACAAGAACCAAGAGGGAACAAGAACGAAGTGCTCGGAATAGAAAAGGTGTAAGACAGGGTCGTAGTCTTTCGCTCCTACTGTTCAAGCTACACATCGAAGAAGCCATGATGGAAATAAAAGAAAGGTTCAAGAGTGGGATTAAAATTCTGGATGAAAGGATATCAATGCTAAAAGTCGCTGAAGTCATTTCTATCCCCGATAGAAGTAAATTGAATTACAGTATCAGTTGAATGGGATTAACAGTCTAACGAGTATAGAATACGGTTTGAGAGTAAATCGAAGATAGACAAAACTAATGAGAAGGAGCAGAATGAGAACATCGAGAAACTTAGCATCAGAATTGGTGATCACGAAATGAAGGAATTCTGCTACCTAGGCAGCAAAATAACCTATGGCGGACGGAGCAAGGAGGGCATAAAATGCAAACTAGCTGGGGCAAAAGAGGCATTTCTGGACATGAGAAGTCTAGTAGTATCAAACACTGGTCTTAATTCTTAGGAAGGAACTTCTGAGGGTGTACGTCTGGAGCACAACATTGTATGGTAATGAGACATGGGCCGGGGGAAAACCGGAATAAAGACAGTCGAACGATTTGAGATGTGCTGCTACAGAAGAATGTTGAAACTTAGGTGGACTGATGAGCTAAGGAATGACGAGGCTCTTCGCAGAGTCGGCGAGGAAAGGAATACTGACAAGAAGAAGGGACCGGATGTTAGGACATGACACTAGAGAGACGTAGTAAGTGAAAACTGTAGAAGAAGACAGAGATTGGAATATAACCGCGACACAATTGAGTACGTAGGTTGCAATTGGTTGAGATGAAAAGATTGGCATATAAGAGGAATTTGTGGCGGGCCGCATCAAACCAGTCAGAAGACTGGAGACTCAGAAAAAAAAAAGAGTCCACTATACTACCTGTGGTGCACTTTCATAAAGCACTAACTTGCGATGTCTGTTACATTTTTGACAGCATTTTCGCTTGAGCTATTACGAATAGACTATTGTTTATATTTCTTTCTCGAAAGTAGGGAATACATCAAATGCAGCCTGGGAATAGCAAGAAAAACGTTTCTTAAAAAGGGGATTTGTTAACATTTAATATAAATTTCGGTGTTGGGAAGTCTATTGTGAAGGTATTTATCTGGAGTGTAGACGTTTACGGTAGTGAAACTTGTGCGAAGGGCAACCCAGACAAGAGGAAGAACAGTGCTGCTGAAGCAGAATTCTTAGGATTGGATGGGTACTTCGAGCAACAAATTCAAAGGTATTGAATTAAAGTGGAAAAAAAATACGCCACAACTTGACTAATAGAATGGACAAGTTGATACAACACATCGTGAGGCATCAAGCAATTGTCAGTTTGGTAATGGAAGGAAACGTGTGTATGTATGGGAGAGATGGACGAGGGGGTTAAGAATTCTAAACGGGGAGTAAGGCTTGAATACAGTAAGCAGGATCAGCCTGAGGTAGTTATACAGAGTTGAAGAAGCTTAAAGAGGATAGACTACCATGAAGGGCAGCATCTGACCAGTCTTCGAATTGAGCTACAATAATAACACGAATGTTCTTTCAAAAAAACATTTAAAGGATGTTTCTGTACTAGATTGATTTGTATATTTGTTATTTTCGTTCTGTTTGGACTTCCTTCTGTGATAAACAGAAATTCTATCTCAAAAAATTTCATCGACGTCCGTGTTCACTTCAATGTGTGATTCTGTTATCCTAAGCTCCCTTCGCCTTTTCATCGATCGGTCCATGCGTTAGCACCTATGTAGACGTACCATCTCACAGATTTCGGTAACCAGGAAATTGCTGCTTCTCCTTGGAGTTGTTCTCACTTTGTTTATATAAATATCCGTCTTATCACTTGTGACATAATCGGGAGTCTTTTTGTAGGTCGTTCTTGTGTTAACATTAACTCCCAACGAAAAGTATTGCGATTAAGAACAGCAGATACGAATCTTCGGGTGTCTTGTTCGAGATTTTTCCTAATTTTCTTGAATCACGTAAGTCGAACGCCGAATTGCTTCTTCAGAGAGCTCTTGACTGATTCCTTCGGTTGTAGACCTGAGACAGTCTCCAGTGTCAAACCATCAATATCCGAACTTGCTCAGTTTGTAGCTGAAGACTTTTGCCAACATTTATGGGAGTCTGTTCGTCGAAATTTTGGTTATTTTCGATGTGTGAAGCCAGCTGTTGTGCACCAAGTGGATTATAAGGATCTCTTTTACTGCATCAAAGGAATACATTTTTGTAAAACGTGAGTGTATTGCTCTGAGAGCACCTTGAATGAAATTTCAGCTAACTCTCACACTGCATATGCAGTCTTTCAGCGGCTTACAGCGATGATTGCCACTGCACAATGCGGTGTGGCAGTATGATGATTTGTATTGTAGCTAGTATTGTCGGATCTCCACAAAGTCAATCTACCATCCTCGTACGGACGTAAATCATTTTCGTTCGACTATACAATCAAGTACTGAAGATTGAATGCAATGAATGCTTATCGATGACGTGTAAATGGCTCGTTTTCTTGCAGGCTTGCAGTGATGGAAACCAATAGGGTGAAGACATGGAGGAAAGCAACCGCACTCAGGCAGTTGTTTCTAACCACTACTGTAGCTGACATTAATGGATACTTGACGCTGACATTTGAAATGACTCGATCTCGGTACCTAACAGTTCCTTTTGGCCTTTCCACTTCTTAGCATCTTGTTATTCACACTTTTCTAATTACCTATTAGAAGCCGGTAGCTTTGCAGTAAGTATATTAGGGCGGCCGTATTCCTACGTGTAAACAAATCTGGCCGCTTACTTAACCGAGATGAGTAAGATATGGAGGCCAAAATATCCGCTCTCGGCGAAGTTGACGTATCAGCAAAACAAGCTGCACTGATAGGAATCGTTCTCGGTTTGAAGCCGAGTATGCAGACTACTTACGTGAGGTCACGAACCATGGGAAACAGCAGGGGCAAGATACGAGGAATGTGTTGCAACAAAGGAAACGTGGATATTATGTGGCAGTACCGTGGTTTGCGTTTGGGCCGATCAACGATTTCCATCATCATTGAGTTCCGCTTTCACCATGCTTCTTTACATGTACGTATAATCAGCATTGACGCTTCTCCTGCCTGTGAATGCGATTCCGAGTTACAACCTAGCGGTTCCACATCCCAAAACTGACTGTGAAAATTCCAATCAGCTTCTTATTTGTTTACTAAAGACATTAGCCCTTATAATGTGGTTGTCAATTTCCTTATGAGTACAGGGAGAAGCCTGCAGATTTTCACAGTATTTATATTTTCGTCTTTACTTATGACTTACGACTAAATGTAAGAAACAGCGTGAATCGGCAACACAAAAATGTCAAATTTACTTTTAACGCTATTTTTTTAAAGTTACTGTGGCAAAAATTGTGCCAGCTTGAGATTTTAAATCTGTAGACATGCGTTTATGTATTTTCACGATCATCATCGTTTTCGAGGATTAGGCCTTTTGGCCTGTTGCACCTCAGAATTTTTCACACCATCTCTTTAAGAGACGACCACGTTGCCCTTTCCTATTGGTTTTTACATCATTTTGGTTGTATCTGTTTTCTAGTCTCATTACGGTACTTATTTAGCAGCAGTTTGTCTCCACTTCTCTGCTGCAATTTGAACCTTTTATTCAGATTTAAAATTATAAGGTGATCCTCAACAAATAGCAGCGTCACAAAATTAAAATTACCAGTTGTTAATGTGTCGTTTAATATAATCAACCAAGTATGTACGATATGGTCAACAGAAACATTGAAAAGGGTTCGAGACAATGGGCAACCTTGTCTACCAGCTTAATTAATGCCGGCAAATTCAGTCCCATCCTCTACAGTACGGATCCTTCCTTATGTTCTTCTGTTTTTATAATCACTGAATGGCCGTAATTAGATGTGCTGATCTCCCATTACCTTTAGAGATTCCGATAGCATTATCCGTTTTATCTTTTCAAACTCCTTTTCACCGTCGATAAAATAAATTGGTAAATTAAATTCTGTTCTTTTTCAGGTACTTACGCCAAAGAGAAAATACAAGTAGAAAATGATGAATCTTTTCTAAAATTAATGTCCAGTGTACGTACTCCTCTATTGGTGTTATCATTTATTTATAATTTTTAACGTAAGTACAGTTTGTAACAGGAATTCAGCAGATTTATTCCTCGGTTTGCACATCGTTATTTTACCGCCTTCCTTCTAAAGAGGGCATAGCGAAGCTACATCCTATTCGTCTGGAGCATGTCCGCTCAGTCAGCGAACATTCATAAAATTTAAAAGTGTATACATCAGTTGATCAGACCCGTATTTAATCAGCTCTATGTTCATATTATCAGTGCTCAGCATTTTTGTTTTGTTTCTTGAACAATCTTCTGTATTTCTGCTCTACAGTCGTTGGTATTCGTGTTTATTTCTGGATCTTCTTCTTTATCAGTCCATTTACATCCAAGTGCTTTAACCAATCTGTTTTGGATATCATATTTAGTTTAAAGTAGGTCGTTCTTGTTTATTCAGATGCTTCGTAAATTTGTGTGCTTTGTTCTGCATTCCAGGAGCGTCAGTTCTATTTGACTCTCATATAGACCCCAACTTTCCCATGTAACTTTATGTATTTCTTGCTTTACTAAAACCAGTTTTACATAATCCTCTCTCCAATTCTTGTTGTTAGGTAATGACACGGTTCATGTATTTTCTCCATACAATTAGGTATACAAATAAACATGTGTTTTAGTTGGCCGTGTGCAATATAAACGCCGGAGGACAAATATAAAAGAAATCTTCCCCGTTATCTATTTCCTCGTCTTTATATGGCTGCTGACGCAACTCGCACGCAATAGCTGACGATATTTCTCGCTGGACTGCCGGAAGTACTGAGGGTATTGCTCGTGTTTATTGACAAATCAGGTTGGGAAGAAAGGCTATCTACAGTTGCGGTTCTAACTAGTTGTCACCAGAAGACACTTTGTGTCGCGGCAGTTCTTTATCTTTTATCGATTGACTGTCTAATACCATTTTAAACTGCAGAGGACTCAATACTCTCTAGGACCAGAAGGCAGACGCTTTACGTTATGTAAATGACCCTGCCAGCAGGCTACAATTTAAGTCCGTCATGAGAATCAGTCAAGGTACAGGGAAGTACGTTCGATGTTCGCTGCGGCACTGAACAGTTGAGGAGATATGGACATATAAAGTAAAGTTGTACAGACAAATATAGATATAAGAAAGGTAACTGCGAAGAAATCGTGGGTACTTCAGCTGTTGGACGAAAGAAATAAATATAAAAATTCTCAGGAAAAGAAAGCAATTATGACTAACTGAGGTCAATTGGAATTGCGGAGAAACTAAAGCAATATGGACGCAGCAAAAATGTGAAGAAACGAAAAGGAAACGGTCGTCAGAAGGCAGATTCAAATCAAATACGTCAACACAAAGAGTTCCAAGATATGATAGTGTTAAACGCAGAAGAGAGCTGGTTGGTGGAACGGCTGCGTTAAGGGTCCCAACGAGAAATGAGAAGAAACTGTCGGATGACATGATAGGAGATGAAATCGTTGTCCGTTTGGAATAAAGAGTGGACACAGTATTAGGATTATTCAGTTTATTGTGTACATCTATGATATTGGAGACATTCCATCATATTTTCGGAAGAAAATCATCCACACAATCCTACTGACTACAACAGCAGATACGAGGGTTGAAACTTTAATAGTGGCAACTATTTACTTACAACTCGAACAAAATAGATACGTGTTTCAAAGTTTTACTCACCATCAAGTTAGTCACCAACATTGTGTATAACCCGTTGTCAGCGATGTGGAAGTCGTAGGAAACTCTTACAATGACAGCTGTGTTGACAGTTCGAGCGGCGCGGTCTATTGCCCGACGAATTTGTAGCAGTTCTGAAGCGAATGCCCTGAAGTGTTTCCTTCAGTTTAGAAATCGAGTTTAGCTCACGATGGCTTAAGTCAGGCAAGTGCAGTAGGTGGTATAGCACTTAGCAGCCCGATCAGTCAAACAAATCAGTAACAGCCTGCACTGTACGTGCTTGAGCATTGTCCTGCAAAATGATGGTCAGTCTCTATTGTGTTCATTGTTGGTACACAACCTGCGACGAGGTTAGAGACAGAAATGATGACACTTTCTGCAGGACCTGACCATTATTTTGCAGGACATGCTCAAGCACGTACAGTGCAAGCTGTTACTGATTTGTTTGACTGATGGGGCCGCTAAGTGCTATACCACCTACTGCACGCCGCTGACTTAAGCCCTCGCGAGTTGAACTCCATTTCTAAACTGAAGGAAACACTTCACGGCATTCGCTTCAGAACTGCTACAAATTACTCGGGCAATAGACCGCCCCACTCGAACTGTCAATACAACTGGCACTGTTAAAGAGTATCCTACGACTTCTACATCGCTGACAACGGGTTCGCACACTGTCTCAAATTTGGGCAATTGTAACATCCGAATACCCAATTGGCTCAGAAATTTGGCTATTGCACGATTCGACCATCCTGCCGAATGGAGACCCGTAATGAGGCCCATTTCGATCTCTGTCCGCTGCTGATAACACTGATGGTTTTTGGCTGCTGAAGTCTATGCAGTGCCTTTACATCCTTTTAATTCTGGCATAAATAGATTCCTGACGCCCTACATTTAAATCGGGTCTTCGGAAGAAACGTGACCTCTGTCCGCCAGCCACTCGTGGTGTTTCCGTGTGCCGATTTACGTGTGTAGAAACATTCTGCGATACTGAAGTTCCACGCGGGACACTGATGACCTCACACAATCTCGAATTCTTGCGCAACCTTCGATGCGATGTGACCCCTGCGTCTTGCACCGATTATCATCCCATGTTCAAGTAGGTTAAGTCGCGATGTGTTGCCGTCTTCACTGCACACTTGTCTGTAACAGACTGCTCGGATATTGTTCATACCCATACATACTGTAATAACTACACCATATGTCGCATTCAGCCTCAACATTTGAGCATCATACACGTTATATCTTCCAAGTGTCACTACACTGAATTTCGTTCCCGTTACACAAAAAATGATTTCTAAACCGGAATTTTACATTCCAGTTCGATAGAGACACACCGCAAAAACAAATACGCAAATATCTGCCGAAACATTAGAGGAAATGCCCCTGACGACTGTTAGGATAAGAGTCGTGCGCAACGAAGGTCGTGTGCAAACATTGGTTGGTTGCAGAATGAGATTTTCACTCTGCAGCGGAGTGTGCGCTGATATGAAACTTCCTGGCAGATTAAAACTGTGTGCCCGACCGAGACTCGAACTCGGGACCTTTGCCTTTCGCGGGCAAGTGCTCAGTTGGTAGAGCACTTGCCCGCGAAAGGAAAAGGTCCCGAGTTCGAGTCTCGGTCGGGCACACAGTTTTAATCTGCCAGGAAGTTTCATATCAGCGCACACTCCGCTGCAGAGTGAAAATCTCATTCTGGAAGCATCCCCCAGGCTGTGGCTAAGCCATGTCTCCGCAATATCCTTTCTTTCAGGAGTGCTAGTTCTGCAAGGTTCGCAGGAGAGCTTTCTGTAAAGTTTGGAAGGTAGGAGACGAGGTACTGGCAGAAGTAAAGCTGTGAGTACCGGGCGTGAGTCGTGCTTCGGTAGCTCAGTTGGTAGAGCACTTGCCCGCGAAAGGCAAAGGTCCCGAGTTCGAGTCTCGGTCGCGCACACAGTTTTAATCTGCCAGGAAGTTTCATTGGTTGGTTGATTTGGGGGAGGGGACCAGACAGAGCGGTCATCGGCCCCGTCGGATTAGGGAAGGAAGTCGATCGTGCCCTTTCAAAGAAACCATCACAGCATTTGCTTGAAATGATTTAGGAAAATAACGGGAAACCTAAATCAGGAGGGCCGGACGCGGGTTTGAACCACCGTCCTCCGTCCTCCCGAATGCGAGTCCTTAAGACGAAGATAATTCAACTATAGAGTTGTTTGAAGTAATGAAATACAATAGATTACAGTATTGTATAACGCACTAATAATGACATAGCGTAGCCTAATTGTTATCTTCACTGTTACGAATTTCGACAGACAATCTTTTCCAAGTAGCTGAAAATCACTTAAACATTACTAACCTCGCTCGGTCATACAGCAGTCTTGGTTTCCATTGAGCCTCCATCAGGTGTCATATTTGACAACTTTCTAGTAACGTGCTGAGTGCTGCTACCAAAGATCATATCTGTAAAGTCATATACAGTTGTATGTGACAATATACTATGTTGTGTGTTACCTTATGAAATTCCAAATTTAAAATTTCTTTTGAACTGCCGTATTTGTTATACAGAAGAGGAAGATGCATATTGTGAGACATATATTCTATGAAAATAATAGCAAAAAAAAAGCAGTAAGTAAACATGGACTCTTCACATGCATACCTTAAGGGGCTCCGGAAAGGCTCAAAATCATGAAAAGTTCAATTTTTACTTTTTTGCGTTTTCTGAATCTGCAGACTACTACCTTTTAATAGATATATAATTTATTCAATTCCGAAGACTACAACTATTTAAAAATTTTTTTGAAATGTGTTCTACATGGGCGTGACCCACTGTGGCGCTGTTAAACTGCTGTCAAATGGTGTTATTATTAACGTCCGTGTTCATCAGGTACATTTTAGTGATGTGAGATAAAGTATGTGTTGTGGCTAACCTGTGATGGTTCAATATATATCGCTGGTGTGATTGTCGGTTGTTTCATGTTTATTTACTCTGTCGTTATCTCGAAAATATTCGTAATTAATTCTGTTTCTTGAGTCTCTGTTTTGTTGAAGTATAATAATGAGTAAAAGTAATGTTATTAGAAATCCTCTGAAGGATTTTAAGAAAAGGAGAAATGTTGGAAAGCCAAGGTATTTAGAAATATGGGAATGAAGATAGGTTCTAACATGGTACGAGCGATGCTTGCTTTAGACAAGGAACGCCTTCGGGCTGCAGACAGGGCTGTAAAGAGTCTAGAAATACAAGCAAGAGTAAACAGGAGGAGGAACAAGAGGAAGCTGGAGGAGGAGTTTGCAGAGGATGAAGATAATCCATCCTATGGACCTGGAATGCACTAAAAAGTTAATCCAATCTTTGTCGCTCGATTCCCAAAACTTTTATTTTCTCATACTAATTACATGTTTTCTAAGGATCTTCCTAACATATTTGTTTCAAACTTTCAGTAAATGTTACACAGTACCTTCTGCATAATTTAACACAGCCAATTTCTAAAAAACTGTATATTTTTGAATATATAAATAAAAAATTGCAAAAAATTGTTGTGAATTTTCATTACAATTGAAAAAAAATCATCTTTAATAACTGAACTAAAATTTTGTAAAATCCCTATGTTAAGTTGTAGCCCATATTCCAATAAATAATCTGTAAAAAGTTCAACTTCATACCTCAAATACTTTGTGAGGAAAGATGTAATTTATAAGCGTTATTTTAACATTGCAAGTATAGGGCGTTCCGGAGCCCCTAAGAGCGATGAGCACTTGCCTAACACAAGAGGTGTGTTTCATTGTAGCGAAGATGAGCAAGTTCTGATAGCTCTTAAGGTATGTACTTTAGAACCCATTATTACTGGAATTTTTTTCCTGTTTTGGTGTAAAGAACCTGTCCTCGAAGGTTGTAAAGGGGATTTAAATTTCTGAAGACGCAAAACATTATGACCACCACCCACTGCGAGATTAAATACTGCCTGGTGCCGTTGAGAGCGTATGGCACGGTAAGGAGAGTATAGAAACGGAATAGAGACGAGTGAGGATACATTCTAGCGACGATATGGAATGCAAAGAGGGAAACCTACTGACACGCAACGTTAACAAAGAGCAGATTGTTGTGGCCCAGCCCTGGAAACGATCGTCTAAGAAAGGACCAAGCTGCTAGTCTATTCGCGTGCTGATATCGTGAACAATGATAGAAAGCGGTTGAAGAACGATGGAACCAATAGAAGGCGACGAGGACGTCCACCTCCCATCAAAGGACGTTGTCGTCAGAGGCCAGTCTGATCTGTAAAGCGGGGCCGCGCGGGATTAGCCGAGCGGTCTAGGAGCTGCAGTCGTGGACTGTGCTGCTGATCCCGGCGGAGGTTCGAGTCCTCCCTCGGGCATGGGTGTGTGTGTTTGTCCTTAGGATAATTTAGGTTAAGTAGTGTGTAAGCTTAGGGACTAATTACCTTAGCAGTTAAGTCCCATAAGATTTCACACACATTTGAACATTTTTTTGTAAAGCGGGACAGGCCGCAATCTGTGGTAGATTTACCGAAAGAACACACGGGTCCTACGCGCTCCCATGTTGACCTAACAACGTAGACGGCAGGGGGTCATCGATATTCTACCGTGGATCAATGCAAACAAGTCATCTGGTCAGATGAATCACATCTGCTATTACCCTAGTTCGACGGGAGCGTCCGGATTTTCACTCATGCAGGCGAACGGCTGTTCGAAACATCTAATCGCTTCGGACGCAGGCCGTTGGAGATAGTATTATGCTATGGAGGACATTCACGTGGTCTTCCACGGGTCCTGCGATAGTAATCGAAGGCACCATGACACGCCTGTGGAGTACGTGAATGTTACAGCGGACCAGCTATATCCTTTCTTGCTTCAAGTCCTCCAGAACGGCAATGGCAGGATAATTGTCAGTATCACAAGGCCAGAATTGTGCTACAGTGGTTTGAGAAGTATTATAGTGAAGTCACGTTGATGTCTTTGCTACCAACTTTTCAAAATTTGAAACTATTTGGGACGCTATCGAGTGATAGGCCTGCGCTCACAAACCGCCTATCGTAATTTACTGGCACTGAATGACCTGTGCTTGGACATCTGGTACCACATGCCTTCAGAAACCTACCAAGGACTTGTCGAATCCAAATTGTTATCACGACGACGAACGCATCGTTGCCAATGTCAATGAATGGTGGCCAATGCGAAATAGAAGCATACAAATCTCTTCTTGCGTATACAGCAGGTTTGTTAGTGAAGTCGATAAGGAACTGACTGCATGGTCTGGGTCTTCAACGACTAATTAGAAGTCATTGGTGAAAAATAATATATTGTGCTTAACTGGTGGTACAGGAGTCTTCATAGTCAGGAGGAATACAATCACAAACAGAGAACTATAGAAGCGCGTTACGTAAACAAGGTCACTCCTCTGCTATATAAGCGGGCAGTGCACGCCAGCGGAACCATTCCTCTGTGAGATCCATCTGCAACAGCACTGAAGCACTATGCCTCGTCGACGTGTGTATCGTCATCGTCGCCACCGCATTCCCATCTATAAACACAATATTAGCCTCGAGAATAAACTTGGAGGAAATGGAAGTGCCCAAACAGTTATATTGAATGGACCTATTTTCTTTCGAGGATGCATGGTTAATTTTACCCTGGACGTCTCTACCGGAAATTCTGGTAGTGGTTGGTTTACACTGGCCATTGTTGGTTGCGAAAATGCATCACTTCCTGGAGTGGAATCTTTCGCCGATCGAGATGTCATCGCCTACAAAACCTGGCATTGCGGTATCGACCCGAAGACCCAAAGTAGACCTAGTTATGCCTATAGTAATATGCCATTCACACTGTATACTGGTTCCTGTAAAAAAGTTAGTAACGATGAAAAAATACATGTAAGGATGAAGGGACTTGGTGTACTTGCCTGTCTTCACATAGGCCATACTTTAACTAAGCGCCTTGTTAGAGGTTGCTTCCTATCAGCTGAAGGCTATACTACTTTCCTACTTGACGTCCAGAGCAAGAGAGTGGCCGAGCGCACGCTAGAGACTTGTTGCAAGCCGTGGAGCGGCATTAGTCTCCATTCGCGGGTCCAGCGATACTAGTACGGACCGCGGTCGATAACTGAAACCCCTAACAAGTGTGGTATCGAACGTCGATACCACACAAATCCCGCAGAATCGCTGCAAACGACAAACTGCAGGGACGAATTCCTGCCTGGAAATGGAGATCCTATGAACATTCAAAGATGCTACTCCAGGTGGGTGTAAAAGATGAATGTGCGCAATGAAAAATACTGAACGCGAAAATGAAGATTTGGCCCTGCCTGACTACCACCTAAAGCAGATCTTAAGATCTCTTAATGGTGGTATTATTTCCTCCTTCTTACTCTTTAACACATAAATTACAAAATAAAACATAAATGAATGATTAAGGGAACTAGTAACTACAAAATGATAAGTGTTGTTTCTGCTTACGCATTATTTGTAGATTAAAACCCCTTTATATATTATAAACGTTTATATATCAATGTACAATAGAGATAAAGAGATACAAATGAATTTCCTAACCAATGTTACTGATCAGTTGCCCAAATCTGCTCTTTTTATGGACACGCGATCTAATATAAATGACGCGAGATTGCTGAGATCATCTCGGTACCAAATACTAGAAGACACTACTTTCAAGGATGATCTACAGTGCAACCTCAATGGAAATAAAGTTACGTGATCAAAGCTATTTCGCTTTATAGCACTAATATGCGGAAGCGGTTAGCAACATCATCGTAAGGAAACGAAGTTTTTCGCGACGGCACTTAAATGTAAAACATTGCCGGTATTCTTGCTGCGTCAGTTCTGGATAAAATCTCGAGCTTTCGGCGATTACCTCCATCGTCATCGTCAGGAGCTGACTGTCTTCACTGCTGCTGTGGTGGCTTTTTTTTATAGCCCGTGGACGGCTTCTGATTGGTCGCCTTATGATTGGTCGGCGATTACGTACTGCTGTCGCAGACGGTGTCACTATGTGCGCCGGTGTGCGCTGCACAGCGGTCGGACGATTCGTACCGTTTCCGGCCGCTGTGCAGAACACCAATGCCATATTACAAATAGAGAACTGGAGAAATCGGCAATTGCGGAGCACAGCCTCACGAGCAAACATAAAATATTGTTCGATGCAGAGAAGCAGCAGAGACGTTCCTTCCAAGGTTCACGTTCCAACGGAAGCGCTGGCGCCACCGGCGCACACAGTGACACCGTCTGCGACAGCAGTACGTAATCACCGACCAATCATAAGTCGACCAATCAGAAGCCAACCAAGGGCTATAAAAAAGGCTACCACAGCAGCAGTGAACACCCCCTGGTTGCTCCTCTCCTCTCTGATCACCGCCCCCTGCCACGTCTTCACCGTGGTGTCCCCCCTACCCTCCATCTCTACACCCTACATCTCCTTTCCCAAGGTGGCTTCCATCAACTCCCCCTCCCGGATGATGCCCTCTCACCCTCCATTTACCCCTCCTATCAACTCTGATCCTCACTCCCCCTCCTTTCCTCTGTCCTTTTCCCGGGCTCCCTCTCCCAAACCCTTCCATCCTCTTTCTTCCCCACCTCCCCTCTCTTTGCCCCCTTCTCTCCCCCGCGTCCTTCTCCATTTCCCTCCTCTGCCTCCTCTCATTCCCTCTCGTGTCTGCCCTTCTCCCCCTTTATTAGTCCTCTCCCTCCTTGGTTCCCCCCTTTTCGTTTTTTCCTCTCCTCCCTCCTTGTTTTTTCCCCCTCCTGCAGGTCCCCCCCCCCCCATCTGCCTTTGGCTCGGGAGTGTCGTCTTTGTGCTGCCACTTTCGTGCAGTGTTCTACAGTGAGTGTTCTACAGTGTGTGTTTTACAGTGAGTGTTCCGTGTTGTGTTTTTTGGGACTTGTTGCGAACGGCCATCATACTGTTGCTGGGTGTGCCTTTTATCTCTTGCGAACAGAAACCAGACTGTCGCCATGTTTTTTAATTGTGTGTCTACTATGTTACTTGTCTGATTCCTGTGTATTTTATCTACATTGCCAACCCCCTTTTGCTTTCTGTTTTAACTTTCCGCAATTTTACGCCATTTTACACTTTAAATCACCATTTTATCGCCTGTTTTTCCTTGTTTCTTTCTTCTTCCTTTATTTAAAAAAAGTCTGTAGGCTGTAGAGCAGCGTAGTAAGCTGCTGCCAGCCCGCCCCCTTTGGGGGGAATTGAAAATCAATAAAGAAAAAAAAAAGAAACAGCAGTGAAGACAGTCAACGCCTGACGATGACGATGGAGGTAATCACCGAAAACTCGAGATTTTATCCAGAACTGAGGCGGCAAGAATACCGAGAATGTTTTACAAACATCACCGTATGTACTGCGTCCGGTGCATGGGAGTGATGGTTCTCGTACAGGTCTGCGACGACGAAAGACCTCTAGCCACAAAATATATATAAAAAAAAAAAAACATTCAAAGTCTAGGACGGCAGAAGGCGGTCCTCTGACTAGTACACTCTAATACTGTCTTCTCCTCTCTGTGTTCTACAGATGAGAAACGCTACCTCCCAGCCACATGTATGAAATTCAGGTAACGTCTCAACGTGAGTATAGACAGAAGAAGTGCTCTCAATCACTGAACGCTGCGTACTTAACGACGATTCCATACCCCGAGGCGAAGTCCAGTATCGTATAAGTTAGCAATAGTACAATGCCTAACCGATCACTAACAATAAAATCTGCTGAGAACAAAGACAGCAAGTCCGTCTGTTCCAACGAAAGCTGATACTGAGCGACCGTCAAACAGGGGTGCTCAAAACGGAAGACCGCCTTTCTCTCCGCCGCTGGCTTCCCAGCAAAGCTCGGCTCCCTTCCCTCGTAACTGCATAAGGCGAATCGTATTCTCAAAACCACGGAATATTCTCCCTCTGTACAGTTTCATCCGAACGCCGACCAACCTCGCTACAATACCGGCTGGCCACCGCTCTATTGTGCTTCTGCATTTAGGTGCCCTGACCGTCTGTCTTGGGCTACTTACTGTTTTAAGCAGCCAGGTTCTCACGCCGGCCATTTCCTGTCACTCAACCTGTGGTAAGCTGGACCAACACACCAGTGTGCTGCCGCCAGTATAACGTTGTCTTGATGGTTGCCGTTTTGATAGTAAAGGCAGTCAATGACCTTTCATGCAATAAGCGTTAACAACTATTTGTAAGGTGTACGTGACAATGTCAGTCTTCTTTAAATATTCATATATATGATGTACAACCTATCAAATGATACCTAATTCCGATTGTACAGTAAATAACGGTTAAGTACGTAGATGAGTCCTTATAGGGTGCAAATTATAGCCACCTTACAATATTTGTCCGGAAATACATCGTTGCTATGGTAGATGGCGCTGACGATGTGCCGTGTGTTCCTTGCGCGGTGTAGGTTGTGTAACTGACGCAGCATACTAGCAGAATGGTCCGGTATTCATGTCACGCGTAAGCCTAGATGGTGTTTGTGTATGGCAAAGCAGATGGAAATGGTCGAGAGCAGTGAGGCCTAGCGCCTTATAACGATCCTGCCTTGGAGGCGGTTAAGTGGGAGATGTGTTTCAGAGCTGGATAGTGACAGATGGTGACGCGAGACTGGACGCGCACGTAGTTTATGTATCAGCCGATAGAGGACAGTATTGGATAGGGGGGACTGTGATTTTAGTTTCGATTGTGACCACTAGAGTGCACTAAAGTAATAGAATGTTTTTCATAAACTGTTCTAGTATTTTCATAAAGTGTTATTATGTCTTTTTGTGTATGTAAAATGTTATAAATGTGTTTTAGCAGGATGAATGACGCGTGAGTGGGGTTTGAGGTTAATATGAAGATAATTGTTTAACGAGTTGTGTAGTAGGATTTAGTGTGGGAACATTTCAAAGAAGTGTGGATATGAACAAAGGAGATTTTTGTAGAATAGATTTGTAAAGTAAGTTTATGGTAAAGGGAAAGTTAATTCAGGTATGAATAACAATAGTAAATAAATTTATGCATAAGCAAAACTTCAGCATATTAGATAATTATGTCGGTAAAAAGTGCAGTCGTGAGGTTTACTTTTTTGCTATTGGTTATTGATGAAAAGCGCGGACTAGCGCGGGAGAATGTTGTTTTGCTATTGGCTGTTGATTAAACTGACCAATGGTAAAGCAGCATTCTTCGCGCGCCTTTCTCTGCTGGTAGAGAAGACTTAGAGTATTCTAGAAAGGTGTGGGAGCCTAGCCATGAAACAGTTCAGACGTGTGTAGTAGCAGTTCCGATGGACACGGTAAGTTGCCCGATCTAGCAGTGTTTCATACATCAAAAGTGTTGGAAAGTGACGGCGTAATTATTCCAATGTGTGTGTAGAAATTTCGGAATTTTTAAGTGAATTTTGTGACGAGAAAAGACACATTCCGCGTGGCATATTGAGCAGGTCGGTGGCTTAAAACTGTGACTGCATTTGGTACCGACAGAATTAATATTTGGCGAGCATTATCAATCAAAAACAATCAGTATTTTTGTAGCTATTACGTTTTCGGGAAATGCAACACCATAAACTTGCTAACGTGAGTGAAAGGGATTGTGAGTGACTGTGTTAAGTCTAGCACGGGCTTGGCAGTGATACTTGTTCACCTAAGTTTCAGAATATATTAATTGAGGACAAAATTTCCAACCTTTCATTTCGTGTGAAAACTTTCTCCCGAAACGTAGATTAGTGACTTTAATTGCAGCCTGGTTCACGTCGAAGTACAGCAGGTTTCGCTCGGCTTCCCTACTGATGATCTGCTGAGACAATGTTCACAGGTAGGTGCAGGTTCGTCGTAAAGGAACGGAAGGAACCGCGCCGCCGCAGCAGCACAGTACGCCAAAACAAGTACCCTCATGGTCACCAACCACGTCACACAAGATTTCAAGCCCTTTTTGGACTTTCGTGTGATCTTGGGTCCCTTCAGACAGACAAAAGTGCAGCGAGGTAGCGAACTGTGGGTACACCAGTTCTGAAGGACTTTTACAGGATACTGACACGAACCCTAGTAAAAACTCCAATCAAGTGGTCCGCCAACATGGTGTAAGCCAAGGTACGATTATGTGTATCCTGCATGACAACCGATATCACCTGCAATATCTGTCGTGACGTGGATGCAATGCAACTCTGTCTGTTTTCCGGGACGATTTGTTGTCGTTGAACACACGCCGTCCACTTCCGGAAAAAGTGTTCATAGGACCTTTTTTCCTCCATTTCCAGATAGGAATCCATCTCTACTGTTTGCCGGTTTAATTAATATATATATTCTGTTTACACAACAGTGCTGGGCGTGAAAGAGAGACAGCTGGGCAGCAATGTAACAAGCGTGCGACATTGTGCGACAAGTATCTTCGTTATAAGCTGTGGTGCGCAATTAGTTGAGTGAGAGTTAGAGCCAGGTTCTACATGCATATTTTTACTCTCTAAATTTAGACTGTGTGATATGGTATGGCTTTTCAATAGCGATGCAGAAATTACTTAAAACGCGTGCAATTATTTAATATTAACGTACCAATTAGAGTACAATCGTTTTTATCATTCGACTTCTAAAGACGTATTTTACCTTTAAACGTTTACTACTCTACCACGCACTACAAACCTACATGCTTTCCTCTCCACAGATGTGCTGTCACTGATAGTACATTTAAAATATTACTAGAATGAATTTAACATTTATATTTAATGAATCCACACTTATAAGTTTTGTATTCATTTCTGTCCTATTACAAGTAGTTTATTGTTAACTGATTATTATTCTCCATGAATATTTCTGAGATGCCTGATCCATAATTAAATCGGTTACTGCAAAAAGGAAATATGTCCACACTGCCTACCTTTACAACAGAGACAAAGAACTGAATAAAAGGGTTTAACGCCATTATCTCTTGATTTGTATTTCTGGTTTCTTGATGTAGGTGTACTTGCTTATTATATACATGTATATTTGAAGTTTTACGTAAGGGGAAAGAAGGGGACGACTTCGTTGATATTGCTCAAGCAGGTTCCTTTATAGAATGTAGGCCACCATGAACTGCAGTCGATAACAGAATGTACCTTCATTTCAACAAAGGGAAACTTGTTACCGGTTTTTTAAGTGCCCAACAACGTTATCCTCTTTATAGTACCTCTCCTCCTTCCAACATGTTCCGCACTAGTTGCCAGACCCGTGTCATCGTGCAAACAGGTTTCCCCTTGCGGTAAACAATGAATTGATCCACTTAGAATCACAATCATAAAAAAAACGAAAATTTATATATTTCAGGCTACTTGCATTTCTGCAGTGAGTGATTCAGTTATGTTCAACACAAGAGAAGTTTAGCTGTAGGATATGAATCGTTTAAGAAATAGTTTACACTACAGTATTATTGCACAGATCAATATTATAAAAAAAAGAGGATGTAGACCTACACTGGGGACTGAACTCACGAAGCTAAATTTTGTAACAGAAAACTTGACCCACTTCAGCACGTGCGCAACAGAGATACATAGAATTGAATGGTGATGCTTGTCGAACATTTCACTACAAGGTTGACAAATTGCTTTTGTCTGACGTCCATTTTCTTCCGAAAATATGTGAGGGACGAAATTTTGGAGAAACATTTTTCTAGTGTTACTGTTCAACGAATCGTTCTACGGCCTCCGTGTGCCGGAAGTTTCGTTCACCCTGTTTATATACAGTATGAAACAACTAAAACTTGCACTGCAGATATTTTGGAAGTGGCAAGTGCTATTGTTGTGCGGTTTTCACAGAATAGATTGGTAGTCAGTGCCTTCTATTGTTAGCCAATCGCCGGCCGCGGTGGCCGTGCGGTTCTGGCGCTGCAGTCCGGAACCGCGGGACTGCTACGGTCGCACGTTCGAACCCTGCCTCGGGCATGGGTGTGTGTGATGTCCTTAGGTTAGCTAGGTTTAAGTAGTTCTAAGTTTTAGGGGACTTATGACCTAAGATGTTGAGTCCCATAGTGTTCAGAGCCATTTGAACCATTTGTTAGCCAATCAAAAGATTGTAATAATACGTAGAAAGTGTATGTTTTGTCCAAATATACATTTTTTAAACGGAACAATACGTATTGGTGTCAGACTGGAAGTAGGATAAAGTAGAATGTCAGTGGTGTTTGTTGCAGTATTCTAGTGCGAGTCGTTTACGAGGTATCGTATTTTGAAAAATTCGCACACTGACACTTGTACCAAGCCTGTGGTAGTACATAGTAAAGAACAACACAGGTGTATCCACTAGTTATGCGGTTTCTGACCAGTGACTGGGCAATTAACCCTCACCATAACCATGACCACCGGCAGCGACGATACACACTTACAGTCTGGTATGGAACGTCTGCTATATACGCGCAGCCGAGATGTCCGAGCAGGCTGCAGTAATATGTTGTTGTGTATCATCGGGTGTAGTTGGTATGTTCTTATGTACAGCATCTTTCAGCTTTCCCCCACAGAAAAAAATCTGCAGGCGTAAAATCCGAGAAACTGGGTGGCAAAGGTACAGGTCCTCTGCGTCCAGTCCAACGATTCTGAAACAATACGTGAAGACGTGCTGTAGCACTTCCTGCGCTATAGGCTGGACAGCCACCATGTTGGTACCACGGGTTCCTGCTAGTCTGCAGAGGAACATCCACTAGCATCCGTGGAACATGGTGTGTTAGGAAGATGCGATACTCGTGTACGAAAAACGGGCCTATGAGTTGATGGTTCACTGTCCCACACCACACGTTTGCACTCCATGGACACTGTCTTTCCACCTGACGAAGCCAACGGGGATTGTCACCAGAGGAATAGTGCATGTTTCGGCGGTTTACAGGACCGTGATTGGTAAAAGTTGATTCTTCGCTGAACAAGATACACTGCTGGCCACCGTAAATGCAACACCAAGAAAGACAAGAGGTAGCACAACAAAATTTATTTTGTAGATAACATGTTGACCAAGTATCAAATGATTACGTTTACAGACGTCTGTGACATGTGGTTCCTGCCAGAATCAGTAGCCAGAGTAGCCGCCATTGTTGGAGATCACCGCTGCCACACGTCTCGGCATTGAGTCAAAGAGACGTTGGATGTGTTCCTGGGGTACAGCAGCCCAAGCAGCTTCCACACGTTGCCAAAGATCATCTGGTGTGGCAGCTGAGGATGTAATCTGGGTCACTCGTTGAGCAACCATGGACCACATGTTTTCTATCGGCGAAAGATCCGGAGAGCGAGCCGGCCAGGTAAGCACTTCAATCTGGTTATTGACGAAGAACCTTTGGACAATGCGTGCCACGTGTGGTCGCGCATTATCCTGTTGAAATATGGCTGTGGCCGAGCCCTGAAGGTAAGGAAGGACAACTGGCTCCAGCACCTTGGATATGTAGCGCCGGCTGTTTAAAGTGCCGGCAATGCGTGCTAGAGGCGTGCGAAAGTAATATCCAATACCGCCCCATACCATAATACCCGGTGCAAGACCAGTGTGGCGGTGCATAATGCAGCTGTCCAGCATCATCTCTCCACGGTGTCTCCACACTCGAATCCGAACATCGTGGTGCTGCAGACAGAAGCGTGCCTCGTCAGTAAAGACAACGTCATTCCATTCTGCCGTCCACATCCGTCTGTCATCACGCCATTGGCGACGGAGACGTCTGTGGTTCTGCGTCAATGGTAGACGAAGCAATGGACGTCTTGCGGACAGACCACTCTGCTGTAAACGGCGTCGAATGGTACGCGCAGACACTGGATGATGCGTTACAGCCGCAATGTGCTGTGCTGTGGTTCGGGATGTCACTGAGCGATCCGTCACTGCCATGCGCACAATTTGCCTATCAGCACGTGCAGTGGTGCACCGAGGTGAATGCGATCGACCACGTCGGTCCGTCGTACCCTCCTGCATCCAACGGCCACATATCCGCATTACAGTTGTTTGGTTTCGTCCAACACGACTAGCGATTTCTCTGTATGATAATCCACAATCTCGGTAAGCCACTATCCTTCCCTTGTCGAACTCGGATACTTGACCAAACGATGTTCGCTGTTGTCTACGAGGCATAACTGATCGTCTTGTGAAACAACCACAAGGTAAACACACGTGCCGAACGTACACTCGTCGAAATCGCCAAGCCTTAAATGGCGCTATGAGGTGGCGCCACAGGCGCGCGTGATGTGCGTCTGCGCTGAAATTCTAATCAGTTGCATATCTCATCGCTGCAAACCCATGGTGTAAATTTCACTTGATTCGGATGCTTCCTTCAGGGTGTTGCATTTACGGTGGCCAGCAGTGTACATGATACACCTGGAGTATTCTGTCTCAATGCTCACGTACAGAAGTTAACACGATACTCATAATAGTTTCCATGCAGCTCTAGATGGAGAGAGAAGTGATAAGGATGGAACCTATGTCGATGGAAAATGCGTAGGACGCTTCCTCGTGCGATTGCGCGGGAACTAAACTGTATCAACTGCAAGAACAGTAATTTCCCTGTCTTCTGACGTCACTTGTTTCTTTCTGTTACGCTGTCTAGGTTTTATACTACCACTTTCACGTAATTGGTTGAAGAGGTTGATAAATAATTGCCGAGATGGATGACGTATATTGGGATATCTTGCCGCCTACACCATAAAAGACGAACAGCATTCTTTCTACACTCTCCGTACACTATGAGCATGTAGACTCTTTCTGCCTCGGTAAATCGCATCGTCCACTCACGGCCTACTGCTTGGTCTGGCACACACTAACTGACTAGCAAGCCACAGTGCACTCAAGGAGCACATAAGCACGCTGTAAAAAGCAGCAATATCGTATGTAGCAAGTACGCAGGTTGAATGGCTCAACCAAGTGTCGGCGTGGAAACTTTACAAAAGAGGACATCTCGTAAATGAGTCGTGAAATATACACCACTGACATTCTAATTTACCCTACTTTTAGTTTGTTAATGTCATTAGGCTATGTTCCATTTAAAAAGTGTGTGTTTGCACAAAATATACTATCTAAGTATTATCAGAATGAGATTTTCACTCTGCAGCGGAGTGTGCGCTGATATGAAACTTCCTGGCAGATTAAAACTGTGTGCCGGACTGAGACTCGAACTCGGGACCTTTGCCTTTCACATGCAAGTGCTCTACCGGCTGACCTATCCAAGCACGACTCACGACCACTCCCCACAGCTTCAATTCTGCCAGTACCTCGTCTCCTACCTTTCAAACTTCACAGGAGCTATTCTGCGAACCTGTCCCGAGTTCGAGTCTCGGTCCGGCATACAGTTCTAATCTGCCAGGAAGTTTCAATCTGCTTATCGGCTAACAAAACGAGCGATTCCACAGTATGAAAACCGCCCATCAGTAGCACTTTCTTTTCCGCAATATTTTCGGTGCAAGTTTTAGGCGGTTCACCCTGTACACAAGTGAATGGTAAATCATCACGATCGCTGCGAAACTCGCATTTACGGTGAGTAGCATTCGTCTGAAGAGGCAGCAGCGTTCAGCTGCAGTAAGGGCGCGAACTGGAGCTGACGCGGTCTGTCGACGACGGGAAAACCCGGGCCGCTGGGAGGTGATGACGTCTCCCTTGCTTGGCCTTGTCACGCGCGCATGTGTCTGCCGCTGCAACAGCGCCTGGAGGCCCGCTGCCAGCTCCATCAGTTCTGTAGCAGCGGTGTTGCCTTCAGTACTGAGACCGTGCACGCACAGTGGTGGCAATCGAACGATTATATTTAGTCTCGAATGGAAAACAGCCCACAGCTGCACTAAATTACGTTTATTTTACGCCTTGACCACGGTTTCTGCTATAATAATATAGCCTTCTTCAGAAGTCCTAAAAAATGATCAAAATAACATCTAGACCAGTGATACAGTCTACACATAAACTTCAAAATTACGTAAGTGATAACACATTACTTACATACACACTAATAAATGAAAAATGTCTTAGCCCAGCGGCTGCCTCAAGACCAATAAAATAACGTCAACAGACATAAGCCTGTTTCGAACATAAGTAAAATTACATAAAATTACGTATGTCCTCCGCCACTGCCTCTGTTATACTGGGCGCGCGGTCGTCAAATGTGCTGCACCCCGCGCGCCATAGGTGGCCCTCACCACAGTGAGCTGCGTCGCACCGTTTATCGGGCAACTAGTCAATATGTACGACAATAAATTACTAACAAGCCTAGATGTGCAAATGAAGAGCTATATACTTATTAATACGAATGTCCAACAGATGAAATACTGTTGCATACGATCATTAGAGTGGTAGAACATCAACAATTTCATATAACAAAGTTTGTCGTATCACAATTTGATGCATGTTTCAGAAACGAAATTATCATATGCAAATATACACTCCTGGAAATTGAAATAAGAACACCGTGAATTCATTGTCCCAGGAAGGGGAAACTTTTATTGACACATTCCTGGGGTCAGATACATCACATGATCACACTGACAGAACCACAAGCACGTAGACACAGGCAACAGAGCATGCACAATGTCGGCACTAGTACAGTGTATATCCACCTTTCGCAGCAATGCAGGCTGCTATTCTCCCATGGAGACGATCGTAGAGATGCTGGATGTAGTCCTGTGGAACGGCTTGCCATGCCATTTCCACCTGGCGCCTCAGTTGGACCAGCGTCCGTGCTGGACGTGCAGACCGCGTGAGACGACGCTTCATCCAGTCCCAAACATGTTCAATGGGGGACAGATCCGGAGACCTTGCTGGCCAGGGTAGTTGACTTACACCTTCGAGAGCACGTTGGGTGGCACGGGATACATGCGGACGTGCATTGTCCTGTTGGAACAGCAAGTTCCCTTGCCGGTCTAGGAATGGTAGAACGATGGGTTCGATGACGGTTTGGATCTACCGTGCACTATTCAGTGTCCCCTCGACGATCACCAGTGGTGTACAGCCAGTGTAGGAGATCGCTCCCCACACCATGATGCCGGGTGTTGGCCCTGTGTGCCTCGGTCGTATGCAGTCCTGATTGTGGCGCTCACCTGCACGGCGCCAAACACGCATACGACCATCATTGGCACCAAGGCAGAAGCGACTCTCATCGCTGAAGACGACACGTCTCCATTCGTCCCTCCATTCACGCCTGTCGCGACACCACTGGAGGCGGGCTGCACGATGTTGGGACGTGAGCGGAAGACGGCCTAAGGTGTGCGGGACCGTAGCCCAGCTTCATGGAGACGGTTGCGAATGGTCCTCGCCGATACCCCAGGAGCAACAGTGTCCCTAATTTGCTGGGAAGTGGCGGTGCGGTCCCCTACGGCACTGCATAGAATCCTACGGTCTTGGCGTGCATCCGTGCGTCGCTGCGGTCCGGTCCCAGGTCGACGGGCACGTGCACCTTCCGCCGACCACTGGCGACAACATCGATGTACTGTGGAGACGTCACGCCCCACGTGTTGAGCAATTCGGCGGTACGTCCACCCGGCCTCCCGCATGCCCACTATACGCCCTCGCTCAAAGTCCGTCAACTGCACATACGGTTCACGTCCACGCTGTCGCGGCATGCTACCAGTGTTAAAGACTGCGATGGAGCTCCGTATGTCACGGCAAACTGGCTGACACTGACGGCGGCGGTGCACAAATGCTGCGCAGCTAGCGCCATTCGACGGCCAACACCGCGGTTCCTGGTGTGTCCGCTGTGCCGTGCGTGTGATCATTGCTTGTACAGCCCTCTCGCAGTGTCCGGAGCAAGTATGGTGGGTCTGACACACCGGTGTCAATGTGTTCTTTTTTCCATTTCCAGGAGTGTAGAATCAGCCCTATAAGCTAGTAGAGTGTATAATGTAAGCTGAAGTTATATTTGCATGTGATAATTTCGTTTCTGAAACGCATCAAATTGTGATACGACAAAGTTTGTTATATGAAATTGTTGATGTTCTACCACTCTAATGATCGCATGCAACAGTATTTCATCTGTTGGACATTCGTATTAATAAGTATATGGTCCTTCATTTGCACATGTAGGCTTGTTATTAATTTATTGTCGTACATATTGACTAGTTGCCTGATAAACGGTGCGACGTAGCTCACTGTGGTGAGCGCCACCTATGGTGCGCGGGGTGCAGCATATTTGACGACCGTGCGAAATCGATAAAACTGGCGTTACTTCTCGACGTAATCGCCCTGCAACGTACACATTTTTCACAACGCTGACGCCATGATTCCATGGCAGCGGCGAAGGCTTCTTTGGGAATCTATTTTGACCACTGGAAAATCGCTGAGGTAATAGTAGCACGGCTGGTGAATGTGCGGCCACGAAGAGTGCCTTTCATTGTTGGAAAAAGCCAAAAGTCACTAGGAGCCGGGTCAGGTGAGTAGGGAGCATGAGGAATCACTTCAAAGTTGTTATCAAGAAGAAACTGTTGCGTAACGTTAGCTCGATGTGCGGGTGCGTTGTCTTGGTGAAACAGCACACGTGCAGCCCTTCCCGGACGTTTTTGTTGCAGTGCAGGAAGGAATTTGTGCTTCAAAACATTTTCGTAGGATGCACCTGTTACCGTAGTGCCGTTTGGAACGCAATGGGGAAGGATTACGCCCTCGCTGTCCCAGAACATGGACACCATCATTTTTTCAGCACTGGCGGTTACCCGAAATTTTTTTGGTGGCGGTGAATCTGTGTGCTCCCATTGAGCTGACTGGCGCTTTGTTTCTGGATTGAAAAATGGCATCCACGTCTCATCCATTGTCACAATCGACGAAAAGAAAGTCCCATTCGTGCTGTCATTGCGCGTCAACATTGCTTGGCAACATGCCACACGGGCAGCCATGTGGTCGTCCGTCAGCATTCGTGGCACCCACCTGGATGACACTTTTCGCATTTTCAGGTCGTCATGCAGGATTGTGTGCACAGAACCCACAGGAATGCCAACTCTGGAGGCGATCTGTTCAACAGTCATTCGGCGATCCCCCAAAATAATTCTCTCCACTTTCTCGATCATGTCGTCAGACCGGCTTGTGCGAGCCCGAGGTTGTTTCGGTTTGTTGTCACACGATGTTCTGCCTTCATTAAACTGTCGCACCCACAAACGCACTTCTGACATCTACATCTACATCTACATCTATACTCCGCGAGCCACCTTACGGTGTGTGGCGGAGGGTACTTATTGTACCACTATCTGATCCCCCCTTCCCTGTTCCATTCACGAATTGTGCGTGGGAAGAACGACTGCTTGTAAGTCTCCGTATTTGCTCTAATTTCTCGGATCTTTTCGTTGTGATCATTACGCGAGATATATGTGGGCGGTAGTAATATGTTGCCCATCTCTTCCCGGAATGTGCTCTCTCGTAATTTCGATAATAAACCTCTCCGTATTGCGTAACGCCTTTCTTGAAGTGTCCGCCACTGGAGCTTGTTCAGCATCTCCGTAACGCTCTCGCGCTGACTAAATGTCCCCATGACGAATCGCGCTGCTTTTCGCTGGATCATGTCTATCTCTTCTATTAATCCAACCTGGTAAGGGTCCCATACTGATGAGCAATACTCAAGAATCGGACGAACAAGCGTTTTGTAAGCTACTTCTTTCGTCGATGAGTCACATTTTCTTAGAATTCTTCCTATGAATCTCAACCTGGCGCCTGCTTTTCCCACTATTTGTTTTATGTGATCATTCCACTTCAGATCGCTCCGGATAGTAACTCCTAAGTATTTTACGGTCGTTACCGCTTCCAATGATTTACCACCTATGGCATAATCGTACTGGAATGGATTTCTGCCCCTATGTATGCGCATTATATTACATTTATCTACGTTTAGGGAAAGCTGCCAGCTGTCGCACCATGCATTAATCCTCTGCAGGTCCTCCTGGAGTACGTACGAGTCTTTTGATGTTGCTACTTTCTTGTAGACAACCGTGTCATCTGCAAATAGCCTCACGGAGCTACCGATGTTGTCAACTAAGTCATTTATGTATATTGTAAACAATAAAGGTCCTATCACGCTTCCCTGCGGTACTCCCGAAATTACCTCTACATCTGCAGATTTTGAACCGTTAAGAATGACATGTTGTGTTCTTTCTTCTAGGAAATCCTGAATCCAATCACAAACCTGGTCCGATATTCCGTAAGCTCGTATTTTTTTCACTAAACGTAAGTGCGGAACCGTATCAAATGCCTTCCTGAAGTCCAGGAATACGGCATCAATCTGCTCGCCAGTGTCTACGGCACTGTGAATTTCTTGGGCAAATAGGGCGAGCTGAGTTTCACATGATCTCTGTTTGCGGAATTCATGTTGGTTATGATGAAGGAGATTTGTATTATCTAAGAACGTCATAATACGAGAACACAAAACATGATCCATTATTCTACAACAGATTGACGTAAGCGAAATAGGCCTATAATTATTCGCATCTGATTTATGACCCTTCTTGAAAATGGGACACATCCATAACTCCCATCACCACATGTCTCCTTCAACTGTCGATGAATTTCGATTGGTTTCACACCACGCAAATTCAGAAAACGAATGATTGCACGCTGTTCAAGTAAGGAAAACGTCGCCATTTTAAGTATTTAAAACAGTTCTCATTCTCGCCGCTGGCGGTAAAATTCCATCTGCCGTACAGTGCTGCCAACTCTTGGACGTATTGACAATGAACGCGGCCTCATTTTAAAACAATGCGCATGTTTCTATCTCTTTCCAGTCCGGAGAAAAAAAATCGGAGGCCTTAGAACTTGAATGCACCTCGTATAACAGAGCCAGTGGCGGAGGACATGCGTAATTTTACTTATGTTCGAAACAGACTTATGTCTGTTGAAGTTATTTTATTGGTCCTGGCGCAGCTGCTGGACTAAGACGTTCTTCATTTATTAGTGTGTATGTAAGTATATGTCATCACTTACGTAATTTTGAAGTTTATGTGCCGGCCGCTGTGGCCGAGTGGTTCTAGGCGCTTCAGTCCGGAACCGCGCTGCTGCTACGGTCGCAGGTTCGAATCCTGCCTCGGGCATGGATGTGTCTGATGCCCTTAGGTTAGTTAGGTTTAAGTATGTCGAAGTCTAGGGGACTGATGAGAGACTGATGACCTCAGATTTTAAGTCCCATAGTGCTTAGAGCCATTTTTGAAGTTTATGTATAGATTGTATCACTGGTGTAGATGTTATTTCGATCATTTTTTAGGACTTCTGAAGAAGGCTGTATTATTATAGCAGAAACCAAGGTCAAGGTTTAAAATAAACGTAATTTAGTGCAACTGTGGGCTGTTTTTCATTCGAGACAATTTGTGATGGCTGCTGTTGTCGCTCTCATGATGAAAATAATGATTATATTTCACTGCCCAGTAACTTTGTCTGTATATCCTTCATATCGTTAGTACGTGCAGCAATTATTTATTAGTTGCTCCTTCAGTGACATTTATCACATGAATCAGAGTAAGTATTATGAGCGTTTTGCAGCTTACGGCTTCTTTTTTTCGCCCAAACACGTTGCACCTCTTTATTACGCGTATCAGTGGTCCATAAAATGAAATATAATTGTTTGACTACCATTATATGTATTGTTTTGTTATGAGACATGTCGTGTTTTCGAGGACCACATTTACATGACGTCTAATTGTAAACAGTAAGATAAGCTGAAAGTGCGGACAGAAGGACTTAATGTGTCATAGCAGAATATGCGTATTTAAACAATTATCTACATCATACTTCGCAAGCTACCTAATGGTGTGTGGCGTGCGTACTCCTGGTACCACTAAGCGATTCCCCCCTTAACTGTTCCACTCGCGAATGGCGCGTGGACAGCCTCTGTATTAGCTCCGATGTCTTAGATTTTCTCGTCATGGTCACTTCGCGAGAAGTATGTGCGAGAAAGGAATACGTTTCCGACTCTTCGTGGAATGTACTCTCTCGAAATTTCAATAGTAAATCTCTCCGTGATGCACAACGCCTCTTTTGTAGCATCTGCCAGGGGAGTTTGTTGAGCACCTGTGTAACGCTCTCGCGCTGACGAAACGATCCCTGTGGTGTCACCGCCAGACACCACACTTGCTCGGTGGTAGCCTTTAAATCGGCCGCGGTCCGGTAGTATACGTCGGACCCGCGTGTCGCCACTATCAGTGATTGCAGACCGAGCGCCGCCACACGGCAGGTCTAGAGACACTTCCTAGCACTCGCCCCAGTTGTACAGCCGACTTTGCTAGCGATGGTTCACTGACAAATTACGCTCTCATTTTCCGAGACGATAGTTAGCATAGCCTTCAGCTACGTCATTTGCTACGACCTAGCAAGGCGCCATTATCAATTGCTATTTATCTTGTGATGCATGTACCGTCAGACCGATGTTCACCAACTATGGATTAAAGTTAAGTATTCCAGAAGCTACTTACCTTTTTTGCTAGTCTCAGTTCCTTGTCATTTTCCAGACCTCACGCCAGCCTGCGTGAGCTTAAACGCGTGCCTTCGGCCTCCCGTCCTAGTGGATTGGCTGTCTTGCCAGTCCACAAAAATCCCTTGACGAAATGAGCCGCTCTCCGTTGGATCTTCTCTATGTATTTCTGGTAATGATCCCAGATAGACGAACAATACTCAAGAATCGGTCGAACAAGCGCCTTGTATGCCATATCTTTCGTGGATGAGTTACATTTCCTTCCTATGAATCTCAGTCTTGGAACTGCTTTTCCTACTGTTTGTTTTATGTGAGCATTCCACTTAGGGTCGCTTTGGATACTTACTCGTAGATATTTTGCAGTAGAGAGTGTCTCCAGGAATTTGTCATCAATAGTATAGTTGTACGAGAGTGGATTTCTTTTCACATATATGCGTAACATTTGCATTTGTGTACGATCAAGGTCAACTCCCAGGGCCTGCGCCATTCATCAATCCTCTGCAGGTCATTCTGCAAATCGTTACTGTCTTCTCGAGTTGCTACTTTCTTATTATAGACAACCGCATCATCCGCGAACACTCTGAAATAGCTTCCGGCGCTTTGTAGTAGGCTGTTTATATAAATTGTAAACCATAAGGGCCCTATCGCATTTCCTGGCGTTACTACGGAAATTACCTTTACATCTACCGATTTTGTTCCGTTAAGGGCGACGTGTTGAGTTAGACCTGCGTAGAGGTCTTGAATCCAGTTGCAAAGCTGTTCTGATAACTCGGTAAGCTCGTACTTTTTGTCCAAACGGCAGGGCGGCGCGGTGTCAAATGTCTTCCTGAGATCAAGAAACACGGTGCAAACCTTAGCACCGTTGTCTACAGTTGTATGGATCTGGTGGAGGAACAGAGCGAGCTGGGTTTCGCAAGATCTCTGTTTGCGGAATCAAAATTGACTTGTGTAGAGGAGATTTTCGTTCTCGGTCATCTGAATATCTGCCATTTCTACGTTTGAAAAGAGCGACCGTCTTACGTTCTTCCGTAGCGAAACAATTTCGAAAGAGTGGATCCAGTATTTCGGCCTTCTCTCTGCATTTTTAGTGTCACTGAACGCTTCTTTCATTGCCCTCCTTATGCTCATTTTCACTTCGCTCAGCTTACGTTGGTCGGTTTGGCTTAGACTTCTCTTGAATCTGAGATGAAGCTCTCTTATTTTACGTAGTCCGCAGCTCGTGGTCGTGCGGTAGCGTTCTCGCTTCCCACGCCCGGGTTCGATTCCCGGCGGGGTCAGGGATTTTCTCTGCCTCGTGATGACTGGGTGTTGTGTGCTGTCCTTAGGTTAGTTAGGTTTAAGTAGTTCTAAGTTCTAGGGGACTGATGACCATAGATGTTAAGTCCATAGTGCTCAGAGGCATTTGAACCATTTTACGTAACAGTTGTCGACCACAGCTACCACCCTATACTTTGTAGACCAATTGCGGTGTCCGATACAAATGCGTGATACATATTTGATTGAAAAAAAAATCTGTTTCGGTGGACAGATAATTTTTATGTATATGAAAAATACAATCCTATATCGTTATCTAAGAAATTCGTTGTATTCGTCTGTATTGCCTGTGATGACGGAACTCCTGTCATATATGACAAAGTGTGGGAAGATCATTTGAGCAAAATTGATTCTGACGAGGGAGTAGATAGGAGACGAACATCAACGAAAGTAAAACAACGGTAATACAATGTAGTTAAATCAGGCGGTGTTCAGAGAATTAGTTTAGGAAATGATACATTGAAAGTAGTAAATTTTCGCTATTTCGACAGCAACGTAATTGATGATACCCGAAGCAGACAGAATATAAATTGCAAACGAACGACAGAAAAAAGCGTTTGTGAAAAAGTGATATTTGTTAACATCAAATATAAATTTAACTGTTAGGAAGTCGACAGTGTGGTACTACAGAAGAATGTTGAAGGTTATGTGGGCAGATCGCACAACTAATGGAGAGACCGTAACTAGAACTGCGCAAAAGAAGTTTGTCATAGCTAAGGGAAGGCATTGGTTGACCCACAGGCCACGTCACGTAATCACCATTTTGGTAATAGAGGCAAGTGGAGTTTTGTTTGGTGGGGGGGGGGGGGGGGAGAGAGGGGTGGTCTAGTAGAGGGGGACCAAGGTTGATTATAGTACGCAGATTCTAATGGATGCGGGTTGCAGTAATTCTACAGAGATGAAGAGATGTGCACAGGCTAGATCACTGTGGAGAGAGACATCAAACAATCCTTCAGATTGGAGATAACACTCATAACTACAACAACAGCAAGAACTATTAATCAGCCACAATGTTACTGCACCTGGCAGTGAGGGCGCTTCGGTCATCTTATCGTGTTTTTATGGTGATATTTCACGAGAACACGCCGAACCACTTGATAGTCTGATAGTTTGTGCGCACCTGTCCTGAAGGCATTCACAGTGCGATGCATTTTTCTTAGTCACCACTGTGACTGTTTTCTGTAGCTTCACCGCATGTAGTAAGCGTTCTTAGCTGAGTAGTTCGTTCAGAGGACTGGCTGCCCATTGTACCAAAAATTAAAAAAAAGGGTGAAATATTCAGTGCTGAACTTGAAGGGGTCTCATATGACATATGGTATGTTTTCAACGGGTACATGAACTTTTGACTTTAACTTCCATGCTTTGTGGCATATTTACGGGTGTTAAGACTTCTGACATTGCCGCGTATTTGATAGTATGGAGTCTTGAAGCTGTTAATAACGGAATAAATAAATAAAGAAAGTACCAGTAGTTTCGCAACTTTTCTGCAGTCTACATCTGCATCTACATACGTGCTCCGCAAGCCACCTTACGGTATATGGCAGAGGCTACTCTGTTTGTCCGTGTCACTTCCCTCGTTTCCTGTTCCCGTCGCTGATGGTTTTCGAGGACAAGGATTGCTGGTAAGCCTCGGTATGGGCTCTAATCTCTAAAACTTAACCTTCATGGTCTTTTCGAGGAACGTGTGTAGGAGGAAGCCACAAATTGGTTGGCTGGACTAGGATCGTACGCTCTCGGAACTTTAACAGTAAACCGTATTGTGATGCAGAAAGCCTCTATTGTTTCTGTCGTTCGAGTTGTCTGTGCTTCTCCGTGACGCTTTCGTATTTAGTAAATTAACCCGCACTGAAACTCGCTGCTCTTCTATGGATCTGCTCTCTTTCCTACACTCCTGGAAATTGAAATAAGAACACCGTGAATTCATTGTCCCAGGAAGGGGAAACTTTATTGACACATTCCTGGGGTCAGATACATCACATGATCACACTGACAGAATCACAGGCACATAGACACAGGCAACAGAGCATGCACAATGTCGGCACTAGTACAGTGTATATCCACCTTTCGCAGCAATGCAGGCTGCTATTCTCCCATGGAGACGATTGTAGAGATGCTGGATGTAGTCCTGTGGAACGGCTTGCCATGCCATTTCCACCTGGCGCCTCAGTTGGACCAGCGTTCGTGCTGGACGTGCAGACCGCGTGAGACGACGCTTCATCCAGTCCCAAACATGCTCAATGGGGGACAGATCCGGAGATCTTGCTGGCCAGGGTAGTTGACTTACACCTTCTAGAGCACGTTGGGTGGCACGAGATACATGCGGACATGCATTGTCCTGTTGGAACAGCAAGTTCCCTTGCCGGTCTAGGAATGGTAGAACGATGGGTTCGATGACGGTTTGGATGTACCGTGCACTATTCAGTGTCCCCTCGACGATCACCAGTGGTGTACGGCCAGTGTAGGAGATCGCTCCCCACACCATGATGCCGGGTGTTGGCCCTGTGTGCCTCGGTCGTATGCAGTCCTGATTGTGGCGCTCACCTGCACGGCGCCAAACACGCATACGACCATCATTGGCACCAAGGCAGAAGCGACTCTCATCGCTGAAGACGACACGTCTCCATTCGTCCCTCCATTCACGCCTGTCGCGACACCACTGGAGGCGGGCTGCACGATGTTGGGGCGTGAGCGGAAGACGGCCTAACGGTGTGCGGGACCGTAGCCCAGCTTCATGGAGACGGTTGCGAATGGTCTTCGCCGATACCCCAGGAGCAACAGTGTCCCTAATTTGGTGGGAAGTGGCGGTGCGGTCCCCTACGGCACTGCGTAGGATCCTACGGTCTTGGCGTGCATCCGTGCGTCGCTGCGGTCCGGTCCCAGGTCGACGGGCACGTGCACCTTCCGCCGACCACTGGCGACAACATCGATGTACTGTGGAGACCTCACGCCCCACGTGTTGAGCAATTCGGCGGTACGTCCACCCGGCCTCCCGCATGCCCACTATACGCCCTCGCTCAAAGTCCGTCAACTGCACATACGGTTCACGTCCACGCTGTCGTGGCATGCTACCAGTGTTAAAGACTGCGATGGAGCTCCGTATGCCACGGCAAACTGGCTGACACTGACGGCGGCGGTGCACAAATTCTGCGCAGCTAGCGCCATTCGACGGCCAACACTGCGGTTCCTGGTGTGTCCGCTGTGCCGTGCGTGTGATCATTGCTTGTACAGCCCTCTCGCAGTGTCTGGAGCAAGTATGTTGGGTCTGACACACCGGTGTCAATGTGTTCTTTTTTCCATTTCCAGGAATGTATATCAATCCTATCTGCTACAGATCTCAGACGAGCTATATTCACTATTTTATTAACTACGTACAAATAGTAACTTTCTGTACAAAAATGGAGAAGTTTTGGAGAGTTCGTTTACTGCGTGCTTCCTGTAGCTGTTACGTGACGATTAAACTGAGTGGCGGGAAATCACTGAAGTGTTGTGACATTTCAAGACGTACGGTGTATGTTGCCCGAAAGGTGTGGCTGGATGCGGCGTATGGCGAGAGTATAGGCCAGATATATGAGCAGTCTATTGCAGACAGGTAAGTGATCAAGATGGCAGCACGTCATGAGTTAACTGACTTTGAACGTGGACTGATAGTGAGAGACGCATAGATCCTATCATCGATGCTTATACAAGAATTCGTTTTTGAAGTCAGCAGCGTAGGGATGGCTTCAAATATCGCAGGTACATAAGTAAACTGACGTAGTCGACTACCAAAAGTGTCTAACACGTACCTTCTGCAAAACCGGAGGAGGCAATCAACACTGATCTGTGAGCCAGACCGCCTCCGATTTGAATGAGGGGCATAAGGACCCCGTTTCTGCCAGGACAGCAAAGAGAAAAATGCATCACGTAGGGTTGAGCAGCCAACGACGGACATACCATACACTGACTTCTCACGACTTCCAGCCACTCCCTGTGTCTGAGTGCGATGGTAAATTTCGCGCCATAAATCACAAGAAACAGCTTAGACTAGAATTACACAGTCCAGTCATATTAATGTGACCACCTGTCAAAATCATGAATAACCACTTTTTGCAGCGCAGACGTTCAGGAAGAGTGTCATTGAGGTTCTGGAAGGTACCTACAGGGATGTGGAGCCACTTTGACTCCAGTGCCGTGGGCAGCTGCGCTAGGATTCGGTAGAGGATCAATGGCACTAACAGCGCGAACGAGGTGGTCCCACATACTCTCTGTTAGGTTTCAAACAGGGAGATTTAGTTGCAAAGGGAATACGATAAACTCGTCCTGGTGTTCTTTGAACCACTCACGTACAACGTGAGCTGTGTGACACCTTGCAAAGTCCTGTTGGTAGTTACCAGCATGGAAACGAAAAACAAACTGCATCTTGGCGTTGGCATGGTCCACAAGGATACATGCACGCCTGTGTTGATCCACTGTGCCTTACAGAATGACGAGATCATCCAGGGAATGCCACGAAAACATTCCCCAGACCATAAAGCTCCCTCCTCCTCCTCCTTCGATGATGATGATAATGAAGTTTGGTTTGTGGAACGCTCAGCTGCATGGTCATCAGCGCCCGTACGAAGTCCAAATTTTCACACAGTCAAATATTGTTTACATTCCAATCTAACCACTGTCACGAATGGTGGTGATGATGATGGGGACAACACAAAAACCCGGCCCCATGGCAGAGAAAATCCCCAACCCGGCCGGGAATCGAAACCGGGACCCCGTGATCCAGAGATAGGAACACTAGCCGCTAGACCACGAGTCTTATAGAGCCTGTTATATACGTCTTCAATTGAAGTACAAGTCATCTTTTATTATGATAAAGGTCTATTACACTTTTTTAAGTGGACGTCCAATACGTGATCATGTACGAGGGTCACTCCAAAAGAAATGCACACTATTTTTTTTAAAATCCTTCTTTTGTTCTACATATTTGAAAGTTTTACAGTGTGTAGATACATCCTTTAGGAACAATATTTTCATTTCTCCACATAATTTCCAACCCTCTCAACTGCCTTACGCCATCTTGGAACCAGCTCCTGTATACCCGCACGGTAAAATTCTGGACCAACCTGTTGGAGCCACTGTTTGGCAGCGTGCACAAGGGAGTCATCACCTTCAAACCTTGTTCCACAAAGAAAGCCTTTCAGTTTGCCAAAGAGATGAGAGTCACATGGACCCAGGTCAGGCCTGTGAGGTGGGTATTTCAGTGTTGTCCATCCGAGTTTTGTGATCGCTTCCATGGTTTTTTGACTGCTATGTGGCCGTGCATTGTCGTGCAACAGCAAAACATCCTGCTTTTGCCGATGTGGTCGAACACGACTCAGTCAAGCTTGAAGTTTCTTCAGTGTCGTCACATATGCATCAGAATTTATGGCCAGCCGGGGTGGCCGAGCGGTTCTAGGAGCTACAGTGTGGAACCGCACGACCGCTACGGTCGCAGGTTCGAATCCTGCCTCGGGCATGGATGTGTGTGTTGTCCTTAGGTTAGTTAGGTTTAAGTAGTTCTAAGTTCTAGGGGACTGATGACCTCAGAAGTTAAGTCCCATAGTGCTCAGAGCCATTTGAACCAGAATTTATGGTGGTTCCACTTGGCATGATTTCCACAAGAAAGAGTCGTTCGGAATCGAAAAACACCGTAGCCATAACTTTTCCAGCAGAAGGTGTGGTTTCTGAATTATTTTTTCTTGAGTGAATTTGCATGATGCCACTCCATTGATTGCCTCTTCGTTTCTGGTGAAAAATGATGGAGCCATGTTTCATCACCTGTCACAATTCTTCCAAGAAATTCATCTCCACCATTCTCGTACTGTTCCAAAAGTTCGCTGCATACCAGTTTTCTTGTTTCTTTATGAGCCGCTGTCAACATCCTGGGAACCCACCTGGCACAAACCTTTTTTAACGCCAACACTTTCGGTATTATGCAAACACTTCCTTCCCCGATCCCAACGTAGCTTGACAATTCGTTCACTGTGATGCGTCTGTCAGCACTCACCAATTCGTTAACTCTCTGCACATTGTCTGGAGTGTGTGCAGTACGATGCCTGCCGCTGCGAGGACAATCCTCAATATTGCCGTGCCCGCTTTCATCACATAACCTGCTTTCCCACCGACTAACTGTACTGCGATCGACAGCAGCATCTCCATACACCTTTCTCAACCTCTTGTGGATGTTTCCCACTGTCTCGTTTTCACAGCACAGGAACTCTATGACAGCACGTTGCTTCTGTCGAACTTCAAGTGCAGCAGCCATCTTGAAGACATGCTGTGACGGCGCCACTCATGGGAACAGGTTCAACTAAGTTTGAAAATAAGCGGGAAGGATGCATCTACACACTGTAAAACTTTCACACATGCAGAATGAAAACTGTGTTTTTACAAAAATAGTGTGCATATGTTTTGGAATGACCCTCGTACTAGTAGTAGCACAAAGTTGGGACGATGCCAGTTTTATGACAAGGAAGTTAATGGAAGCATCTGAACGAGGTGGACTTAGAATAAATGTGAGCAAAACCGGACATGTAATAGTTAGAGGGTATGAAAGAGTTATAATACTGCCACAAGGAACTATTAAAGCAGTAAATCTGGTTAAATACTTGTGATCGATTATCCATACCTCAGGAAACTGTAAAGCACGTGTGAAAGGCAGGATCCAGCAGGAAAGAGGAGCTATTAAGAGGCGAAATGGAGTTCTCTAGAGCCGGACGATATCAAAAGAAACAAAGAAGAGGATTTTGGAAACAATAGTTGCAAATACACTATCGTACGGTGGAGAAGGATAGACCCTTCCTGAGTGGCAGAGAAGCAAAGCGATCGCAGTAGAAAATGGAATAAGGGGCCAACTAAGATATCCAGAACAAAGAGCAGAAGAAAAGAGGAAATTATGAAAATAATGAGTGTGCAAAGAATTGAGAATGGAGATCTTCAATAGTATGACTAGTTACCACGAATGGAGCAAGAAAGGTGACCAAAAGCAATCCTGGGATGGTCACCACCGGGAAGGAAGAAGCGGGGACGCTCGAGAATAACATGAAGAGCGGTAAAAATTGTAATGGTGAGGAAGAGAGGTGTGAAAGAAGAAGACTGCGGTGGTGCTGAATGGTGACTAATGGTAATACAATGTAACTACTGAAGAGTGGAGAAGCCCTTAAAGTAATTAAGAGGACGTTGACAGACGTTGTGTAGGAAATTTATACGAGTGCGGTTGATTTATACATATGTTGATGAAAGTGTGAATCCCTACTGAGATGCACACATTGCAGCCTGTTGACAAACTATGATGTCCTTTCTTAAGTGCGTTCATATCTCAGAGCAGTTAATACTCCAGTACCACAATCTCAGTTCTGGAGAGTATTATGCCACCAGACTCGAATGCTGTTCTTGTCTGATAATATTGACACAGTGCTGAGTCCTATCAAGAGCACTGAATGGTCTGACGATAACAGCCTTGTGCGTCGAATCACAGGACGCAGCCTTTCAACTTCCTTGAACGCCAGCGGCACTTCACGAATTTTCGCTGTGATAATGGCGACAGGAATTATAAGAACAGGAAGATGGAATAGCTTGTCATTGTCGACTGACGGGCACAGAGGAATGGGATCAGCAGCATAACAGAGGAGGTTTCCTTCCTGAGTGCGGAATGTCATCCTTCCTGTGCCATGTGTGAGAGTTGTCTCATGTAGCTGGCTATAAAGTAAGCAAGAAAGAGTAAAGTTTAATGTCGCATTGATGGCGAGATCATCAGCGACGGAGCACAAGCTCACACTGACGAACATGGAGAAGGAAACGGCCACGCGCTTTGGGAACCATTCCGGCATTTTCTTTAAGTATGTTAAAGACGTGAAGGGAGACTTTAATGTGTATGCATGGAGAGGGTTTGAACAGCCCTTCTCCAGAATATAACCTCCCAGCTATCGCGCTTGGTGTTGTTATATGTATGTGTGTGTGTGTATATAGTGTTGTGCTGATATTATTGCTGTTCAAGTTGTACAATCTTCTGGATTGTTGGGTCACGTTTTATTTCTTCAAACAATCGTCGTTTCGACCCCTCTGTTGGATCTTTTTCCTTTTGGTGTCCACTGAAAAGGAAATTGGAAATTTGTGGTAAGTTCCTATAGGACCAAACTGTTAAGGCCATCGGTCCCTAGGCAAACACACTGCTTAATCTAGCTTAAACTAACTTACGTTAACGACAACACCCGCACCCATTCCCGAGGGAGGACTCGAACCTCCAACATGGATAGCCGCGCGAACTGTGGCAAGGCGCCCTAGACCATACGGCTACCCCGCGCGGCTGTCCACTGAAGATTGAGCACTATCCAAGTAGAGAGGTATAAATGTCGATTGTTTGACGAAATATGACGCGGCCTAACAACCTAGAACATTTTAATTTCAGTGATAACGGCCACGAAAGCCCGCAGACTTGTTATTATTGTTGTTGTTGTTGATTATGATGAAGTTGATGTTGACGGTGGTAATGATTTTGAACATTCCACGCAAAAAAGTTGCTTGTGGTATGCCAGTTCGTTGTGCTCCTACGAGACGGACGTCTTAGCGCTCTGCGGCGAACGAGAACAAATTTAGTAACTACCTTATCCTCGGGCCACAATCGCCATGGGAGTGAGAACCACCTAAGTAGGCGATATGACGTCATAAACATTGATATGCGTGAAAAACTGCCGCATCACGCATAACGTTTGAATGTATTACTTCTGTGCTACTAACTCTATTCGCAATAAATTTCGCAGGCAGTATCCAAAAACGCCGCTACATGCACCTACAGAAGTATACCACGATACTACACACAGTTAGGAGACAAACACTGAAATGCGTGAAAAACTGGCGTATTGTGCGTTGTGTTTTCATTTATTACTTTTCTTATAATTCTGTTCGCAACAAATTGCGCTGACAGTATTCAAAAAAGGCCGCTGAAAGTACCTACAAAGTTATATCATTTCTGTGACACGTACATCAGGAGATATGACGTCATAAATGCTGACGTGCGTGAAAAACTGCCGCATCATGCATCACGTTTAAATTTATTACTTCCTTGTTACTAAGTCTGTTCGCAATATATTTCTCTCAGTGTATCCATATTTGCTGCTGAATGTACCTACACAAATACATCACTGTACGACACATATTTGGAGAGATATGACTTCATAAATTCTGAGATACCTGAAAAAATGCCACATCTTGCATAAAGTATTATACATTGCGTCTTTATTACTAAGAAACTCATACAAGCGAGTCAACTTACGGAAATCTCCGACGTATGACAACGTCTTTGAATGATTTCAACTGCGAAGCATAAACTGCTGTAGGCGAAAAATGTGGTGTCTATGGAGCTACGGAGAGACGTTGCCATAGCGACGTTTACAAAATCGCGTTGTGGACACGCGAAGCAATTGCACCCAGGGTACAGAAACCGTGTCGTACAACTGTTTCATAATATAAAATGATATTTCTTCGATACTTCACTACAAACACAGTTCTTTTTCGATTTTATTTTCCGATTGGAGACTCGCAATATGAATACACGGGCTATGCCTCGTTTGTTGGCTAGTTTATTATAAATACAGAAAACTGCAACCAGTCACTTTTTTGAAATATTCGAGTATTCCGTTAACTAACTTTCGAATCTTTTTCATGTGCATCTTCTGATGTGCACTTGGAAGTTACACGATTATTTCTATAGGCTGATGATGGGCACTGGCTCTGCGACAAAAAGACAAATACTTAGAAAGACTTTAATGTATCGTCTTGAGTCACTCTTATACAGCGAGTTGTATCGAAACATAAATTCTGTTACTTACTGCTACAGTCGGAGCCCCTTTGTAATTTGTACTGGCATTTTCCATTGTGTGGTCAATTTGCAGTGTTTTTTTTTTCGGGACTTGTTGCAGTTTTACGTGTTTACGTTACTCGGAACAGTTTGTTGGTTGAGTCGTGTTATTCGTCCACACTGCTACACTTGTGAGTCTAAATAATTGCTCAGAAGTAAGCTGCCTACTTCCAGAAAGATTCCGAGACACGGCCACAGCACTGGGAAATTTACGCTACTAGCACTTCATGTATGAAACAGGCGAAATACCCTTAGACTTCAAGAAGAATATAATAATTCCAATCCCAAAGAAAGCAGGTGTTGACAGATGTGAGAATTACCGAACAATCAGTTTAATAAGCCACAGCTGCAAAATACTAACACGAATTCTTTACAGACGAATGGAAAAACTAGTAGAAGCCGACCTCGGGGAAGATCAGTTTGGATTCCGTAGAAATACTGGAACACGTGAGGCAATACTGACCTTACGACTTATCTTAGAAGAAAGATTAAGGAAAGGCAAACCTACGTTTCTAGCATTCGTAGACTTAGAGAAAGCTATTGACAATGTTGACTGGAATACTCTCTTTCAAATTCTAAAGGTGGCAGGGGTAAAATAGAGGGAGCGAAAGGCTATTTACAATTTGTACAGAAGCCAGATGGCAGTTATAAGGGTCGAGGGACATGAAAGGGAAGCAGTGGTTTGGAAGGGAGTGAGACAGGGTTGTAGCGTCTCCCCGATGTTGTTCAATCTGTATATTGAGCAAGCAGTAAAGGAAACAAAAGAAAAATTCGGAGTAGGTATTAAAATCCATGGAGAAGAAATAAAAACTTTGAGGTTCGCCGATGACATTGCAATTCTGTCAGAGACAGCAAAGGACTTGTAAGAGCAGTTGAACGGAATGGATGGTGTCTTGAAGGGAGGATATAAGATGAACATCAACAAAGACAAAAAGAGGATAATGGAATGTAGTCGAATTAAGTCGGGTGATGTTGAGGGTATTAGATTAGGAAATGAGACACTTAAAGTAGTAAAGGAGTTTTGCTATTTGGGGAGCAAAATAACTGATGATGGTCGAAGTAGAGAGGATATAAAATGTAGACTGGCAATGGCAAGGAAAGCGTTTCTGAAGAAGAGAAATTTGTTAACATCGAGTATAGATTTAAGTGTGAGGAAGTCATTTCTGAAAGTATTTGTATGGAGTGTAGCCATGTATGGAAGTGAAACATGGAAGGTAAATAGTTTGGACAAGAAGAGAATAGAAGCTTTCGAAATGTGGTGCTACAGAAGAATGCTGAAGATTACATGGGTAGATCACATAACTAATGAGGAGGTACTGAATAGGATTGGGGAGAAGAGGAGTTTGTGGCACAACTTGACCAGAAGAAGGGATCGGTTGGTCGGACATGTTCTGAGGCATCAAGGGATCACCAATTTAGTATTGGAGGGCAGCGTGGAGGGTAAAAATCGTAGGGGGAGACCAAGAGATGAATACACTAAGCAGATTCAGAAGGATGTAGGTTGCAGTAGGTACTGGGAGATGAAGAAGCTTTCACAGGATAGAATAGCATGGAGAGCTGCATCAAACCAGTCTCAGGACTGAAGACCACAACAACAACAACAGCATTTCAAACACTACTCCAGATAGCTCCTAGAAGCTTCCGCCGGTAAACACAGAAACAAAAGAGGACAACAGTTTAAGATTCAGTACGGAAATAAATCACGGAAAAATACAGGCTGATTACAACTAAAGTTAAACTTTCAAACCGCTGTAGAAATAACACCACTGGTCAGAATGACATCACATCGCAACGGAATATTATCGGAGAAGGGGGAACCGCATCGCAGAAGAAAAATAAATAGTTACAAAATGAAGCGACAGATGACGCTGTAAGCATCATAATTTAATAGTGGTCGACTACAAATGACTAATGAGTCATACAACAATGCCTAGGTTGTACGTTTGACGTTAAACAAACTGTACTACTCAGTGTGCTTGGGCGCACAGGTGTGACACTGTTAGTTACGTAAGCCCATCTACGACGGAAAGGTCGTATCACATCGCATGGGAACAATTGGTTTTTAACTGTCCCGAGGCCAAAAACCGCACAGTGAATGTCCAGTGTTGTTCGTCTTTCTAATGTTGCGAACAGAAACCATGCTGTCGGTGGGTGTGACTTTTGTGTCTTTTGCGAACAGAAACCAGACTGTCGCCGTGTTTTTTTAATTGTCTGTCTATTATTTTACCTGTCTGCTTCGTATGTATTTTATTAGCATCATCACCCCTTTGTTCTATGTTTTAAGTTCCGCATTTTTTTTTTATCCCTGTTACTATGTAAGTCTCCGATTTTATCGCCTGTTTTTATTATTTATTCTCTTCATCTTATTCAAACAAAGTCTGTAGGCTGAAGAGCGGCATACTAAGCTGCTGCCAGCCTTCGAGGGGAATCGAAATTCAATAAAGGAAAAAAAAACGTACAAAAAGCACCAATCACATCGGTTTTTAATAGTCCTGAGGCCAAAACCCGCATAAAAAGCACCAGTGAAAATCTAATCGGATTATCAATTTCCGTGTGACTGACGCAAAACATGTTCTGTAAGCTGTCCACCGTTTCCTGCGTTGCGCAATGCGTGCCTTCAGTGCAGCAAGTTCGCAATCGGAACATGGAACACAACATTTTCCAGATAGCCCCACAGCAAGATCAGGTGATCGGGACGGCCAGGCTGTAGGGAAATGGCGGCTGGTAGTTCTAGCATTTCCGAAATGGCGCTTCAGCAGCTGCTAAACTGGATTTGCAAAATGATCCCATCCACACATCCACGCTGTTGGAGAGCTGGAATGACGTGGTGGTACAAAAGACACTCAAAGCGCTTGCCAGTGACTGTACAGGTAACAGTGCGGGAAGCACCTGTCACTTCGCAAAAATGTGGCCCTGTGATAAATGATACCATAAACCCTGATTTTCATGTGGACTTTCCGTTGCCCACTCTCGACAGTTTTGTGTATTGACATATCCTGTCAGATGGAAATGGGTAGCCGGCCGGGGTGGCCGAGCGGTTCTAGGCGCTACAGTCTGGAACCGCGCGACCGCTACGGTCGCAGGTTCGAATCCTGCCTCGTGCATGGATGTGTGTGTTGTCCTTAGTTTAGTTAGGTTTAAGTAGTTCTAAGTTCTAGGGGACTGATGACCTCTGAAGTTAAGTCCCATATTGCACAGAGCCATTTGAACCATTTTTGGAAATGGGCTTTATCTGTCCACAAATTCTTCCACGGCCAATCACTGTCCACTTCCATGCGAGCTAGAAATTCTAAAGCAAAGGTCTCTCTTGCTGGCAGGTCAACAGGAAGCAACTGGCGCGTATGGGTAATTGTGAATGGACAGCAAAGAAGGATGTTCGTTTGATTTTACGCACCGTGCTCACGGGTGTGTCTAATGTTCTGGCAATTCTCTATGCACTAAATGTTTGTGCACCACCTCTCATCTCTTCCTGTATTGCTGTGGCCACTGCTTCCACTGATGTCGAATCAATTCGTTTTCTCCCTCTACCAAGTTGCTTACCAAAAGAACCCGTCTTTTCGAATTTCCGAATCTTTTTCTTCAGATCCACGGCAGTCATCGGACCCTTCAGTGTGCGGAACTTCTGCAGAGCGGCGGGTGCTCTGTCATCATTCTTATAATACAGTTTTACAAGCAGAGCACAATCCTGCATTGATACAGTCATGGCGACGCGGAAGGAGGAAAAGGCGTGTACCGGGCTTGTTTATACCAACTTAATTGGTCGCGCGTGTGACAGTTGTTTTCATTTACGTATTCTGACGCATACAGTGCCATCTGTTGATCAATTTTCACACTATTTTTTTCTTCTGTCATACGTTTTCCCCCTTCTCCGATAATATTCCGTTGCAATTTGACGTCATTCTGACCAGTGGGGTTATTTCTACATCGTTTTGAAAGTTTAATTTTAATCACCCTATGCATTACGTTGAGTTCGCGCGGAAATAAAAGTAATTTATTGGCTTCAATTAAACCTCGCCGTCAGACACCACCTCGCAGCCAACTACTGTCTCTGCGATCTCATGTGTGGTCTCTCTGTCTACTGGGCGGGTGCCCGCTCACTAAATCGCAACACTTGAGATGAAAACCAGGAAATTACTAAATCGGATTGCACGTTTGCTCGCAGGAATATACTTTCAAATTAATTTTAAACGTTTAATTCTTGTGGGACAACTGTATTAATCACTAGCTATCTCTTGATTCCATGTTGGTGTACTCAACTCTCCTAAAAACATCAATTCCGCCAGACAGGACTTGCTAACTGCCTCTTACATCCGCAAAAGCTGTCGGCATCTCTCGGTTTCGCGACCTCCAAGCTCCTCGAGGAAACTGTGTCAACATTCGCTCGTTTCAGTCAGTCAGTCTCCGGAGCAGAGCGCAGGCCTTCCCTGTAACAGTATTTCTTTGGAAGGTACTGCTTCCTGCCAGGATTTTTCAGAAGTCTGTTCCCATAATTATAAAGTCATTAATCATCAGGGCACCATACTAGTCCTGATCTTAGCCGATTTGGAAAGACTATGGGTCGTCTAACAGATAATCACTGAGCTGCAACAGTTATACGAGGTGCATTCAAGTTCTAAGGCCTCCGATTTTTTTTCTAATTAACTACTCACCTGAAATCGATGAAACTGGCATTACTTCTCGACGTAATCGCCCTGCAGACGTACACATTTTTCACAACGCTGACGCCATGATTCCATGGCAGCGGCGAAGGCTTCTTTACGAGTCTGTTTTGACCACTGGAAAATCGCTGAGGCAATAGCAGCACGGCTGGTGAATGTGCGGCCACGGAGAGTGCCTTTCATTGTCGGAAAAAGCCAAAAGTCACTAGGAGCCAGGTCAGGTGAGTAGGGAACATGAGGAATCACTTCAAAGTTGTTATCACGAAGAAACTGTTGCGTAACGTTAGCTCGATATGCGGGTGCGTTGTCTTGGTGAAACAGCACACGCGCAGCCCTTCCCGGACGTGTTTGTTGCAGTGCAGGAAGGGATTTGTTCTTCAAAACATTTTCGTAGGATGCACCTGTTACCGTAGTGCCCTTTGGAACGCAATGGGTAAGGATTACGCCCTTGCTGTCCCAGAACATGGACACCATCATTTTTTCAGCACTGGCGGTTACCCGAAATTTTTTTGGTGGCGGTGAATCTGTGTGCTTCCATTGAGCTGACTGGCGCTTTGTTTCTGGATTGAAAAATGGCATTCACGTCTCATCCATTGCCACAACCGACGAAAAGAAAGTCCCATTCATGCTGTCGTTGCGCGTCGACATTGCTTGGCAACATGCCACACGGGCAGCCGTGTGGTCATCCGTCAGCATTCGTGGCACCCACCTGGATGACACTTTTCGCATTTTCAGGTCGTCATGCAGGATTGTGTGCACAGAACCCACAGAAATGCCAACTCTGGAGGCGATCTGTTCAACAGTCATTCGGCGCTCCCCCAAAACAATTCTCTCCACTTTCTCGATCGTGTCGTCAGACCGGCTTGTGTGAGCCCGAGGTTGTTTCGGTTTGTTGTCACACGGTGTTCTGCCTTCATTAAACTGTCGCACCCACGAACGCACTTTCAACACATCCATAACTCTGTCATCACATGTCTCCTTCAACTGTCGATGAATTTCAATTGGTTTCACACCACGCAAATTCAGAAAACGAATGATTGAATGCTGTTCAAGTAAGGAAAACGTCGCCATTTTAAGTATTTAAAACAGTTCTCATTCTCGCCGCTGGCGGTAAAATTCCATCTGCCGTGCGGTGCTGCCATCTCTGGGACGTATTGACAATGAACGCAGCATCATTTTAAAACAATGCGCATGTTTTTATCTCTTTCTAGTCCAGAGAAAAAAAAATCGGAGGCCTTAGAACTTGAATGCACCTGGTAGATCCCTTGCAGGTCTTCCTCCGATTTGCTGAAGTCTTCCCTTGTTGCATCCCTCCCACAGACAACAGTATTGCCTGACATACGGTATCACGTATCGATACCACCCATCAGCGTATCAAGGCTGGTAACGAAGTGGCAATTGCCCATGTGACACCGACATCAGTCCAGCGGTATATGGCGGTCCCTGTGCTGCGCGTCCGCTGAGCCACACTCCCGTGGCCCTGTTCTATGAACGGCCGTTGGCGCCGCAGTATAGGGCGGGCGGCGGCAGCCGCTCACCACTTGCGCCTGGAGTCACTTCACTACTGGACACTATGCAGAAGCCACCCAGTCATTGCTCTGACTTCGTTGTTCTTGCTGTTGTAATAGTTGGACTCTGTTTCTTGCTGCATTATTTGTAATGGGTCTTCATTCAAAAATGGTTCAAATGGCTCTGAGCACTATGGGACTTAACATCTGAGGTCATCAGTCCACTAGAACTTAGAACTACTTAAACCTAACCAACCTACGGACATCACACACATCCATGCCCGAAGCAGGATTCGAACCTGCGACCGTAGCAGTCCCGCGGTTCCGGACTGCAGTGTATAGAACCGCACGGACACCGCGGTCGGCGGTCTTCATTCTCTTGGAAAAATAACAGTTATGTAAAACTTTGACATTGTAATTCTGTCAGAGACATCAAAGGACTTGGAAGAGCAGTTGAACGGAATGGACAGTGTCTTGAAAACATCAACAAAAGTAAAACGAGGATAACGGAATGTAGTCGAATTAAGTCGGGTGATGCTGAGGGAATTAGATTAGGAAATGAGACACTTAAACTAGTAAAGGAGTTTTACTGTTTGGGGAGCGAAATAACTAATGATGGTCGAAGTAGAGAGGAATAAAATGTAGACCGGCAATGGCAAGGAAAGCGTTTCTGAAGAAGAGAAATTTGTTAACATCGAGTATAGATTGAAGTGCCAGGAAGTCGTTTCTGAAGAAGAGAAATTTGTTAACATCGAGTATAGATTTAAGTGCCAGGAAGTCGTTTCTGAAAGTATTTGTATGGCGTGTAGTCATGTATGGAAGTGAAACATGGACAATAAATTTGGACAAGAAGAGAATAGAAGCTTTCGAAATGTGGTGCTACAGAAGAATGCTGAAGATTAGGTGGGTGGACAACATAACTCATGAGGTGGTACTGAATAGGATTGGGGAGAAGAGAAATTTGTGGCACAACTTGACTAGAAGAAGGGATCGGTTGGTAGGACATGTCCTGAGGCATCAAGGGATCACAAATTTAGCTTTGGAGGTCAGCGTGGAGGGTAAAAATCGTAGAGGGAGACCAAGAGATGAATACACTAAGCAGATGCAGAAGGATGTAGGCTGCAGTAGGTACTGGGAGATGAAGGAGCTTGCACAGGATAGATTAGCATGGAGAGCTGCATCAAACCAGTCTCAGGACTGAAGACCACAACAACATGTAAAACTTATGTTTGCTGTGTAAAGTTGTCCGCTAATCATGTCCAGCTTTCCTATGACGACAGTTGCCACAGCACTTTTTTAGTCCACCGCTCCTTACCGTTGTGTGCGAAGTCATACATGTGAAAAGCGCCTTAGAACTTCTGACGTTACACAGGATGAACAGTAATAAAACTGACGACTGCAGAGACGGATCATGACTGGAAATGGAGGGAAGAAAAGGGTCCTATTAACATGTGTCCGGATAGGTACAGCTGCCAATGGCGCTGACGATTGAAAGTTCCTTGTGTGCGGCAGGCTGTGTGATTGACGCAGCGTAGTACAGGTGGCAGAATGGTCCGGAATCCATGTTGGGAACAAGATGACATGGTTCCAGAATGCAGGGGAGTGTGCGCTGATATGAAACTTCCTGTCGGATTAAAACTGTCTGCTGAACCGAGACTCGAACTTGGGACCTTTGCCTTTCGCGGGCAAGCCCTCTACCGCCTGAGCTACTCAAGCACGACTCACGACCCGTCCTCACAGCTTTAATTCCGCCAGTACCTCGTCTCCTAACTTCCAAACTTCACAGAAGCTCTCCTGCAAACCTTGCAGAACTACCACTGCTGGAAGAAAGGAAACATCCCCCCGGCTGTGGCTAAGCCATGTCTCCGCAATATCCTTCCTTCCAGGAGAACTTCTGCGAAGTTTGGAAGGTAGCAGAACTGTCTGAATTAAAGCTGTGAGGACGGGTTGTGAGTCGTGCTTGGGTTGCTCAGGCGGTAGAACACTTGCCCGGGAAAGGCAAAGGTCCCAAGTTCGAGCCTCAGCCCGGCACACAGCTTTAATCAGCCAGGGAGTTTCAACCTGAGATGGTGTTTGTGTAAGGCCAAGCAGATGGAAATGGTCGAGAGGTAGCACGGCCATAGCAACACAAGTACCCTCACAAACACCAACCACATCACACACTTCAAGCCCTTTTTGGGCGTTTGTGTGATCATGGGTCCTTTCAGACAGACGAACGTAAAGGGAGGCGGCGGACTGTGCGTACACTAGATTTGGAGGACCTGGTTCTATAGGGTATTGAGACAAACCCTACTACAAGCTTCAGGCAAGTGGCCTGCGAACATGGTGAAAGCCAAAGTACGGTTACGCAAATCTTGCATGACAACCGCTACTATCCTTATCAGTTGCAACACCGAGCGAGGTGATGCAATGGTTAGCACACCGGACTCGCATTCGGGAGGACGACGGTTCAAACCCACGTTTCAGGTTTTCTGTGATTTCCCTAAATCGCTCCAGGAAAATGCCGGGATCGTCCCTAAGAAAGGGCACACCCGGGTTCCTTCGCCATACTTCCCTAGTTCGATGGGATCGATGAACACGCTGTTTGGTCTTCTTCCCCGAATCAACCAACCAACCTACTTGCAAACACACGGCATTTGGTCAGCGGAACTGTCATTTGTCAGCGCCATTTCCGAACACATGGTCATAGGGCCTTTTTTTCCTCGATTTCTGGTCAGGAACCAGTCCCTGTAGTTTGTCGGTTTTATTAATGTTCCCCCTGCATGTTAGATTGTTTATATATTCTGTAAACAATAATTCATGCATATTATAAAAAGAAGGTATGTGTGTGTATGTCTCACATCTCCTCCTAAACCACTGAACCGATTTCAGCCGAACTTGGTCCACATATCCCTTACTTTCAGACACTATCGCTGCGGAGGTAAGAACCATCAGCCTATCATAGTTCAGGAGGTATGACGTCATAAACAGTGAGATGCGTGAAAAACTGCCGCATCATGCATGATGTTTAAATCTATTACTACTTTGCTGCTAACTCTATTTACAGCACATTTTGCAGACAGTATCCACGTATGCCGCGGAATGTACCTACCAAATTATATCATTGTATGACATATAGATCAGGATGTATATGACGTTATAAACACTGAGATGCCGCATCATGCATGAAGTTTTAATGCATTTATTCTATAATACTGAGACACCCCTACAGCCGAGTCAACTTAAGGAAATCTCTGGCGCTTGGCGGCGCTTTTGTAAGCTTTTGACTGCGAAGCGCAAGTGGCTGTACGCAAAAAAATGGCCGCTATATCTATATTACACTACAAACACAGTTCACTTCTTGTTTTCGTTTGTAATAGAGAATTTGCATCATGAATGCCTGCTCAATGCCAGGTTGGTCAGCTAGTGACCCTATAACAATCCTTTGTAGCACTCCCGAACTTACATTCTAATTTATCCATTAATCCTAGTAAGAATAGTGTATTGTGTTCCATCTCTTAAAGTCCTGAATGCGGTGGGGGCTATGGATTGCATTGGCAGTGCACTGCACTCCGCCTATAAGCACTTCCTTAGTGGAAGAGTACTACCAAACCACTACATTATTTCACATGGCCTCGCACGGCCATTACAATGACGTTAGAGTAAAATAAGTACAGTGTTGAGTAAGGAAAACGCGTCCCACTGTCAGTACTGTCGCGTTAGCTGTGCTCTCAAGTTGTTCAGCGTGCCCTCATGAAATATCGGCAGTAGCGCAGTGCGGTGTTATCCATAATCATGAATACCTATGAGAGTGGAAAATAGAGGAAGATGTCGCGAAAGTGGACACATTCGGGTGAAAGCTTATATTCAAAGTTGTTCAATTTAGCCAGGAAGAAAAGAAAGCAGATTCAGGCAATCACACCTATACAGAAAGCAATCTTGCGGGCGGAAAGAAATGGTAATGAAGTCAGAATGAGCAGTAAAACTAGTTTTCAAAAACTTTAAGAAATATGAAGAAACAGAGGAAATAGTTGAAACCGATAGGAAACAAAAGACGTTCTAGAAAAGTAGTTTCTCTAGATGACTTGGGCAAGACGCTTATTCAAAGAAAATTTTTGGACTATTGTGAGCGAAGAAGAAAATGGCAACGTTGCTTGTATTTTCATAAACTGAAATAAATTTTCAGCGGGATGGGGGAGAGGGAAACCAGTATCATTTGTGGAGGCTTATCTCGCCGTTGTATTAACCTGTGATATTGCAATGCTAATCACTACCTAGACAAATGTATTCCTGAAATTTCATTACTCTACACTAACTATTTTTTGATGCTGCGAGTTTTATTCCGAAAGTGTACGTCATCATTCACTGCGATGAGTTCTCCATGCTCCACTCTCTCGTAGCTCACATCCTAGGTACGCTCCTGTCCCGAGATAGCTAGGCAGAAAATTTTGTATTCGACATTCCTGTTGGCTGTCGAGGCTCTTCGAAATCTCCCCCCCCCCCCCCCCCCCTCTCTCTCTCTCTGTCCGTTTTCGAAGCTTTTATTTTGTATTTCGTGAAAACCATGCACAGCCTACTTCCTTCTGCATGCACCCATTTCGTATTTTTAACAACACTGACCCACGAAAGAGGGAAAAGCTTCGTGACTGTGTCTTCACTTGCGATGCGTTATGTCATTCGGACCCTTCTTATGGGCCAGTACACAGAGAGACGCCTGACTTGTTGCATCCTGCAAATTGCATAAATTTTCACATTTTGTACGTGTTCTCGTATTCTGTTAAGTTTACCATATTTCTAAGACGAAGATGAGAATTTTTATTGTACCTATCATATTCTCAAGAAACAGACCCATTAGAAAAATATAGCATCATTTGAAACTTCAACGGATGCTATCAACGTTACGTAAAAAAATCATAAAAAAGTTTGTAATCAGAGTAGAATCAGAAACAACACTTATTTTTCAGTCCTAGTCCAGTACAAAGGTTTGTCAAAATACACTCCACTTTGCATATACTACCTATCGCTGAGGAATCAATGTATTAATATTACATTGGTAGCAGGAATGAAATTTCGAAACAATATACAGTATCGAAAGCATTACACCTTTCAGGTTATGTGTAGGTGATACTTGCTAACCGTACCTGATTATATTGTCATCCTGTTTCATTAGTTGAAACAACAGACTAAGTTTAACAAGATTACGGAGCGAGCGCTAACTGAACTACAGAAGTAATGGGAGGAAAATTTCCTGGAAACGTCATAGTGCTGGCCTTCAGAAATTTCTCGAAACCAAGAGCAAACCCAATCACATCAACCGAACAACGATTTGAAAAGACGTAAGATTGCAGTTTAGCGTTCAATCGACGGAGGTCTTAGAAACGGAACATGAGTTCGGATTAGGAAAGAATGGGACAGGAAATCGAATGCGCCCTTTTCAAAGGCTTTATATAGGGATTATTGTCTCTAGCGATTTGCAGAAACCACGTAAAAGTCCGGACAATCGGACGGGAGATATCAACCACCATCCCCCACCCCCTCCCAAATGTGAATCCAACGCCTTAACACTGCGCTAGCTCGCTCGGTTGGAGCTTTGAGTCATATTCCCCCGAATATATGATCTGTGCCTTCAGTACTCCGCCAGCTATTCGGTATGAATAACACCTAATTTTTAAATTATGCATACACGTTACTCAAACGTCAGTGACTTATAAGCTTGTCAGCGAACGAATGAGCGAGCACATCGCATTCCCTGTAGAGTAACAGAAAATACGTCACAAAATCTCCATTTTGGTTTTTCAATTTCTTTCCATCTGCACTTCCACATTACACACTTCAGCTGGTTTCTCCCGGCATTTGGCAACACTGTCGATTACTTCACAGGAGGTGTTACCTTTTGCTTCTGACTCTTTTGAATACGTGATGCGCACGGGACGATATCGCCATTGCCTGTTTGTGTAAGGCTTTGCTTGTCTCTCTTCTGTCACCAATAATCAATGCTACGATAACAGAATAATCCACATTGCACATGCACTATCGGGAAAAATCAGTACTAAACATTCAGTCTAAGCTCTGAAACAGAATGACGCCGTTGATTGCCAAGTTACGTATTACACTATCTATTGTTACTTTACATTTCTGCACCGTCCTTCTTGGTTTATGTACAAAATTCTTACAACCTAGGTTATTTTAAACGCTCAAATAAATTCTCGTGATTTGTGGATTCACCAGCAATTAAGCATTAACTAAAGCCCTTTTGCTCAAATAATGTAAGAGAAATACAGTAAACTTTGTTTCAATATACGAACTTAGAAATACGTCAGGTGTATATCAAGATTTTAAACATGGCTGCAGCAGGAACTGAGTTCATAGGCGAAGTAACATTGTTAAACTGTTCGCTTTGTACCTGTGCCCATTACATATGTTGTACAAATGGAGATGATATTTTAATTACTGACGACGCCTTTTGGCATAATTGTTTTATTATTCTCCAGTGCATGATGTAATTTTAGAAGTTTTACTTCTGATGAAGGTATATTTATATGTACCGAAACCTTGGTCAAGAATTTTAATAAAAAAATTCTATCCTGCAACTGTTTTTGGCTGCCTCCTTTATTGTCAGGTGTATATTGTTAACACCGATTAAATATTAGTATTTTTGAATTATAGGACATAAATTAAAAGATCCAATTCACGAAAAAGTTTGAAAATATTCAATATAACATTGCTTTCGGATATCATCTTGAGGAATTTCAATGAAATCTTTAAAGCAAGTGAATATTGTAGTCAAATAGAAATATTATATTTTGGATGTTGCAGCAGTATCATAAGTGATGGTGTGAACACAGAACTTGTTTGTCACTTGCCGGCTGGTCGGAGACAGTATTAGGCATCCAGAATGAAATTTTTGACTTTTCGGCGGAGTGTACGCTGATGTGAAACTTTCTGACAGATTAAAACTGTGTGCCAAACGGAAACTTGAACTCAGGACCTTTGCCTTTCTTGGGTGAGTGCTCTATTAGCGGAAGGCAAAGGTCCAGAGTTCGAGTGTGACACACAGTTTTAATCTACCAGGAAGTTTCCACATCAGCGCACACTCCGCTGCAGAGTCAGAATTTCATTCTGGAAACTTCCAACAGGCTGTGGCTACGCCATGTCTTGGCAGTATCCTTTCTTCCACAAGCGCTAACTCTGCAAGTGTCACAGGAGAACATAGGTGAGGTTTTAAAGGTGGGAGATGAAGTACTGCCAGAAGTAAAGCTCTGAGGACGGGTCGTGAGTCGTGCTTGGATAGCTCAGCTGGTATATCACTTGCTCGGAGATGGCAAAGCTCGAGAGTTTGAGTCTCTTTCACAAACAGCTTTAATTGTTTTGAATGTTTTCTGTCTTTTTTGTACGGTTATCTGCTGCTAGTGAAAGTGTTATAACGCGACAACTTGATCCTGGACAGTCGTCTGCTATTTGCCAAGATATAACGAACGTGGGTAGATCACATAACTAATGAGGAAATATTGCATAGAATTGGGGAGAAGAGGAGTTTGTGGCACAACTTGACAAGAAGAAGGGACCGGTTGGTAGGACATGTTCTGAGGCATCAAGGAATCACAAATTTAGCATTGGAGGGCAGCGTGAAGGGTAAAAATCGTAGAGGGAGGCCAAGAGATGAATACACTAAACAGATTCAGAAGGATGTAGGCTGCAGTACATACTGGTAGATGAAGAAGCTTGCACAGGATAGAGTAGCATGGAGAGCTGCGTCAAACCAGTCTCAAGACTGAAGACAACAACAACAACAACAACAACAACAACAACATCATGACGAACGTGGGTCTTCGTATCTGAAGTATGAATATATCCTATTTATTCTTGAGTTATTTGATAGTGAGCATTGCATGACACCGTGAAACAGAGAAATATACACAATAGCAGAAGAGCTAGCCTTAGGTGGCGTGTACTTCTGTAGTCCACTCTGAAGCATGGTTTCATTAAAATGCTTCACTTCGTTAGTATCAACAGCAACATTATAATCTCATATAATATGACATGTCTATGCGTCAGTTTATTTGGAAAACACATAGGCAATTTCATTAAGAGCATTTTATCCTGAAATATGATTTGAATACTGTAGTTTCAAAGCTTGATAAACTTGTGGATTTATCTAATACAAATCTTTAACTGATAAAAGAAAAATTCATGTCTATCGCTACTACACATAACATGTAATTTATATCTGTTACGTGCAGTGATAGCAGCTTTTCCAGTATCAGATTCCACAAGACACACACTGCCGGGTCTAAGAGAGTTGCGGAGAGCGTTGTGTAGGATCTCTCTCTTCTGTTATCTTCTGGTAGCTTTAAGGTCGTCAAATCAAACAAACAGTCAGTCAAGGCAAGATAGCAGGAGACAACTGCACTGGACCTAAGGCATATATTTCACTGTAAAAGTTCTTCAACGAAGCCATTTACCTAAGTCTTTGACACTGTCATTGAGCACTTTTTGTAAGAGATTTACTTTGTAAAAGATCTTTAATAGGATCATCGATCTTTAATAGGGGCATCGACCTACGTTTTATAAATGTTTGTTGTTGTTATACTCTGTGATTTTGTGGACAGTTACGATAATACTGCTACTACTACAACTAGTGGTGTTTCTACTATAACAATTACATCGCAGTTTGCTTGGTGTATCGATACTAAGACCATGATAATTTCTTAACATGACGAGAAAGAAATGTTGATAAAACGAAAGCATGCGTATTACGTAAACTGCAACAAGCGGTTGAAGGAAAATAACAGCATCGATAAGCTGCGTTAAAAGTACGCGGTGGACGGCGTAAGGAAAAAGATAAATGGCGTATGGATTGGAGTGATAGCCCGAGCCATTGAAATAGAGGGCAGTGTATTGGTGAGTCCACAGCCTTGTTTGAAAGGAATTTTCGTGATTAGTGTTTTCCTTTCTAAGCTGCCTGACAATAAATGAAGAAACCAGAAGACATGGTCGGATGTGAATGTAACGTCGTGTTGTTCGGGGTTAGTGTTGTTACCAGGCCTACTGCGTGTTACGTATATAGATAGGGTGCTTCCAAATTCATGTTACACACTTCTTGGGGATGTAGAGGGGTTTTAGTAGATCAAGTTTTACAAATCAACTTATGTCCGGAAACGTCATCCAACTGCGCTACAGAGCGTGAAAGTTGTAGGCGCTAACGCCTATAAACATACATTGGTCAGCAAAAACTACTGCCCAGCACGGCGTTTGATACCGCCTGCTGCCGGTGCGGGCACGTGACGCGATAACAAAAAGTACGTAAGCGGAGGAGACGAGCACGGGGGATCACCCTAGCGAGGGTATGGCATGCAAATGGGGAAGTCCATTGAGATAAGCCATCCTGACAATGGGCATAATATTGTTACGCAAAGACCGTGAACGATTATTTCGAAATTGGCGAAGCTGGTCGGATGTTACTGTCGTGAGCATGTACGGAAAGAGGTAAAGGCCCAGTCATACTTCCAATAGGCGCTAAATTGTTGGACGTCCACGATTGTTCACTGAACGTAGGTTTCGGAGGCTTGTCTGCGCTGTAAAGTAGGATAGAGGATGAAACTTCCTGGCAGATTAAAACTGTGTGTCGGACCGAGACTCGAACTCGGGACCTTTGCCTTTCGCGGGCAAGTGCTCTACCAACTTTTTTTAAAAGTTCTTTGTTTATCTCATTTTGTTCGTTGTATATGATCGGGGCGGACGTCTCATGACACCCGTTCAGGTTGTTCGTTGAACCGTTCAAAAATGGTTAAAATGGCTCTGAGCACTATGGGACTTAACATCTGTGTTCATCAGTCCCCTAGAACTTAGAACTACTTAAACCCAACTAAACTAAGGACATCACACACATCCATGCCCGAGGCAGGATTCGAACCTGCGACCGTAGCAGTCGCGCGGTTCCGGACTGCGCGCCTAGAACCGCTAGACCACCGCGGCCGGCTGAACCGTTCACTCAGTTTTTTTTATTACAGGGGGTAGCTAAACCCACTGACCGGACGCGCTGAGCTACCGTGCCGGTGCCAACTGAGCTACCCAAGCACGACTCACGCCCCGTCCTCACAGCTTTACTTCTGCCAGTACCTCGTCTCCTAACTTCCAAACTTTACATAAGCTCTCCTGCGAACCTTGCAGAACTAACATTCTGGAAACATCCCCTAGGCTGTGGCTAAGCAATGTCTCCGCAGTATCCTTCCTTTCAGGGGTGCTGGTTCTGCAAGGTTCGCAGGAGAGCTTATGTAAAGTTTGGAAGTTAGGAGACGAGGTACTGGCAGAAGTAAAGCTGTGAGGACGGGGCGTGAGTCGTGCTTGGGTTTCTCAGTTGGTAGAGCACTTGCCCGCGAAAGGCAAAGGTTCCGAGTTCGAGTCTCGGTCCGGCACACAGTTTTAATCTGCCAGTAAGTTTCATATCAGCGCACACTCCACTGCAGAGTAATAATCTCATTCAGGATAGATGATGATCTATGGCATCTCTGCCGAATGAGCGGACTGCTGGTGAACGCACAAGTGTTTCGTGGCACACCGTTCCATCTTACATTGTTGAACATGGAGCTCCGCAGCAGATCAGCCCTACGTGTTCACATGTTGACACGACGACGTCGTTAATTATGATTTCAGTGGGCACGGAACTATCGGGATTCGATCGTCGATCAATGGAAACGTGTCCGTCCGCCCTTCTGGTGAACCACATTTTTGGTACACTAGGTCGTCTCCACGAACGCGATCATCGAGGAGAACGGCGGCTCGAAACGTGCAGCGCACCACGGACGAAAGCTGGTGGGAGCAGTATTATCCTATGGGACGCAACCTCCTGCGCTTGCATGGCGCCTCTGGTAGTAATCGAAGACACGCTGACAGCTGCGAACCACCTGCATCCGTACATGCTTGATGTCGTCCCCGACGGCGATGTCATCTTTCAGCAGTATAATTCTCCGCGTCTCGGAGCCAGACCCTTGCTACAGTGGTCTGAGGAGCATTGTAGTGAACTCACGTTGGTGTCTCGCAACCAAATTCGCCTGATGTAAATCCTATGCAACTCATCAGGGTCAATATCGGATACCATCATCGCGTACTCAAATCAGCGGCCCGTTATTTACGCGAATTACATGACCTGGCGTAGGCATCTAATGTCACATACCTCCACAAACATACCAACAAACTGTCGGATCCCTGATATCCAAAATCAGATATATTTTTCGTTCCAAAGACCGACAAACAAGCTATCAAGCAGGTGGTCACAATGGTTTGGCTCATCAGTTTATGTATGTACAGGATGATTTCGTGGCGATGTTACAAACTATCAGGGACGATAGAGAAGCGTAAATGTATCGCTATGAGGTTAGAGTCCCTGTACCGGAAACGAAAAGAGTCGGAAGTTATAAAGAAAAACAGGAAAATACACATGGGTTCTAAAATGCGTACCTTAACAACGAAGAGCACTTGTTCAATAGAGGAAATGTGTTTCACATTAGCAGAGATGGACAAGTGCTCATAGCTGCTCAGTTATGTATTTTAGAGCCCAAGTGTTCTGGATGATTCCTCATCTCTTGGTCCAGACTAGCACCTCTGAAAGTTGCCTACCCTACATTCTTAGCAACAACGATACGGTACATGTATTCCACTGTCAGAGGTTGTTGTTGTGGTCTTTAGTCCAGAGACTGGTTTGATGCAGCTCTCCGTACTACTCTATCCTGTGCAAGCTTCATTTCCCAGTACCTACTGCAACCTACATCCTTCTGAATCTGTTTAGTGTATTCAACTCTGTCTCCTTCTACGATTTTTACCCTCCACGCTGCCCTCCAATAGTAAATTGGTGATCTCTTGATGCCTCAGAATATGCCCTACCAACCGATCCCTTCTTCTAGTCAACTTGTGCCACAAATTCGTCTTCTCTCCAATTCTATTCAATACCTCCTCATTAGTTATGTGATCTACCCATTTAATCTTCAGTATTCTTCTGTAGCACCACATTTCGAAAGCTTCTATTCTCTTCTTGTCTGAACTATTTATGGTCCACGTTTCACTTCCATACACCCCATACAAATACTTTCAGAAACGACTTCCTGACACTTAAATCTATAGTCGATGTTAACAAATTTCTCTTTTTCAGAAATGCTTTCCTTGCCATTGCCAGTCTACATTTTATATCCTCTCTACTTCGACCATCAGTTATTTTGCTCCCCAAATAGCAAAACTCATTTACTGCTTTAAGGGTCTCATTTCCTAATCTAATTCCTGCAGCATCACCCGATTTAATTCGACTACATTCCATTATTCTCGTTTTGCGTTTGTTGATGTTCATATTATATCCTCCTTTGCCGGCTGGAGTGGCCGTGCTGTTCTAGGCGCTACAGCCTGGAACCCAGCGACCGCTACGGTCGCAGGTTCGAATCTTGCCTCGGGCATGGATGTGTGTGATGTCCATAGGTTAGTTAGGTTTAATTAGTTCTAAGTTCTAGGCGACTGATGACCTTAGAAGTTAAGTCGCATAGTGCTCAGAGCCATTTGAACCATTTTTATCCTCCTTTCAAGACCCTGTCCATTCCGTTCAGTTGCTCTTCCAAGTGCTTTCCTGTCTCTGACAGAATTACAATGTCATCGGCGAACCTCAAAGTTTTTATTTCTTTTCCATGGATTTTAATTCCTACTCCAAATTTGTCTTTTGTTTCCCTTACTGCTTGCTCAATATACAGATTGAACAACATCGGAGGGAGGCTACAACCCTGTCTCACTCCCTTCGCAACCACTGCTTCACTTTCATGCCCCTCGACTCTTATAATTGCCGTCCGGTTTCTGTACAAATTGTAAATAGCCTTTCGCTCCCTGTATTTGACCCCTGCCACCTTCAGAATTTGAAAGAGACTATTCCAGTCAACATTGTCAAAAGCTTTTTCTTAAGTCTACAAATGCTAGAAACGTAGGTTTACCTTTCCTTAATCTATTTTCTAAGATACTTTCAGAGGTATCAGAAAGATTTTCGCTTGTAACTTTCCATACCAGGCACCTTTGCTTCCAACTGATACATTTCTCCGTCTCCATCATCCTGGAAAGCCTGTAACATCATCACTGAATCACACTGTGGAGACATACATTTACAGACGCCGACGCCTATAGCTTTGACGATCTGTAGCGCCATTGGATGACGTTTGCGGACATGGGTTCCTATGTAAAACTTGATGTAAGCCATCTCTACAAACTTGCGTAACATGAATTTTGAAACACCGTGTATAAGGGACATGGTCAGCAACAGGTATTGAGTGATCACCATGAAGGACACGGTGATGCTGCGCAATCATGTGAGACGGCGTTATCAGTATCTGACAGAGTTTCAATGGGGCCTCATTGCGGGTCTCTATTTGACCGTCTGGTCGAATCGTGTAGTGTCCAGATTTGTGGGGCATTTGGATGTGACAGTGGCCGAATGTTGGACTGCATGGTAACATGGGGCCAGGCACACTTGCCAAGCATCCTGCCTACCATGTCTGACCATGACAAGGGAGGATCGCTGTACTGTGTACCATGCGTATCGTACTTCACATCTGCATCTGCAGTTCGAGAACAAGTGATGCAACTTCCTTTGTCATTCTGCACCACTAGTCAAAGAGTGGCAGCAGCCGTACTTGGGAGTCACTACCCACGTCGTGGCTGCCATTAATACCGTAACACACACGGCCGCCTTTGGAGTGGTGCCGTAATCTGGAAGCACAAAATACTGACGATGGCGTCGCAGAACGTTCAGCGATGAATCGCTATTTTGCACTACCCCGGATGGTAATCGTCCTCGCGACCTGGTGAGAGGTTCCGTTGTTCCAGTGTTCTGGAGAGGCTCAGATGTACTCCTGCTGGCGTTATAGTCTGGGCAGCCCTTGGGTATGATTTCAGACCACGGCTGGTGGTGCTTGAGGAATGTCTGATGGCACAACGGTACTTCGTGAACATCCTGCACCCTCATGTGTTATCCTCCCTGCGACAGTTTCTTGTTGCCATTTTTCGACTAGATAATGATTTTGTCATGTCAAAGATGGCAGATGAGCGGACAGATGTTCAGGACACTATCTTACCCTTGGGGTGGAAAACAGCCCCTAAACGCGAAAGAATCAGCTATGATCACAGGAATGAGGATTCAGAAGGCAACGGAAACCACTGCACTTAAGACACATTATGTGTATCCACAGAACATGTGCCCTATATTTGAAAAAGTATCAGGTTGACCAGTCTACTGCAAAAGATTCCTCAATAGTCCCTCATTCGCATCTCCGAGAGGGTACTGTCAATGGGGAGGTGACCATGGTGAAAAGACTGAATAACCAGCAAAAGAATGACTTCCTACGAGCCGGGGCGTGGACTGTCAGAAGTTTCAACATGACTGGTAAGCTAGAAAATCTGAGATGGGAAATGCAAAGGCTCAGTGTAGATATAGCGGGGGCCAATGAAGTGAAATAGAACGAAGACAAGAATTTCTGGTCAGATGTGTATAGGGTAATATCAGCAGCAACAGGAAAAGGTATAACGGTAGTAGGGTTTGTTGTGAATAGGATGGTAACGCAGAGAGTGTGTTACTACCAACAGTTCAGTGATAGAGTTGCTTTCATCAAAAACGACAACTAAGCAACACCGACAATGATAGTTCAGGTATACATGCCAACATCGTAAGCTGAAGATGAAGAGATAGAGATAGTATATGAGGATATTAAATGGATAATTCTATACCAAAAGGAAGATGAAAATCTAATAGTCATGGAGGATTGGAAGGCGGTTATAGGACGAGTATAAGAAAGGTTTACGGGAGACGGGAGAATATGGAATTGGTGCTAGGAATGAATGAGGAAAAAGACTAATTGAGATCTGTAATAAATTTCAGCTAGTAATAGCGAGTACTGTGTTCAAGAAATACAACAGAAAGAGAAATACTTGGAAAAGACAGGGAGATACGGGAAGATTATAGTTAGATTACATCATCGTCAGGCAGCGACTCCTGAATCAGATACTGGATTGTAAGCCATACCCAGGAGCAGATAGTCTCAGATCACAGTTTACTAATGATGAAGAGTAGTCTGAACTTTAAGATACGAGTCAGGAAGAATCAGTATGTGAATAAGTGGGGTACAGAAGTTCTAAGGAATGAAGGGAATTTGTTGGGTTGTTTGGGGAAGGAGACCAAACAGCGAGGTCATCGGTCTCATCGGATTAGGGAAGGACGGGGAAGGAAGTCGGCCGTGCCCTTTGAAAGGAACCATCCCGGCATTTGCCTGGAGCGATTTAGGGAAATCACAGAAAACTAAATCAGGATGGCCGGACGCGGGATTGAACCGTCGTCCTCCCGAATACACTGAGGTTCTGTAAGGCTATAGATACTGCGTTGAGAAATAGCTCAGGAGGCAGTACAGTTGAAGGGGAATGCACATGCCTAAACAGAGCAATCACAGAAGTTGGAAAGAAAAAACAGAGGTACAAAGAAGGTAACTGATAAGAAACCATGGGTAACAGAAGAAAAACTTCAGTTGAGCGATGAAAAAAGGAAGTACAAAAATTTTCAGGGAAATTCAGGAAAACAGAAATACAGTTCACTTAGGAATGAAATAAATAGGAATTATAGGGAAAGTTAAGCTAAATGGCTGCATGATAAATGAAGAAATCGGAAAAGAAGTGATTATTTGTAGAACTGACTCACCATGTAGAAAAGTCAACGCAACCTACAGGTAAATAAAAAGCAAGGGTGGTAACATTCAGAGTAAAATGAGAATTCCATCGTTAAACGCAGAGGAGAGGGCGGGTAGATGGAAAGAGAGGCCTCTATGAGGAGTAAGACTTGTAAGAAACGGGAATCGATATACAGGAGATGAAGACATAGGGATAGATAACATTCCATCGGGATTTCTAAAATCATTGGGGGAAGTGGCAACAAAACGACTATTCACGTTGGTGTGTAATGTACGAGTCTGGCAATATACCATCTGACTTTCGGGAAATCATCATCTATACGATTCGGAAGACTGCAAGAGCTGACAAATAAGAGAAATATCGCACACTCAGCTTAACAGCTCATGCAGCCAAGTTGCTGACAAGAATAATTTACGGAATGAGGACCTGTTAGACGGCGATCAGTTTGGCTTTAGGAAAGGTAAAGGCACCAGAGAGGCAGTTCTGACATTGCAGTTTGTAATGGATGCAAGACTAAAGAAAAATTAAGACAAGTTCATAGGATCTGTCGAACTGGAAAAGCGCTCAACTCTGTCGAATGGAGCAAGATCTTCGATATTCTGAGGCAGACTGTGGTAAACAATAGGGAGAGACCGGCAATATACAACATGTACAAGAGCCAAGAGGGAATAATAAGAGTGGAAGACCAAGAACGAAGTGCATACATCGAAGAAGCAATGGTGGAATTAAAAAAAAAAGGTTGAAGAGTAGAATTAAAATTCATAGTGGAAGGACATCAATGATAAGATTCGCTGATGACATTGCTATTCTCAGTGAAAGTGAAGGAGAGTTAAAAGGTCTGCTGAAAGGAAATAATAGTTTCAAGAGTACAGAATATGGGTTGAGAGTAATCGAAGAAAGATGAAAGTAGTGAGACCTAGTCGAAATAAGAACAGCGAGAAACTTGACATCAGGACTGATGGTCACGAAGTAGATGAAGTTAAGGAGTTCTGCTACCTAGGCAGCAAAATAATCCATGACGGACGGAGCAAGGAGGACATCAAAAGTAGAAGAGCACCGGCAAAAAAAAGTCAAACATAGGTCTTATTTGAGGAAAAAATTTCTGAGAGAGTACTTTTGGAGCACAGCATTGTATGGTAGTGGAACAATGACTGTGGAAAAACCGGAACAAAAGAGAATCGAACGATTTGGAACAGAAGAGAATCGAACCATTTGAGATGCGGTGCTACAGACGAATGTTAAAAATTAGGTGGACCTATACATCACGGCTGCCTCTCTGATGCCCTCACCTTCCCTAAATCCAAACTGATCGTCATCTAACACATCTTCAATTTCGTTTTCCTTTCTTCTGTATATTATTCTTGTCAGCAACTTGGATGCCTAAGCTGTTAAAATAGTGCGATAATTGTCGCAGTTGTCAGCTCTCGCAGTGTTCGGAATCGTGTGGATAATGTTTTTCCAGAAAGTCAGATGGCATATCGCCAGACTCCTACATTCTACACACCAACGTGAGTAATCGTTTTCTGGCCATTTCCTGCAAAGGTTTTAGAAATTCTTGGTAAATGTTATCTATTTCTTCTTCCTTATTCGATCGTAAGTCTTCTGAAGCTTTTTTAAATTCTGATTCTAGTACAGGATGCCCTACATGTTCTGCATCGACTTCTATTTCCTCATTTATCACATCACAAAGTCCCCCCGTTAAAAGAGGCCTTCAATGTACACTTTCCACCATCCCCTCTCTCCTGTTAGTACCTGAAATTTATTGCACAAATCGATTAGTCTTTCTAATCCCTCATTCCTACTACCAAGCCGACATTATCCCGTAACTCTTTTACTCCTTCTCCTACGACCGTATTTAAGTCCCCCATAACTTACAGATTTTCATCTCCCTTTACGTACTGATTTACCATTTCAGTATTCTCATATAATTTCTATCTTCCGCTTCCGACGTCGGCATGTATACCTGCATTATTGTTGTCAGGTTTGGTTTGCCGAGTGCACAGTGTGTTTGTGACTCAGAAATGGCACTCGTTGTTGGTTGTTAGTCAGACGACTATGTTTTGTCTCTTAAAAAGAAATTTACCGGCTAAGGAGGCCTGTAATGCAGGCCCTGCAGGATCCTAATGACCCCATTCTACTAGTGCCCTACGGGGCTGCCGTATTGTTCAGTCAACGGTGCCGGAACGTGGAGCCACATGAAGTCTTCAGTCTGATATGGAATCGAACAGTTAAGGTAGCAGAGAAATGAAAATATAAGTAAAAAAATTTCAAAATATCACGATCGTTTTTGTAGAGCATTTTTTCATACAATCGGTTTCCGTACACTATTCCTTCATCTTAGCGTCTTATGCGCTACACATTTTATTATGTGACACAAATTATTGTACACGTGGACGAGATTCCTGAAGTTTAGTGCGTAAGATCCGAAGGTGGCAACATATTTTGCCGAAACCGGTTATTTGAATAAATGCTCTACAAATGCTACAGTGGATTTTTGAAGTTGTACCTTCTACATACATCAAAAAAAGTTTTGCATCACCTTGGTTCCGAGAGTTCCGGAATCTGTACAGAAAACTGGAATAGAGATCAACATAAACATCATTTCAACCCTTTTTATTGCTCATGAAAATCACACATTGCATCTTGTACCACCATACAGCGAGACCTCCAGAGATGGTGGTCCAGATTGCTCAACACACCAGTAGCTCTAATACCCAGTAGCACGTCCTCTTGCATTGATGCATGCCTGTATTCATCGTGGTATACTATCCAGCAGTTCTTCAAGGCACTGTTGGTCCAGATTGTCACACTGCTGAACGGCGATTCGACGTAGATCCCTCAGAGTGGTTTGTGGGTCACGTCGTCCATAAATAGTCCTTTTCAATCTATCCCAGGCGTGTTCGATAGGGTTAATTTCGAGGACAAGGTGGCATCTCTAGTCGAGCGATGTCGTTATCCTGAGGGAAGTCATTTACAAGATGTGCACGATGGGGGCGCGAATTGCCGTCCATGAAGACGAATGCCTCGCCAATATGCTGCCGATATGGCTGCACTGTCGGTCGGAGGATGGCATTCACGTATCGTACAGCCGTTACGGCGCCTGCCATGACCACCAGCTGCGTACATCGGCCCCACATAATGCCACCCCAAAACAGCAGGGGAACCTCCACTTTGCTGCACGCGCTGGACAGTGTGTCTCTTTCAGCAACCCTTTTGCCTCCAAACACGTCTCCGACGATTGTGTGGTTGAAGGCATATGCGACACTCATCGGTGAAGAGAACGTGATGCCAATCGTGAGCGGTCCATTCGGCATGTTGTTGGGCCCATCTGTACCGCGCTGCATGGTGTCGTGGGTGCAAAGTTGGACCTCGCCATGGACGTCGCGAGTGAAGTTGCGCATCATACAGTCTACTGCGCACAGTTTGAGTCGTAACACTACGTCCTGCGGCTGCACGAATAGCATTATTCAACATGGTGACGTTGCTGTCAGTGTTCCTTGGAGCCATAATCCGTAGGTAGCGGTCATCCACTGCAGTAGTAGCCGTTGGGCGGCCTGAACGAGGCATGTCATCGACACTTCCCGTCTCTCTGTATCTCCTTCATGTCCGAACAACATCGATTTGGTTCACCCCAAGACGCCTGGACACTTCCCTTGTTGAGAGCCCTTCCTGGCACAAAGTAACAATACGAACGCGATCGAACCGCAGTATTGACCGTCTAGGCATGGTTGAACTACAGACAACACGAGCCGTGTACCACCTTCCTGGTGGAAAGACCGGAGCTGATCGGCTGTCGGACCCCTTCCGTCTGATGGGCGCTGCTGATGTATGGTTATTTACATCTTTGGGCGGATTTAGTGACTTAGCTGAACAGTCAAGGGGACTGTCTCTGTGATACAATATCCACAGTCAACGTCTATCTTCAAGAGTTCTGGAAAAGGGGGTGATGCAAAACTTGTTTAGATGTATGTATTTTGAAATCAGTCTAGATTGCAGGCAGGGTGGAATGATATCAAACGTACACAGTAGCAGAGATGGCGACGTAGATAGTAGTACGCACAATGCCAACTGGAGTGGCACCACGCCATCCTGTCAAACACGACACCGTTTGTGCACATTGTGAGGATGGACGCATCCGTATGTGGAGACTAAGTAGAACACAGTTTGATATGAGACACTTGTAGTTTATCAAAGGAGGAAACTACCACAAATTGGTCTGCAAAACCGCCTAAGTTACAGCGCATGCTCTCTTGAAGCAAACCATTGGTCCTAGAGAAAAAAACGACGAGGACCGTATCCATAGGAAATGTAACGTAGTTTGATTTTACACTGAGATACATTTTCTGCATAGGCAGCGGTTTTCGACTTGTTCAGAAGTGACCTTCGTGCGCAACTCTCCGGTCCCCCTCGGCGTTCCCCACCTTCCTCTGGTAAGGATTTTCATTATGTTGTTTATGGCAGTTCCTCCTACCACTGTACAAGAATTTGCAAGTAAGCGAATTATACACATTCGACCTTTTTTTGATCTTCATTAATTGAGCTATTACAGCACCGGCTTGGTCGACTATTTCATTAATATCAGAATCTTCAACTTACCCGTAATGATAATGAAAGAAAAAATGTAAATATTGTGTCAAAACTAATTACGTTTACAGTTCGTTCTAAACTTGACCCTCAAAAGCTAGTAATTTCGTAATAAGAATATCATACAAAGGAAAGTATTTAATTGTTGATTTTATGCTGCTAAAATTCACAAAATTCTTAGGTAAAACTTACACAAATGTCAGTTTTACAATTTGGAAGTGCACGACTAAGCCGGTGGCATAGCAATGACAGTCGATGAACAGCAAAAAATTACGAATATGTATAACTCGTATAGTCACAAATACTTTTTGCGGTGGTAGGAGGGAGTGGCCTGAACTATACACTAAAAATTTTGCCAGTGCGGGTTGAATGTAGGGGCCGGCTGCATTAGAAGATCACTTCGGTGTGTTCTTCTTGAATAACTCGAAACCCACGGTCTCTAACCATAGCGTATATAAGTACAAAATTAAACATTTTTTCTGTTGGAGCAATAGTTTGCGTCGAGAGAGCGAGAAATACTGGAAATCTCGCGCGACGCTCATACATTGTAGCTTAGGTGCTTTTATCAGTCATCCTATACTAGGTATTTAAGTGAGTCCGAATGTTAGAACCATTTGCTGAATGGAGACCTTCACAGATCACTTTAAAACATTCTTTTATCGTATCGGTCTTCTGTCCAACCGCTGACTGCAAGGTGGGATTTCTCTGCACACGTCCAGCAGAGCGAAGCGCAGGAGCCGGTAGCTGGCAGCCACACGCGCTCTACCTGCCGAGGCCGTGGGTTGGGCAACGCTGTGTTTGTCTTGAGCAGTGATCACTTCGTGTGAACCTGCTGCGTCACACCGATTCCCAGCACAGCTCGCTAAAGGGCAGTGCCGAGGAATGATGCTGCCTCAACTATCCTTTGTATTAGCATAAAACTATTTGAAAAGCCCGCTAAACCCGCTGGGCAGAACAGGTGATTAGGATTGTGGAAAGGGCCAAATAAGGTTGGGGTCAGTTTCACCTTAAAATTGTAATTTATTGTAATTTAATAACACATTTACAACCGAAGCGGCACATAGCCGAAGTTTTACAACTACGAGTTTCAAACTCCAAATCTTTCACGGCTGAAGGCCTCCAAAACAAGGTAAATTTCAAGTGACTGAAAACAGGCAGTTACAATTACAAATAAAATAATTAATATATGAAAGCCTCAAGGCAACGGTGGATAGAAAAACAAAAACGAGATGTAATGCAAACGGCTGAAGGTAGACAATAAAATTTCCAAGATTTTAAAATAAATTACCATAAGCCTTAATTTTTTGTAGCTGAAACCGAACTAAATGAAAAGACAACACAACGGCAATAACCTTTCAGCAAATACCCACTTGACCGCGCGGGATTAGCCGAACGGTCTCGGCGCTGCAGTCATGGGCTGTGCGGCTGGTCCCGGCGGAGGTTCGAGTCCTCCCTCGGTCATGGGTGTGTGTGTTTGTCCTTAGGATAATTTAGATTAAGTACTGTGTAAGCTTAGGGACTGATGACCTTAGCGGTTAAGTCCCGTAAGATTTCACACACATTTGAACAAATATCCACTTGCCAGAAATCTAACATACTTACATAAAACGGAGTAAAACCAAGAATTTTTCTTTTATCACTGGCTGTGATAAATTATAAACAGACAGTTAAACACCGGTGAGAAAGACAGTAAAGACAACAGCACTCACAAGCCTCCAGGGGGTCGGTTTGCCCTCGTTCACTTAGTTGAGACAGATGGTGAGCCCAACTACACTTGACCCGTCGGAACCTAACCAAGGGACAGCCACGAACCGACCGACAAACGACTTGCTTGTCAGCAATCGCTACCTGAGAATTCAACACAAAATGTTGCGGGCGTAATTATCCACAATCAAATATGTATATGTATTAAGCTGTCAAAACTACACATCGTGTTGGATTGCGACAACAGGTAAGGAAAGGACGCTGCCTCAAATTACGTTAGTGGCCAGGGCAGGTAACCGGAACACTAACGGCCACAAGGCAGATAATTCCGCTGGTGCACTTGAATTGTATTCAACCAATATAGTTAATTCCACCGCATGGCGGCTAAATTTCAGCAATACAAACACTCGGTGTTGCTCACAGGAAAACCTCCCCAACAGCGAACCACCGAAACGAACCACACAACATGAATGGGGCGTTACTTGGGTACTTGAAACCACTACTCAACTTTGACGTCCTAGGTCGGTGAACCACGAAGCTCGTAGCGATCGGTCAGTTCCACACAGGCTCCGCCAGCGGACCCAGCCGACTGCACCGCGATAAGATATCTTCCCTGGTCCGCAGCAACAGACCGACAGCCCTCAGAATGCCGACAACATCTGAAATAGTCGTCAGTGGAAATAACGGCAGCTACACACACAACATGACAAGTGATGCGTAGCGGCAATGGTCGGGTGAGCCATGTCGACACAGACCTCACTGCTCCAATCCGACTGCACTAGTGCCGCATTGCAACTCCCCGACTGGCAGGTCCGGACTGCGCTCCAGACGCGTTCCAACTGACTGGCAGCCCTGAACTCGCGACCCCAACTCGCTTATGACAGGCAACGACCAGGAAGTAACAGCAGTCGAGCAAAGATACTACGAGAGGGGATATATCTATACGCCCTGCTAAAGCCGCTCACGGTCAGGCAAAGCAGCAACTCAGTGAGAGTAGTAAATTAAATTAACGTAGTGATGTGGAAGTCACGTACGGCTCACCATTATTGTAGGCACCGTTTATGGAATATTCCGTCGATACTTGGAGAACCATCGACATATTGAAAAGTGAAAAATACAGTACTGATGTCGCACAATAGTATTAATTTTATAATTCGTTGTGCACCGGACTTTGGTATTCTAGGCCATCCTCAGATTATTCAAGACTAAACAAATGATCGACAGAACATCACAGAGAGTTTATTGGTGTGCAAACATTGTTTCTACAAAGATAAGTGACCGCTTAGGACCATATATCTATACGAAAAATACCAGAAAAAAGAGATATGAACAAATAAAAAAAGAGCTATTAGCAAACGCATCTTACGTTACGTACAGGGTGGTCAGAAACACTCTGAGAAGCTCGTAAAGGTGCTGCAGGATAGCTTATGCTGAGAAAAAAATTCGATACGTTACGCCGTTTCTGAGTTAAGCACTGACGTTAGCCAGTAAGGCACAAATTCAAGCGGCCCGCAAGAGCCGGTGTCACCAAACGTACACACCTGGCCATTACAATTGCTGCACCACGAAGATGATGTGCTACAGACGCCAAATTTAACCGACAGGAAGAAGACTCTGTGATATGCAAATGATTAGCTTTTCAGAGCATTCACACAAGGTTGGCGCCGGTGGTGACACCTACAACGTGCTGACATGAGGAAAGTTTCCAACCGATTTCCCATACACAAACAGCAGTGAACCGACGTTGCTTGGTGAAACGTTGTTGTGATGCTTCGTGTAAGGAGGAGAAATGCGTACCATCACTTTTCCGACTTTGATAAAGGTCGGATTGTAGCCTATCGCGGATGCGATTTATCGCATCGCGACATTGCTGCTCGCATTGGTCGACATCCAATGACTGTTAGCAGAATATGGAATCGGTGGGTTCAGGAGGGTAATACGGAACGCCGTGCTGGATCCCAATGGCCTTGTATTACTAGCAGTCGAGATGACAGGCATCTTATCCGCACGGCTGTAACGGATCGTGCAGCCACGTCTCGATCACTGAGTCAACAGATGGGGACGTTTGAAAGACAACAACCATCTGCACGAACAGGTCGACGACGTTTGTGGCAGCATGGACTATCAGCTCGGAGACCATGGCTGTGGTTACCCTTGACGCTGCATCACAGACAGGAGCGCTTGCGATGGTGTACTCAACGACGAACCTGGGTGCACGAATGGCAAAACGTCATTTTTTCGGATGAATCCAGGTTGTGTTTACAGCATCATGATGGTCGCATCCGTGTTTGGCGACATCGCGGTGAACGCACGTTGGAAGCGTGTATTCGTCATCGCCATACTGGCGTATCACCCGGCGTGATGGTGTGGGGTGCCATTGGTTACACGTCTCGGTCACTTCTTGTTCGCATTAACGGTACTTTGAACAGTGGACGTTACATTTTAGATGTGTTACGACCCGTGGCTCCATCCTTCATTCGATCCCTGCGGAACCCTACATTCAGCAGGATATTGCACGACCGCATGTTGCAGGTCCTGCACGGGCCTTTCTGGGTACAGAGAGTGTTCGACTGCTGCCCTGGCCAGCACATTCTCGAGATCTCACACCAATTGGAAACGTCTCGTCAATGGTGGCCGAGTAACTGGCTCGTCACAATACGCCAGTCACTACTCTTGATGAACTGTGGTATCGTGTTGAAGCTGCATGGGCAGCTGTATCTGCACACGCCATCCAAGCTCTGTTTGAATGTCCAGGCGTATCAAGGGCGTTATTACGGCCAGAGGTGGTTGTTTTGGGTACTGATTTCTCGGGTTCTATGCACCCAAATTGCGCGAAAATGTAATCACATGTCAGTTCTAGTATAATATATTTGACCAATGAATACCCGTTTATTATCTGCATTTCTTCTTGGTGTAGCAATTTTAATGACCAGTAGTGTATTCTTCGTTTGTTTCCTAAAACCGAATAAGATACCGACGGAAAAATCGGACATGGGACGGTAGCTAGTACCGCGCCAGAGGCAATGGCTGAGCAGTCTCATGCGCTATTGTCTACGCTGTGAGAACGACTGACACTAATTGTATCTTGCGGGCCGCTTCAATCTGCGCGCTCAACGCCCTCATTGGCGAACGTCAATGTTAATTAACTCGGAAACGGCACGACAAAAGTTTATCAAGCAAAATCAGTTCTGATACACCTTGAAAACACATGTATGAAAACGAGGAGCTGACAAAACTGTTACATCTTGGTGTGTATAGGAATGTACAGAGGAGCGTGCATCACCCCACAGTACCGTGTCAGCCACCGCAGCTTACTCGGTAGAATTCTGAAACATCAAATCCGCATCCGCCATAGAGCGATGCTTCGATTCCTCGTCACGTACCTTAGTTCGCGTCGTTTATAAGCAGGACGTCATATTGTTACAGGACATTATCCTATCACACGACAGTTGGTTCCATCAAACTACATGCGTGCGTCTACTGACAGCGCAGTGCTCAACCATAACTTGTCATGTCAAGTTCATGTAGGGCGGCTTCCCGATGGAGTACACAAACGATGGATACATCGATATGCTTTTGGCGCCGGCAACCAAACTTGCCGCTATTGCTCGTATCCAAAAAAAAAAAAAAAAAATGGTTCAAATGGCTCTGAGCACTGTGGGACTTAACTGCTAAGGTCATCAGTCCCCTAGAACTTAGAACTACTTAAACCTAACTAACCTAAGGACATCACACTCATCCATGCCCGAGGCAGGATTCGAACCTGCGGCCGTAGCGGTCGCGCGGTTCCAGACTGAAGCACCTAGAACCGCTCGCCCATTCTGGCCGGCACGGTATCCTCAATGACGCCATCCCGATAAGAATGCTTTTGATAGCCTGGTGCAACGCCTTCGAGAAACCGGTAATCTTCGTCCCAAGTAATGGAGAGAGGTCAGAGGTCGTCCAAGAACACGGCTTACTCAATAGAGGCATTGTAGGGAGAAGGAAGCGACTCTGCCTTACTTCTATGGTTTCTGTAGTACTAGCCTGGTGTCCTGCTGCTTCGGTTGTCCTTCGTTGCACAATAGTAGCGCACGGGCGCCAGGTTCAATGTTGGTTTGCGATCCTGCTGAAGTGGGGTGGGTCGGGATGCCAATTGTTAAATGTTAACAACCTTTTTTAATATAGTCGTTTTAATGAAGAATCCTTTCATGCACACGTCACACAGTTTCCAATATGGCGGTTGTTGCCTATACTCAACCCTTTACAACACATTTATCGCTTTCACTTTCAATACTCATTGTAGATACTGCCCACGACACGTGGCGTTCATGGTAATTAATACCTTCACTTTAACTTTATATTTTATTTATGACTGCTATGTTTACTAGCAACCGTTCTTTTGGAGCCGCCTCCGGTTACATGACCACGCGTTTTTGAGTGGCGCCTCTGTAGTAACTCGCCCTGTCTTCCCGACACACAAGAGAGACCGCACCTTTCTCTCTCAGCCGATAGGTACACTCTACTCGTCTCCTACCGATATATATATATATATATATATATATATATATATATATATATATATATATATATATATAAGCCAATGGGCGTGTAGATTCCTGTTGCCAGGCGGATCTGACGTCACGTTTGCGGACACTGTGACGGAAGTTTGTCTCAGAACACTGTGTCCGATTGTAAGATCCTACTCCCGAATAGTCGGATCTTGTCCGTACTAAGGCTGCGTAACATTGCCTCCAATGATGTTATCGTTAATGCTCCTTGCTGACGCATAATTGTCAGATGTACGTGTAGCCTAGCTGCTACTGAGCATTCCCGATCGCACAAATGTGCGTAATAATTAGCATAAACACGTGAAGGGGAATGCACGTATGCATTACAAGTACCCACGATATTGCAAAGCAATTTCATACAACTCAAAGACTGGCTGTTGAAGTGTTGTTATGTTGAACAACTGCACGTTATCACAATATCAGCGGCCAGAAGACCGCATTTGACGAGTACAGATTTTTATATGCTATAAGTAACGTGATATGGACTGACGAATCTAGCTTCACTCGTTAAGGTATTTTCAACTTCCACAACAGCCATTGTTGTTCGGAATACAAACCACATACCACCCGTGTGAATGGCTTTCAGGCATGCTTTGGCATGAACCTGTGGGCTGGAACCGTGGGAGGAGGGCTTTTGAGCCTTTCCCTATTGCCTGCCAAGTGGAATGCGCCCCTGTGTCGTGCGTTCATTTGCAATAATTTGTGTGACGCATTAGAAAACGTTCCACTTGGTGTTCGGTGACAGCTATGGCTTCAGAATGATGGTGCAAGTCTGCATGGCCCTTCCCCCTGGCAATGCCTCGTCTCACTGAGCCAATGGAACAGCTCCGTCCCAGTGCCGAGGTCGTGCTACCTGTTCTTGGCTATGCGGCACGCAGTTTTAGCGTTGCCACAGTCTAGTTTTTTAAATCGCATTTTTATTAAACCTGCTGGTGGGCCTAGATTTTACTATGTACACTTTTGCCATGAATCAGGACGAGCAATTGTCACATGCCGACAGCCAAGTGCGGCATTTTTTTCTCCACCCTGTATGTATAATATACGTACTTTGTATCTTTCAATAAAAAAAATACTGCGTCATCGTTGGTTGGATATGACCACAGACGTTAAAAATACTAATGTGAATCTTCAGGTTTTTGCGGCACAAAGACTGTTCCATTAAGTTTCGGGTGTGCAGCCACAAGGATTCCCCTTCTTCTTCTAATATTTCTGCTGTGTAACGTTCAGCCATCTTCAGAGTGAGCCGCAAGATTGCCGCTCAGTTTTTTTTTTCTTTATTGAAATTCCCCCCCCCCCCCCCCCCCCGAAGGGGGCGGGCTGGCAGCAGCTTACTACGCCGCTCTTCAGCCTACAGAATTTGTTTTGAATAAGAGGAAGAGAATAAAAAAAATAACAGTTGGCGATAAAATCAGTGACTTAAAGGTAAAATGGCAGAAAAGTCTGGAACTTAAATCATAAAACACAGGGTTGATGATGCTAAGAAAATACACAAGAAGCAGAAAAATAACAGACAGACAGTTAAAAAACACGGCGACAGTCTGGTTTCTGTTCGCAAGATATAAAATGCACACCTAGCGACAGCATGATGTCTGTTTGCAACACTGTGGAAAGACGCACAACACTGAACACTCACTTAAACACTGCACTAAAAAGTGGGCACAAATATGACATACCACCAGCCGAGAGCAGGTGGGGGGGGGGGGGGGAACTGGACAGATGATGGAGAAATAAAAAGGGGGGGGAAGGAGAGGAAAAGTGAAGGGTGGGAGGGGGGAAAGAAGCCAATGGAGAATGAGGACCCAGAAGAGGGGGTGGGAGGTGCTGAGCAGACGTGCCAGGGAGTGGGAAGGCAGACGAGGGGAATGCAAGGACTCGGGGGGTGGGTGGAGAGAAAACACAGGATGGAAGGGGGAGGAAGAGGGAGCCCAGGGAAAGGACGGAGGAAAGGAGGGGGGTGAGGATCAGAGTTGATAGGAGGGATAAATGGAGGGAGAGAGGGCATCATCCGGGAGAGGGAGTTGACGGAAGCCACCTTGGGAAAGGAGATGTAGGGTGTAGAGACGGAGGGTAGGGGGGACACAATGGTGAAGACGTGGCAGGGGGTGGGGATGGGAGAGGAGAGGAGTAACCAGGGGGTGAGGGGGTGCAAGACGGCGGGAGGTGTAGAGGAGGCGGATATGTTCGAGGCATAGGAGCAGATGGGGGAAAGGAATGAGATCATAGAGGATCCGCGTGGGGGACGGGAGGCGTATTTGGAAGGCGAGGTGGAGTGCATGACGCTCAAGGATCTGGAGGGACTTATAGAATTTGGGGGGGGGGGCAGATATCCAGGCAGGACTGGCATAACAGAGGATGGGATGGATGCCGCTCCAGTGCTCGCTTCGACTGTTTATACTCGTGTACCACGCAACTGCGCATGCGGCCACAGATGCAAATGCGCCAGAGACGTTGGTCAGCGGCAGAGATGTGCACAATGTGCCAGTTACATCTATGACTCCGCAGTCGATCTGTGTTGGCATGTCGATATAGCATTCTGAACTGCACTGTGACGACGTCTTTGTGAGTTTATTACAGCAAGTGCCAGATTCCATGATTTATCGAGGTTGGAACCACTATCTCTATTAATTAAATTAGTCGTCAAGCGAATCTCAATTGCCTCCTTTACTATCGAGTCCAAAAAAGATGATGTATTTGCCAAAATTTCGACTGTATTTGCCAAAATTTCGACGTTGTCATACAACATACTGTGACTAGTGTCAATACAGTGCTCTGCCACTGACGACTTGTTAGGTTGTAAAAGTCGTGTGTACCTCCGGTGTTCTGTACATCTTTCTTGGACAGTACGAGTTGTTTGTCCAATGTAAGAAAGGCCACATTCACATGGAATTTTGTAAACTCCAGATTTTCGGAGCAGCAAATCATCTTTGTCGGAGCCCACGAGTGCAACTGCCTTGGGTGGAGGACGAAAAATCACTTTTACTGTGTGTCTGTTGAGAATCCGTCCTATTTTTGATGAGAGGCTACCTACATATACCAGGAAGTTTATCGATTTAAAGGTTTCTTCGTCTTCTTCTTTGTGGCCTCTTTCGATTTCATTTTCAGTGCCTTCTGCACTTGCTGTGGGGAGTATCCATTGTCTTCAAACAGTCTTTGCAAGAGGGAAAGTCCATCTTGCAGACTGCTTTCGTCAGAAATAATATGCGCTCTGTGAGTCAAAGTTCGGAGAACACTCATTGTCTGGGCACTATGGTGGCAGCTATTTGCACGTAAATACAAATCCGTGTGTGTCGGCTTCCGATACACTTCATGTACCAAAGTGCCATCCTCTCTGCGCCGAACCAGAACATCCAAGAATGAAAGGCATCCCTCCTTTTCAATTTCCATTGTGAACTTTATTTGATCATGGAGGGAGTTCAGATGTCTTAAGAAGTCTTGCAAGTTATCTTCACCATGGAGCCAAACTACAAAGGTATCATCAACATACTTCCAAAATACCCTGGGTTTCAAGTCAGCAGATTCAAGCGTCTTCTCCTCGAAGTCTTCCATAAATAAATTGGCGACCAGAGCGGACAGAGGGGATAAGGGACTACCCACGGCGACTCCGTCCGTCTGTTCAAAAAATTCGTTGTTTAATAAGAAGTATGTAGAGGTCAGAACATGTTTGAATAAAGCTGAAATCTCTTTGTCAAAACTTCTTTCAATAAGTTGTAGAGATTTTGGAAGGGGAACCTTTGTGAATAAAGACACCGCATCGAAACTAACTAACATATCAGAAAGGTTCATTTTCAATGATTTCAGTTTACTAATGAAATCAGTAGAGTTTCTTATGTGGTGAGCACATTTCCCCACTAGAGGCGTCAACAACGTCACAGGTCGGAGAGCCTATGTTACTCACTATGGGACGTAGAGGCACGTATTTCTTGTGGACCTTAGGTAGTCCATAAAATCTAGCAGGGACCGCACCACTTGGTTTCAATCTCCGAACAACTTTTGGTAGGAAGGGAGAATCATTCAGAAGGGAAGCATTTTCCTTCACCGCTCGATTAGTGGGATCCCTTCTGATCTTCCGGTACATGCTGTCACTCAATAAGTTGTACATTTTATCATGGTATTCGTCCCGAGACAATAAAACAGTAGCATTACCTTTATACGGTGGGAGTATTTAAAAATACTGTTAGTCTGATCTCTGACATTGGCTGTGTAATCAGACAACTACTTTATACGTTATCATAATGTAAACTGAATATGTTCTTTTATGTCAATTTAAGATTCCATATTGCTTCGCTTTGTAAATGCTCTTGTTAAACTGAATGAAACCGGTCAATAAAAATACTGATTGCGATTTGTGACTGTCCTACAAACTTAAATTCAACACGAGATTTTGTAGTACCTGAGTTGGTCAGAAGTATGATGCAATGTTCTTTAGGACACTGCATCGAACTTCTGAACAACTCAGGCACTGCAATGTCGTATTAACCCACCGTCGCCGGGCAAGCGACTTTCAATTAAAATGTCTCTCCTGCTCAGAAATATACTACATAATGGATTTACGAGTGGAGATTTTAGACACACGGTTTACGACGCATGGGAATTCAGGGTCTGTCCTCCAAGCATTCTCGGATACCCTAATGGTGAGGCAACCTCTCACATAAGCGGTAAACCCGGGTTCCATTCGTGGTAAGGCACACATTTCGTTACATTACACAGCTGTTGGTTGTCCATACTCGCAACTGCGAATGCATTTCATGTATTAATTTCAACACTCGCTGTTTTCCATGCAGGCATTCTCTGCTCTTGCTATGCTTGTGGATATGACTGAAAATTCTTTTTGTGATAGGCCAGTCACTAAGTGTCTGAAAAAAAAAACTTCTCTTTCCCTTTATCTTATCTAAGCTTCCAAAGTCCTACTACTAACATATTAGTTTTTTCTTGTTTTCTACCTCATTGAAAATATGTATTTTCCGAGGCAAAGACTTGCTGCTTTCACCACTATGAGTACATTGTAGTGTTTGATTGTAGTGTTAATTTCTTTTGTTGCTGGTACCTTTTGTTCGTTTGTGGGTAATTTAACTAAAGAAAACAAGTATTGACTATGTGTTAACGGGATTTTCGTTTGAGGCTAAAGGAATTATCACTACAAAAATTACATTTGCACTGAAAGAGAGCGCTTTACTTCTTCTTGCAAGTGTGACCCATGTAGTCTTGAGGAAGCAAGAAATCATTTGAAAGCTGTCGAAATGTCAAATTGTTACTCTTGTGGCTTCTGTAGTGAAGGAAGAGGTGATGACGTCAGCTGCTAAAATTCACACTCGTAAAGTTTGTTTTATTCCGGTTTTATTTCTATAGACAATGATGACTGGAATGCTCTCTTTCAAATTATAATGGCAGCAGGGGTAAAATATCTGGAGCGAAAGGCTATTTACAATTTGTACAGAAACCAGATTGCAGTTATAAGACTCGAGGGGCATAAAAGGGAAGAAGTGGTTGGGAAGGGAGTAAGACAGGGTTGTAGCCTCTCCCCGATTTTATTCAATGTGTATATTGAGCAAGCAGTAAAGGAAACAAAAGAAAAATTCGGAGTAGGAATTAAAATCCATGGAGAAGAAATAAAAACTTTGAGGTTCGCCGATGACATTGTAATCCTGTCGGAGACAGCAAAGGACTTGGAAGAGCAGTTGAATGGAATGGACAGTGTCTTGAAAGGAGGACATAAGATGAACATCAACAAAAGCAAAACGAGGATAATGGAATGTAGTCGAATTAAGTCGGGTGATGCTGAGGGAATTAGATTAGGAAATGAGACACTTAAAGTAGTAAAGGAGTTTAGCTATTTGGGGAGCAAAATAACTGATGATGTTCGAAGTAGAGAGGATGTAAAATGTAGACTGGCAATGGCAAGAAAAGTGTTTCTGAAGGAGAGAAATTTGTTAACATCGAGTATAGATTTAAGTGTCAGGGAGTCGTTTTTGAAAGTATTTGTACGGAGTGTAGCCATGTATGGCAGTGAAACATGGACGATAAATAGTTTGGACAAGAAGAGAATAGAAGCTTTCGAAATGTGGTACTACAGAAGAATACTGAAGATTAGATGGGTAGGACACATAACTAATGAGGAGGTATTGAATGGAATTGGGGAGAAGAGAAGTTTGTGGCACAATTTGACTAAAAGAAGGGATCGGTTGGGAGGACATGTTCTGAGGCGTCAAGGGATCACCAATTTAGTATTGGAGGGCAGCGTGGAGGATAAAAGTCGCAGAGGCAGACCAAGAGATGTATACAGTAACCAGGTTCAGAAGGATGTAGGAGGTACTGGGAGATGAAGAAGCTTGCACAGGATAGAGTATCATGGAGAGCTGCATCAAACAAGTCTCTGGACTGAGGACCACAACAACAACAACAACAGTATTTATTGGTTTCTGGTTTAACCGTAGCCGATTTCGTAGCCGCAGGGTTCTTTCTTTAGGCACATAAGGTGGGAATCAGTCTACATAACATGGGCAAGTTCGTCCTTCTAGGTACACCAGAGATATATTTGGTTCTGAAAATACCCACAATATTAATACTGTTCTCCGGTTTACTGACGGATAACGCCCCACAAGATTTCATGGACACAACTGTTCAAATTCTTCAGCTGGTGGTAGTTTGTGTTGTTACTGCTGCAAGACGCGGCCAGTGCGACGATAGTAACTACCACCATCCGAAAATGTCTAACAGATGTGTTAATAAAATTTGTGGGACTTGTACGATCTTGTCCGGCGACAAACCCAAGAACTGCTTTTTCGACGGACCCGTCGTGAAAGCCTGAAAAGTCAAGAGCCACAATATTTTACAGATGTCTGTTCATTCAAGTATACTTATTTTTACATGTTATGACGGCCCATTCTACTCCTGCCCTTAGCAGAGGTAGGATTTTTTAATTTTTTTTATACAAAATCCAGTTGAGTGTTCTCCAGGATTTCCTGTGTTAGTCAGGTCATACATTCATCCTCCCACACTCCAATCTTCTAATACACTCATGTTCACACAACCCTAAATACAGACACACAAACAAAAAAAAAAAAATGCTTCAAATGGCACTGAGCACTATGGGACTTCACTCCTGAGGTCATCAGTCCCCTAGAACTTAGAACTGCTTAAACCTAACTAACCTAAGGACATCACACACATCCATGCCCGAGGCAGGATTCGAACCTGCGACGTAGCAGTCGCGCGGTTCCGGATTGAGCGCCTGAACCGCTAGACCACCGCGGCCGGCACACACACACACACACACACACACACACACACACACACGATACGGTGCAAGCGAAAAGTCACGCACATGACGATAAATGTGTCTGTAAATAGGAGTCGTATCACATTCGTTCGATCAACCATTGGAAGCTAGCCCTACAAATTTTAGCGACAGAACGAAGCGCCAGGATAACGGGAGTAGAGCCACAGATGTCTGTAGTATTGATCAGTTTATTGCTTGGTTATCATGCCGTTTTCCCAAGATCGACGGCTTTTTATTGCTAAGCAGTATTTTCCCATGTGTTCACGTGCACGAATTTAGGTGGAAATACCCAGATACCGCAGTGGCGAACAGTTCAATAATGACAAGAATGGTTATCATGTCGTTTTCCCAAGATCGGCGTTTTTTTATTGCTGAGCAGTATTTTGCCATGTGTTAATGTGCTCGCATTTCGGTGGAAATACCCAGATACTACAGTGGCGAACAGTTCGGCAATAACGAGAATGGTAGCCTGTTTCCGGAAATGTGGATCAGTTGCAGACATGAAAAGACGAATACTTCGACGAGAACTAAACCGACTGAGGTGAGGTTTGTGAAGACGCGTTCTCCATAAAAAAATTGAGGAAATCCTCTGTCCAGTCTCAGATTCATACAGCAATGCTCGTAAAATGATGCAGAAGCTAAAATTTCCTGCAAAACATGTTATAACTGTGCAAGAATTGAAGACAGCGGATAAAGAAAAGCGTGTAGCGTTCTTGGATGGTTTCGATCGTTTGTTGACTTTCATGGAATCACAGACCTGGACCATGTTCTCTTCACAGTTTAGGCTTGGTTTCACCTTAGTGGGTAAATGAATACTCACAACACAAGAATTTGGTCAACCGAAAATCCACATGTGTTTCATGAAAACACCTTGTACAGTCAGAAAATTGGAGTGTAGTGTGACGTATGGCTTTGTCGAATAGCGATTCGTATTTTCTTTGAAACTACAGTGTACAATGTTGTACACCAACACATCATTACATACTTTATTTCGCTTCTTGGAGGTGATAAGCGCAACTTTTCAATCACCCTTTATAATCTAAAACTGTGGGTAATTATATTCCTGGTTTCGCGTGGGAATTGATTATTTATCTTGCGTTACCATTTGAAATTGTTTTGTTGGAACACTTTTCACTGAGAAAAAATTATAGAAATTATGTGAACCAGATGTATTTCATACTAGATATAGTGGTTACTTTTAGCACATCGAGACAGTGAAATAAGTAAAGAAATGTGGCTATTGTCTTTTACAGTGTTTTTCAGTCCCAATATGCATTTCGAAATCACAACTGCTTCACTAGGTCTTAGGTCCGTTGCGATATCAATACGCCAGAAAAGTGAATCTGTTAATTTTATTGTGTGTTTTGTTTATGACATTGCAATGAAACAACCCCCACATGTTAAGCAGTTTTCAAATGTGACTCTACTAAAATACAAAAGAAACCAACAAAATTCGCAGATACTCTTTTATTATGTGTTGACGCCGCAATGCAGGCCCTTACGCAACAACCTAAAACACTTGACGATGAAGCTGTGACTTCGAAATGTAAACTGACGAAGTAAGAACGGAACAAAAGACGAGTTTTATTATTAGGTTCTGACGAGATGTATGGTTTAATAATATCTAAAGAGCTTATTATATTTGTATGGGGTCGATAGGAGTTAAACATTGGTCGTTGTTGAAGATAACGAGATCAAACTGCTTTCCACTACGTACAGTGTTAGCTGTAAAACTGCGTTGCTAAGATATTCGGAGAAAAACTCCGGATCGGGTCGCTCCTTAAGGAGCTACTCCATGTATTACTGGTATTTTCAGCAAAGAGTTTTATGCTTTTTTTTTAAAAAAAAATGAAGTTAGGAAGGTAAGAGAAATGAGTTGATTTGCTTCCTTGATACTCTTGGAGACAAGCAGTCGCGTTGCACCACACAATATCAAACCAAATCACTGCACAGAGTAAACAGAAATCTAAAAACTGCAGTGACCTAATAAACAGGTCGAGTGTCATCGTGATTACAGTGGCCATGGACGTTGTTCGTTAGTTCGGAGTCTCCGACAGCAACTCTGCCAGCTTGTCAGTCCGTACTTCGAAAAGCCTTCCCACAGTTCCCTGGGGACTAGCTTGTTTGTCTGAATGTCTTAACATCGTCAAAAGCAGCTGCCATCTGGCCGTGGGAGAATAAAACGTAATTGCAGGCATTCCAAAGTTTGTGTGGGATACCTGCTGGTAACGTGAACTACAGTGCTACAACCACAGAAAATAATGAGAATTTTTATTTCTCGTTCGATCTGCCAGATACATTTTACAAATAACAGATAAGATTAATATAAATCACAATAAGCGTTTAGAACTTACAATGTGGAAACAAATTATATCAGATATTACATTACAATTATGTCAGGGAAACTACATTATTACATTAAATGGCACAAAATTCACATAAATTGAAGACAATTAATTACACAATGACATTAAGATTATGCCATTTCCTGGCATTGTCCGTTAACGTGTGGAGCGAAATCAGAGAGCCGTCTCTGAAACCATGAATGATACAAACCAGAAGATGGTCCATTGTTTGTACCTCGCCCCAGTCACAACACGAATCGTCTGTATAGCCCCATTTGGTTGTTTGCTGTCTGCATCGTCCAACTCCCGTGCGAAACCTGTTTAGAGCCGACCAGTGTTTCCTGTTGAGACTGAAGCTTTCAACTCGTTTGGTTGAATGGCTTAAAATTACAAGAAATTCAGATTAGCATTCCTGAAGAACAAGAAAATGAACTCATTCAAACCAGAGATTCTCACCCCTCACCCCCTTCACTGGATGCACTCCTGTAGGAGTAAAAGAAACTGGATGAAAAAACATAGAATGGTATTGACAAGTTATTTTTTATTATATCTTAGCTGTTACTGAAATTTTTACATTGTTAAATAGTATATTCTATTTTAATCATTATGGTATTTTATACTTGCAAGGATACAAGGGAAACAAAATAAGACGACAAATACTGATGGGTACATACACTGACCTATACAAGAACTAGTCGAATTTGGGATCATGCTCTCACTGAAGACCGCAGGCTCAAGAAAATAAACTCTTGAAGTGCGACAAATAAAGGTAGAAGACTCCTGTTGTTGACTGCACAATGAAAGAATATATCTTCAATCGATCCTGAAGAAGCAGGTAATAACAAGGAATAAAAGAACAGTTTACTGAAGACAGAAGGACAACCACAAAAATACTCATACATTGATTCTCAATAATCATTATTATTTTTCCTAAAGAGTGAGCCCGGCCGGTGTGGCCGAGCGGTTATAGGCACTCCAGTCTGGAACCGCGAGACCGCTACGGTCGCAGGTTCGAATCCTGTCTCGGGCTTGGCAGTGTGTGATGTCCTTAGGTTAGTTAGGTTTAAGGAGTTCTAAGTTCTAGGGGAATCATGACCTCAGATGTTAAGTCCCATAGTGCTCAGAGTCATTTGAACCTAAAGGGTGAATAGCACACGGTATCAGAATTTAGCTCTTCCCATAGTTAGTCCATTAAAATGTGCCACAGAGGACAAGAAATGTCAAGGTAAAATCGAACTGCTAGAAATATTATGGTAATAAAAGTAACGGAATCATCGACTTTTAAGGAAATACCACGAACAGCTTTACGCAACGTAAAAGACTCGTTGCAGGGTTTTCTGTACATAGATAAAGATCCTGTATTCAAAGTCCTCTTCGTTCATCAACTTTGAATTATCTAAAAAAAAAAAATAAAAGAAAAAAAGACATAATTACAATCGTAACCGCATAACAACAGAAGCATATTCACACTGAGATGTTTTAGATATGCAGATTTAACAGTGTTCATACGGTAAAAAACAATACTATCTCTTTTTTTTTTAATCGTTGAAAAATCATGTTCGGCTGCTTGTTGGAGTCCATCTGCAGTCATTCATTGACTTCATGTTGACAGACAACAATGGAATTTTTATGGACCACAATGTGGCGTGTTACCGAGCCAAGATTGTTCTCTGTTGGTTTGAAGAATATTCTGAACAATTCAAATCAGTGATTTGGACACCCAGGTCGCTCGGCATGTATCACTTCGACAATTTATGCGGCTTGGCTCTGAGCACTAACCTAAGGGCATCACACACATCCATGCCCGAGCCAGGATTCGAACCTGCGACCGGAGCGGTCGCGCGGTTCCGGACTGAAGCGCTTAGAACCGCTCGGCCACACCGGCCGGCTTTAAGGGGCTTAACCGAGAGGTCATTTCGTGCACAAAATCCTGCAACGGCAACATTTTCGCTGTTATTGATGTTGATAGAGGCAGCAGACGAATGTAAAAACTGGTAGAAGCCGACCTCGGGGAAGATCAGTTTGAATTCTGTAAAAATGTTGAAACACGTGAGGCAATACTGACCCTATGACTTATCTTAGAAAACAGATTGAGGAAAGGCAAACCTACGTTTCTAGTATTTGTAGACTTAGAGAAAGCTTTTGACAATGTTGACTGGAATACTCTCTTTCAAATTCTGAAGGTGGCAGGGGTAAAATACAGGGAGCGAAAGGCTATTTACAATTTGTACAGAAGCCAGATGGCAGTTATAAGAGTCGAGGGGCAGGAAAGGGAAGCAGTGGTTGGGAAAGGAGTGAGACAGGGTTGTAGCCTCTCCCCGATGTTATTCAATCTGTATATTGAGCAAGCAGTAAAGGAAACAAAAGAAAAATTCGGAGTAGGAAATGGAGAAGAGATAAAAACTTTGAGGTTCTCCGATGACATTGTAATTCTGTCAGAGACAGCAAAGGACCTGGAAGAGCAGCTGAACGGAATGGACAGTGTCTTGAAAGGAGGATATAAGATGAACATCAACCAAATCAAAACGAGGATGGTGGAATGTAGACGAATTAAATCGCGTGATGCTGAGGGGATTAGATTAGGAAATGAGACGCTTAAAGTTGTAAATGAGTTTTGCTATTTAGGGAGCAAAATAACTGATGATGGTCGCAGTAGAGAGGATATAAAATGCAGACTGACAATAGCAAGGTAAGCGTTTCTGAAGAAGAGAAATTTGTTAACATCCAGTATTGATTTAAGTGTCAGGAAGTCGTTTCTGAAAGTATTTGTACGGAGTGTGGCCATGTATGGAAGTGAAACGTGGGCTATAAATAGTTTGGACAAGAAGAGAATAGAAGCTTTCGAAATGTGGTGCAACAGAAGAATGCTGAATATTAGATGGCTAGATAACATAACTAATGAGGAGGTATTGAATAGGATTGGGGAGAAGAGAAATTTGTGGCACACCTTGATTAGAAGAAGGGATCGGTTGGTATGGCATATTCTAAGGCATCACCAGTTTATTATTGGAGGGCAGCGTGAAGGGTAAAAATCGTAGAGGGAGACCAAGAGATGAATACACTAAGCAGATTGAGAAGGATGTAGGTTGCAGTAGGTACTGGGAGACGAAGAAGCTTGCGCAGGATGGAGTATCATGGAGAGCTGCATCAAACCAGTCTCTGGGCTGAAGACCTGTACAACAGAAGCAGCATGGCTCAATATTTCTGCAGGGGCTTCCGACGATTTTAGTCCATCCCACGTCGAGTTTTGCACTAAGCCGGGCAAAAGAGGGCTCACACGATATTAGGAGGTATCCCGTGGCTTTTGTCACCTTAGTGTATTTGTTTTGATGTTCTCTACCTCCCGTGTTAATTTGAAGTAATAGTTTCATAATACCCAGTACTTGGAAAATAATTGCTAAATGGGATGTAGGTGATTGGAGGTGGGTGGAACTGCAATGGGGTAAGGTAAGTGATTGGTTGGAACCTTCGCTTAGATGATTAGGGTATTGTAGGATTTGGTTGGTTCAAATGGCTCTGAGCACTATGGGACTCAACATCTTAGGTCATAAGTCCCCTAGAACTTAGAACTACTTAAACCTAACTAACCTAAGGACATCACACACACCCATGCCCGAGGCAGGATTCGAACCTGCGACCGTAGCAGTCCCGCGGTTCCGGACTGCAGCGCCAGAACCGCTAGACCACCGCGGCCGGCTAGGATTTGGTTGCATGGAAAGGTAGATCCCAGGGATGAACTAGTGGTCTGCGAAAGGAAGGCAACAGAAATCAAGTTGCGATACGAGGTGGAATGCTTGTAGATGGACGGAAGATGGGGTATAATGATAGAGGCGTGGGAACGAACCAGCGTTAGGGGTGGGGGAGCGTAATGGTTGCCGGGTCAAGTTTACAGAAGACGTTGGAGACGTGAAGCTGTTATGATTGTTCAGCTCAGATCTTTTTTCTGTCTCTCAAAAAAGAGAGCTACATGTGTTCGCAAGTGCAACAGCGGATTCGCGGCATTTCCTCCTCATGCGAAAGTAGTTTCCGCCGTTAAACTGTATATTACCATTCCTATATTTCACAAAGTCATGATTTATAGCCATTCTCACCCCTGTCTTATATTCCTCTATACTACAGTAGGAGAGTAAAGAGCCTAGCAGTTTAAAACGACCGCAGCGCCACTGTTCTCAGACTCGTCATACTCGCGAAACTACAACGGGAACAAAGGAAACCTGACAGTGGCGCCTTGATTTTTGAAGTATGCAACCTGCAACACTGGACTCGTACTCGCTCCGTTTCTAATCCCTAACTGGTAGCGCTCTGTATGTGTGGACGACTTGTCTAGTGTGTTGGTGATAAAAAAATGGAAATGTCGTGTGGCTAGGGCCTCCCGTCGGGTAGACCGTTGGTGATAAATTATATACACAAGCCTTCCTTGTGAATAAGTTTGTCTGTTAGTGAAAGCTGTATCTGCAGCTCTTCGTCCAATGGTGAGCGGAGTCCTGGGTTCGATTCCTGGATGTGTTGAAGATTTTCTTTGCCTGAGGGCCTGGATGTTTGTACTCTCCTAATCATTTTATCTCATTTTCATCACAAGACGTGCAAGTCGCCAAACTGTTGTCAAACAGTAAGACTTTCAACATTTTAGCGAACAACCCCAGACAGTGTCTCAAGGCTAGTAAGGCCATACATTCTCCACATTTCAGTGAAAACCGCATCAAAATCCTTAGTGTAACTCTTGGGACTTTCTTAGTCTACACATACAAGCAGAAAAACTTTAGTTTATGGTATGTATAGAATTTAGGTAGCAATTTCATTGCTCACAGACAGAAATAATAAAGAGAACTGACTTCTAAACAAGAAAGCAGTAATAAAATAAAAAGCACCCAAATGTTTAAGCGCAGGAAATTTGACTAGTATTAAGAAATAATAATAACATAAAAATAAAATACGCTCAAAGGCCTTTCACAGGTATAATAGTATCACAATGAAAAATGCTACCATCATAGTACAAAAAAGGCAAATGTGTCCTGGGTAGAAATAGGGGTGTAATGAAACTGGCTTTGTGACTTACCTGCATCTTTAGAGATATTTAAATCAAAACATCTTGACATATTTGCGCCTGTTTGTTTGTTAGTTTTTGTATCCATGACATGTAATACAATGCCGTGTGTCAAGAAAAGTAATGTGATTTATCACGTCCCTCACAGAAATATATCCACCCCCAGAAATTTTATCCTCTACACAAATTTTTGTAGGTATTGCATGTGTGGTCTTCATCCTTAGAGTGTTACATATTGTTAAATGTTCTTTTATTCCAGTCTTTGATCACAATATCAATTCTTTTGACGATGAGTGGTTTCGGTCAGTAATGACGATCCTCAGATCTATAATATAAAAATATATACACCTAGTGAGCAGTGTGTCTTTCAGCACAATACAGCATTACGTATCACAATATACTATCATACAACCAATGTAATGTACAGATAAAATACGGTAAAACGTACCTTTGCAACACCATGTCCTAAAGTGATAAGGCCGTAATGGCATCGTCAAAACATATAAATATACTCAGCTCTGCATCGTCACATAGATCTAAAATAAGGTGCAGAATAGGCCACATCGTCCACACAGTCATTTTTGCTACTGGCTATTGAAGTACCGTAGCTACCAGAAATGTGTTTGCCTACATCGTACATAGATGTCGCTACTGTGGGCTTAGAATTTACATGTAGTCATCATTTACGTAAGAAACATAATCTGATAAAAACACATTAGGTAAAATACATGTAGCAGAAATATATATATTAAAAGGAAATATATAAAGATAATAGGTCTGACACTTTTATGGTGAATTTACTGTCAAAAATTACTATACGTAATACATTGCCTATAGCACCCTATAAATTACTTATGACAGATTAAATGTCTATATGACAGCTGAAGAAAAGACAGATCAATGATCAGCGCCCTCTGTTGGGTCGGTCGCCAGGACGTTACGTAGGCGCCCACCGAATGTAAAAACATAACCACTAGAGGGCTTTACATACATCTTGATATGTCTCCCTCAGAAATCGTTTAAACAACATATTAGCAGTCAATAAATAAAATTATCTAGTCTAGCCATACCATCCATGAATAGGTAGGACATAATCAGTTGCAGGATTTAAGCGTCGAATGTATGGGAGTAAGGCAAATGCCTACTGTTCTCAACATAAACCATATAGCAAGGCTAGGTATAAATACGCGAGGCATTGTTTGGTTATCGTAGTTAGTTATTGAATAAAGCAAAGTAGGCGTTGGGTACCCTAATGGGCTCATGCTTTGTAAATTTCCAACTCCTCAAACAAGTCGAGAGCGCGACTCTTCTGTGCCCTGTGTAAAGTACGCATACAATTCTCAATATTGCCTACGGTGTGGCCGGTTTCTGCCAAATGCATTCCCAATGCAGTTTTGTTATGTGCCTGCAAATGCTTCCTGAATCTTATTTTAAAAGAACGACCAGTTTGACGGATATAAAATTTGTCACAACTACTACAAACGATCTTGTAAATCCCAGAAGCGTCAAATTTATCAGAATCATTACTCAATCTATGTTTTACACGGAGTTTCCGAGTTATGTTAACTTGAAATCCACATCCAACCTTAGGTTTACTCAAGCACTTTTCTATTTATTTGGAGACTTTTCCGTAAAATTTCATTGCAATAGTTTTCAGGTTTTTTTTCTTATTTCGTTTTTCTAGATGATTGCGGGTCTGCCTATTATTTACTTTCTGCTTTTTTATCCTATTGTACGGGCGCATATCATCATTTGCTGAGAAACCGTTGGCTACTGAAATTTGCTTTAACATACTAAGTTCTTGGCGTATTTCATTTCCGGCCAATGGTAGTCGAAAAAGACGGTGGATCATTGAGGTGAAAAAGGCCCTTTTATATCGAGGCGGATGGCATGAACTGGCTCCGATTATAGTATCTGTACATATACGCTTTCTGAAAATCGAAAATTTATGTATGTTATCAACCTTCTTAATAGTGAGGTCTAAATAGTTAATGGAGCCGTCTTCTTCTATTTCTGTAGTAAACGCTATTTTTTGGTGCATGCTGCCTATGGCTTGAGCAAATGGCGTGACCTGATTCTCTTCCCCCTCTAACAGTAAAAAGATGTCATTGACATAACGTTTATAATATATAGTCTTGTCTTTCAGTCGTGGAAACATAACAAAGAACTGACACTCTAAGTCGTTCATGAAAATGTCTGCTAACGTACCGCAAAACTGTTACCCATCACAAGACCATCTTTTTGTTGATATATTTTGCCATTGAAAGTAAAATAGTTATAAGTTAAAGCAAATTCTAAAAGTTCTATTAATTCTGTGTATTCTGCAGTACTAATCTTGTTATGAGTTAGCATATTACGTTTTATGATCTGAATCGTTTCCTTTATCGGGACACTACTGTAGAGGTTTTTTACGTCTAGGGAAGCTAGTGTCACATTATTTGGAATATGTTTGTATTTAATCGCATTAGCAAGGCCAGAACTGTTTTTCACGCGAAAATTGGTAGAGAAGGTGTGCACTGCCTTAAGATTGTAGTTAAGAAACTTATTTAGTTTACGACATGGCGATGACAAATTGTTAACAATTGGACGGCCTGGGTTTCCCTTCTTATGTATCTTAATCTGCGATCTCAGTTGGGTAGCTTAGGATTAATCATTTTTAGCGATTTCTTTTCGCAATCATTAAGCAGATTTGTTTACTATGGCTGACGAATGTTCTAGACTTCGGGCCCAGCATCAGGGACATCAGCCTATAAGTTGCAAGATGCAGGTGTACCAACACCTTGCAGCTAAGAGAGCTCATTTCGCTGGGAAAGTAGGGTTAACTTGTAAAAAGACGCGAATATGTCAAGCTATTTTGATTTAAATGTCTTTAAAGCTCCCAGATAAGTCTAAAAGCTAGTTCTTTACATTCCCTGTTCTGCCCAGAACATATTCTCATTTTTTTTGTATGATACGAGCATTTCTCATTCTGGTTCCAACCTCTAACGTAATTTTGATATTTCACAGCCATAACTTGGCAGCTATGTAGATTATGTTGACTGGGGCGACGAATGATCCGGTGTAGTTCTTTTTTTATTGTCTTTCGAACCATGTTACTTACATCGTGGTAACGCATGAAGCTTTCACAAAACATCATGATGACCATTAATGACATGTATTCGTCTACCTTCTTGCAAAATTTGAACCGATTCGTGCAAGTCTGAAACATATAAATGGCATAAGTAACAAAGCGCACAAAAACGGTTTTTTTACATGTAGAGTCCGATTAGTGCTAGATTTTTGGAAGCAAGGTTTAAAATTTTATCTTTACAATCCATTTTTTATTTATATGAATCACTTTAAATGGTTTCCGCGCATGCAGTTCACGTAAGGATGAATTTTACGTCGCAGATTTAGCTCGACTTTAAATCGCCGTATCTCGACAGCGGATAAAGATCTTTCTTCTTCTGTAGTGGTCAATCCAAGGATTGGTTTGCAACAGCTACAATGGCAGCTTGTCTCCATTCTGTGCGTCTTTCAGCTTTTCTCTTCAATTCTTTGTAGGTGTTACATCCCACATATTTCACAATTTGATCCACGTACCTCAGTCGTGGTCTTCCTCTTGGTCTTTTTCCCTCGACATATCCCTCTATGATTGTGTTCAGGAGTCCTTTATGTCTTAATAGATGGCCTGTAAATTGCACTCTTCTTTTAACAATGAAACTCCAGAAGCTTCTCTTCTCACCTGCTCTTTCCAGAACCACTTCGTTTGTGACCTTGTCGATACATTTTATTTTGAGCATGCGTCTATAGCACCACATTTCAAAAGAATTTAGCTTCTGGTCTTCCTCTGTCCCGAGAGTCCATGTTTCACACCCATAGCATGCCACACTCCACACATATGATTTCAAAAATCTTTTCCTGATTTCAAGGGTGATGCTCTTAGATGTTAATATGTTTTTCTTCTTGTTAAAAGCAGCCTTTGCTTGAGCTATTCTACTTCTCACTTCTGCCTTGCTCCTTCCATCCCTGGTAATATTACTGCCCAGATAAGTAAATTTATCAACTTGTTCAAGCAGTTCATTGCCTACATGATAAAGATCATTGGATAAATATTGGATAAAATATTTCGTTTTGTGTTTATCCATTTATTTACCTTTCCCAACCTTTGCAAGCATAAACACTTTACCACAAAGAACTTTACAAATTACATGGAGATAAAACACCTTTGCCAGGTAAAAACAGACATTGAACCACAAAGTTGTCTTTAACAAAGCACCAAAAATGTACTTGTCATCCTGAGGAAGACGTAGCTTATAAAAATTTGTTTGGGTTCCTTCTTGTTGGCATATATTAGCTGTACGATTACTCCTGAGTAACTTATGGTTTTTCTGTTGAATGTGGTAGTTTTTAATTATTTGATTGTAAAAGAAAGGATATATAAAATTTTCCTGGCAGATTGAAACTGTGCGCCGGACCGAGACTCGAACTCGGGACCTTTGCCTTTCGCGGGCAGAGCACTTGCCCGCGAAAGGTAAAGGTCCCGAGTTCGAGTCTCGGTCCGGCACACAGTTTTAATCTGCCAGGAAGTTTCGTACCAGCGCACACTCCGCTGCAGAGTGAAAATCTCATTCTGTAAATGACATATAGTTGTTTCCGGTCCAATTTCAGTAATTTTCTTTTATTACTTCTTATAATTCTTGCCATGTTGCCCACTTGACCACCCTATTTTTTGTTCCTTCTTCTTCATGCTGCCCCCCCCCCCCCCGTTTCCCATCCCACCATCCTACCCTCCCTCCCCCCTCTACCCTCCACCTCCCACCCCTACAACCACAGTATCATCCTACACGCCCTTGAGTGTGGCTATGCTATGTCTTCCTCAGGACGGCAAGTAAATTTTTGATGCTTTGTAAAAGATAATTTTGTGGTTTAATGTCTCTATTTACCTGGTAAAAGTTGTTTCATCTTCACGTAATTTGTACATTTTTTTTTATGACCAAGTTTTTATGCTTGTAAAGGACCGGAAGTGAAGAAGATTTTTAATCTCCTATTGTTTCAGTTTGTTTTAATACTAATGTTTTTGTTCGCATTTAATGATTTTGACATGCCAGCAAGGAATAAGCGCCGTATGTGGCGCTGCAGTGTTTTACCATTCAGAGATTGTAAGTATTTGACTGTTTCTGGTAAAGGTTTTAAAAGTATTAATTTTATTCTTGACATGTACGGTTATTGTCTCAATTATTGTAATCCTGATGGTTGGAGAACATTTTAATAAAAAAAAGGTTTTCTATAATCTGATTGGTGCCCCATTCCCGAGGTTTCCTAATGGCAGCAGAAGGAGTAGACTGCCAGTTTTGTATGCGCCGTAACTAATCGTTGTACATTTTTGGCTTCAAATGGCTCTGAGTGCTATGGGACTTAACTTCTGAGGTCATCAGTCCCCTAGAACTTAGAACTACTTAAACCTAACTAACCTAAGGACATCACACACATCCATGCCCGAGGCAGGATTCGAACCTGCGGCCGTAGCGGTCGCTCGGTTCCAGACTGTAGCCCTTAGAACCGCTCGGCCACCCCGGCCGGCGTTGTACATTTTTGATGTGGTTTTCACATCTTCGGAAATACCATTTTTTTGAGTATCCTACGCAAGTGTTGAAACGTTATATTCTGTATTTTTGGCACATGCTTAAAAAAGTTGGTAATACCTGTATTGTACACTCCTGGAAATGGAAAAAAGAACACATTGACACCGGTGTGTCAGACCCACCATACTTGCTCCGGACACAGCGAGAGGGCTGTACAAGCAATGATCACACGCACGGCACAGCGGACACACCAGGAACCGCGGTGTTGGCCGTCGAATGGCGCTAGCTGCGGAGCATTTGTGCACCGCCGCCGTCAGTGTCAGCCAGTTTGCCGTGGCATACGGAGCTCCATCGCAGTCTTTAACACTGGTAGCATGCCGCGACAGCGTGGGCGTGAACCGTATGTGCAGTTGACGGACTTTGAGCGAGGGCGTATAGTGGGCATGCGGGAGGCCGTGTGGACGTACCGCCGAATTGCTCAACACGTGGGGCGTGAGGTCTCCACAGTACATCGATGTTGTCGCCAGTGGTCGGCGGAAGGTGCACGTGCCCGTCGACCTGGGACCTGACCGCAGCGACGCACGGATGCACGCCAAGACCGTAGGATCCTACGCAGTGCCGTAGGGGACCGCACCGCCACTTCTCAGCAAATTAGGGACACTGTTGCTCCTGGGGTATCGGCGAGGACTATTCGCAACCGTCTCCATGAAGCTGGGCTACGGTCCCGCACACCGTTAGGCCGTCTTCCGCTCACGCCCCAACATCGTGCAGCCCGCCTCCAGTGGCGTCGCGACAGGCGTGAATGGAGGGACGAATGGAGACGTGTCGTCTTCAGCGATGAGAGTCGCTTCTGCCTTGGTGCCAATGATGGTCGTATGCGTGTTTGGCGCCGTGCAGGTGAGCGCCACAATCAGGACTGCATACGACCGAGGCACACAGGGCCAACACCCGGCATCATGGTGTAGGGAGCGATCTCCTACACTGGCCGTACACCACTGGTGATCGTCGAGGGGACACTGAATAGTGCACGGTACATCCAAACCATCATCGAACCCATCGTTCTACCATTCCTAGACCGGCAAGGGAACTTGCTGTTCCAACAGGACAATGCACGTCCGCATGTATCCCGTGCTTCCCAACGTGCTCTAGAAGGTGTAAGTCAACTACCCTGGTCAGCAAGATCTCCGGATCTGTCCCCCATTGAGCATGTTTGGGACTGGATGAAGCGTCGTCTCACGCGGTCTGCACGTCCAGCACGAACGCTGGTCCAACTGAGGCGCCAGGTGGAAATGGCATGGCAAGCCGTTCCACAGGACTACATCCAGCATCTCTACGATCGTCTCCATGGGAGAATAGCAGCCTGCATTGCTGCGAGAGGTGGATATACACTGTACTAGTGCCGAGATTGTGCATGCTCTGTTGCCTGTGTCTATGTGCCTGTGGTGCTGTCAGTGTGGTCATGTGATGTATCTGACCCCAGGAATGTGTCAACAAAGTTTCCCCTTCCTGGGACAATGAATTCACGGTGTTCTTATTTCAATATCCAGGAGTGTATATGAGCGTAAATTTGGTTTTCTGCCTTGCAGGATGATTTGAAAATGGGTCTTGGCCCAAAACTGGTCACCGAGTGAGTAAAAAGAAAAGTTAAATTTACAACTTTGGACTGGTTTTCCGTTGTACTAGAATATATTTATATTTTTAACAGGAATTCGTATACAATTGATATTTAATGACAGAACTAAAAATGTTCTTTCAAAAAATTCAAATGAATTTGTAGATAGTTGGCAAAATAGAAAACGGAACAGGACGAATTATTTGACAATAGTCACCTGTATTATATACACATCAAAAAGAGGTTTACATCACCTCGGTTCCGAGAGCTCCGGAACCTGTACAGAAAATTGGAAGGGAGATCAACATAAACATCATTTACGCCCTTTTTATTGATCATGAAAACCACACATTGCATGTTGTACCACCATACAGCGAGACCTTCAGAGGTGAAGGTCTAGATTACTGTACACACTGGTACCTCTAGTAACCAGTAGCACGTCTTCTTGCATTAATGTATGCCTGTATTCGTCGTGGCATACTGTCCATAAGTTCATGAAGGCACTGATGGTCCAGATTGTCCCACTCGGCAACGGCGATTCATCGTAGATCCCTCAGAGTGGTTGGTGGCTCACATCATTCATTCATAAAACAGCCATTTTCAATCCATCCCAGGCATGTTCAGGAGGGTTCATGTCTGGAGAACATGCTGGCCACTCTAGTCGAACGATGTCGTTATGCTGAAGGAAGTCATTCACAAGATGTGCACGATGGGGGCGCGAATTGTCGTCCATGAAAACGAATGCCTCGCCAATATGCTGCCGATATGATTGCACTGTCGGTCGGAGGATGTCATTCACGCATCGTAGAGCTATTGCGGCGCCTTCCATGACCACCAGCGGCGTACGTCGGCCCCACATAATGTCACCCCAAAACAGCAGGGGAACCTCTACCCTGCTGCACTCACTGGACAGTATGTCTAAGGCGTTCAGCCTGACCGGGCTGCCTCCAGACACGTCTCCGACGATTGTCTGGTTAAAGGCATATGCAACACTCATCGGTGAAGAAAACGTGATACCAATCCTGAGCCGTCCATTCGGCATGTTGTTGGATCCATCTTTACCGCACTGCATGGTGTCGTGGTTGCAAAGATGGACCGCGTCATGGACGTCGGGGGTGAAGTTGCGCATCATGTAGCCTATTGCGCGCAGTTTGAATCGTGACATGACGTCCTGTGGTTGCACAAAAAGCATTATTCAACACGGTGGCGTTGCTGTCAGGGTTCCTCCGAGCCATAATCCGTGTGTAGCGGTCATCCTCTGCATCCTTGGGCGGCCCGAGCGAGACATGTAGTCGACCGTTCCTGTCTCTCTTTATCTCCCCCATGTCCGAACAACATCGCTTTGCAGAATGAGATTTTCACTCTGCAGCGGAGTGTGCGCTGATAGGCAAAAGGTCCCGAGTTTGAGTCTCGGTCGGGCACACAGATTTAATCTGCCAGGAAGTTTCATATCAGCGCACACTCCGCTGCAGAGTGAAAATCTCATTCTGGAAACATCCCCCAGGCTGTGGCTAAGCCATGTCTCCGCAGTATCCTTTCTTTCAGGAGTGCTAGTTCTGCAAGGTTCGCAGAAGAGCTTCTGTAAAGTTTGGAAGGTAGGAGACGAGATACTGGCAGAAGTAAAGCTGTGAGTACCGGGCGTGAGTCGTGCTTCGGTAGCTCAGATGGTAGAGCACTTGCCCGCGAAAGGCAAAAGGTCCCGAGTTCGAGTCTCGGTCGGGCACACAGTTTTAATCTGCCAGGAAGTTTCATATCAGCGCACACTCCGCTGCAGAGTGAAAATCTCATTCTGGAAACATCCCCCAGGCTGTGGCTAAGCCATGTCTCCGCAGTATCCTTTCTTTCAGGGGTGCTAGTTCTGCAAGGTTCGCAGACGAGCTTCTGTAAAGTTTGGAAGGTAGGAGACGAGATACTGGCAGAAGTAAAGCTGTGAGTACCGGGCGTGAGTCGTGCTTCGGTAGCTCAGTTGGTAGAGCACTTGTCCGCGAAAGGCAAAGGTCCCGAGTTCGAGTCTCGGTCGGGCACACAGTTTTAATCTGCCAGGAAGTTTCAACATCGCTTTGGTTCACTCTGAGACGCCTAGACACTTCCCTTATTGAGATCGCTTCCTGGCACAAAGTAGCAATACGGACGCGACCGAACCGCGGTATTGTCCGTCTAGGCATGGTTGAACTACAGACAACACGAGGCGTGTACCTCCTTCCTGGTGGAATGACTGGAACTGAATGGCTGTCGGACCCCCTCCGTCTAATAGGCGCTGCTCATGCATGGTTGTTTACATCTTTGGGCGGGTTTAGTGACATCTCTGAACAGTCAAAGGGACTGCGTCTGTAATACAATATCCACAGTCAACGTTTATCTTCAGGAGTTCTGGGGATCGGAGTGATGCAGAACTCTTTTTGATGTGTGTACATGAGTGTAAATTTGGTTTTCTGCACTGTAGGATGATTTGAAATGAGACCTGGCGCGAAACTAGTCATCGAGTGAAAAAAAAATATTTGCAACGTTGGACTGGGCTTTCGTTGTCCTATAAGTATATTTATTTATTTTTTAGTGGGAATTTGTATGCAATTGATATTTGATGACAAAACTAAAAATGTTCTTTCAAAAAATTGAAATGAAGTTGCAGGTAGTTGGCAAAATAGAATACGGAACAGGAATATTTACTTGACAGTAGTCAAAATTTCAGTAATGAGTTAATCCGTTGGTCAACATCTAGTGTCCAGGCTGTTAGTAAATCCTCGTTCTGTAATGTGTTGATCTGTAAGTCGACTCGTTTCACCAAAAACATCATCATTTAAAGACGATTCCAGTTCTTCAGCAGCCACATAATTTCCTTCCAACGACAAATATTTTTTGGCTACAAATGACAAGCCTGGCGCACACATTTTATTCTGATCTCAAATAACGGAAGGATCGCAGCGTGTGGGTAGTAAAGGGCTATAGGTGCATTACTGTCTCAGCAGTACTGTTCTGAGTCTAATGTCATGGGTTTGTAGCTCGTTTCTGCCAGCGTTGTCGTTTGATCGCTTTACCCATTTTCTATAATATCCAAACATTTCAAAGAAAGGGAAGTTATACGAAAAAAGATCGCTCGGTTTAAGAGAAGTTTTGTTAAAGACTGAAAAGTATAGCAACACTACTGTGACAAACTGATATACCGTTTTTTTACCTCTTTCTTGGCAAAAAATAAAATACCGGTTGTTACTGAGACCAAACAAATACCGAAAAATACCCGTTATCCAGAACTAAATTACCAGTATCGGTTTCAAACAGTCGGTTTTCCCATCCCTGCGGTCATCTGTTGCTGTAGTAGACCGAGGTCGACCAGCTCTCGTCTTTCGGGCAGCAGTGCTTGTGGTTCGAAATGCTCCCCACGCACGACATACAATGCTTTGAGAAATACCAAACTCCTGGGCTACACTCGCCGCAATTCGTCTTCTTCCAATTTCGCGATGATGCTTTCTCGACTGAAGTTAGCCAAATGTTGTATCCGCGCACTTCCATTCATTTCCATCGAGCTGCTAATATGTTGTGTTACTTTAGTCAAGTTTTGCAGAACAGTAGATTAGTAGACGGTGTACGTTGCTCTTTCAGGGAAAGGCGTTCTGACTGGCGTCGCATCCTCGGGAATCGGCGGCAGCGCAGAAGTGAGCAAGCGCTCTGGCGGCGATGGCGCTGGCGCCAGAGGTGCGCTCTGGTGGCGGCGTCCCAAAGTGCTTGCGGCAGCAGGAGTGTTCGTAGTGTTCGTGGCCGGCGCCGCGACGGCCGTGGCGCTGCTGTGGCCCTCCTCGAGAGTTGGGTCGGGCACCTCCACTCCCATCACCTCCAGTCGCAATACTATGGCGTCCCAGAGGAACTACGTCATTCCCACAGGTGAGCCCCGGAGACAGCGCACTTTTGCGAGAGTTGCGAAATAGTTTTTACTGGACCACCGAAGGAAACCTGAACCTCTCTCTTCCCAGAGCACGCCCGAAAATTGAAGAGGCACTGACAAATGTTTTGCTAAGGGACCAAGAGTTTCCTTGGGAAAGTACCTGTAAGGCGCTGTTCACACTGAGGCGATACAGTACGGGATGCGGTATCGTACACTGAATGTGCGATGCTACACGTGACATGACGCAAAAGCAATCGCATCAATGGAGCACGTAGAAAGATAGGGGAAGGGACGGTGACAAAACACCGATACTTTTCTCTATCGCACTGCTCGGTGCAAAAGGGCGTGCTGGTCGCTCTAGGCAACCTGTATCGTACAATATACAGGGAGTGAAATTTCAGGTCATCTGATTTGACTAAGAAATTGTTTTATGTAGGATGAATCAAAGCTACATCCATCACTGTCGTTAGTTTCTCAGTAAAACTTCTGCCTTTCGAGAAAGTAAAAACTAGTCCTTTGGGATTCGCGAGCATTCTCATCTGTGTAGTCTTTCTCTTTCGAGGAAACTGTCCCACAAAAAAACATATTTCTTTGAAATGTGTGTGTGAAATCTTATGGGACTTAACTGCTAAGGTCATCAGTCCCTAAGCTTACACACTACTTAACCTAAATTCTCCTAAGGACAAATACACACACGCCCATGCCCGAGAGAGGACTCGAACCTCCGCCGGGACCAGCCGCACAGTCCATGACTGCAGCACCTAAGACCGCTCGGCTAATCCCGCGCGGCAAATTTCTTTAAATATCTTATAGTCTGATATCACAGCTTGATAATGAACTTGTTTTCTTTTCGTTATTGCACGCGGTTATGGTGATACTTCAAAGAAAAGTACAACACTGCTCACATTTTGAAAATTTCGCTGTGGAAAATGTAGTTACTGGCCAGTTCACGTTTGGTACGTTTTAAGTCATACATTACAGTGTACGAAATACAGCTGACACATCGAAACTGAACGGTGGAAGGAAACTCGTGCCTGTTTCCATTCTCTAGAAAATATGTGAGATATGGTCGAGATTGTCCATGACAATGTTGGCAGCTATGCGCCACAAGCGCTGCTACTGCCATCTGCTAGGCAGAGTACGGAGATGTCTTACGTTTCTTGTCTTCATGTGCTGCCGATACAAACTGTAGCTGGAAATGAAAAACTTACTGAAATGAAAAGACACAAGGAGTTGACTATATGATTTTTTCTGTCTATGCTACATGGTTTCAGGAAACTTTGTGACATGTGTAAAAGAGCTCGGAAAGCTTAAATTACTTTTACTTCTGATACGCAGTTGGACGAAGCCGTGAAGGATATCTTGTAATTCTCCTTTTCGTCATTGACTCTTCAAACAGTTTGTCTATCCCTACATAAGTTCACCACCCACAACTACACCATTGATGGTGTACTACTTGTGTCACTGACCAGCTATAGAAATACTGTCGAGGGAAACTCCCCTACGCAACCTCCCACCCCCCCTTCCTACCCTCCCAGATTCAGTGGTAAAATGGGGAAGTGTATAGCCCGTCACAAACTGAACACAGATTAAGCATGAAAACAGGAAGAAGGTGTAATGAACTGTGAGAAAAAGAAGCAAAATAGAAACAGCGAACGGTACAAGCTCAAGATGAGTAACATCGAGTGAATTGCAAGAAGCACGGCGTCAGGGTTGTGTGGTCAAAATGTTGGACTGCGAAGTGAGAGGCCCGTGTTCAAATCTCCTTCGTGTCCCATTTTTTTTCTACGTAAAACTATGAACGTTCTGTACGGTAACTGATGTGTCTGTCTCCTTCTGCAGTATTGGCAATTGTTAAATTATACGTCGGTTATAGAATATGTTACCGTCGCAAGTAAATTTGGTGAATAGTGAGAGCAGGCGATATGCCACATAGACCTTTCACAGATATGAAAACAACAAAAAAACAGGTGTGCACTATGTTGCAACAAAGGAATTCAAGGGTCAAAACTTCTAAGGCGGAAAGCAGGTCATAATATGTGGTACTAGTGTAGAACAAATAGGAGGTACGTATGTCTGGAAGTCCCTTACTTTCACTTCGCTGCTGCAAACAGACGTTGCTCCACGACACAGACACAAATCCGAATACGCCGAGTAGACACGTCAGTGAGTGGATGAACGGTTCATAATTTTGTGAAAGAAGAAAAAAAAAATATGTGGGGGGTGGGGGTAGGAAAGAGGTTTGAACAGGAATCTCCATCTTCTCAATCCAACACCGTGACTGCAGAACCACAACGCTGTCGCTATTCAAATTCGCTGAATGTTGCACATCTTGAGCTAGGACCGTTCACGGTTTCGATTTTGCTTCTTTTTTCACAGTTCAGTATACCTTATTCCTGTTTTCATGGCTGATCTGTGTTAAGTTTTTGACGGCCTATCCAGTGGGCCATCTTACTGCTAAATCTGAGGGGAGTTTTTCTTGTGAGCTTTGTCGATTTCTGACCATTATATATGAGGTGCGACAATAAAGTAATGAGACTGATTTTCTTTGCAAGATGTGGCAACCCTGCAAGCTTGCGTAGGCACAATATCTTTGACCTTGGTCTATAAGCTGCTTTTAGTCCAAGCGGCACATCGATGCAACTGCTCAGTCGTGAGTTCTGCTTTAATAAGTTAACACTTGTTTGTGTCTCTCATCACGGAAATGGAAATGCCATTTCTTTTTGCGTTAAATTGGGTGAAAACGCGACGACAACTTATGGTAAGCTTCAGAAGGCTTTTGGAGAGGAGGTTATGTCAAGAGATCAAGTTTTTCATTGGCATAAAAAGTTTATTGAAGTCAGAACGAATGTTGAAGATGAAGACTGCAGTGGATGCATGCTTGCTTGTGTACTTCTTTGATTCCAAGGGAATTCTTCGTAAAGAGTGGGTGCCTCCTGGACAAACAGTTAATCAATATTACTACAAAGAAATTTTAGAAAGACTTCGTAAAAGAGTTCTTGGCGTCTGTGCCAACATTGCTGATAATTGGATTCCGCATCACGATAATGTGCCATCCCATACTGCTCTGTCAGTACAGCAATTTTTAACCTCAAAACAAATTTCAGTTCTACCACAGCCACCCTATTCACCATATATCGATCCAGGCGACTGTCTTCTATTTTCAAGAGTCAAAACAGGGGTCGAGAGACACCATTTTCAAACAACACAGGATGTCCAGAAAGGTGTGACGAGGGTTTTGGAGGATATTACAGAAGATGAATTCCAGAAATGTTACCATCAATGGCAGAAGCGCTGGAAAAAGTGCGTGCAATTAGAAGGGAACTACTTTGAAGGAGACAACACTAAACTTGACTAAAACGGTAAGCAACATTTTTTTTCAGTCTCATTACTTTTTTCAGTCTCATTACTTTATTGTCGCACCTCGTATATGCACCACACAGAACAAAGTACATACTAGGTGATATTCCTAAAACTAAACTTTTCATAGTGACATTTTTAATGTCACTCAAGCACTCGCAGCTTTTGTAATGAGCAGCTTCTCAGCAGGAGAAGTAGCTGTTCGAAAATTTGTGTCTTGCTTTATGAGAGTAGCTGATAATGGTTATTCCAAAAAGAAGACTCATTATTTAGAATTTGTGGAATTTGTGTTCTCGTTGGGTGAGGTCACGAGAAACTACACTGAATAATTTTCGACATTTATAGCATTGTTTGCAGTTTCTTGAGCTTCAAATAATAATCGACAAAGATCCTCCCAGAAGAACTCTTAAGGCAACTGGAACAGAAACGTTACTCGTGCTGTCCTGTTGCTTGTCGGACGGCGTGTCGTATCGCATATCGATCGCATCATCCCAGCGGGAACTCGAGTGTCGTATCGATAATACCTGTACTGCAGATAGTCTTTGTATGCCCATCTTTTCACAGGCGGTTGCGGAACCTCAGGTGTTCAGTACTGAATGTCAAATCAGACACCTTTCAACCATATATTACGCCATCTTGTGGTCCCTGAGTACAGACAACAACGATAACGATATGAAACACATAACCATAGTGGGCGGTGAAGTCTTATGTACAGTGGTAATATATAGTAATATACAACAATACCAAACTGTAACATCAAAGTTACAGGTAAATTACGGAATAAAATAAGATAACAGTTGCACATTGCATTAATATAAATTAGGGAGTAACTATATATGTAATGTAATCGTAAATAAAGAACCTATTAAACGGAGGTCAGTATAGCATTTTATGCATAGCTAATCAGAATTTAATACAAATGTGTACAGTAAGGCCCATGAAACGGGTAGACCTACGTTCCCACACGATACTCAGTTCGTTTTGTTGTACTTTTCTACTTTTTCACAAGTCATGTATAACGTATGTTACATTGCCTTGACCTACTTACTTGCTTATCTTCATTCTTCGAAATATAGCCACGATGGTTGCTACACTACGTTTGTTGGCATTATGGTGTTAGTGTTGTGAATTCTTCCCTCTTTACATTGTCGCAAGTCTGTGTTTTTAGGCGACTACAACTCTTGTTAGTTGACATGGGTATTTGTTCGGATTTTACACCTGTACCTCTAATGCCTTGATAATACCTGAAACAGCATTCTGGTATATTCCTTGACATCCATATTCTCAATTAAGCATACACATTGTATGGTTTAGTGTGACCCATGTTTTCTGGTTGTTTTTCGGCCGTAGTTCATCCTATCCCTTGTCTTCTCGTGTTGAAGGGCTACATGACGTATAGAAGTTCGTGTCTTTGAATGATCTGATTGAAATTAGTGTCTTTCTAATATAATATTATGTATTGCAGTACTTTTATTTAAAATTTGTAGCTTATGGTTTGGCATATCACACAGCCACATTATTGTTTACCAGGAAACTTATCATTTTCGTGATAACGTTGGTTATTCCCTTTTCCATATATTTCAATACTTACTGCTTAGTTACAGTATATTACATTAGATTCATAGTTTAGTTTACTACAAATGTTTTATTAAATAAATGGTATCTTGGGAATCCGTGATTGATAAATTACGTTGATGTAACTTGATGTTCTTGTTTTGATAGTTATTATTAGTATATGGAACATGATGATACAGTCAGTTGTGGGACTGATCTCCAGTACCTTCAGGTTTTACTCATCAATATATGACTATAGCAGTTTTGCTCGAGTTGTTTCATGCAGACTGACATTTGCATTAAACTATAATGCCAATGCCTAGCATGCAATATTGGCCTCTGTTTAGTAGGTTCTTTTTTCTATTCTCTAATATTTGCTCTCTAGTTTATATGAATACAGTGTGCAACTATTCTTTTTCATTCCTTAATTTATCTGTAACTTTGATGTTATTCCCTGTACAGTCTGCTATTGTTATATATTACGTTCTACATGTTACCACTGTATATAAGACTTGCACCGCCCACTTGTGTTATGTATTTCATATTGTTATCATTACTGTCTGTACACAGGGCCTGAAGATGCCGTTATACAGGGTGTTACAAAGAGGTACGGCCAAACTTTCAGGAAACATTCCTCACACACAAATAAAGAAAAGATGTTATGTGGACATGTGTCCGGAAACGCTTAATTTCCATGTTAGAGCTCATTTTAGTTTCGTCAGTATGTTCTTCCACCTACGCTCAATGGAGCACGTTATCATGATTTCATACGGGATACTCTACCTGTGATCCTAGAACATGTGCCTTTACAAGTACGACACAACATGTGGTTCATGCACGATGGAGCTCTTGCACATTTCAGTCGAAGTGTTCGTACGCTTCTCAACAACAGATTCGGTGACCGATGGATTCGTAGAGGCGGACCAATTCCATGGCCTCCACGCTCTCCTGACCTCAACCTTCTCGACTTTCATTTATGAGGGCATTTGAAAGCTCTTGTCTACGCAACCCCGGTACCAAATGTAGAGAATCTTCGTGCTCGTATTGTGGACGGCTGTGATACAACACACCATTCTCCAGGGCTGCATCAGCGCATCAGGGATTCCACGCGACGGAGTGTGGATGCACGTATCCTCGCTAACGGAGGACATTTTGAACATTTCCTGTAACAAAGTGTGTGAAGTCACGCTGGTACGTTCTGTTGCTGTGTGTTTCCATTCCATGATTAATGTGATTTGAAGAGAAGTAATAAAATGAGCTCTAACATGGAACGTAAGCGTTTCCGGACACATGTCCACATAACATATTTTCTTTCTTTGTGTGTGAGGAATGTTTCCTGAAAGTTTGGCCGTACCCTTTTGTAACGCCCTGTATATCGCAGAATGTGGTAGCGCAATAAAATAACAATTTAGACGGCTGAAAGGCGCTTGATTTGACATTCCTTATTGCGGCATGTCGTATCGCATATGGTATCGCCTCAGTGTGAAACGCACCTAAACTGTACCACCTCAGACAACACCAGACGGCCAGCACATGTAACATTTTGTTTGAAGCTGACGTTCCAGAAACCGCCAGCTCTCACGAGAAACTAGCCAGAGGTCACTGCTTACTGGTATTCGCCATCTTCGGTCCGTATTGGGCAAAAAAAAAAAAAAAAAGCCTGTCAACACCCTGACTTACTCGAGAGGTGTGGGTGACACACAATAATATTGAATAAAGGCGAAGCCCAACAAGACACGCAAAGTACTGTTCTACCTGACCCAGGAAAGACGCCCAGGATCTAGCACTCCACATCTGAAAAGTATTACTGACACACTACAAAATACCTAGGCGTGTACCTGGAAAAATACACACACTTAAAGAACACGCTTGACACAATAATCATTTTGTGGACGCTGGAGTTCTTATTATTTCCATGCTTGCTAATAAAAACTGGAGAGAAATTCCACTCTACGCAATACACAGTTCTATACTTCTGTTTTCACCCGGATTTCTTTCAGCATTTTTTGTGCTCACTTGCTTTATTGGTTTATTTCCTTTCTAAAAAATTGTTGTTACATTTTAAACTCTTATGTGGGTTGTAAGAACCTTTGGCACAAAAGTATTTACTCTTGTAAATGGAGCGAATATTTAGTGTCAACAATCTTACGTTAGTTTGCATATAGAACAGAGTTGAGACGTATATCACTGAGATGAGGCAGTCTGTGTGTTTCGTATAGTATGTGTCTAAAGGTTTCTGTTTTATAGTAAATTTGGAAATAAATTGTATATGTAAATTTGTTTACAAACCTCATATGAAGCTGTTGCTTGTGTATACTGGTAGCTTTAAATGTGCATTACGATATGCATCTTGTCATCTGCAGACAACAAAACGTTTGTAGTCTTCCGTATCTCAGTTGGTAAAAAAGGAACGCTTATAGGATTACTTCCTTGTCTGTCCGTCTGTCTGTCTGGGCGACTGCTAACAACACACCCTTTCTCAGGAACGGTCTGAAGTACCAAGTTGAAATTTATGTCCATGGTCCGCTGGATGAGTAAAACTTTAATCTTCTAAGTCAGTGCAGTAAAATAATACGGTCGTTTCTTGAAACTCCCAAACTCATTCATGAAAACCTGTAGAGTACTTCCCGTTGACCTAGAATCGTGAACTCTGGCAAGAAATCAGGTTTTACAGTAGAAGTAAAGGAAAAAATCCGAAAACTGATAATTTGTAATTATATCACATGCTCTTGTTGTGGTCTTCAGTTCAAAGGCTGGTTTGATGCAACTGTCCACGCTACGCTACCCTATGGAAGCTTCTTCATCTCCGAGTAACTACTGCAACTTATGTCCCTCTGAATCTGCTAACTGTATTGATCTCTTGCTCTCCCTCTACGATTTTTACCGCACACGCTTCCCTCCAGTATTAAATTGTTGATCCCTTGATGCCTCAGAACGTGTCCTACCAGTCGATCCCTTCGTTTGGTTACGTTGTACCACAAATTTCTCTTCTGCTCTATTCTATTCAGTACCTCCTCATTAGTTACGTCATATACTCATCTAGTCTTCATTCTTGTGTATGACCACATTTCGAAAGCTTCCATTCTCTTGTTGTCTAAACTGTTTTTTGTCCATGTTTCACTACCATATATGGCACTCCATACAAATACTTTCACGAAGGACTTCCTGACACTTATATCTATGCTCGGTGTTAACAAATTTCTCTTTTTCAGAAACGCTTTTCCTACCGTCACATAAAAAATACTTTTTTTGCAATTACAAACTCACTTTGCACACGTGATCCGTCAAAAATCTGAGGATCTACTGTACGGATTTTGACCTGGTTTTCAGTAAGCGGTAGAGTGATTCACGAGGGAGCCTTTTATGTATAATTTACAAATATTTAGTGCCAATTGACTGGGCTAAGATAAAGTCTAGTCCCCTGTCGCTGTGAAACCCCATGTTTGCCGTCTAGTGGAGGCTCATGGTACTTACCAACATTCCCTGACAGTCTATGTTTATGACAGGTACAGCATCTTTAATGTTTTAGAGCAAAGTAAGATTCACAACTGATGCACGATTGCATTACCATTGTTTGGAACTGTGTTCCAACATCCGTTGAAGGATTCCACAGAACAATTCGCCATTTGCCTAACAACAATATCCCCTTGGCCAACTGTACCGTTCCTTCTCTGGAAACTTCCGTAAAATCTTACCAGTAAAGGCAAAATGGACAAGAGCGAGAAGGACGAATGAGAAATCACAAAAAATTTGAACGTAAAAGTCGAAATGAATACATTCTAAAAAGTCTTGGAATATTCCGGACTGATATCTTGCCAGTATCGATATCGATAACAGGGGGAAATCGTCAGGCTTCTCTTGTATCGAACCCTCGGAGTGCGAGTTCTACGGTTTCCCTTGAAAATAATCTACAACTACAAGGAAACATACCTGCAACAAACATACAAGAAATATCAGCCACACTCAAGCTCATTAGACAAAAACTACTTCATATCCAAAAACAAGTTTTCCTCCTAACAAGAAGGACTACCTATGCGATGCCTAATCAATGGCTTTTTCTAACATACTCATCACTCACATAGAAAATCAGAACTTTGCTAAAGCTGTTAAACCGAAGCAGTACAAAATAAAATATTGCTACTGGTATATAGGCGATGTAATTTGCGTAATAGATGAACCACATTCTCTTATAAAAGAGCTTCATGATGACATAGACACCATCCACCCACAAATACAGTTCACCATTGAAACACTAACAGACGAAAAGCTCAAGTTCTTCGACCTCGCCACGCGTAAGGGAAACAGCAAACATGATTTCACTTTTTATAGGAATCGTATAATTATCAGCACAACCATTCATAATCAATCCACTCATGTCATAACACATAAAGAAGCCGGTTTCAGATGTTACCTGCATGGTCTGAACACAGCACCTATGATCGAACTCCAAGAGTAAAACACAACAAAACCGATTTAACATGGCAATGGGTACGGTGCAACGACATTAGATAAAGTAAACGACACTGTACACAAACAGGCAGCAGATAATCAGTAAACATTCACTCACACAGATGCAGTACAACTCAAAACAGATAAGCAGAGAGTAAGCAACAAATGGTGCATAGTGAGTTACAAGACAAGGTCACACACGGGATGGGCAGTGTACTATAGAGACAAGGACTCAACATAGCATACTGAACCAAAAATACAGAACAGAGTTGGAAGACATACCAGCAACACTGACAAATGTAGCCAATCTCATGTGTATCAATTAACTTGCAATTACTGTCAATCTATTGTCAAATATGCAGGCCTACAGATCATCCCAGAGCACTGAAAAGTAATAGCTCTCACTTAACATTTCTGATCACCTAATCGCACAGAATTACCACTACACGTACATAGAAACTGATCAAAACATTTTTAAAACCAGTAACAGCCCATACCAAAAATTAACAATAGAGAAAAATTATCACTTTCCAAAATCACTGTCTCTATGAAAGATAGTACGGAACCAATACACATCACTGCGCAGAAAACACCCTTTGCCACAATAGAAGAACTGTATAAATAAACCCCCTCCAAAAACTGCACATGGTCTGTACATCCTCTGGGATGAAATTATCTTCCCCATAGCAGATACCATTCACTCTACCTGCTTATCGATAACTACCCCCCCCCCCCCTTTCTCTCTCTCTCGGTCTCTGTCACACACAAACGCTCTCCCCCTCCCCCGCCCTCCACCCCCCACACGCACAAGCTAAACATCACGAAAAACAACACCACATTAAATTGGCGCGCCAAATACCCAAAAAACACGCCGCGAAGCAAATGAACATCATACAGCTACAACAACACGTGACATGCTGGCAGAGACGCTGTGCTTGGCTAACAATACAAAATGCATGCGTAACGACAGCATCTAAAAAAATAAGTATGTTAACACACACAAGGGAAAAACACAAAAATGTCAAAATACGCAATAACGCAATAACCTGCCATATAGCGATTCCGAGTCATGAATGTGCAATAAACAGGAAAATAAAAAATGATTTTGTTTTTTTGCAGATGACAAGCAGATTGTGCTGTAGATTTAATGCTATCGGCATAAACATGTAAACAAGTGTGTATATCCACTTTATTTCCAAATCTTTAATGTTAAAAAAAGCAGTCCTAGGTTGCGGCAATGCTCTTTATTGGCTCAAAAAGACGCCTTTCATCCTGGTACGGCGTTATCAGGCTACGTCGTGCGATATGGGTCATCATTCATAGCAGAGTAGAATAAGACCCTGCTCATACACTATAACATGGCCCTTCAACAAAGTGCCAAGAGCTGATCACACGAAACTTTCTGGAGTGTATACACAGTTACTCAACGCTGCTCTGAGTGATGACCCACAGCGCACGACATAACCTTACGATGTGCCACCTATCGTTATTAAACCAATAAAGAGCACTGTGCAGTCGAGGACGGTTTTTTAAAAATATCTATCACAATAAAAGGTTGCTCTATAATTGTGCCACAACTGAGTGAAATAAATGCCAAAATCTTTAGACGCATAGCAAATAAACAACATAAACTGCCTCAACTTAGTGACACACGTCTCAAGTCTGCTTTGTATGCGAACAAATGTAAAATATTTCACACTGAATAATCACTACTTTTACAAATGTAAACACTTTTGTGCTGAAAGTTCATAAAACACACACAGGAGGTGAACATGCAACAAGAGCTTTCCAGAAAAAAAACCACTGAAGATAACACAAAAAGTGCCGAAACATGTCAGAGTGAAAACAAAACTATAAAATTGTGTCTTGCATAAGACGGAATTACTCTCCATGATTGACAGATGAAGCAAAATCAAAAAACTAACATGACTTGTTCAATAATGTTTCTGCTGCTCCAGTCCCACCACAGTGATAAATACATAATTTTTGTATGTAATAACAATGACGGTGTGTTTAGCCACTCCCTTTGCTGATGTGACCAGATCAAAAATAGAACGACTGTGCGCCACTGAACGACACCTACTGCGAAGCATCCTCCGACCGCCTTCACGCACCCGAGTCGAGGGAGCATTCACAGTAGACACTGCAGATGAGGCTTCAAACACTTCGTGGCAGATACGGAAGACACTTTCTAGAGAAAAGACATAACGACCTAGACGCACAACCATACCCATAAACAAGCTCATCTACACAATGATGGTCGTAGCACACAACAACAGCAACGAACGTCACTACACAACTGAAGGATTACTCTCAGTGACGCAAGACGCATCACTGCGGTCTCAACCACAACTCGATAGCAGAGTGGTTAGCGCGACGGAATGCCATGCTAAAGGGCCCAGGTTCGATTCCCAGCTGGGTTGGAGATTTTCTCCGCTCAGGGACTGGGTGTCGTATTGTCCTCATCATCATCTCATCATCCTCATCGACATGCAACTGACCGACGTGGCGTCAAGTAAAATGACTTGCACCAGGCGATCGGTCTACCCGACGGGAGACACTAGCCACACGGCATTTCATTTCATCTACTACCTCACTATGAGAAAAATGACAATTACTGATAAGTAACGAGCAACACATTACATCTGCAACACGAAGCAAGCCCCGAATTGAATTATAGAAAGCAAATGCGATGTAAATCAAATTTCAGTGCAAAACATCTGAATATATCCCGTAAAATGAGTGTGTCTTGCGCATCCCCAGCCATCAATGGCTACCATAACTTCTTTTCATACTTATTATTTACAATAATAACAATGAAAATTATTTTAAGCCTCGATTAATACACTGCTCAAAAAATTAGAGGGTCAATTTTTTAAACAACTGCATCAATTTTTCGGGAATTTTTGGAGTAAGACAGACTTTTGTGGTGGAAAATGAAACCTTTATTTAACAGAAATGTACATCTCATCAGAAACGTTAAGAAACATTTCAGTATCTGGTAAGTCTTTCACGTTCCCATATTGCTGCCTCATGTCTTAGAGGCATGCTATCAACAAGTCTGCGAATATTTTCTTATGGAATTTTTCCCACTGTTCAGTAAGTACCTCTGCATGTTTTCAAGAGTTTGAGGTGCTACAGGCTGGGCCAGAAGTTGTCGGCCTAGCATATCCCATAAAAGCTCTATACGACTGTGGCCAGGTCAGTCTAATGTTCGAATCGCGAGGTCCTGTAACGTTCCCACAGTGGCTGTTGCTGAATGCGCTCTTGTTGGAGGATAAAGTTGGACCCTGCAGAGGACATAGCAGGACCCAGTACAATCTCATTGATGTACCTTTGAGCATTAAGTCGGCCTCTGAGTATCCGAAGGTCCGAGCGGCCATCAATTGTGATGCCACCCCACATCACGACACACACGCACCCAAATCTATTTCCTGGACTGCTGCTTATTATAACGTTCACCACGATGATCAGACACAAGTATACGTCCACTGCACCTTGTTAGACGAAACAATACATGGCGCCAGTGACCCTGATGCCAGTGCCTATGTTCCCCAGAAAATTGAAGTCGGTCTTCCACGTGTGGAACAGACAATCGAGGGACGTGGTGATGACGTCTTCTTGGTCTTAAACCGTCCTGTTCGAGTCTGTTGCGTATTGTTTGGTCACTGGAGGGAACAACTAACCACATATCGGTCTTTTCTGATCGATGTTTGTCGCTTTCCCTCTTGACATGGCTTTCTTGCGTTTGTGCCAGTTCGACGAAATCGTTTCCAAACCCTCCCAACAACAGATGAAGCCACATTAAGAGACACTCCATGAATAGTCCAACCTTCCTGCAGGAATGTCACTGCCTGAACACGTTATGCGTCAGTCATGTGCCTCATAGTGAATGATGAAACATACACAAAGAGTATAGAGACGCATTCGTTACTTATACGCACTGCATGGCAGAGTGAGACGTTATTCGTCCACTTCAGTCTTAGGCATAGCATCATATATTGGAATACTGACACTAAGCCATGGCTCTCAAACGTACTGTTGAGGAATGGTCTCATTATTAAAACACGTTAGCAGACAACGGGTAATAGTATATATCTTCATTACGAATTACGTACACAATACACTCTATCAAATTCCTGTCTCTCTCTATTTTGAGCACTCACTGCATACTACCTTTAGTGCTGCTTTCCTAATTATACACGAATAAAAAGAGTTTTACATCATCTCGGTTACGACAGTTCCGGAACCTGTAAAGAAAATTGGAATAGAGATCAACATAAAATCGTTTCTGCCCTTTTCATTGCTCATGAAAACCTCACATTGCATGTTGTACCACCATACCGCGAGACTTTAGAGGTGGTGGTCCAGATTGCTGTACACACCGGTACATCTAATACCCAGTAGCACGTTCTCTTGCATTGATGCATGCCTGTATTCGTTGTGGCATACTATCTACAAGTTCATCAAGGCACTGGTGGTCCAGATTGTCTCTCTCCTCAACGGCGATTCGGCGTAGATCCCTCAGAGTGGTTGGTGGGTCACTTCGTCCATAAACAGTCCTTTTCAATCTATCCCAGGAATGTTCAAAAGGGTTTCATGTATGGAGAACATGCTGGCCACTCTAGTCGAGCGATGTCGTTATCCTGAAGGAAGTCATTCACAAGATGTGCACGATCGGGGTGCGAATTGACGTCCATGAAGACGAATGCCTCGCCAATATGCTGCCGATATGGTTGCACTATCGGTCGGAGGATGGCATTCACGTATCGTACAGCCGTAATGACACCTTCGATGATCTCGTACGTCGGCCCGACGTATTGCCATCCCAAAACAGCAGGGAATCTCCACCTTGCTGTACTCGCTGGACAGTGTGCCTAAGGTGTTCAACCTGACTGGGTTGCCTCCAACACGTCTCCGACGATTGTCTGGTTGAAGGAATACGCGACACTCATCAGTGAAGAGAACGTGATGTCAATCGTGAGCGGTCCATTCGGCATGTTGTTGGACCCATCTGTAACATGCTGCATGGTGTCATGGTTGCAAAGATGGACCTCGCCATGGACGTCGGGAGTGAAGTTGCGCGTCGTGTAGGCTATTGCACACAGTTTAAGTCGTAACATGGCGTCCTGCCGCTGCACAGAAAGCATTATTCAACATGGTGGCGTTGCTCTCAGGCTTCCTCCGAGGCATAATCCGTAGGTAGCGGTCATCCACCGCTGTAGTAGCCCTTGGGCTGCCTGAGCGAGGCATGTCATCGACAGTTCCTGTCTCTCTGTAGCCCCTCCATGACAGAACAACATCGCTCTGGCTCACTCCGAGACGCGTGGACACTTCGCTTGTTGAGGGCCCTTCCTGGCACAAAGTAACAATGCGGGCGCTATCGAACTGCGGTATTGACCGTCTAGGCATGGTTGAACCACCTCCTTCCTGGTGGAATGACTGGAACTGATCGGCTGTTGCCCCCCCCCCGTCCCCTCCCCCCTGTGTAAAAGGCGCTGCCCTTGCACGGTTGTTTAGATCTTTGAGCGGGTTTAGTGACAGTATCGACAGTCATCGTCTATCTTCAGGAGTTCTAGGAACCGGGCTGATGCAAAACTTCTGTTGCTGTGTGTACAAGAAACTTTTTTCTTCAATAAAATTCTTCAGGGTATCAGACCGCATCGTCATTTTTTAAAATGCGCCAACGTTTCGGCCAGCGTTGCAGCTAGCCTTCATCAGGGCCTTACGTCGGGAGTGAAGTTGCGCGTCGTGTAGCCTATTGCAGGCCCTGATGAAGGCTAGCTGCAACGCTGGCCGAAACGTTGGCGCATTTTAAATTATGACGATGCGGTCTGATACCCTGAAGAATTTTATTGAAGAAGACAACTGCCGCGGAAGCCTACGCTTACAAGAAACTTTTTCTTTTGTGTTCACCTCATGACTATCTTCCATTAAAGTTAATATCTACATGCACGAGAGGAACATACCGTAATGTTAAATATGAATGTAAATTTTATTATGTGAATTTAAATTTACATTTTAATGTTTTATCCTTCGTTATGTTTAGATCTGAATATGTTTAAAAATAATTTTTAACACATATTATTGTTATTTTCTGTGAATAACATTTTTCTTCTTAATAAACATAACTATGTCTGTGTGTGACTACTTCTTCGACTACTACTTTTGTCCAAAAACATTTTTTTTTTGTCTCTCACTTTCGCTTCGACAAAATCTCCAATGTACCTCTTTGGTGGTCGAGTTGCCTATCAAGCAGGACAACTCTTTAAGATATCATACGTAATGAACTTAGTATTACACGAGGGATATGTTTCTTTGTATGTCCATCGCAAGTATAATTTGAAGCTGTAGTTTTGCGAGAAGTATTGCACACATCGTAACTCACTGTCGACATATCACTCTCAGGGTTGTTCATACTGTAACCCAGAAGAACGCAAACATGTTTTTACAATTGCAGCAAGTAAAGATAATTATCTCGTGCTTACGTATAAGGAGTGTTCAATAAGTAGTGCAGCACATATTTTCCTGAAAGCTTGTTGGTTTCATTCAGGATTCTAATACATCATATAATTTCCCACAATTCTGGCTACAAAACCATATTTTTCGACATAACCTCGGTTCAGTGTGACGGCTTTAGTGGGAGGGCATGTATGCCCACATGGTACCACTCTACTGGTCGATGTCGAAGCCAACGTCTTGCTGCATCACAAACCTCCCAGTCATCCGCGTGCTGCTTCCCGTGGAGGGCATCCTTCATTGGGTCATGCAGATGGAAGTCGGAAAGAACGAGACCCGGACTGTAGGACCGATGGAGGCGAACAATCCTACGCAGTTTTGTGAGCTCCTAACGGGTGCGCATTCTTGTGTGGGACCTTGCGTCATGGGTTCAAATGGTTCAAATGGCTGTAAGCACTATGGGACTTAACATCTGAGGTCATCAGTCCCCTACTTAAACCTATCTAACCTAAGGACATCACACACATCCATGCCCGAGGCAGGATTCGAAACTGCGACCGTAGCAGTCGCGCGGTTCCGGACAGCGGTTCTAGGCGCGCAGTCCGGAACCGAGCGACTGCTACGGTCGCAGTTTCGAATCCTGCCTCGGGCATGGATGTGTGAGATGTCCTTAGGTTAGTTAGGTTTAAGTAGTTCTAAGTTCTAGGGGACTGATGACCACAGATGTTAAGTCCCATAGTGTTCACAGCCATTTGAACCATTTTGAACCGCTCGACCACACTGGCTGGCCCGTCATGGGAAGAAGAGGTTCTTTTGCATTTTTGTGCCGACGTGCACGCTAAAGTCGTTTCTTCAATTTGAGCATAGCAAAATAGACTTTTGAATTGATTGTTGGATCATGAGGGAGGACATCAAATGGAATAACCCCTTCAGAGTCCCAGAAGACAGTCAAAAATGGTTCAAATGGCTCTGAGCACTATGGGACTTAACTTCTGAGGTCATCAGTCCCCTAGAACTTAGAACTACTTAAATCTAACTGACCTAAGGACATCACACACATCCATGCCCGAGGCAGGATTCGAAACTGCTACCGTAGCGGTCGCGCGCTTCCAAACTGTAGCGCCTAGAACCGCTCGGCCACTGCGGCCGGCAGAAGACAGTCTCTATGGCTCTACCGGTTGAGGGTGCCGCTTTAAACTTGTTTTCGGTGGAGAGGTGATGTGATGCCACACCAAGTATTGCTGTTTTGTTTCTGTTTAGAAGAAATGAACCTGTGTTATATCGCCTGCGAAGCTGTTCGACAAAAAATTGTCACGATCAACTTCGTAACTCGCAAACAATTCCGCGCAGATGGTCCTTCGTTGCTCTTTATGGTGTCCTGTTAGGCGGCGAGGGACCCAGGGGCTACACACCGTCTAGTAGCCCAACAGGTGGACGAGCGTGTCAGCACTACCAAGAGATACGTCCAGTTGTCGAATTACGTCGAATGAGAGTGTCTGGACGTTCAAACACTGCAGAAGTCACAGCTGTGTGCGGCCGGGTGGCAGGCGGGAGATCACACAGGCGCGGCAATCGTATACGGTATGTGTTTGCCGGTTCGCGTGGCTGTGTCGTGAATATTTCATGTTTAAAACAGAACTTGAATCTGAGTCATCTCGGATTGCACGTTGTGGCCAGCTTTCCTACATCAAAATCGAGTCCTTACGCGGAATGAATCCAACGGAAATACACAACGCTTTGAGAGAGGTGTGTGTGGGGAATAGTGTAATGGATCGTAGCACAGTATCACAGTGCGAGAATGAGATTTTCACTCTGCAGCGGAGTGTGCGCTGATATGAAACTTCCTGGCAGACTAAAACTGTCTGCCCGACCGAGACTCGAACTCGGGACCTTTGCCTTTCGCGGGCAAGTGCTCTACCATCTGAGCTACCGAAGCACGACGCACGACCGGTCCTCACAGCTTTACTTCTGCCAGTATCTCGTCTCCTACCTTCCAAACTTTACAGAAGCTCTCCTGCGAACCTTGCTCAGATGGCAGAGCACTTGCCCGGGAAAGGCAAAGGCCCCGAGTTCGAGTCTCGGTCGGGCACACAGTTTTAATCCGCCAGGAAGTTTCATATCCGCACACACTCCGCTGCAGAGTGAAAATCTCATTCGGGAAACATCCCCCAGGCTGTGGGTAAGCCATGTCTCCGCATTATCCTTTCTTTCCGGAGTGCTAGTTCTGCAAGGTTCGCAGGAGAGCTTCTGTAAAGTTTGGAAGGTAGGAGACGAGGTACTGGCAGAAGTAAAGCTGTGAGGACGGGGCGTGAGTCGTGCTTGGGTAGCTCAAATGGTACAGCACTTGCCCGCGAAAGGCAAAGGTCCCGAGTTCGAGTCTCGGTCGGGCACACAGTTTTAATCTGCCAGGAAGTTTAGTATCACAGTGGTCTGGTCGTTTCGGTGAAGATCGGATACGCACTGACGACAACCCAATAAGTGGAAGGCCATAACTGCAACAGACAGCACCTCTGAACTTATTGTTAATGGGGTTTTGACAGAGGGTCGACGAAAAAAATGTTAAGAAGTTGCATATGAGACCGGAATATCTGTCACTTCACTTTAACAAATGACGACTGAAAAGTTAAAGATGATAAAAATTGCTGGCAGGTGGGTTCCACATGATCTGGGCGAAGACAAGAAAGCAGGTCGTAAGAGAATCGCAGGAGAATTGCTTCAGCGTTATCGAAGAAGATTGTAGCACTTGATGAGATCTGGATAGGAGATTTTGAGCCGGAACTGAAGTCTCAGTGGTCACAATGGAAAAGTTCCGCTTTCGACCCCCGAAAATATTCCACCGCCAACAATGGAAGGTAGGACTGAATGAGGTCACAGCTGCAGACAGAATGCCCCAGGGGACGTGTGTGAATGCGAATGTCGTGTGACTAGGGCCTCCCCTCGGGCAGACCGTTCGCCGGGTGCAAGTCTTTCAATATGACGCCACTTCGGCGACTTGCGCGTTGATGGGGACGAAGTGATGATGATTAGGACAACACAACACCCAGTCCCCGAGCGAAGAAAATCTCCGACCAAGCCGGGAATCGAACCCGGGGCCTTAAGATTGACATTCTGTCGCGCTGACCACTTTTTTCTTGTTTTTCTTTTTTTATTTTATTTATTTATTTTTTTAAGTAAGAAAAAATGGGGTAAAGGTCGTTCGAAGGTTAGACTGAGAATTCAACGCTACTCTTTTCTTCCAATGTCAGACTTACAACCTTTGCTGACATACATTTTTTATACTACCGCATAAATAGTGTCTATAATGTCCAAATGTTGACAAATAGTGGCTAATTAGAAAATTAATTAAGTGAGGAAATGAATAAAACTGAAAACGTCCAAATGAAAAAGACATGAAGACATCGCGGATAGTACAGATACAAAAGAAACATGCTCCTCTAGCAATTAAATGAAATTCGTGTCGGGGGCGACACCAGCTCACGACCCGACGTTCGATAGAGCAAGAGAGCCATCTATCGACCCGTTCTCCAGACGTTGGTGTAAGACTGGGTCGTCTTCTCGAAATTAACTAAGGGTCCGTAAGTGTGATCGATGTCTATCTCTGCTTCTTCGTCTATCTCATCTCTCACCCGTCACACCCCATCTGGCTGGCGGTTCGGTAAAGGTAAGTCGCAGGTAATTAGCAAAGTCTTGCCTATACTTCTTATGCTGTTGCAGCTTCGTGTGTCCATCCAGGAGAAAGTGCCAAAAATCCATTTTGTCATTTTCCGATTCGTTATAGACGCAGCCCACAACAATTCCCCGTACCCATGTCACTGCATTGGTTTTTTTTGGACCGGCAAATAAGATTCTTGGGAGAAAAGAAAAGTGTCTGATGAAATTGTGGGAGGGGTGGAGCGTAACAGGAACGCCAGGTGCCACAAAAATGGTTCAAATGGCTCTGAGCACTATGGGACTTAACTGCTGAGGTCATCAGTCCCCTAGAACTTAGAACTACTTAAACATAACTAACCTAAAGACAATGCACACATCCATGCCCGAGGCAGGATTCGAACCTGCCACCGTAGCGGTCGCGCGGCTCCAGACTGAAGCGCCTAGAACCGCTCGGCCACTTCGGCCGGCCCAAGTGCCATACCGCAGCCGTCCCACTACATGCTAAACGATGTTCAACAGCGTCCACTGCTGCGCAGCCTAAACACAGTGGGTTGTGTGCCAAATGAATCGCGTGCTGCCGTTGATTCGTTGCGAACTTCCTATTTACCACCACATACCATGTTGAGCGTACCGCCGTTGGGAGGTAAACGTTCCGTATAACGCGCCATATCTGTCGCCAGTTCTTGTCTGGGTTCTTCTTTTCCAGGGTATTCCTGGGGCACCGGCGCGGTAAGAGTTGGTATACATTTCGCGTCGTCGGTAGTCGTGTTGTTGGGAAGGATTCTCTGACATAGCTAAGCTCAAAAAATAAACAATAAAAAATAAATAAAAAAATAAAAAATAAAATAAAATAAAAATGTAGGCTTGAAATGCGACATCTTCGGTGAAATATGGCCCACAAACCACTCAGCTACCGGGGGCGGACAGGGGACGTCTGTAACAGGCGCGTACTACAAGCTGCTTTGCGCTCGAAAATTCATCAAAGAAGACCTGACATGACTGCAGTTGGTGTCCTCATTTTGCACGGTAATACAAGACCGCATACTACCCCACCACTGAGAGAAACGCTCGACGAATATGGATAGCAAATACTTCCCCACACACTATACAGTCCTGATATGATCCCGCCAGATCCTGGTTTGTTTCCCAAATTGACGACACAACTCCTTGGAAAACGTTTCGATGCAAATGATGAATCTTTCAGTTCGTAGACCTGGGTAATCAGACAGCTCAACAATGAAGGTGACCCATTAGGAATACAGAAGTTGTCAAAACGCTGGGAAGCTGTCAAACATGAGTCGGGATTATATTGAAGACCTGCAAAGAAATTTAGTAAAATAAATTAATTTCTTAAATTCTATCTTACAGTGTGTGGAATTTTTAAAATGGCACTCTTAGATGCGTAAGAGGAGATCTGAAACTGGAAATATGCTTATGACATTTCTTGCAAAAAGTCACATTCACTACTAAAACGATAAATATTTACCAAAATTTTAAAATATAAAGGAAATGACTAGATGTTTCCGAGAAATGTTTATCAAGTGCCAGCCCACTCCCTCTGCCACCCCCCCTTTCGCCCCCCCCCCCCCGCACACACCTGGTACTAAGAGAGTTAGTAATGGTCTTTAGAAGGTGGAAATCTACGTCGTTGGAACAACTGCCAGCCTATGAGAAATAACGCTGTGGTTACACGCTGCCTGCCTGCGTGGTAAATAGATGCTCAAAATGTCATCTGTCTTCTGCTCTCAGAGTAGCTGAGATACAACAGCCCCCACATAACTCATTTCACAATCATTACTACAAACAAGCACCACATTTCAAGAAGACCTTCTCGGTAATGCACGTTCACGAAATCCATCTGATCTGTTTGGCACGACTGTGTTGTCGGGACAGAATTAAGATGGCGGAAATTCGTTTTACCGCACCTTCAACCCACTCAAGAACTGCGATCGCTATGGTTCATTTTCCTGTGTTGCCGGCATTCTACACAGCAAAGGGCTAGTCATCTCGGCAGCACAATGCTGTTGACAGTAATGCTGATACAGTCTTCATAAATGTAATTAAAATACTCCTTGAAACACTTAAGGAAATGGTTTTACAATTTTTAGTACAAGCAACAAAATTGTATCATTTGAAAGAAAATTGAAATTTCGAATTCCTTCAGTTATAGAAAACAGTTTTAATTGACTTCCCACATGACTTACATGAACATTTGACTAAAAACAATTTTAAAGGAGATGAAGTTTCTAAGCTATTTGTAGAGCGCTTAAATGATTGTAAAAATTATTTGAAGTATTTTCCGATGTTCAGTGCATTCTATATTCATTTTCCTTAACAGACAAGCAAGAAGGCTTAAGAACAAGAGACTTGAGAAACTACTTGATTTTAAAGAAGACTTTGATTGAAAGAGAAAGGCAAAACATCAGCCATTATGTAATTTCAGGAGAAATTTATCAGAAGAATGCGCAAGTATATCAAAATACGCTGTTATTGTTTTACTTCCGCTTATCGCTACATATTTATGTGAAGCAGGATTTTATTACCATGCTGCAAAAACACAAAAATTTTCTGCTACTGTACCTGATATAAGATGATTTGTAATTTGTAAATCACGATTTGTAATTTGTAAATCACATAAGCCGTTAAAAACTTATTTCATTCTGTTGTTATGTGTTAAGGACAAAATAAAATCATTGCTAAATACATTTGTAATAAATAATAATTTTCATCTTAGTTTAAAAAATGTATAATGATTTCTGTGTCATTAGTTATCATTTAAAATTAAAATAATCACTAAATGCACGTGGGCTATTTGGAAAGCAAGGAACGACCGGTCGCGAAATGGAAACCACTGTGAAAATCAGAACTGGTTATTTGCGACATATAGCTACACCTTCCAGCTACTTCTCGACTTAGAGATGTGTCGTAGCGTTGTACCAACTTTCCAATACGCCCATCATAGAAGACAGCTTCATGTGCTTTCCAACAATTGTCTAGGCGCTACAGTCGGAAACCGCGCGACCGCTACGGTCGCAGGTTCGAATCCTGCCTCGGGCATGGATGTGTGTGATGTCCTTAGGTTAGTTACACTTAAGTAGTTCGAAGTTCTAGGGGACTGATGACCTTAGAAGTTAAGTCCCATTGTGCTCAGAGCCATTTGAACCATTTGACAATTTTCTACGCTGGACTGCAGCTCTTTGTTTGTGCTAAAATTTTGTCTTTACAGCCAGCGTTTCATTTTAGCAGAGTTAAAACTCGGAGGGAACCAGATCAGGACTGTATGGTGGGCAGTCAAATACTTCTCATAGAAAACGCTGCAGGAGCGTCTTCATTGCCCCTGCAGTGTGCTGCCGAGAACTCTTCAAGAAGGAAATGCATGCCAGTTACGTTATGTGGGATTGCATAAAATCAGGCGAAATATGTCGGAAGACACCCATACCTCGTTTGAGACAGTATCTTCTAGGCATCTTTGTGCGCTCAGAACTAAGAAGAATGACGTGATGTTATGTATAGTATTACTGGAGACCCTGCCCAACAAACCTGTGGAAAGCTCCTGCGGATTTTCACTGTAGTTTCCATTTCGGGACCGATCGTTCATTGCTTTCCGAATAGCCACCATAATACTATTTGCTCATTTTTTAAAATTGTTGTTATTTTAGAAGCCTCCAAAACAAGCAAGGTGCTCTACCAGAGTACCAGGATTCTCGAAGTGTTCTGTCAAAGGAAAATTTTGGGAAGCCCCGATTTAGTACACTACATGCTAATTTGATGTTTGTTGCACACGCCTCTCATGGTGGTGCAATTCTGATGGCGAGTGACATAGTCACGGCACATGTCATGTAGCCGGTAGTCATAATACACTGAGATGACAAAAGCCATGGGATGCCTCGTAATATCGTTTCGGATCTCCTTTTGCCCAGCATTTTGCAGCAGCTCAATGTGCTTTGGACTCAACAAGTCGTAGGAGGTCCGCTGCCGAAACATTGAGCTACGCTGCCTCTATAGCCGTACATAAGTACGAAAGCACTGGCAGTGCAGGGTTCTGTGCACGAACTGACCTCTCGATTATGACTCATAAATGTTCGATGCGATGCCGGAATGGCGATCTGTGTAGTGAGGTCATTCACTCGATATGTCCAGATCGTTCTTCAAACCAATAGCGAACAGTTGAGGCACAGTGACTTGCCGCACTGTTATCCATAAAAATTCTATAGTGATTTGTTTACATGATGCCATGAATGGCTGCAAATGGCCGCCAATTAGCTGAATATAACAATTTTTAGTCAATGATCGGTTCGGAGGGACCGGAGGACCCAGTCCATTCCATGGGAACACAGCCTACACCATTATGGAGTCACTAACATCTCGCACAGTGTGTTGTTGAGGACTTGAGTCCATGGCTTCGTGGGGTCTAGAACATCAGCTCTTAAAACTGAAATCGCGGCTTATCTGAGCAGGCCACGTTTTTCCACTCGTCTAGGGTCCAGTTGGTATGGCCATGAGCCTAGGAGAGGCGCTATAGGTGATGTGCTGTTGGCAAAGACACATAGTGTCAGTATTCTGCTGTCACAGTCCATTAACGACAAATTTCGCCATACGCCCCGATTGATCTCTACGGTTAGTTCATGAAGTGTTGCGTGTTTGTTAGCACTGACATTGAAAAGTATTTAAACCAACAAACTCTGGGAGATTGTAGGAGACATCAAAACAAATATTTTTTCCTAATGTTATTTTTTCCTGTGAGGAGTATTTAAACCAGAAGAGGAAGATTTCTCTGGCGGCAAATTAATTAAACCAACAAACACTTTTCCATTTTTTTATGATCAAGAGACAACACATTAACACAACCCAATTTCAATTACAGTAGATTTTCAAAAATGCCTCTATTGACACATAAACAAAGGTTACGCCATCGGGTCATGTTCTGTCTGACACATGCAAAAACCCCAGGAATATCCTGAATTGTTCTTGATGTTGCTACTATCCGGGCAATCAGATCTTCTTCTGATGCAACAGGAGTTGCGTAAACAAGGTTGCACATCTCTCCCCACACACAAAAGTCCAGAGGGGCCATATCTGGGGATCGAGCAGGCCATGGTACTGGACCACCTCTGCCAATCCACATTTCTGTGAACTCTTGGTCCAGGAATCGACACACACGACGACTGAAATATGCCGGTGTCCCGTCATGTTGGAAGCACATGCGTTGTCTTGTAGGGAGTGGGACGTCTTCCAGCAATTCTGGCAATGCCCCGGCGAGAAAATTGTAATAGTGCCTGCCATTTAATGGCCTAGATAGCAGACACGGCCTAAGTAAACACCGACCCACACATTAACGAAGAACCGCAATTGATGAGCGTTAGTAACTGTGGCATGTGGGTTATCCACACTCCAAACATGTGAATTGTGCATGTTGAAGACTCCATCATGCCCGAACATTGCTTCATCGGTAAACAACACAGAGGATGGAAATGTAGGATGCATTTCACACTGTTCCAGGTACCACTGCGAAAACTGTGCTCTGGGTGGATAATCAACTGGTTCCAGGTTGTGGACATGCTCTAAGTAAAATGGACGTAACAACTGCTCTCGGACTGTTCTTACATTAGTATGATTCGTCCCCATGTTACGTGCAATTGCACAAGTGCTGATTGAAGGATCCTGCTCCACATGCAGCGTTCTTACCGAACGATGGCGTCCCTGTCCAGGTAATCTGCTAAAAGACCCAGTCTTATGCAGACATTGGTACACAGCAGCAAAGGTCGTATGTTGCGGGATACGGTGATTAGGCTATTGTTGTTGATAAACCCACTGTGCAACTCATCCGTTGTGGTGCGCTACATAGTACGGACCAACCATATCAGTGTACTCACTCCAGGTGTATCGCTCCAGTAGTAAACAGAGACAATGCATTACTACACTGGTGGACAGGAGTTGCCTACAACTGAAGAGCTTAATACGTCCTCTAACAGCTGAAGATCATAATACGGCCTCTACCAACTGAAGAGCATAACACGGCCTCTACCGGCTTAAATAATCCTCATAGTAATCCTCTTTCAAATTCTGAAGGTGGCAGGGGTAAAATACAGGGAGCGAAAGGCTATTTACAAATTGTACAGAAACCAGATGGCAATTATAAGAGTCGGGGGGCATGAAGGGGCAGCAGTGGTTGGGAAGGGAGTGAGACAGGGTTGTAGCCTCTCCCCGATGTTGTTCAATCTGTATATTGAGCAAGCAGTGAAGGAAACAAAAGAAAAATTCGGGAGTAGGGGTTAAAATCCATGGAGAAGAAATAAAAAGTTTGAGGTTTGCCGATGACATTGTAATTCTGTCAGAAACAGCAAAGGACTTGGAAGAGCAGTTGAACAGAATGGATAGTGTCTTGAAAGGAGGATATAAGATGAACATCAACAAAAGCAAAACGAGGATAATGTAATGTAGTCGAATTAAGTCGGGTGATGCTGAGGGAATTAGATTAGGAAATGAGACACTTAAAGTTGTAAAGGAGTTTTGCTATTTGGGGAGCAAAATAACTGATGATGGTCGAAGTAGAAAGGACATAAAATGTAGACTGGCAATGGCAAGGAAATCGTTTCTGAAGAAGAGAAATTTGTTAACATCGAGTATGGATTTAAGTGTCAGGAAGTCGTTTCTGAAAGTATTTGTATGGAGTGTAGCCATGTATGGAAGTGAAACATGGGTGATAAATAGTTTGTACAAGAAGAGAATAGAAGCTTTCGAAATGTGGTGCTACAGAAGAATGCTGAAGATTAGATGGGTAGATTACATAACTAATGAGGAGGTATTGAATAGGATTGGTGAGAAGAGGAGTTTGTGGCACAACTTGACTAGAAGAAGGGATCGGTTATAGGACATGTTCTGAGGCATCAAGGGATCACAAATATAGCATTGGAGGGCAGTTTGGAGGGTAAAAATCGTAGAGGGAGACCAAGAGATGAATACACTAAGCAGATTCAGAAGGATGTACGTTGCAGTAGTTACTTGGAGATGAAGAAGCTTGCACAGGATAGAGTAGCTTGGAGGGCTGCATCAAATCAGTCTCAGGACTGAAGACCACCACCACAACAACAACAACAACAGTAGAAAATTACATTAGGTAAAAATATTTGTTTTGATGTCCGCTATAACCTCCTAGAGTTTGTCGGTTTAAATACTTTTCACCCTGTATAAGCAAACGCAGCTGCTCCCGGTCGTTAAGTGAAGGTCGTTGGCGACTTCGCTATCCATGGTGAGACGTAATTTTCGTCACACTCTTGAGCCCGTGGATCTCGGAATATTAAATTCCCAAACACTTTCCAAAACGGAATGTGCCATGCGTCTAATTCCAACTACCATTCCATGCTCAAAGTTTGTTAATACTCTTGGTGCGGCCCTATCATGTTGGACTCATTTTCACATGAATCACTAGGGTAGAAACGGCAGCTCCGCCAGTGAATGACCCTTTCACACCTTGTGTACGCGACACTATGGACATCTGTATGTGCGCATATCGCTATCTAATGACTGTGACATCTGTGTAAATAGTGTATTTTGTTTCGCTCACAGCAGGAGCCCCTCAGACGTCACACAACACATGTTTATTTGATTGCAGTGCCTCCGCCGAACCCTGAACTGGTGCTGAAGAACGGACAGCGTATCGTTCCCAGGTCCGTGTGGAGCAGTGGCGTGCCGCCCAATTTCAGGATCCCTCTGCACCATCCGATACCGTATGTGGTCGTCGGACACACGGCGGGCACGGCCTGCAGAGGCGAAGAGGAGTGTTTCGTCCTCCTGCGCGCATACCGCGACGAGCACTACGCCAAGTGGGGGCAGCCCGACATCTCGTACAACTTCCTCATAGACGTGGAGGGCAACATCTACGAGGGCCGCGGCTGGGGCGCCACCAACAACTACGACAGGGAGTGGGTGCTGCGCTGCAACCTGGCCGTCACCTTCATGGGCAACTTCGTGCACCACAATGCGACGGAGGCGATGGCGCACTCGCTGCAGCTGCTGCTAGAGCTGGGCGTGTCTCTGGGCAAGCTGGACAGCGAGTACCGGCTACTGGCGCACAATCAGGTGGCCAGCACTCTCAGCCCGGGGCCCAACGTGCTCAAGCTCATCGAGTCCTGGCCGCACCGCTGCTTGAAGCTCTGCAGCGCCGGCATGCAGTGCATCCGAGCAAACTCGACGGAAGTGAGCACGACAGCATTGAGCACCGTCGAAAGTGGAGAAAGCTGAACTGCAGCAAGCGATTGTGCGCTGGAAATAGTTCTGTGGTACCAGACCTATTCCTCGAATTCTGTGTGCCGGACTTTTTCTGGTGTTGTAAGTGAACCTCTAAGAACGGACTGATTGGTGAACCTCACATTCGACATATAATTTGACTAATACCTTGATTTATTCAGCATAGTCGCAGTACACCCAGTGAAAACAGTTCATAACCTGGCCACGCCGAGTCAAGAGTCACTGCATCCCAAAACTGAACAAGGTAATCTCACCAAAACGTCCAGAGAGCCAAAGCCAAGACGTTACACTCAGTACTGAAGCCCTCCACTGTAGTAACAGGGTACGCATCCAATCCACAGGTTGTTGTTATTGTGGTCTTCAGTCCTGAGACTGGTTTGATGCAGCTCTCCATGCCAATCTATCCTGTGCAAGCTCCTTCATCTCCCAGTACCTACAGCGACCTACATCCTTCTGAATCTGCTTAGTGTATTCATCTCTTGGTCACTCTCTACGATTTTTACCCTCCACGCTGCCCTCCAGTGCTAAATTTGTGATCCCTTGATACCTCAGAACATGTCCTACCAACTGGTCCCTTCTTCTCGTCAAGTTGTGCCACAAACTCCTCTTCTCCCCAATTCTATTCAATACCTCCTCATTAGTTATGTGATCTACCCATCTAATCTTCAGCATTCTTCTGTAGCACCACATTTCGAAAGCTGCTATTCTCTTCTTGTCCAAGCTATTTACCGTCCATGTTTCACTTCCATACATGGCTACACTCCATACAAATACTTTCACAGGTCTCGGCAAGTTTGCACGATCACTGCAGGCGTTGTCACTATCAGCTTGATGATCTGAAGTGATGTAACGAACCCTACCTCTGCCATGCACCGTAGTTGAGGCCACCGACAGGGGTACTGGAACCGCGTCCTAACGCCTACTGCGGTATCTGTCAGTGAATGTGCTTTGTCTATGTCGTTATACGAGTCACTTTTGGGCCCTGACATACGAATCTTGAACTGCTGGGAAGTGGAGGGAAAGAGGAGAAAGTCTGAATATCGAACGAGAAGATGTCGTTCGAACATGATCAACAGCACAACGCACTTGCCTTGGTATTTTGCACAAATTCAGCAATATCAGAGTATAGTGTCACGTTATAAATATACTCTTCATGATTTCAAAGCTTCGAGCAAATCTTAAAGCACGAGAAACAAATTTCGTAGAAAAATGGATGTGCTTCACAACTGGTTTTTATGTTATCGTGAGGAAGAGACTTTTACTTGCATTTTCTTTTTTCAATAAATGTCTTTTTTCCATTTTTTAAAAAAGAACTATGGATTTTATTTAAATATAGGTTTTGTTGAGAAATTATGTTGGTTATGGCTCATTTTGCTTCCTAGTCTGACATACTGCGAATAAAATTTCTACTGGATGATGGCTCAGGTGAGCAGGAAATAGACTGAACTTATTTGAACAACTATTTAGGGACACATCAAAATTACATGTCCTGCAAAAAAAAAAAAAAAAAAAAAATTTTAGGCTATGGGCTATATTTTTGGAAACATGCCCGTGGCTCCATAGACATTTAGGAATACCTGAAGTGCACTAAGAAGAGTTATACTGTACTGAGAATGAAGCAAAAAGCATTTTGAGCATTTCTTTACTGTGAATGGAAAGTAGACAATTGTATTCTTTTACGATAATTTATAAACAAGAAGTTAATTCGTTAACTGTAAATCTTTCGTTTCGTTGTTCTTAAAATGACAAAAGTTGGTACATTTGAAAGAAACAGTCTAAGTGGTTTTTAACAGCCTAAAATGTGAAAACTTATGTTCCTAAGCACGGAAAGTAACCTACAATGTTATTGTTTCTTTCCTTTTTCATTGTTCACCCTTGCAGCGTCGAGAAGGTTATTTTAGTATCTTAAAACCTCAGCAGCGTAAGAAAAAGCAATTTTTCAAGGTACGAAATGTTGGCTATTGAGAGCTCTTTTCGACGAAGCTAATTTTGTGCCATATTCTCACTGAAAATGGTGGCGAGGACTTCCTAGCCTTCAGGTAGCACGAGAATGTATACAATGTGTGGTTCACCATTCAGTTCCTTTGTCTAAATTTCGCACACACTGTTTCCTAGCAAAAATGGGTAGCAACACGTATGTGTGAGACAGATGCTATATTTAGTGACTCTGCATTGCTTTGTCTGTGATATTAATTGATAGTAAACTGCATAAGTTTTGAAAATAATGACACAGTGGAGAAGAGATGTGGAAAAATAAACACTCGCGAAAAGAGGTAGGCAAATTTTATTTCTTGTCTGGGAATTACGAGCTTACGTGTGGCAGTGGCACTAATGTGCATCTGATTTCAAACTGTGACTGTGTTAGAGCATCAATAGTGTGAAAGTGTTCGTCGCTGTGGTGTGTATTGTGCATGAGCAAGTAGCGTAGGACAATCAGAACTGGGCTAAGAAGAAGGAGCCGTCTCTCAGCAGCTTCTTCTCTTTCGTTCATACTATACTCCTGTCTCACCTTTGATGTAATTCTTGTGTGATCTCTGTAGCGTGCAAAAACGTTCGAAAAGTGTGAACAGTGTGGTTTGAAAGTTGCATCACATTCCAGTCATTAAAATTTTCTCCAGTTAATAATCATTCATAAATATGGGCGTTTATTAAACAACTTCTGTAAGATTATATTTCTCAGATGTTTGTAAAAAACCGAAAACTGCAAATGGACAGGGACTCCTTTCCCATTGGAATCCTCCATTGTACTTATAATCAAGGAAGAAGTTCAAAAAGAGTGTCGAACTGTAATGAATTACTTGAACTAAACAACGGTATTCAGTGCTTTCTGTGACTGAAATTTATTCGAAATAAACAAATCAATAAAACCAAAGTTTATAATTGCATAGCCAGATGCAGTGTTTCTTTATCCTACGGCAAGTATAGTGTTCAAATATGTACATGACATATCTCTGACTGCCACCGCTCAAGTTATTTCCCCACGTTGAAGTTCATTACATATTAACTAATCATCCAAAATTATGTTAATAGATTAATCAATTTTTAAGAAATGTCTGAGTGTTAGGCACAAGAAATTAAAATAACTTGTGCTTCTGCGTTACATGACATGAAAAAGTACAGCACACACATTTGATTTTATATGTGGTATAAAATAATTGATCACTGCTGGGCAGTCAAGTAAGTCTGCTGGTAACTATATTTTCCTCGAAGAATTAATGCGGTTTCACAAACCTTTTTCACTGATTAGTACGTAAGTCCCTATCTGGAATTCGTTACATCTTATGTACCTTATGTTTTTGGATCCTTATCACAATAGCAAAATTGCTTTACCTACCATAATAAAACGTTTCACAAACAGCTGACGAAATTTCAGAATCGTAGATAGCGGTCTAGTTGTCACTTCTCTGTGTCAATACTTCACATGAGTTACCTAACTAGTTTTTGAAATGTGCAGTAAATATTTTCTGCTTCAGATAGTGTTCACGTGAAATCAGAAACATTACAGATAAAATATAATAGTTATTCTCAGTTTTAATCGAGAGACAAGATACTGCTATTATTTCGATAGGACGATCTTAAAATCATTCGTTTTATGAAGTAAGATCGAAAACGGGAGTCTTCATCATCATAATCTTCGCAAAATCCGGCATACTTAGTGAAAAAGTCTGTTGTTTAATATTTACTCGTCAAAATCAACAAGACACGGGGGTTATTTGCGATTAACTGATCATGTCATTCAAAAATTAACCATACCACTTCCAAGTACTATTACAACTAAATTTCTGAATCAAGTTTCAGTACTAATGGTTGGATACTGCGGAAATCTTCATCTATACCTAACCATTATTTTAGATTTACTTTCTTTTAAGGAGAGCTGCAATTCTAACCACGCCTTTCTACATCTTCATACAATCAGCTGCGACACCTCAAACCACCCATCTTCTGTAGACAATCACCGAGAAATATGTTAATACTGCTGAAACGCTCTGATAAAGTTTTTTAGCAGATTTACTAAGGTGAGTTTCATGTATACAATTCAACATCGGTCTGAAATACAGTACAATTTATTACTATACAGTGGCATGAAAAACTATTTATAATTAGACCTGTAACGGTTGGTTTACTATGAATTTTAAAAGCGTGATTTTGACTCAACGTTTTTATTCTAAGATCAAGAAAATTGATACCTTCAGCTGTCTCAAGTGCAACGGTGAATTTGATGTGGTGGCGTATTACTCATGGTATTTGGAAATGATTCTAATTCATTTGCTTTATTATTGAACATGACGATTGTGCCCTCAACATACATTTGCTAATAAATCAGTTTAGCTTTTAAAAGGGTATTGGCACTGAAAAATTTGTTTTTCAGATGGATAATGTAAATATCAGATAAACGGACTGCCACAATGCTTTCCATTTTTTAAATCGTCTGACTGTATACACATTTTTCTTGTTGATTAAGATATAGTTTTGCAGTATAATCGATTCTTATATTTCTAAGAGTAAACGTAAGTCTATCTGGATAAGTTATTCGTTTCTTGGTAAATTGCACCTAATTATTTCCATAGACCATAAATTTGTGTACAGGTTTACACTGCTTAAGGATGGAAATCGGACATTGTCTGGTTTGTGCACGTTAGTGCTGTCGTTAATATCCTCTCGGGGATTTCTGATATATAAGTTGTTTCCATAGGTGTAAAATTTCTGAGAAATGTTTAAGCTACGTACAGAAGCAATATCCAGCATTGTTCCTTGAATTAGCAGTGGGATGTATTGGACACTAAGGTTTATGAATTTTTGGCTGAAATCTTAGTTTAGGTGTTAAGGGTTTCGTGATTTGCTATCTTGGCCATCAGCAAATGGTAAATGGTGGCTGGTACTCTTAATTTATTTCCTAAACTGAGCTTGATATTTAGATGTGAGTTCAGTGTCCAGACCTTATATATTAGTTTCCAGAAGGAGCAGTAAGAGTTTAATGCTGTAATCTTCTTCATTCATGACTAATGCAGTGGTACATTCATCTGCCTTTACAACAAGGTCTTTACTACCTGTAAGTTTTTTTTATTTACGCCAACGGGTATTATTAATCAGTTTTCCCAGAGTTATTTGTTGATTATAGATTTATTGATTTTTTTTCTTTTTTGCTACTGAGCTCATCACAGTATTTTACTCACTTTGGCTTAGGTTAGCTGTGGCACTAGCAACTTTCTTTATTTTCTTGTCATTGGGTTTAGGTGCAGTGTTATGTTTGAGAACTTTATTCAGTAAATAAAGTTCTCCGTTTTGAAAGAAAATGATGGTTGAGTTTATTAATATATCGTAGAATTCAAGACTTGAAGTGTTGAGGGTTTCATTAGAACAATGTAGTAATTCTGACGTAGATGAACTTTCTTTTCATGTCTTGTGTAGATGATTAGCTGTTGTTCGCTTATCTGTCTATTGATGTTCCATAAGGTTTGAAGAAGTGTGTAGGACACATCTAATTATTGAGTTCAAGATGCAGTTTAGAATGTCTTTTTGCTTGCGGAGGTAATTGGTTTCAGTTCTGAACCGCATTATTTCGCACTTGGTAATCTATGGACATTTACTCTGGCTTTTAACGTTAACTTTGATGTAGATACTGATTACATTAAAACTATTGTGGCCATGTCAAAGATTTTAGCTTAAATTATCTTCATATATCTTCTCTCTGCAGTTTTTAGTGTAGTGGTAGAATGCCTGGCTAGACAACTTGAATCTTATTTTATTCATGCTGGATGTTATGAACTCTTTGCCATTGATGGTTGTTGGGCAATAACACAACCAGTGATAAATATCTTTAAATTGCTTTATTGTTAAGGTAAAAGTATTTTGCTGTTATTAACATGTTGCACTTGTCAAGTATTTTCTTTACTTAGTTTAGATCTTTGCTCAACACGAAATTAATCATATTTCTGGGTTATAAACAAAAACATCTAATGTAAAGCATATGTGTGAAACTCAGACTGACGTGTAGAATATCAGAAATTGTATTTTACGTGCCACAGTGTTTTATTTTGAATACATGTGTTATTTGTTCTTCAACAGCTTTCTCATTGTCTGGGAAAAAGATATGGACCATGCCATTCCAAAGTGCTGTCCACTGGACCATATTTAAGCATATATAAGTGCTTCATCTCATAACTAAATAAATCCAGGCAAATTAGCCAGTTTTTATTACCAAAACAACATAAAAATAACGCTAAATATTGAAATATTGTTGTGCAGCGATTTACCCCGGGACGAATTGTCCTATTTCCGATACATAAGCCGCACCTACATCCATCCTTGTAATGTTTCTATGGCTGGTGAAGTATCATTGAAAACAAGGGCAAAGTTGTACAATCCAGTGTCATCAGTCAACTGAAATTTCGACGGCTGTGTCGTGCCCTTATACGTGTAGTAGAGCACATATTTTCAGGACAATGTGCCCATTGTTCAGGACAATGTGCCCATTGTTGTCCTGTACAAAAAACTGGTCACTTGGTCTTGGCTCCTTACGTAAACTGGTGTAATTTATGACCCTAATATAAACAATTAATATAATAATATAAACAAACTACTTTGGTTATGGGTACACAGATAAAATTTATGACAGAATGCTCTTAGCCCGATCCCAATTACCATGATTTATGACACAAAATGGCCTTATTTATATCTGTGCAATTAAATTAACATATTTTATGACCCGAAAATTTGCCACCTCTCTCCCTCCACACTTCTTTAGGGATGTTGTGTAATGTACGAATGTCAGGTCAGGTGGAATTATCTTAACTAATATAAATTTTAACCAAAAATTATGTCAGATATTTGGCACCACAATGGATGTGCAGTAATCATTTTAGAATTTGTGTTTTGCAGTTTTCAGCAGAGTATTGTGCCCAGTGGTATTTGCAGCCAGCACTCCTACACATTGCTGCCTTGTACTGATATTTACAGTTTGGGGTCTATTTGTTACAGTTTTGGGGCATTTTTCTCTAAATATTCTGAATACCCATTTTTAATTATCATCATTTAAAGACACGGTCATATTAATACGAGACCTTAAATGTCTTAACAGTTACCAGCTTAGTACAACACATACACTTATTATTAGTATGTCGAAATCAATGTCACTATCAAGCTCTCTTAGAGGATTCTGATGGTATAAGATTATACTAGAGGTGAGTAGACCTGATTTGTGAGAGTAGCTGTTAATGGTTGCTCAAATAAGAGGAAACTGTGTGGACTCATTTCTTGGAATTCGTGTCCAGTTGGGAGAACTCACGGGAACCCACAACTGAACAATGTTTAGTATTTATAGCATCGTACAAGTGCATCCAGACGCCGAGCGGTTCTAGGCGCTACGGTCGCAGGTTCGAATCCTGCCTCGGGCATGGATGTGTGTGACGTCCTTAGGTTAGTTAGGTTTAAGTAGTTCTAAGTTATAGGGGACTGATGACCGTAGCAGTTAAGTCCCATAGTGCTCAGAGCCATTTGAACAATTTTTTTTCAGTTTCTTGAGGTTTAAATAACGATAAGCCACAAAACGGCCTCTCGGAATAGCTCATGACTACTACTGAAACTGATGAAACTGAAACAAAAACATAATTGGTGTTGTCTTGGTGCTTGTCGCCCCCACATATCGCATATCACATCATGCAAGTAGGAACACGAGTGTCTCGCCGATTAGTGTCAGATCGCGCGGCCGCTATTGCAGCATGTCGAATCGCATATTGCATCGTCTCAGTGTGTACCGCACCTAATCCGTGCCACCTCAGACAACTTCAGACCGCCAACAGGTGTAACAGTTTGTTTAGCGCTGACGTTCCAGAAACCGCCAGCTCTTACGAGAAACTAGGTAGAGGACACAGATTTATGGTACTCGCCGTCTTCGGTCCGTTTCGGGCAAAAATATAGCCTGTCAAACACCTTGAGATACTCGGGAGGTGTGGGTGAGACAGTGTTGAAAACAGGAATATCCCAACAAGACACAGTAAGTGCTATTCAGACACCGTAAGCTGACCCAGGAAAGACGGCCAGACGTGAGAGACATAGCACTCCATATCTGGAACGAGCTACTGACACAATACAAAATACCTAGGCGTGTATCTGGAAAAACAGACACACTTAAAGTACACGCTTGACACAATAATCGTCTTGTGGACGCTGCAGTTCTTATTTTCGTACTTGCTAATAAAAACTGGGAAGGAATTCCTCCTTATGCAATAAACAGTTTTTTAGTTTTGTTTCAGCACTTTTTGTGTTCATTTGCTTTATTCATTTATTTCCTTTCTAGAAAGCTGTTGTTACATTTCAACCTCTTGTGTGGGCTATATAAAGGTTTGACACAGAAGTATTTGCTTTTGTAAAAGAAGCAAATATTTAGTGTGAATAATTTTACATTAGTTTGCAGACAGGAGAGAGTTTAGACGCGTATCACTGAGATGAGGCTGTCTATGTTTTTGGTTTACTATGTGTCTAAAGATTTCGGTTTTATTGTAAATTTGGAAATAAATTGCATATGAAAATTTGTAAATATACCTCATATGAAACTGTTGGTTGTGTATACCGGTAACTTTAAATCTACAATACAATATGCAGCTTGTCATCTGCAAACAGCAGAACGTTTGTAGGGTTCCGTGATTCAGTTGGTAACAAGTGAACTCAAATAGGATCACTTCGTTGTCCGTGTGTCTCTCTGTCTGTGCGACTGTCAACATCCGTTTTCTCAGGAACAGTTTGAAGTACCAAGTTGAAATTTATGTCTTAAACTAAGGTCTATGGTCCATTGGAGGTGTTAAAAATTTAATCTTCTAAGTCAATGCAGTAAAATAATACGGCCGTTTTTCGAAACTGGCAAACTCATTCATCAAAACCTGTAGTGTATTTTCCATTGTCCTAGAATCATGAAACATGACAAGAAGCCAGGTTTCTCACTAGAAGTAAAGGAATAAAATCCTACAATTGTTCAATTGTAATTATATGACATAAAACACATTTTTGCGATTACAAGCTTACTTTGCATTCGAAATCTGTTAGAAATCTAAGAAAATAATGTAGGAATGTACATCTGGTTTACAGTAATCGGTAGAGTGATTCCCTAGGAAGCCTTATGTGTGTAATTTACAAATTTTTTGTGCTAATTAGCTGTGCTACGATAGAGTGAAGTTCTCTGTCGCTGTGAAAACGCCGCCTTTGCCATGTAGTGGATGCTCATTGTACTTACGAACAATCCCTGACAGTCTTTACTTATTACAGGTACAGTATCTGTAATGCTTCAGAACGAAGTAAGACTCACGACTGCACTTCCGTTGTTTGGAAAAAGGTTCCAACACGAAATAAAATATCCGTTGAAACATTGCACAGAACAATTCGCCATTTGCTTAACAATAATATCCCTATGGCCAACTGTATCGTTTCTTCTCTGGAGACTTTCATCAGATCTTACCAATAAACGCAAAATGGACGAGAGCGAGAGGGACGAATGAGAAATCACCTAAAAATTAAACGTAAAAGTCGAAATGAACACATTCTCGAAAGGCTTGGTATACCCTGGACTGATATATTGCCAGTATCGATATCGATAACACGGGAAAATCGTCAAGATTATCTTGTACGGAAAGACCGGGGTGCGAGCTCTACTCGCACCTGCCCTTTTCTTTGCTCTATTTTTCGGTTTACATAGAAAAAAATTTGCAACTACAAGGAAACATGCCCGCAACGAACTTGCAAGAAATATCAGCCATACTCAGTCTCATCAGAGAAGAAAACTACTTCACATTCAAAACAAGTTTTAACTCTCAACAAGAAGGACTACCTATGAGATCCCCAATCAGTCACCTCTGCTGACATACTCATCACTGGCACATAAAATCAAAACTTCGATAAAACTGCTAAACTGAAGCAGTACAACATAAAATGTTGCTACTGATATGTAGGCGATATAATCTGCGTAACAGATGAATCATGTTCTTCTATAGAAGAACTTCATGATGCCGTAGGTACTATCCACCCACAGTTCACCGTTGAAAGAGAAACAGAAGAAAAACTCAATTTCTTCGACCTCGCCATGCATAAAGGGAACAACAGACATGAATTCACTGTTTATAGGAAATGTAAAAAATCGCGAGCACAACCATTCTTAATGAGTCCAGTCACCCCATAACGAATCCAGTTTAGGTATTTACTACACGGACCGAACAGAACACCTATGAACTAACTTGAAGAATAAAACACAACAAAACCAATTCCACATGACTGTGGGTATGGTGCAACGACAATAAATAAAATAAACGACAAAGTATACAAACAGACAGCAGATGATCAGGATGCAGTACAAGTCACAACAGATCAGCAGTGAGTAAGCAACAAAATTGAGCATAGTGAGTTTAAAGACAAAGTCACACACAGGGTGGGCAGTATACTATAGAGACAAGGACTCAACATAGCATACCGAACCAACAACGCAATACAGAACAAACTTGGAAGACATACCAGCAATCACTGACAAATGCAGCCAATCTCATGTGTATTAATTAACTTGCAACTACTGTCATTCTGTTGTCAAATACGCAGGAATTTTAGAGCCAGGCATACAGATCATACCAGGGCACTAAAAAGTAATAACTCTCACTTAACATTTACTGATCACCCCATCACACACAAATATAGAAACTGGTTAAAACATTTTTAAAACTAGTAACAGAATATACCAAAAATTAGCAATAGGGAAAAATTATCACATCCAAAAACCAGTGTCTCAGGGAAAGAAAGTACCAAACCAATACACATCACTATGCAATAAAACATCCTTTGCCACGTTAGAAGAACTGTATAAGTAAATCCCCTCCAAAAACTGCACATGGTCACTCTCTAAGATCAAATTCTGTTTCCCACATCACACATTGCTCACTCTACCTGTCTGCCGATGACTCTCTCTCTCTCCCCCACATAAATACTCGCTAAACTTCAAAGACGTTAACAACACACTGAATTGGCGCCCCATATACCGAACAAACACACCACGAAGCAAACGAACATCACACAGGCATAACAACACGTGAAATGGTGGCAGAAACGCTGTTCTTGGCTAATACAAATAATACAAAATGCTTGTGTAGCCACAACATCTAAAAAAAAAAAAATAAGCGTGTTAACACAAACAATGGAAAAACACCAAAATGTCAAAATCCGGAAGTAGTACTCTAAATAAGCCTGCATATAGCAATTCCGAGTCGAAAATGAACAATAAATAGGAAAATAAAAAAACATTTCGTTGTTTGCAGATGACTGGCTGTAGATTCTGCTTTAGATTTAGAGCTATCGGCATACAAAAGTAATAGCTTCGCATGGGGTATGTAAACAAATGTATATATACTCTGTAAACATGGCCCCATAACGAAGTCCCGAGGTCCGATCCGCGCTCACACAGTGTATCACATGAAACTTCCTGTCACTCTCGTTCTGGGGTGTATACGCAGTTACCCTACGCTGCTGTGGATGATGACCCACAGCGCGCCAGATAACCCAAAAAAGCGCCACCGGGGTGAAACGCGTTTTTTTAACCAATAAAGAGCATTGTGCAATCTATGATTGTTTTTAATATCTATCACAGTGTAAGGATACTATGTCACCACGTCACAGAAGATTGGAATAAATGCCGGCCGAGATGGCCGAGCGGTTCTAGCGCTTCAGTCTGGAACCGGGCGATCGCTACGGCCGCAGGTTCGAATCCCGCCTCGGGCATGGATGTGTGTGACGTCCTTAGGTTAGTTAGGTTTACGTAGTTCAAGGGGACTGATGACCTCAGATGTTAAGTCCCTTAGTGCTCAGAGCCGTTTGAACCGTTTTTGATTGGAATAAATGCCAAAATCTTTAGACATACAGTCTCAACTCAGTGATATACGTGTCACGTCTGTTCTGCATGCAAATTAATGTAAAACATTTGACACTAAATAATCACTCCTCTTATAAATGTAAATACATTTGTGCCAAAGGTTCATATAACACACACGGGAGGCGACAATGCAGCAAGAGTTTTTCATTAAAAAAAACTGAAGATAACACAAAAAGTGCCGAAACATGTCTGGGTGAAAACAAAACTATAAAACTGTGCCTTGCATAAGACGGAATTCCTCTCCACGATTGACAGATTAAGCAAAAGACAAAAGCTCATATGACCTGTACAACAACGTACCCCGGCACGAGTTCGGCCACAGTCATAAAAACATAATTTTTGTATGTAATAACGGTGGCGGAAGGTGTAGCCGATCCCTTTGCGGATGTGACCAGATCAAACACAGAACGCCTCTGAGCGACACCTGCTGCTAAGCATCCTCCGCCCGCCTTGACGCACCCTAGCCGAGGACGCGTTCACAGTAGAAACTGCAGATAACACTCCAGACACTTCCTGGCAGATACAGAAGAGACGTTCTAAAGAATAGACGTGACGACCTAGACGCACAACCATACCCATAAACAAGCTCATCCACCCAGTGATGGTCATAGTCACAAAAGCAGCAACGACTGTGACTACACAACAGGAGAAATGCTCTTAGCGACGCAAGACGCATTACTGCGTACTCATCTACGACCTCACTATGAGAATAATAACAATGACTGATGCGTTACGAACGGCACACATCATTACGTTTGTGACACCAAGCGAAACCGAAACTAAATTAAAAAAAGGAAAAACAATGTATATTAAATTTAAGCGTAAAATTTATGAATATATCCCGTAAAATGAATGTGGACCTCCGTATCTAGCCCATCAATTGCTGCCATAACTTCTTTTCATTCTTTTTCTTTGTAATATTAGCAATGCAGATTACCGTAAGCTTCGATTAATATACTGTTCAAAAAATTAGAATGACAACATTTTAAACACCTGCATTATTTTTTCAGGAATTTTGGAGCAAAACAGACCTTTTTACTGGAAAATGAAAGCGTTATTAAAAAGAAATGTAGTTCTGTGCTCAACCGACATGCTGATGCTGTGACCAGAATTTCAACGCAATATCGTAAACCAAAGTGAAAACTCCTTCAATTATGTCATATAAGGCAAAAAAAAGAACAATTTCAATATCTGACAGGTTCTCCATATTCCTATATTACTGTCTCACACCTTCGAGGCAGGTTCCTGACAAGTTTGCGAACATTTTCTAGTAGAATTTTTGTGTACTGTTCAATAAGGACCTCTGCAAGTTGTTCAAGAGTATGAGGTGCTACAGGATTTGCCCGAAGTTGGCTGCCCAGCATATCCTATAAATGCTCAATAGGACTGTGGGCAGGACAGTCAAACGTCCGAATCGCGAGGTCCTGCGACGTTTCCACGGCGAATGTTGCTGAAAGCGCTCTTGTAGGAGGATAATCTGGAACCCATTACGGCTGAAGTGGGCATAGCAGGACACGGTAGAATCTCGTTGATGTACCTCTGAGTACTAACTCGGCCTCTGAGTACCCGAAGGTACTCACGGCCATCAATTGTGACGCCACACCTCACCATAACAGATCACATCCAAATCTGCCAATTTCCTGGACAGCTGCATCATTATAACGTTCACCACGACGGTCACATACAAGTATACGTCCGTCGCGCCTTGTTAGACGAAAGCGGGACTCGTCTGTAAACAATACATGGCGCCAGTGATGCAGCTGCCAGTGCCTATTGTAAAGAAACTGGTTCCCTACTTCTAAAAAAAAAACTTTTAAATAATAAAACATGACCTATACAAGGAATCGGATTACCCTTGTTAGTCATGGACGAAAAAGAAAAAAATATATTAGGTACTTCAGTACAATTATTACATAGATGCGATAAATCACTTTAACGGAGGCCAAATGAACAATTAAAATCAATATAATTCCAGTAAACCTGCAAAAGTAAAAACAAATTATTGTAGGGGCCTACATAAACATCGCGCATCTGCTAGATTTTGTTTTGAAGCTGACAGCCAATGAGAAAATAGGTGCAGTTTTCAAGCAGTAATGGCGGACAGCATCAGCTGGGAATATACGTAATTTTATGGTAGCTAATTTTACTACACAAAAAATAAAATATGTACTCCCTCCTAAAGAAGTTACAAACAAACATTAAAATAAAATTATAATGAGCAGCAAAATGTTAGAGAAGAATTTTGAAAGAAAATTATTAATTGAACTTTGGCGGGCTCACAACACTGTCAACAAGACGAAATAATGGAAATAATATTTATTGTAACTAAACAAAATTGAGATGTTGTGACAGTATTTTTAAAATAGTTAATTTAACAGCAATTGTCTTTAATTTTTAAATGAGAGAGAGCGTAATAATTTTCTTTTAATGTCTTAACTGTTACTGCAGGCAGTGCGATGACGTCAGCCGTGGTCCGCGCGCACGATGTGTGAAGTGAATCCTGGTTCGTGGCGTGAAGATAATGATGGATTCTCCTGTTTCATTAATATTCCAGTTACGGCGGTGGTCCACGTCTCCGTTGTAGTTGGATCAGCTGGTAGCACTGGCGCGATAATAATAGTTCCAGTGTGTGCGTTGTCGTTACGCGCGCGACATTTTATTATTAAAAGTTTATTAATCACACGGTGCGGGTAGGTCGGAATTATGCAATGTCTTTAGTATTTACGATATATATCCGGTTAATGTTAATACTTCGCACAGTTCTTTCACTGTGTTGCCACAGGAAAACAGGGGTCTAGTGCAGCAGGGGATACAACCCGTCGGCTTTGAACAATGACGTCATTCCTTAGTCATAGATCGTAATGTCTTCACTTCGAGGCATAGATAATAAAGCAGTTCTGTGTTCTAATAAGCACTATCATTAAAATAATTGAATAAAATAATTGAATGTAAATCTAAAAGCGATCGCTTGATATTGGGTGCATCATTAAACGTGTGACTTAATTAACCTAATTATTTGTTTCAAGATATTGCTTAATAAAGTAGGATCAGTTTATTCTATCTCGTGAGATTTTTTTTTTTAAAACAGCCAAAAAACACTTATTAGGTACTGAAGGGAGCTGCTTAATAAAGTAGGATCAGTTTATTCTACCTCGTGAAATTTTTTTTTTAAAAAGCCAAAAAACTCGTATTACGTACTGAAGGGAGCTAGAACACTAAGAAGAATCGCTTCTCGGCTTTTGACAAGATATTGCTTAATAAAGTAGGATCAGTTTATTCCATCTCGTGAGATTTTTTAAAAAAAAGTCAAAAAAACACTATTGCTTAATAAAGTAGGATCAGTTTATTCTATCTCGTGAGATTTTTTTTTTGAAAAGCCAAAAAACACTAATTAGGTACTGAAGGGAGCTGTTTAATAAAGTAGGATCAGTTTATTCTATCTCGTAAGATTTTTTTTTAGAGTCAAAAAACACTTATTATGTACTGAAGGGAGCTAGAACATAAAGAACAATCGCTTCTCGGCTTTTGACAAGATATTGCTTAATAAAGTAGGATCAGTTTATTCTATCTCGTGAGATTTTTTTTTTTTAAAAAAGTCAAAAAACACTTATGCTTTTGACAAAATCAATGTTTATCTCTCTCGCATTCCTTTGTTTCTCAACATTCTCCTCAGCTCTTTCATCTCTGTAATACATGCTCTCTGGCGACTTGTGACGTCATTGTTCAAAGCCGACGGGTTGTATCCCCTGGTGCACTAGTCCCGAAAACAGTCACATGGGTTCATCACTATAACAGTCCGTTAAACATCAGTTCAATTTACGTCGTCGTCTTCAAGACAGTTTCGACGATATAATAAATGTTTCTTGATCAGATCACAGTTAGTGTCTCCACACGACAATGGTGTCTGATTCATGGCTAATTGTCACAAGTCCACACAGTTTGTAAAATCGTCACCGCAAACAATCGATATAGTTTTCAGGCTTTACTGTTCACTTAATAATGCACGATCTCCTATTAACACAGCGGACGCACTGTAACTAATTGTTCCTCCGCGTATCACCCTCTTTCACGCCGAAATTTGCAACGTTTTACACCCACGAACCGACCACGATCCACAACAACTCGCACGCTCTCTATCGATAGTCGTTCGCTCTCTCTCTCTCTCTCTCTCTCTGACACAGTACTTCTCCGAGCCTAATCAAAGATTTACAAAGCATATAGAACCAGAACATTCGTAGTCGTACGATATAAAATATAAAACAGTAGGAAAATGAATGAAAAAATTATTGTGACGTATTAACAAATAGTTTAAATAAATAATAAATACGTACTATGACAAGGTAATGCACAAAAGAAAAAAGATTTATCGAATTTCGGGGAAGACAATGTCTTTACACTATGTTTCTCAGAAAATTGAAGTCGATCTTTCATCTACATCTACATCTACATGTACATTTATACTCCGCAAGCCACCCAACGGTGTGTGGCGGAGGGCACTTTACGTGCCACTGTCATTACCTCCCTTTCCTGTTCCAGTCGCGTATGGTTCGCGGGAAGAACGACTGTCTGAAAACCTCCGTGCGCGCTCTAATCTCTCTAATTTTACATTCGTGATCTCCTCGGGAGGTATAAGTAGGGGGAAGCAATATATTCGATACCTCATCCAGAGACGCACCCTCTCGAAACCTGGCGAGCAAGCTACACCGCGATGCAGAGCGCCTCTCTTGCAGAGTCTGCCACTTGAGTTTGTTAAACATCTCCGTAACGCTATCACGCTTACCAAATAACTCTGTGACGAAACGCGCCGCTCTTCTTTGGATCTTCTCTATCTCCTCCGTCAACCCGATCTAGTACGGATCCCACACTGATGAGCAATACTCAAGTATAGGTCGAACGAGTGTTTTGTAAGCCACCTCCTTTGTTGATGGACTACATTTTCTAAGGACTCTCCCAATGAATCTCAACCTGGTATCCGCCTTACCAACAATTAATTTTATATGATCATTCCACTTCAAATCGTTCCGCACGCATACTCCCAGATATTTTACAGAAGTAACTACTACCAGTGTTTGTTCCGCTATCATATAATCATACAATAAACGATCCTTCTTTCTATGTATTGGCAATACTTTACATTTGTCTATGTTAAGGGTCAGTTGCCACTCCCTGCACCAAGTGCCTATCCACTGCAGATCTTCCTGCATTTCGCTACAATTTTCTAATGCTGCAACTTCTCTGTATACTACAGCATCATCCGCGAAAAGCCGCATGGAACTTCCGACACTATCTACTAGGTCATTTATATATATTGTGAAAAGCAATGGTCCCATAACACTCCCCTGTGGCACGCCAGAGGTTACTTTAACGTCTGTAGACGTCCCTCCATTGATAACAACATGCTGTGTTCTGTTTGCTAAAAACTCTTCAATCCAGCCACACAGCTGGTCTGATATTCCGTAGGCTCTTGGTTTATCAGGCGACAGTGCGGAACTGTATCGAACGCCTTCCGGAAGTCAAGAAAAATACACTCCTGGAAATGGAAAAAAGAACACATTGATTCCGGTGTGTCAGACCCACCATACTTGCTCCGGACACTGCGAGAGGGCTGTACAAGCAATGATCACACGCACGGCACAGCGGACACACCAGGAACCGCGGTGTTGGCCGTCGAATGGCGCTAGCTGCGCAGCATTTGTGCACCGCCGCCGTCAGTGTCAGCCAGTTTGCCGTGGCATACGGAGCTCCATCGCAGTCTTTAACACTGGTAGCATGCCGCGACAGCGTGGACGTGAACCGTATGTGCAGTTGACGGACTTTGAGCGAGGGCGTATAGTGGGCATGCGGGAGGCCGGGTGGACGTACCGCCGAATTGCTCAACACGTGGGGCGTGAGGTCTCCACAGTACATCGATGTTGTCGCCAGTGGTCGGCGGAAGGTGCACGTGCCCGTCGACCTGGGACCGGACCGCAGCGACGCACGGATGCACGCCAAGACCGTAGGATCCTACGCAGTGCCGTAGGGGACCGCACCGCCACTTCCCAGCAAATTAGGGACACTGTTGCTCCTGGGGTATCGGCGAGGACCATTCGCAACCGTCTCCATGAAGCTGGGCTACGGTCCCGCACATCGTTAGGCCGTCTTCCGCTCACGCCCCAACATCGTGCAGCCCGCCTCCAGTGGTGTCGCGACAGGCGTGAATGGAGGGACGAATGGAGACGTGTCGTCTTCAGCGATGAGAGTCGCTTCTGCCTTGGTGCCAATGATGGTCGTATGCGTGTTTGGCGCCGTGCAGGTGAGCGCCACAATCAGGACTGCATACGACCGAGGCACACAGGGCCAACACCCGGCATCATGGTGTGGGGAGCGATCTCCTACACTGGCCGTACACCACTGGTGATCGTCGAGGGGACACTGAATAGTGCACGGTACATCCAAACCGTCATCGAACCCATCGTTCTACGATTCCTAGACCGGCAAGGGAACTTGCTGTTCCAACAGGACAATACACGTCCGCATGTATCCCGTGCCACCCGACGTGCTCTAGAAGGTGTAAGTCAACTACCCTGGCCAGCAAGATCTCCGGATCTGTCCCCCATTGAGCATGTTTGGGACTGGATGAAGCGTCGTCTCACGCGGTCTGCACGTCCAGCACGAACGCTGGTCCAACTGAGGCGCCAGGTGGAAATGGCATGGCAAGCCGTTCCACAGGACTACATCCAGCATCTCTACGATCGTCTCCATGGGAGAATAGCAGCCTGCATTGCTGCGAAAGGTGGATATACACTGTACTAGTGCCGACATTGTGCATGCTCTGTTGCCTGTGTCTATGTGCCTGTGGTTCTGTCAGTGTGATCATGTGATGTATCTGACCCCAGGAATGTGTCAATAAAGTTTCCCCTTCCTGGGACAATGAATTCACGGTGTTCTTATTTCAATTTCCAGGAGTGTAGCATCTACCTGGGAGCCTGTATCTAATATTTTCTGGGTCTCATGAACAAATAAAGCAAGTTGGGTCTCAAACGATCGCTGTTTCCGGAATCCATGTTGATTCCTACATAGTAGATTCTGGGTTTCCAAAAACGACATGATACTCGAGCAAAAAACATGTTCTAAAATTCTACGACAGATCGACGTCAGAGATATAGGTCTATAGTTTTGCGCATCTGCTGGACGACCCTTCTTGAAGACTGGGACTACCTGTGCTCTTTTTCAATCATTTGGAACCTTCCGTTAATCTAGAGACTTGCGGTACACGGCTGTTAGAAGGGGGGCAAGTTCTTTCGCCTACTCTGTGTAGAATCGAATCTTTCATGAACAGTTAATCTAGGGACGTGGTGGTAATCTCTTCTTGGTCTTAGGTTGTCCTGTTCGAGTCTGTCGCGTATTGTTTGGTCACTGGAGGGAACAATTAACCACATATCGGTCGTGTCTGGTCGATATTTTTCGTTTTGTCACTTGGTCTGGCTTTCCTGTGCGTATGCCAGTTTGACGAAATCGTTTCCAAACACTCCCAACAACAAATGAAACCACATTAAGCTCTCTAGACACTTCCTGATTAGTCCAAACTTCCTGGTGTAATATCACTGCCCTGAATACGTTCTGCCTCAGTCATCTGCCACAAAGAGAATGATGAAACGTAGGTAAAGAGTGTAGAGACGCAATCGTTACTAACAACCACTAGATGGCAGAGTGAGACATTGTTCTACCATCTCACTCTCACTCATAGCATGATACGTTTGAAAATTAGCGCTTTACCATGCCTTTCAAACGTATTTTTGAGGAATGGTCTCATTATTAGAACATGTTGTAATACTAAGAGCAGCAGCATGTATTTCAATCAACTGCGTACGCCGTACACTCCATCAAATTCCAGTCTCTCTAATTATTATTAGCAGTGTATCTAGCTTCGTTCACTGAATACTATCTTTAGTGTTGCCTTCCTAATTATACACGAAACTTCTTCTTTTGTATACACCTCACCAGTATCTTCAGTGAAGGTTAATATCTACATGCACAGGAGTAATATAACTTTAAATATGAATTTAAATTCTATTTTGTGAATTTAAATTAATGTTTTAATGTTTTGTCCTGTGTTATGTCTAGTTTTGTATATTTTTAAAAACAATTTTTAACTCATGTTGTAGTTATTTTCAGCGAATAAGATTAATTCTTCTTAATAAGCATAACTATGTCTGTAAATGACTATTACTCCTACTTTTGTCTAAGAAAGATTTTTTTATCATCTCTCACTTTTGGTTAGACACAGAGTAGAATGTACTACTGTGGTGGCCCGGTTGACTGTCAAGAAATCATACGTAATGAAATTAGTGCAACAGCAGGGATACCTTTTTGAGTCTGTCTTTCGCATAGACACTTTGAAGCTGTAGTTTTGCACAAAGCATTACACACATTACAATGCAATGTCGTCAAATCATTCTCAGCGTTGTTTATACTGTTGCTGTGAAGGACACAAATATAAAACATTTTTTTTAAAATTGCGACAAGTAAAAATAACTATCCTGTGCACATAATGTATGAGCGGTGCTCAATAAGTAATGTACCATATTTTTTTTCTGAAAGCAGGTTGGTTTTATTCGGGATTCTAACACACCATATTGTTTCCCAGTCTTTTGTCTTCAAAACCCTTTTTTTCGACATAATCTCCGTTCAGTGTGACGGCCTTACTGGGATGGCTTGCATGACCACATCATAGCACTCTACTGATCGACGTCGAATCCAACGTCTTCACCGCGCGGGATTAGCCGAGCGGTCTGATGCGCTCCAGTCTTGGACTGTGCGGCTGGTCCCGGCGGAGGTTCGAGTCCTCCCTCGGGCATGGGTGTGTATGTTTGTCCTTAGGATAATTTAGGTCAAGTAGTGTGTAAGCTTAGGGACTGATGACCTTAGCAGTTAAGTCCCATAAGATTTCACACACATTTGAACATTTTTTTCCAACGTCTTGCTGTATTAATAACCTTTCCGTCATCAACGTCCTGCTTCCCGCAAAGAGCATCCTTCATTGGGGCAAACAGACGTAAGTCGGAAGGTGCGAGATTCGGACTGTAGGATCGATGAACGGTCCTATGCAGTTTTGTGATCCTGTCGAGTGCGCAGGCTTGTGTGAAACCTTGCGTTGTCATGGAGAAGGAGAAGTGCGTTTGCATTTTTGCGGCAACGAGCATCTTCAATCGTTACTTCAGTTTCCAGAGTGTAGAACAATACACTTCTGAATTGATCGTTTTGCCGGCCGCGGTGGCCGTGCGGTTCTAGGCGCTGCAGTCCGTGGGACTGCTACGGTCGCAGGTTCGAATCCTGCCTCGGGCATGGATGTGTGTGATGTCCTTAGGTTAGTTAGGTTTAAGTAGTTCTAAGTTCTAGGGGACTGATGACCTAAGATGTTAAGTCCCATAGTGCTCAGAGCCAGAGCCAATTGATCGTTTCAGCAGGAGGGAGGATTTCAAACAGAATTTTTGTAGGAGTTGTGGTGTGATACCACTCCATGAACGGCCGTTTTGTTTCCGATTAGAAGCGATGCATCAATGTCACATCGCCTGTGAAGTTGTTCGACAAAAAATTGTCACGATTAACCTCGTAACTCGCAAACAATTTCGCACAGATGGTCCTTCGTTGGTCTTTATGGTGTTCTGTTAGGCGGCGAGGAACCCAGCGGCTACACACCGACTAATAGCCCTATAGTTGGACGAGCGTGTCAGCACCACCAAGAGATACGTCCAGTTGTGCAGTGAGGCATTTGATTGTGATCCGTCGATTACGCCGAATGAAAGTGTCCGGACGTTCCAACATTGCAGAAGTCAGAGCTATGCGCTGGATTAAATCTTCATAGCGATTCTGTGTTTATTCTCACGCGGTTATCGCGATTATGCTGTTATCCTCTCCTTCCGCGGGTGACAGCAGCGGTGTGTATCGAGATTCGCACCTTGGGCTATCTTTGACCTGGCGCTTATAGTTTCCGGCTGGTCGGTGTGCTAGGAGTCGGTCGGTTGGCGTGGAGCAGCGAGGAATTCTCGGCGGGGCGTAGTTTGGCCGGGGCTCTAAGCGGTGTCGGAGAGTGTGGCACTGTTCCCATTGCTGCGAGGTCCGTGGCTCACCGACCCTGGACACGAAAGTTGAGTGTTGATTTCACCTGCCAGCAAGTCAAGACTGTTCACATTGTGTAGTTTGGAGTTCGTTGTCGACTGTTGGTATATTCCCGCGAGCAACAACGTGGTTTTCACGTTGCAAAAATTCTAGCCACCCTCCGGAGGAGTTTCACTGTACTTGGTTACTTGAATTGAAGTGCACCAGCGGAATCTTCTGCCTTGTGGCCGTTAACGTTCCGGTTACCGGCCCTGGCCGTTGACATAAATTTCAGGCAGTGTGGTTTCGTCATCGTGCTGTTGCTGTCCAGCACGGTGAGTAGTTTGACAGCTCCGTTTGTGATTGGTTGTGGGCGCCAATATCTTCTACGTTGTTCCGTTCAACTCCCTGTTGTGCCCTGGTCGGGTGAAGTGTAAGTTATCTTGTCAGTGGGTCCGCTGACTGTCGGTCGGTTGGGTTGTCGTCGGATCGTGAATGGTTGGCCCGACTGCCTGTCTCACCTAAGCGAACGTTAGTGTTTGAATTGCAGGCCGACCCTTGAACATCTGGGCGCCCTTGTGTGTACTGCCTTATTTTTTTAAATTTGTTCTTGTTGTTGGTACTTGTATGGCTTCTAGCCGATTTGGTGTTTTAAATTAGAGTTGTTTTATTCTTAAGGCCTTCAGCCTAGTTTAAAGCACTGTTTCACGTAAGCCCTTTGGCATTAAAAAAATGAATTTTTAAGGCTTTGGCCTTCAGCCGATTTCAATTTAGCTTGGTTACTTCAGCCTAACTAAAGACTGTTTTAAGATAACGCTTGCCTTTAAATTTCATGCTTGCGTTTTAGTTATTGGTCTTCAGCTGTTTTTTTAAATTAAAGTGGCTTTCAGCTGGTAATTAAGTCCCAAAGATTAAAGCTGTGTGTTTTTCTGGTCTCTTGTAATGTTTGGTCAAATAATAAAGTTGCATGTTCGAGTGTAACTGGCAGCCCCTAATTTTGGCCCCTTCCCACAACTTATTGTATCTGTCCTGTCCTGCGGACTAAGCAGGGCATTTCAGCGTTGCTCAATGATTGATCATGCTTTTCTTTACTGTCAGGTCTCCGCAGACATTCTGCAAGAACCTATAAGTAGTTGTAACGCTGTGAATTTCGGCCAAAAGAAATTCCATGACAGCTCGGAACGCATCTCCGTTGCAGATGCCATTTTGAACGTTACGTAGAGCGCCGCCACCTATCGGAACTTCAGGAAACTATAGGGGCTGACGCGGGAATGTTCTCCGATGTCCCACAACAAATTCGGCATTTCTTCAACCGAAATTGGGCGAGAAAGAAAATGTTGTATTACTTACTGAACGTGCCTCGTGTAATAACTGAGAATCGTAACGCCCCTCATTATAAGATTTACAGAGTTTGTCAATGGGTCTTAATAGTTCATGGCATTGAATACATATACCCAATGTATGAGTAAATTGCTTCAAATGGTTTCTTTTTTCGGTAATAGTTGATAGGTTTGTACCCGTCTTTAAATCAAATACACTGGTTTCTGTAGATCGATGTCCCGTGTCTTGAAATTTGCAGACGAATGCCAGTTTTTTGAAAATGATTTGCGGCAAAACGTGAATTTTTGGCAGAAAAACAAAGTTTATGGCATTTGTGGGAGGAGAAATTCACGCTTTGTGTTATGAAATTTCGCATGCCGACTGCCATAATGAGAACAATCGAGCAGTATGTGACAGATCTGCCATTCCAGTCTTCTCAATTTGTAGAGGATAAAATTTTGATTCTGTGGTGTTTAGAATACCACCTGTGACCATTTCAAATCTCTATTTTTGCTATTATGTAGCATCGAGCAACTCCGAATTCTGAAAGTGATATTATTTTAGGGATCAGTGTAAAATACTATCGTTTGGTATGCTGAGAGGTTTCGCAGGAACGGGACCATTCCTCGACTGCCCCTTCCACAATTATAACTTCCAAGTGCTGTGCACACAGTAACAGAAGTACAACTTATGTCGTACAAATTGGTGAACTGTATCATTATGCTTGAGTCAGAAATGTCTTCTTATCAAGAGAAATTGCAAATTTTGAGCTGCTTGATGCCGAAATAAGTCAAAATGGTTCAAATGGCTCTGAGCACTATGGGACTTAACATCTGAGGCCATCAGTCCCCTAGAACTTAAACCTAACTAACCCAGGGAAATCACATACATCCATGCCCGAGGCAGGATTCGAACCTGCGACCGTAGCAGTCACGCGGTTCCGGACGAAAGCGCCTAGAGCCGCTCGGCCACTGCGGCCGGCGATGCACTTGTAAATTAAAGAAGTAATAGCTTGTTTCCTAGTTACAGATTTAATGTTGTAGTGTATAGAGGGCACCCCATAAAACTATTTTGATCATAATGTCATTGGTATTATGAAATATGTACCACAGTATCTCTGTTAAAAATTGATCGTAAAGCTACGAAGAATGTTCGTTTGAGGAGGAACTAGCGGAAAAGAAGTGTGTAAATCCTGTAGCTAGAATACATATCAATTCGTCATTATTCGGGTTGCTCAAAAATTTTAGTGTCAGCCCGATTCTTAAAAATTAATGACCAATACACGTGAAACATTGATTTGTAAACTTGGACTTCCTATGGCAACCAGAGCTTATATCCAGGGTGTAACACTAACGGGTTTATGTCACTCTTTCTTAACAACCGACGGTAATAGTTCAGTTTTTTTCTAATAGGTGGAGAATATGATGGGGACCCATAAACTAGTACAATTTTACTAGTCCATGCTCTCTAATTATTACAGTAGAAAAGACTAATTCAAAAAGCTAATCATTCACTTCACTTGGAGTAGTCATAATTTACTTTGCAAAGCAATAAAATACAACACTGGGCTTAATTAACTTAAGAAAGGAACAATTCATGATAGAAATCAAAACCACGCCATCTTTGAAAAAGAGCTCAATTTATTTGCATTTTTATCACCTGTGAAGCAGGTATACTAGACACTAATATTTACGCAATATTGCACTGTAATCCTACAAAACCATATTTCGTAATATACTAAGGATACTTCAGCAAAATCCTATCCAACTTCACTTAAAAAATCACTTTTAAACACTTGAATGCAAGAATTGTTCATTTAAATCAGGATACTCGGTTTTAGTATCATTTAGGTAAGTACCATGCATAGTTTCGTGATCAGGATAGAAAATGTGGTTCTGGACACGGATTTTTACTAAAACAACACACAAATTAACTGGTCCATGCCCATATACATTACTGAATGTATGAAATTGGTGAAGCAGTGGCGAAGATTGATGGCAAGCATCATGGCGGCTAACTGTACTCACGGCTCTTGATGTTCGAATGCTCTATAAAATCTCTTCCTGGCGTCGGATTTTCAACATATTACAGCCATTCCTTTATGCCGAGAATACCAAATAATAGCCAGATCCACATTCGAGGCAAATTCTTTGTAAAGCAGCTTCCAGTCGCCTCTCTTAGGACCATCGAAGTGTACCGTACTACGGCTAGCCACATACTGCGTACCGTTCCCTCACTTCCGCTGCGGGGATTTTACACGTTACAAATACTAGTTCCCTAAGCATGAATGAGCTTTCAATAAACATTTTATTTTTATGAACATGCAGATACTATAACAATTTATCATTTTAACATATCCTATAGGATATGTTAAAATGATAAATTGTTATCCTATAGGATATGTTAAAATGATAAATTGTTATAGTATCTGTATGTTCGTAAAAATAAAATGTTTATTGAAACTGTTTTTAAACTGTTTTTAAACTGTTTTTAAACTGTTTTTAAACTGTTTTTAAACTGTTTTTAAACTGTTTTTAAACTGTTTTTAAACTGTTTTTAAATTTGTAAACAATACGTGCCAACAAAATAATTGAGTAGTATTCCAGGATACCCACTGAAGAGGATGTGTTAAAGAGGCGAAACACAAATGAGTACATGAATAAACTTTAAAAATGGAGTGCAGCAAGCAAAAAGGGTTTCCTTGGTAAACTACTACGATTTATATAGAGGCACTGCGAGAAATTGCAGATAAAAGGAACTTTTAAATTTATATGTGATGTTAGGAAATTTACCCCTGAGGCTACGACCACAGACCATTTATAAATATTACAAAAAGACCGACCCTTCATCTCAGAGGAACATATGCCACTTGTAACACTTATATCAATTAGAAGTAGGTTTATATTATGTAACTGTGTATCTCCAATTATGGAGTGTGTACTCTTATTTATTTAAACTCTAATTTTCTTGTCATATATCAAGGAGTTTAAATAAATAAGAGTACACACTCCATAATTGGAGATACACAGTTACATAATATAAACCTACTTCTAATTGATATAAGTGTTACAAGTGGCATATGTTCCTCTGAGATGAAGGGTCGGTCTTTTTGTAATATTTATAAATGGTCTGTGGTCGTAGCCTCAGGGGTAAATTTCCTAACATCATATATAAATTTAAAAGTTCCTTTTATCTGCAATTTCTCGCAGTGCCTCTATATAAATCGTAGTAGTTTACCAAGGAAACCCTTTTTGCTTGCTGCACTCCATTTTTAAAGTTTATTCATGTACTCATTTGTGTTTCGCCTCTTTAACACATCCTCTTCAGTGGGTATCCTGGAATATTACTCAATTCTTTTGTTGGCACGTATTGTTTACAAATTTAAAAACAGTTCATGAATGTTTTTGTTAGTGATAATACAATACCTGTGTAACTATCTGACAAACAGGCATTGCTCAGGTATTCATTTAGCCTATTTTCTGTATGAAACTAAAACAAACGATGAACTGTGTGTGTAGTGTACAGTTTCCGTACGATGCGTACAGCTGCTCTGCGTGTCTACATAGTGATTTTGTAGACGAATCTACTGGAACACCTCTTCATAGCTCTGTAGACGGCTGTTGTTTTCTCCTAAAGCTGTTTGCAATTCGCAGTTGAAAGTTGTCAAAAGCTCTGTCAGGTGTCAGGAATTTCCTTAAGTAGACCTGACTGCAGGAGTGTCTTAACAGTAAGCAGTAAATGCATTAAAGCTTGATGCGCTATGCGGCATTTTTTCACATATGTCAGTGCTTATGACATCACATCTCCTCTTCCTTGTCTCATACAATTAAATAATTTTGTAGGTACAATCAGTGGACTGTGTGTATACTCTCTGCAAAATGTGTTGCGAATAGAGTAATAAATTTAAACGTCATGCATAATGCGTTAGCATTTCAAGCATGTAAGTGTTTATGACGACATTTCTCATGAATTATGTAAGGTAACATGATATAATCTTGTAGGTATATTTAGTGGAAATAGTGGAGATTCTCTACGAAATGTATTCCGAAAAGAGTTAGTCTCACAGCATTAATAAAATTATACGCAATGCGTGATGCGTTTCTATGTCATTAGTTATCATTTAAAATTGAAGCAGTCACTGGACTATGTGGAAAGTAAGGAACGACCGGTCGCGAAATGGAAACCACGGTGAAAATCAAAAGTTTTGTTTGCAACAGGTAGCTACACCTTCCAGCTACTTCACGAAATGGTCACCACTGCGACTTACACATAAGTCGTAGCGTTGAACCAATTTTCCAATGCCATCGTTATAGAAGGCAGCTTCCCGTCCTTTCTACGCTGGACTGCGCTCGATGTTTGCGCCAAAATGTTGTCTTTACAGCCAGCGATTCATCTGAGCAGAGATGAAACTCAGAGGGAATGAAATCAGCGATGTACGATGGGCGATCAAATACTTCCCATCGAAAACGCTGCAGGAGCGTACTCACGGCCCCTGCAGTGTGCGGCCGAGAACTGTCAATAAGAAGGAAATGCACGCCAGTTACTTTATGAGGGGTTCCGGGCGAAATCTCTCGGAGCGCCCACATACCTGGCGGAAGATACTAACTACTGGTTATTAAAATTGATACACCACACAGATGACGTGCACCAGGCGCGAAATTTAACCGACAGGAAGAATATGCTGTGATATGCAAATGATTAGCTTTTCAGAGCATTCACACAAGGTTGGCGCCTGTGGCGACACCTACAACGTGCTGACATGAGGAAAGTTTCCAACCGATTTCTCCTACAGAAACAGCAGTTGACCGGCGTTGCCTGGTGAAACGTTGTTGTGATGCCTCGTGTAAGGAGGAGAAATGCGTATCATCACGTTTCCGACTTTGATAAAGGTCGGATTGTAGCCTATCGCGATTGCGGTTTATCGTATCGCGACATTGCTGCTCCCGTTGATCGATATCCAATGACTGTTAGCAGAATATGGAATCGGTGGGTTCAGAAGGGTAATACGGAACGCCGTGCTGGATCCCAACGGCCTCGTATCACTAGCAGTCGAGATGAAATGCATCTTATCCGCATGGCTGTAACGGATCGTGCAGCCACGTCTCGATCCCTGAGTCAACAGATGGGGACGTTTGCAAGACGACAACCATCTGCACGAACATTCGACGACGTTTGCAGCAGCCTGGACTATCAGCTCGGAGACCATGGCTGCGGTTACCTTTGACGCTGCATCACAGACAGGAGCGCTTGCGATGGTGTACTCAGCGACGGATCTGTGTGCACGAATGGGAAAACGTCATTTTTTCGGATGAATCCAGGTTCTGTTTACAGCATCGTGATGGTCACATCCGTGTTTGGCGACGTCGCGGTGAACGCACATTGGAAGTGTGTAGTCGTCATCGCCATACTGGCGTATCATGTACCGGCCTTTCTGGATACAGGAAATGTTCGACTGCTGCCCTGGCCAGCACATTCTCCAGATCTGTCACCAATTGAAAACGTCTGGTCAATGGTGGCCGAGCAACTGGCTCGTCACAATACACCAGTCACTACTCTTGATGAACTGTGGTATCGTGTTGAAGCTGCGTAGGCAGCTGTACCTGTACACGCCATCCAAGCTCTGTTTGACTCAATGCCCAGGCGTATCGAGGCCGTTATTGCGGCCAGAGATGGTTGTTGCGGGTACTGATTTCTCACCCAAATTGCGTGAAAATGTAATCACATATCAGTTCTAGTATAATATATTTGCCCAATGAATACCCGTTTCTCATCTGCATTTCTTCTTGGTGTAGCAATTTTAATGGCCAGTAGTGTATTTTCTAGGCATCTTTGCGCGCTCACCATGCGCGCAGAACTGAGAAGAACGACGTGGGGCTATCGGCGGGTATCTACTGGAGATACTGCCCAGCACTCCTGTGAAAAGCTTCAGCGGATTTTCACTGTGGTCTCCATTTCGCGACCTATCGTTCCTTACTTTCCGAGTGGCCATTGTCACACATTATTCTCAGTCTTAAAATTACTATTAATGTTATTAACCTTGAAAGTAAGAAAGGATTCTTGGAGTGCTGGGTTAGAGGAAAAGTATGAGAAGACCTAATTTAGTATACTTCATGCTAATTTGATGTTTATTGCATGCGTCTTTCATGGTGGTACAATGTTGATGGTGAGTGATGTAGTCATGGCGGATGTCATGTAGCCGGCACTCATAATACAATGAGGTGACCAAAATCACAGGATGCCTCGTAATATCGTGTCGAATGTCCTTTTGACCGGCCGGCCGGGGTGGCCGAGCGGTTCTAGGCGTTACATTCTGGAACCGCGCGACCGCTATGGTCGCAGGTTCGAATCCTGCCTCGGGCATGGATGTGTGTTATGTCCTTAGGTTAGTTAGGTTGAAGTAGTTCTAGGGGACTGATGACCTCAGATGTTAAGTCCCATAGTGCTCCCAGCCATTTGAACCATTTTCAACCATACCGTATTGACAGTCTGTAACACTCGTTGGGCGGCCGTAATCTTGCCGGACACCTTTCCACCTGGAGAACCTGAGTACAAATGGCAGCTCCGCCAGGGGAAAGCCCTTTTATACCTTGTGTACCCGATACTACGGCCATCTGAATATGTGTATACCACTATCCTACGAGTGTCACATCATTGTAAATTTGGTATTGTCTTTCACTTACACTCAAAGCCCCTCAGACGTCACAATGTTTATCTGATTGCAGTGCCACCGCAGAACCCGGAACTGGTGCTGAAGAACGGACAGCATATCATTCCCAGGTCCCTGTGGAGCAGTGGCGTGGACCCCATTTCCAGCATCCCTCTGCATCACCCGACACCCTACGTGGTCATCGGACACACAGCGGGAGTGCCCTGCGAAGGTGAAGAGGAGTGCTTCAGCAAGTTGCGCGACTATCGCGACGAAAATTACGTAGTGCGGGGCGAGCCCGACATCTCGTACAACTTCCTAATAGACGTGGAAGGCAACATTTACGAGGGCCGCGGCTGGGATGCCGCCAACAACTACGACAGAGAGTGGGTGTTGCGCTGCAACCTCGCAGTGACCTTCCTGGGCGACTTCTCGCACGACAACGCGACGGAGGCGATGGCGCGCTCGCTGCAGCTGCTACTGGAGCTGGGCGTGTCCCAGGGCAAGCTGGACAGCGAGTACCGGCTATTGGCGCACCATCAGGTGGCCAGCACTCTGAGTCCAGCGACCAACGTGCTGAGCCTCGTCGAGACCTGGCCGCACCGCTGCTTGGAACACTGCGGCGTCGGTGTGCAGTGCGTCCGACAAAACTCGACGGACGTCAGCACGACAGCGTCGAGCACCAACGAAAGTGGGGAAAGTTTGAAAAGGAACTAAAAAAATGTTGTAATTTAATCTCAAAGATACAAGAAGAAAATTTGTTCGACTGTTGTACCAGAGGAATACTCTGTAAAACTCTTTTATCCTTGACATCTTGGAGATTCTGGAATCCAGCCGGATGTTCGCGTCGTTCTCGCACGATATTTCAACAGCGTGCCTCGCTGTGTTCTTCAGGTGCTACATGAGACTGGTCCTTGGACTAGTTGGTCTGATGGGTATGGATACCCCGGTAGTTATCTGTCTGATGATAATGGTAACGGACTGATGGGATTAAGTGTCGTGAATCTGTGGTCAGCTTGGATTTTTAAGGTATGGATTTTTTCTGGGAATGGGATATGGTCGGATTTCGGCGTCTTCTAGGCTTCCTGCGCCCCAATGTGCCGATGACGTTGTAGCTCGGTGAACTCGCCTGACCATGCTTTGCGGCCATTGTCGTCGTTCCCAGCGTCTTGTGGTTGGAATCGGAAGGCTGTTGGCTGCTGTGAAGCAGCCTTCTTCCGATTTTCATCGGAAGTCGGGGCTGCATTCGGCTTGGTGGCTGTCTCAACCTTTTGGGAGGCGGCCAATTCGAGCAACCCTTCCAGGTCCTTGGAGATCCTCACCGCCAGCTTCTTCTTGGGCGGCGGTGGGACTGGATCTGGCTCCGATTCCGTTGTGTCCATGTTCTCTGTGGTCTCCCGCCCCGAGGGGGGGGGGGGGGGGGGGAGCAGGCGGGGTGGGCCGCAAGGCTTTCGTGGCAGAAGCCACTTGAGCTCGCAGCCGCTGGATTTCCCTGTGCGCCGCGGCCAGTTCGTCTCACAGGGCGGTCCTCTCTGCCGCGAATGCAGCTTTGAGGTCCGCTATTGCGTCTTCCGTGGCCGCACGGAGCTTGTTGTGCGGCACAGCGTCGTCATGGCGGCGTCTATCGGGGGGCGAAGGGGCCCCCCGGTGCTGCTGCTCTGTTCCTGCCACAGGCACTGGCCCACTGCCGGAAAGGTTTCGTCGTCTCTTCTTCCTCTTCTTGTTGCCTCCGTGACCGCAGTTATCGGTCCTTGGGTCGATCGAGTCCAGTATTTATGCCTGGCAGGAGCTGGGCGTTCCATAATCGGTCCGCGCCGAGTCGAGTGTTCCATCTGTGGTCCGCGCCCGCCAGTCTCGGCTTCAACGGACCCATCCAGTCGCGGATGTTCCGACTGCCGTCGGCGCCCGTTTTGACCGTCCTCAACAGTTGTGGTTGTCATCTGAGGTGTGTCAGACCCGATCTGATATGTTGGGCACTCTATCTCATGACTGTTACTATGATTTCCACTTCTGTTTCGTGCTGGGCGCTCCCTAATCGGTCCGCGCCGCGTCGTGTGTTCCGTCTGAGGTCCGCGCCCGCCAGACGCGGCCACATTGTCCCTCTCTGGTCGCCGGTGTTCCCTCCGCCGTCCGCGCCCGGCCTGGCCGTCTTCTGAAGTCGAGTTCATGATCTGGGGTGTGTCAGATCTGGTCTCTAATGTCCGACACCTTGTCTCACGGCTGTTCTATCGGTCTCCTCTTCTATTTCTTGTAGAAGCCCGGAGTGTCCTGCGTTGAGTTTTCACAAGCTCAAGCGCTGGATTCCAGGCAATGCTGATTTGGTATCCCGAGTCACGATTGATTAGATTGTCTGTGACCTTAATCTCAATGGCTTCTTTAATGACACTGTCCCAAAATTTTGAGGTCTGTGTAACAATCTTAGTGTCATTGTAATCCATTGAATGACCTAGTTCCAGACAGTGCTCTGCTATGGCTGATTTAGTTGCCTGTCTGAGTCTGGTATGTCTCTGGTGTTCTTTACACCTGATGTCCACAGTTCCAGTGGTCTGGCCAATGTATGACATCCCACACTGGGGTGGTATGTTGTAAATAACTGGCTTGCGTAGCCCCACGTCATCTTTTACATTCCTCGGCATAGCCCCAATTTTGGTGGGTGGGCAAAATATGCTCTTGATGTCATATTTCTGGAGAATCCTGCTGATCTTGGCAGAGATAGGTCCGGCGTATGGCAGGTATGCCATCTTATTTGCCTCTTCTGGTTCTTCTTCTGGATCCTTTGGCCAGTTGGCAGGTTGAAGTGCCTTCTGGATATCTCTAGAGGAGTACCCATTCCTTGATAGACAAAGGACTAATTTCGAGATTCTTTTATTACTTCGAGTATTAACTACTTTTTGTTCTGATGTGCTGGCGTAAAGACGTACTGTATAATTTCATGTCTATGTGCGTGTTAAATGAAGGTGTTAAATGATGAAAAATGTGTTTTATAATTTCTGTCAAGATCAAGCCTAAATCCCATACCAATGGAGTACAAATTATTCTGTTGATTCGAGAAGGCGAATTTTAGATGGAGGCGACGATCTTCACGACGGCGCTGCTCAACAATAGAGGTACGTGATTGTGCTCGCTACTTGCCTTTGGTGGCCGCTAAGATTAATTCCGACGTGTTTTTGCCGAGACATTCAGAACCTGCAATCTTCCTTTTCGTATAAAAATAGGAGTCCGATAGAAAAAGAAATATTCTTAAATTTAAATAATTGCAATTCTTTTACCCAGGCCACGGGGAATAATAGAACGTACGTGCCTCTACCCTGATTGTACGTTCACAATCTCCGGGTGTGTTACGACGTAATTATTTTACAAAAAAAAAAAAAAAAAATTATTAAGACAGATCTTTCTCATCAGATCGCAACCACTCGCACGCGAATGTTCGTACCCTCTGAATGTGTCTAGTCAGCCGTGCGCATTGTTCTAAAGCTTTTCTGTTAATATTCAGTGGATTGCATCTCCGCAATTAATTTTTGTTTATGCCGCAAATCGCACTTCACGCGAAGTATTTATTACGCAAGTTTCAGGCTCCATTTAATGTAAAAAATTGCGAAGTACGGCTGACTAGGCAAACCGCTACAATAATTTCATATCTCTACAACTACAATAACACAAAACAACAATAACATAACAGAGCGGGTACGTTACAAGTTGAACTGCAGTAACGACTGTACACTGGGCGTCGCAGTTCTGTCACACCAGATCTTTACCTCGAAAAGCTGTGTGCCGGTCTTTTTGTGGTGTTGTAAGTGAACCTATGAGAACGGGTTGATTGGTGAACTTCACATTCGACATAGAACTTGACTAATACCCTAATTTATTCACCACACTCACTGTACAATATGTGAAATAAATCATGACCTGTCCATGCTGAATCTGAGTTTACTGGGTCCCAAAACTGTATAAGGTAGTCTCACCATAATGTTCTGGGAGCCAGAGCCAAACATCACATACAATACCAAAATCCTACAGTGTCATAATAAGGTACGCATCCAATCCAAAAGTCAAAGTTTCTACGATCACTTCAGGCGTTATCACTAGCTGCTTGATCTGAAGTGATCTAGTGCATCCGATTTTGGCCTTGAATTGCAACAGAGACCACCGACAGGCGTACTGCAAGGGCGTCCTATCGCCTACTGCGGTATGTGTCAGTGATTGTGCTGTGTCGACATCGATATACGAGTCAGTATTAGGCCCTGACATACGAAACTTGAACCTGCTGGAAAGTGGAGGGAAAGAGGCGAAAGTCTGATTATCGAACGAGAAAATATCGTTTGAACATGATAGACAGCACAACACACTTGCCTTCGTATTCAGCACAAATTCAGTAATATCACGAATATAGTCTAATGTCATGAATATTCTGTCCATGACGCCAAAACGTAGAGCAAATCTTAAAGCAAGAGAAAGCAGTTTCGTAGGAAAATGGATGTGCTTCACAATTGGTTTTTTATGTTATTGTGAAGAAGAGACGTTTACTTGCCTTTCCTATTTTCTATAAATGTCTTTGTTCCATTTTAAAAGAAAGGACTATTGATTTTTTTAAATAGAACTTTCGCTTGAAAACTACACTCCTGGAAATGGAGAAAAGAACACATTGACACCGGTGTGTCAGACCCACCATACTTGCTCCGGACACTGCGAGAGGGCTGTACAAGCAATGATCACACGCACGGCACAGCGGACACACCAGGAACCGCGGTGTTGGCCGTCGAATGGCGCTAGCTGCGCAGCATTTGTGCACCGCCGCCGTCAGTGTCAGCCAGTTTGCCGTGGCATACGGAGCTCCATCGCAGTCTTTAACACTGGTAGCATGCCGCGACAGCGTGGACGTGAACCGTATGTGCAGTTGACGGACTTTGAGCGAGGGCGTATAGTGGGCATGCGGGAGGCCGGGTGGACGTACCGCCGAATTGCTCAACATGTGGGGCGTGAGGTCTCCACAGTACATCGATGTTGTCGCCAGTGGTCGGCGGAAGGTGCACGTGCCCGTCGACCTGGGACCGGACCGCAGCGACGCACGGATGCACGCCAAGACCGTAGGATCCTACGCATTGCCGTAGGGGACCGCACCGCCACTTCCCAGCAAATTAGGGACACTGTTGCTCCTGGGGTATCGGCGAGGACCATTCGCAACCGTCTCCATGAAGCTGGGCTACGGTCCCGCACACCGTTAGGCCGTCTTCCGCTCACGCCCCAACATCGTGCAGCCCGCCTCCAGTGGTGTCGCGACAGGCGTGAATGGAGGGACGAATGGGGACGTGTCGTCTTCAGCGATGAGAGTCGCTTCTGCCTTGGTGCCAATGATGGTCGTATGCGTGTTTGGTGCCGTGCAGGTGAGCGCCACAATCAGGACTGCATACGACCGAGGCACACAGGGCCAACACCCGGCATCATGGTGTGGGGAGCGATCTCCTACACTGGCCGTACACCACTGGTGATCGTCGAGGGGACACTGAATAGTGCACGGTACATCCAAACCGTCATCGAACCCATCGTTCTACCATTTCTAGACCGGCAAGGGAACTTGCTGTTCCAACAGGACAATGCACGTCCGCATGTATCCCGTGCCACCCAACGTGCTCTAGAAGGTGTAAGTCAACTACCCTGGCCAGCAAGATCTCCGGATCTGTCCCCCATTGAGCATGTTTGGGACTGGATGAAGCGTCGTCTCACGCGGTCTGCACGACCAGCGCGAACGCTGGTCCAACTGTGGCGCCAGGTGGAAATGGCATGGCAAGCCGTTCCACAGGACTACATCCAGCATCTCTACGATCGTCTCCATGGGAGAATAGCAGCCTGCATTGCTGCGAAAGGTGGATATACACTGTACTAGTGCCGACATTGTGCATGCTCTGTTGCCTGTGTCTATGTGCCTGTGGTTCTGTCAGTGTGATCATGTGATGTATCTGACCCCAGGAATGTGTCAATAAAGTTTCCCCTTCCTGAGACAATGAATTCACGGTGTTCTTATTTCAATTTCCAGGAGTGTATATTGATTGGCTCATTTTGCTTCCTAGTCTGACGTACTGCAAACAAAACGTCTGCTCGATGATGTCCCATGTGAGCAGCAAATAGACTGAACTTACTTTGAACAACTGTTTAGGAACATATCAAACTTACATGTCCTCAAAGAAAATCTAAGGTAATGGGCCATATTTGGCAAGTACGCCTATACACTAAGAAGAGGTAGTAATGCGCCGAGAATGAAGCAAAATATTTTCGACAGTGTATCTTTCTGTAAAAGAGTTGAACATCTGTAATAAATATGGACGTTTATTATGCAGATTCAGTAAAGCTATATTTGTGATATGGCTGTAGAAACTGAAAACTGCAAATGGACAGCGTGGGTTCCTTTGCTATTTGAATTCTCCACTGTACTTATAATTAAGGAAATCGTTAAGAAAGAATGTCGAACGGTAATGACTTACTTGAACTAAGCGAAGTTGTCGAGTGTTGCCTATGACTGAAATTTATTCCAAATAAACAAATTAGTGATAGCAAAGTTTTATAATTGTGTAACCAGATACAGTGTTTATTTATCCAATGGCAGGTATAATGACGTAATACACAGATGCTATCTCTATCACTCTCATTGCCCATATTATTTACCATATTGAAATTCATCACATATTAGTGAATCATCCAAAAGAATGTTAATAGATTAGTTAATTTTTAAGAAATGTCAGATTGTCAAGCAGAATAAAATTCAGTAACTTGTTCTTTTGTGTTACGTGACATGAAAAATGCAGCATATACTTCTAGCTATATATATGGTGTAAAGTAATTGATCACCGCTGGGTACTCAAGTAAATCTGCTGATAACTATATTTTTCTTCAAGAATAAATGCCGTTTCACAAACCTCTTTCATGCTGCAAAGATAGGTCCCTATCTAGAATTCGTTAGTTTTTGTGTATGTTATGTTTATGGATCCTTATCACAACAACAAAACTGCTTTGCCTACCACAATAAAACTTTTCACAACTATCTGACGAAGTTTCAAATCCGCAGATTCCAGAGTAGTCGTGATTTCTCTGGTGTCAATACTTCACATGAGTTAATTAAATAGTTTCTGGAATCTGTAGTAAATTTTTTCTCCTTCAGGTGGTGTTCACTTGAAGTCAGAAACATTATAGATAAAATAAAATAATTATTCAGTCATAAGCGAGAGACAAGATACTGCTGTTAATTCGATAGGACAATCTTAAAATCATTCTTTGTTTTATGTGAGAATACCAGAAATGAAAGTCTTCATCATCAAGTCCATCACAATATCCGCACAATATCCGGCACAGTTAGTAAAAAAGTCCGTTGTTTAATATTTGTTTGTCAGAGTCAACAAGACACTGGGGTTACTTGGGATTAAGCAATCATATCGTTCAAAATTATCCATTCAGCTTCGCAGTATTATTGCATCCAAATGTCTGAGCCAAGTTTCAGCACTAATGGTCGAGTTCTTCACTGTAGGCATTATTTTATATTTACAATCTTTTATCGATAGCTGTCATCATTACATTACGTAATTCTGACCAAGTCCTTCTTCATTTCCATACAATCATCCAGCGACAATTCTCTTCTGCAGACAACGTGAGACAGCTTACAGTCACTGAGCAAAATGGTAATAATGGTGACTCAATCCGATAAAGCTCTTAAGCAGATGTACTAAGGTGAATTTAATGAATAAAGTCCAACATGGATCTAAAATAAGCTGTTTATTGCTATACAGTGGCATGAAGAATTATTTATAAGTAGATATGTAGTGACGGGTTTACTATAAATTCCAAAAGTGTAATTCTGACTCAACATTTTCATTCTAAGATAAATAAAACAGATACCCTCATCTGCATCAAGTGCAATGATGAATTTGGTGGGGTGGCATGTCACTCATGCAAGTTGCAAACGATTATAATTCATCTACTTTATCATTCAACATGATGATTGTGGCTTCAACATTCAATTACAATTCAATTTAGCTTTTAAAAGAATATTGGCAGCGCAAAATTTATATTCCAAATGAGTAATGTAAATATCAGATAAAGGTACTGCAACACTGCTTTCCATTTTGAAATCATCTAGCTGTATTCACATTCTTCTTGTTGAATGAGATGCAGTTTTGTGCTATAATCGATTCTTACATCTCTATGAGTCCACATATATCTGCCTGGTTAAGTTATTTGTTTCTTAGTAAATTGCACCTAATTATTTCCTTAGAATCATGGACAGATAAATATGTGCACAAGTTCACAATCTCTAAGGATGGAAATCGGACATTGTCTAATTTGTGCTCATCAGTGCTGTCGTTAATACACTACTGGCCATTAAAATTGCTACACCACGAAGATGACGTGCTACAGATGCGAAATTTATCCGACAGGAGGAAGATGCTGAGATATGCAAATGATTAGCTTTCCAGAGCATTCACACAAGGTTGGCGCCGGTGGCGACACCTACAACCTGCTGTCATGATGAGCTTCCAACCGATTTCTCATACACAAACAGCAGTTGACCGACGTTGCCTGGTGGAACGTTGTTGTGATGCCTCGTGTAAAGAGGAGAAATGCATACCATCAGGTTTCCGACTTTGATAACGGTCGGATTGTAGCCTATCGCGATTGCGGATTATCGTATCGCGACATTGCTGCTCGTGTTGATCGATATCCAATGACTGTTAGCAGGATATGGAATCGGTGGGTTCAGGAGGGTAATACGGAACGCCGTGCTGGAATCCCAGCAGCCTCGTGTCAATGGCAGTCGAGACGACAGGCATCTTATCCACATGGCTGTAATGGATCGAGCAGCCACGTCTCGATCCCTGAGTCAACAGATGGGGACGTTTGCAAGACAACAACCATCTGCACGAACAGTTCGACGACGTTCGCAGCAGTATGGACTATCAGCTCAGAGACCATGGCTCCGGTTACTCTTGACGCTGCATCATAGACAGGAGCGCCTGCGATGGTGTACTCAACGACGAATCTGGGTGCACGAATGGCAAAACATAATTTTTTCGGATGAATCCAGGTTCTGTTTACAGCATCATGATTGTCGCATTCGTGTTTGTTGACATCACGTGAACGCACATTGGAAACGTGTATTCGTCATCGCCATACTGCCGTATCACCCAGCGTGATGGTATGGGGTGCCATTGGTTACATGTCTCGGTCACCTCTTGTTCGCATTGACGGTACTTTGAACAGTGGACGTTACGTTTCAGATGTGTTACGAGCCGTGGCTCTACCCTTCATTCGATCACTGCAAAACCCTACATTTCAGCAGGATAATGCACGACCGCATTTTGCAGGTCCCGTACGGGTTTCTGGATACAGAAAATGTTCGACTGCTGCCCGGGCCAGCACATTCTCCAGATCTCTCACCAACTGAAAACGTCTGGTCAATGGTGGCCGAGCAATTGGTTCGTCACAATACGCCAGCCACTACTCTTGATGAACTGTGGTATCGTGTAGAAGCTGCATGGGCAGCTGTACCTGTACACGCCATCCGAGCTCTGTTTGACTCAATGCCCAGGCTTATCAAGGCCGTTATTACGGCCAGAGGTAGTTGTTCGGGGTACTGATTTCTCAGGATCTATGCACCCAAATTGCGTGAAAATGTAATCGCATGTCAGTTCTAGTATAATATATCTGTTCAATGAATACCCGCTTATCATCTGCATTTCTTCTTGGTGTATCAATTTTAATGGCCAGTAATGCATGTTCTGAGGGATTTCTGATGGAAAAGTTGTTTCCATATACGTAAAACTTCAGAGAAATCTTTAAGCTTCTTACTGGTATAATATGCAGTATTGTTCCATGAATTAGCAGTGAGGTTTGTTGGACTATTAGGTTTATGAATTTTTGGCTGTAATATTACTTTATTTGGTAAGGGTTTAATGACCATGCTATCTTGGCCATCAGCTTTTGGCAAATTGTAGCTAGAGCTGTTAATTAATTTCCTAACCTGAGCTTGATAATTGGGAGCGTTGTCCAGTTCTTTTGCATTCATTTCAAGAAATAATTGTAAGAGTTTTGTTCTGTAATTTTCTTCATGCATGACTAATGCAATTTTACACATATCTGCCTTTACAACAAGGTCTTTGCTAACTGTAAGCTATTTTTATTTACACCAGTCGGTATTTTTGAATCAGTTTTCCCAGAGTTGTGTCTTGATTTTAGATTTATTGTAATTTTTTTCTAATTTTTGACTTTTGAGCTTACAGTATTTTGTTCGCTTTGGCTTAGTTTGGTTGTGTCACACGCATTTTTTGTGTTGACACTAATTCTTTGATATTCTTGTCATTGGGTTTAGATGCAATATTATGATTGAGAATTTTTTCAGTAAACGAAGTTCACCGTTTTGGAATAAAATGATGGCATAGTTTACCAATCTGTCGTAGAATTCAAGACTTGAAGTGTTGTGAGTGTCAGCAGGACACTGGTAATTTTGAAGTATGTGAACTTTCTTTTCATATCTCGTGGACATGATTAGCTATTCTTCGCTTATGTATCTATTGATATTCGTTAAGAAATGCAAGAAATATCTAGGAGACATGTAATTAATGAATTGAAGATGCAGTTCATATACTTGTTTCTTTAGGATATCTTTTTGCTTATGGAGGGAATTGGTTTCATTTCTGAGCAGCACTGTTTCGCTCTTGGCAATCTAAACACTTTAATTCTTTCTCTTAATGTTAACTTTAATATAGTTACGGATTACATTAAAACTAGTGTGCTCCTTTTAAAGTTTAGCTTGAATTATCTTCATATATCTGCATTTTTCAGGTTTTTGATGTAATGGACCAGATAGCCTGGCCAGGCAAGTTGAATGTTATTTTATTCATGCTGGATCTTACGAACTCATTGCCATTGACGGTTATTGGTCAATAACGTAACCAGACATAAATACCTTTAAATTGGTTTATTATTCAGGTAAAAGTATTTTGCTGTTATTAATACCTTGTGTTTTCCACGTATTTTCTTTGCTGTGCTTAGATCTTTGCTCAATAGGAAATGAACGATATCTCTGCTTTTTCGGATGGCCAATGCGTTGTAAATAAAATCATTGTATGTAAAGCACTTGTGTGACTCTCAAACCGACGTGAAGGATATCAGAAACTGTATTTTATGTGCCACAGTGTTTTATTTTGAATTTGTGTGCTGTTTGCACTGCAACAGCTTTCGCATTGTCCAGGAAATTTGTATGGACCAATGGACCACAGAATGCCGCCGTCCATTGGAACATATTTCAGTGTATACACGTGTTTTATCGTATAACCAAATACATCCAGGATCATTGGACAGTTTTTATTTTCAAAACAACGTATAAAATGGCGCTAGAAGTTGAAATATTCTTTTGCACTGATATCTCCCAGGATGAAATTGTCCTATTTTCGATCTGTAAACAGCAGCTCCATCCGACCACGAAATGTTTCCATGGCTCGTGAAGAACATACAAAGATACGGGCAATATTGTACAGTCCAGTGTCATTAGTCGCAAGACATTTCGACGACATTTTCATGCCCATATATGTGTAGTGGAGCAAAGATGGTTTCGGGACAATTGGCCCATTGTTGTCTGATATAAACAAACTGGCCACTTGGTCTAGGCTTCTTATGTAAACAAACTGTTGTAATTGATGACCCCCCCCCCCCAAAAAAAAACAGCTGATCTGTGCTTTGGTTATGTTTACACAAATCTAATTTATGACAAAATGCTGCTAACCTAATCTTGATTAGAATGATTTATGACCCATAATAGCCGTCATTTTTGTTTGTGAAATTTAATTAACGTATTTTATGAACGAAGAATGGCTGCCTATGTCCCTCCCCACTTCTCTAGACATGTTGGGTATTATTGTATGAATGTTATTTCAGGCTGAATTACCTTCATTAATATAACTTATAACCAAAAGGTATGTCACACACTTTGGTGTGAAATATTCATTTTCGAATTTAGTTTTTGCTGTTTGCATTAAAGTATTGTGACAAATGGTATCTTCTGCAAGCACTCCAATACATTACTGCCTTCTGTTGACATTTACACTTTGGGGTCTTTTTGTTACAGTTTTCGGGCAATTTTCTCCAAATACTTTGAATATCCTCTTTTCATGGTCATCATTTGAATATACATGTAAATATGAGACCTTAAAAGCTTAAGAATTACCAACACAGTGAGAAAATACACTCTTGCTATGTTTAAAGTCTAGTTTCTCACTGTGTGTTAAAGCCAATGTCACTATCAACCTGTCTTAGAGCATACTGATGCTGTAGGCTTATACTAGACTTGAGCAGACTTGTAAATAACAGCGGGAAATGCATGCATGAAAGTTTTTATTACCGATAATTAAATTTATATGTATCTATCATTATATATAAATGAGGAAACGCTTCTTGTGACGTGTTTAGGGGGTCAATTTTATCTTATAGACTAAAAGTCAAGCAGTTGAATTTTAGATATTCGATGTTCTATAGCACTGAATTTAGTTCAAAAGTTTTTGTCATTTACAATTATTGGCAGATCGTTGTCTAATCAACTGTAATCTCTCGGCACCTGAAAAAGCGAGCATCTACAGAACGAGATGACCAGCGAAAGCTTCCTCAAATTCATGGATCGTTGTTTAACTACATCTCACTCGATGCAGATTTTGGGATATGGACCGCAACCTGTTAACAGGTTCACCATACCTCTGTTAGAGGCAATGACGCACAGTTTAAGCCTGTTCGCGATGCTTGAACGTATGCTGTAAGCACGCCTCGCAATGCTCTTATTGTCCCAGTCAGACTGCCATTCATTCACCTTCAAGCCTCGTAAATACCTTTTGTCGGTAATATGCGTTCCTGTGATCTTGTACACACGATCATATTGCTCACTGCTTAGCCAATATAGCTCTGCCCTGTAACGTACCACGATATCCATCACCTGTAAACTTTCTACAGGTGTAGAGCGGAAAGTACCGATGAGCCTCATAGCTTCGCTTCACTTCACTGAATTCGTTGCAGCATTGCTTGGTAGCTGTCTTGTCTATGGCGGTGCGCCCATTTATGGCAGCGAAGCCCACAATGCTGTATGACTGCACCACACACAGTGGTAATTTATAGTCAGCAGTGCAAACAAGGGCAATGTTATGCATAATTTTGGCTGCGTTGTCAGTAACAGATGTTGCATGTTCTAGAAAGTTTCTTTTCTTGCCTAGAAGAATGTCTGAGTATCTACAAACAGAGCTGCGTTTTACAGGTATTCCTTCAAGCCTTACGGAAGGATTTCTGGCAAGAGAAAGGCTTCCCTTCAGAGATATGTATGTGATCTTATAAACGGCTATAGTCAGTTTGTTGCTCTTGCACCAATGCCCTATCTGAGAAAGCGCATCATTCGTCTTTTACTCAAGTCTCGTCCTGGAGTCTGCAGACACAACTACTAGCATATCACCTGCGTTTGCACCAACTCCCTCAGCAGCATCTGACCCGTCTAACAGATGTAATAGGGGTTCAGTACTAAAATCTCAGAACAGTGGACCACTTCCGGAACACAGGCCTTGGTAACCTTTTCGATTATCTTGCTCTGCTCCACATGCCACTCAGCGCTACGTCAGTTACAATAATCTACAAAGCTCTTATGCAGACATTTGGGGACCCTGAGATCTCGAAAGCGTGTGAACATCGCAGGCCACCAAAGATTGTCGCATGCGCTTGCAATGCAATCATGAACGCGACTGCGTACTTCGTTGTCGAATTTTTTACAATCTGAAAACCGCATCTCTATTAACCGTATCATCTACAGACTTCCCTTTTCAGAATCCTTATTGACACCGGTTTAGACCCAAGAGCTCACTGTGCTCACAGAGGACATGTTTGTGATCTTTCGCCAAGGCGTTTAATAAGCAGATAGGTCAACAATTTTTCGTTATTGCTGGGTCTTTATCCTCTCCCTTTTTAATCACTACTACCCTAGCTGTTCGTCGGGATCCTACCTATTGGAAATGCCTCGTTGTAATGCTGTCAAATATGGCGCTATCTGTGGACCTACCATCCGCACGACCTCAGCCAGACGCCATCTGGACCAGGTGCCTTTCGTGTTTTGAGGAATTGCGACAGCCAACGATATCACTACCATCTGATTGCCGTTTTCGGTATCTAGTTCATTTCTAAGTTTTGCGTGCATTTCAGGGTACGTGTTACCAAAAAGCAGGGCGGTTAGCAGATGTTCTGCTGACTCCCTCCATCCAGCCGTCATTGAGTCTTCCTCTTTACTAATTGTGGGCATGAGAGTATGTCCTTTAATCTTTTCAGTCAATAATCTATCTGGTCTTCCCCATCTGCGAAATTGCAGTTGCCTTCGTAGAAGTTTATCCTGGTGTATTCTTTTAGTTTCCTGGAGCAATGTTTTGTAGCGCATCTTAATTTCCCCGTATTCATGGAGCCTAGCAGTCATTTCCCCATTCGATGACAATCGCATTATAGTTGTTGGGTGTTAGGTACTGGAGGACTTCCCAGCTATTAATCTCATCTGCTGCCATGTGGTTTGCTAAAGTGACATATATGTTAGTGGTTACATCTGCTCGACCCTCGAATGTACTGGGCTGGCCTCCTAGATTTAAAACAATGAGATCCAGTTCCTGTATTGTGTACTGTAGTATCTCACCTCGTTCGTCAGTTTTGCTACTGTGCCACACAGAGGATTTTGCATTTGCATCTGTTGCCACGAGGAGACACGTACGTCGTCCATATAGAGCAACCGCCCTGAGTTTATCTACATAAGGTACGCTAGGATGAGAATACTGCATGTATATGCTCACTACAACCCACTTTTTCTGCGCGTCCTTCGCGTCTTCTGTGACCATGTGCTTGTCCCTCAGCTGTGCCACCTTTTGTCACAGCGAATTTCTTCAGGCATGGATTTGCATCCTGCCTTTACCGAAGAATCCATTACAACTACAGTCTTTCATAACACGTATATATCCAGCTAAAAAACTTATATTTTGTAATTTTAGAAGTCATGAGAGTATAAAGACGTAATGATCAACAAATTATAAGTTAGAATTACATACCAGTGGTCAAAATTGCGGAATTCCATTAGGGCACATGTATGAAAATTTTATTACGTAATGGTCTAATCCTGTTCAATAAAAAGCCTACTATACGTGTCAGGAAGGTACAGTTGGTTTTATATCGCTACCAACATGGCAAACAAGACTCACCTTTACATTATCAGGATTACTGTTATTAGTTTCTCTTATACTTTTAACAATATAAAAAAAACTCTGTGACATAACATATCCCGTGCTGGTAGACTGTCATCCAGCAAAGAGGTAGTCCACAGCATAGCTTTCTGGTGGCTCACGTATCGATTTCCAAGTTAAATAATTAAATCTTAGACATAGATTATATCATTATGACTTATTATCGGACCTGGTTACATGGAATGTATGCACAGCCACATAAGTCAACAGTATTTAATTCACTGGAAGTTTCCGGTTTAGATGCCACATCCATTTGCATTAGTATTTGTAAAAAAAAAGTGTTGGAGAAACAGTGGAATATGTCTTAGCTTGGCAATATGTCTACAAACAGCAAAAGCTTTTTACTAATGATGATTAGTCACTAGGGTAGCAATATCAACCATCGAGTAAAGGCCATCACAGCAGCACTTCCAGTCACATGATCTTCTACATGTGGCTGAATTTGCTTTCTAAAGTAGTTACACTTATTGGATGTTACGCAACTTGGATACCCAGAGACATGTGGTGTGGGGCGTTTGGTCCCGCAACGACAAGCAACATGCATAGTGCTACTCTGCACACCAAAAACGCATACTTATCGTCTGTCTATGTCTATGTCGATGTCTGTAAAAAATGCGAGATGAAGGTTCCAATCCTGACAGCTACATAGGAGAATGTGATAATGGTTTCCTTGAATGGAAGGTCGTCATAATATATAAATGGTATTGATATTGTTTTAAGTAGAACTAAGACGTGTATTTTGATAAAATGATACACGTAATCTAGACTTAGGTCATCAGCCCAGTGCTTATGTAGCTTCTGTAGTAGTACTTAACAGCTCAGAATACATTATTTCTTTTAGATGAGCACATACTGACAGTATGGGCTTTGTAATCCATTTCCACATTAAATATTTAAAATTATAGACCGATAGATGATATTTTGCATTAGGCGCCCACAGGTCCAACACAGTTAAGTCAGTGATTCATGTAAGACAGCCAGACAAAGACGCAAGATGGCAACACTTTCGATTATATCCCCTAAGTGGAGATGTAATTAGACTATTTTATGTTTGTGCTGCAACTTGCATTTCCTGGCAAGGCTAAGGGGTAGGCTGGATGTGATTTCTTTCTGCATGCATGAGTTAACCTCAAATGCTTACTAATGGAAGAAATTCACTTTAAAGATACCAGGACACTTTGTAGTAAGAGAGTAAATGTTTATTTAAACAATAACGCATGACTGTAAAATGTTACATAGAGGTTGGAGACAGGAGGTCGCAGAACAAGAGGTTGCATCTAGTGGTGTTGGGTGGAAAATTCCACAGCACTTTAGTTAAAATAACATTACCATTTCCTCACACACACACACACACACACACACACACACACACACACACACACACATGGAACTAGTGAGAGTATGACTCCTCTCTAGAATGGACCATAGTTCCACTATTATGGCAAACGGGGTTCACCCCCTGTCTTATAGCTAGTTGTTACAGCTTGTAACACCCCAAGAAACCCGAAAACCCAAATAAGATGTGATGATAATTTAAAGTAGGGAACAGTGTTATCCTGACAGGTACGACAACTTTGACAATAATATAACACCTTAAAGTTTTGATGAACACCAATTTCAATAATTACTGAGTATGTCGTGATATAAAGGTAGAAAGAAAGGAAGGTTATTTTTATTTAGCTATCAAACATCTTGGTAATAACTGAAAATCAGTGCGAAGAAAGTTAAGTCCAAAGTAATATGTCGGTCAGAGATAACATTTATTGTGAAAGAGAGTTGTAAACGCGGCGAAAAGGAAATTAAATGCGTCTTCAATACTCGATCATGGAAAAGTTAGTCGCTTGCTAGCTTGTTTGCTACCAAGTCGAGAGAGAGCACCGTTTGTTATAGTACAACAAACGGAACGCTACGAGATTGTTTCTATTAAAAAAAAGTAATATTGTGTGATAGAGATGCGCTGACTTTGTTCTCAGTTATTCTGACCTGAGAACTTGAACTGAAGTGATATTCTGATAGTGTACGACGAGTTAATGAACTCTGATTGTTGGAGATATTATTGTTGGACTCAACCTTCATAAAAGTGAACAGTTAGAACGAAGAATGGACATAGTATCGAAGACTGTAATACCTTATTAGCCTTGAGTAGGGAACATTAATATGACCACACGAAGATAATACAAATAATCCAATTGTAAATGTTGTCGTAATTGATCTGATCCATCGATGTGCGTGTGATGTGATGATTATAAACTAACTGCTAAGAAGGAACAATAAAATTGTTCGCCAGTAATGGAAATCTCACGTGTTGGCTCCATCATTAATTGAACTGTGTGATAGTTAATGATCAAAATTAATTAACTGTGAACATTTTAATTGAAAGAGTGACTTGATGAACATTGACCATTGAAAGGAGTGTTTTGCCGAAATAATATGACGACGCACGACAGCAAGATATCATTATAGATTATCTCTGAATTTGCGTCGTTCCGTAGTGAACAATTGTGCCTAGCAACCTAACAACTACTGATACTGAACCGCAAATGAATTTTTCCTCGCTTCATTGGTGTGAAACGACGCCGGTGATGAATGATTCACTCAGTACTGCAATAACTAACTAACCGAGCAGAGCAAATCATCATAAATCCATAACAGACAATTAAAACCAGCAGTTCGCATCGCTGAGAAGACTGCGCGGACTCGCAAACGGACTTTCATACATTACGTGAGGAGCAATTTTCTTTAGAGTTTTTCAGGTGCTGTTACACGTTATCCGACGGGAACAACCATCACTGCGCGTCGCGTCTCCATTTCACCGACCGAGCTGTAGCAGTAGCGGCTCAACATCAACAGCGTCAACAAAAGGGGAGAGGGGACGTCACAAGCTCCTCTCGACAGATTAATCCGTCTGTATAATGATTTTGTTTTTCTAAGTATACCTGAAACGCCATGTCCACCCCTCACTCTGTAAGAATATCGAAGTCCATATATTTTTTCCAAGGGTCTATGACGAGCTTCCTCTCTCTCTCAGCCTTTAACACAGATCTCCATCAATTTGGAGGCAGTTGACTCTGTGATTATAACAGGTTACCCATGCTTGTAGCTTTCTGGGAAAGTGTGCAGTTTATCTCTCCAGACACTTCGCTGTGCTTGTGTCACATTTCGACGACACTCTAGTATAAATGCAGGTAAGGTGGTTGAGCACGTCATACCCAGATTTTACTGATTTTTTATTTTCCATGTTTTTTGGTTTCTTCGATATTTTCCCATTTTTTGATATGAAAATATACAAGTCCATATATGATGTTACTGCTTACATAACCAGGTGTGACATGCTTCTTTTATACCATTAAACTTTGATAAAAAGTCCGAACCTAACCACAGTATCTACTTATTCCTCCAAAACCAATTCTAAAATACAGACATGCATTTCTGTGAGGGTAAAGCGTTGATGTTATTCTATTGTAAGCACACTTAGCACACTGTCTGGCACTATTTCGAGTGTTTGTTTGCTTCCAGCAGGGGAACCCCTCCCTCCACTGATACCAGGGGCGTCATAATCGCAGACTCTATCAGGGCCAGTTGTGGTGGCAGGGGAGCCAATGTGGGTGGCGGTGGTGGCAGATGCGGCACCATTGGACCTAATGTAGGAAGATCGACCTTTCGGGCTGTACCGCAGATCATATGTGGGTATTTCCGTGTTGGTAATTTTTATTTACATGCATGGATTTACCCAAGCATTTCCCCAGGCTTTGTGCAGGTGGATCCATCCCAAACAATATTCTTTGATGTACTGCGTGCTGAATCCTGTCCCAACAAAATTCCTGTACTACCTATACACTAGGTCCAGCCTGAACAATATTTCTGAAGTGCTGACGGGTCCTTCTTTTGTACGAAAGTTCAGATCATACATGCCTGGATCCATGTAGAACATTATCTAGGATTTTTTTTTGCTTAGATGGATCCACTCTACCATTATCCCAGCTTTTGTGCAGGTGGATTCATCCCAAATAATATTCCCAAACATAGTGCATGCTCGGTCCACTCCTAATAATATTCCAGGACATATTGCATTGTAGATCGATCTTTAGCAGTATCCTACACCTAACACAGGTGGATCCACCTTTTAGTAACTCCAAACCCACCCCAGCATGCTGCTACCACACCCACTGCTGCCACTCCCTCTGCCACACTATCCACGTCTTCTCCACCACCGCCAGTGATGGTGCCTCTGGCATTGGTGGAGGGAGGGAGTGGGGCCCCCTGCTGAAAACCAGCACTCGAAAAAGCGTAACTGTGCTGTGAGTGTTAACAACAGCAAAATGTCAGCACTCTACCCCTACAGCAATCCATGTACATGCATGTGTGTGTGTGTGTGTTTCATCATTGGTTTTGGCACTTACTGTAGACATCTGGAGGGATACGTTAATACCCTGGCTGGGTTATCACTTTGCATCAAAATTGGTTGGTATGAAAAATAGTAGCACGCCACACATGATTATGTAACCAACAAGAGCATACATATACTTGTACATTTAAATATGTAAAAAAAGGAAAAATATCGATAAAACGGAAAAATTTGGAAAACAACAAAAATTCAGAAAAAATCTGGATGCGACATGAGCAAACAGGTTATCTATGTTTATACTTGTAAGGAACTCCTTGAGTTCGAGGTCGCAAAAGGCCAATGATGCTTAAACAATTCAGCACCGCACGTATTGTCTGCCTTGCAACCACAATACTGGCTGCTAATGGCAACAGGGGCCGGCACTGGAGGTATCCAATGGTGAGCACAGCATGAAGCTATGGAACGTAGTTAAACTGCTTAGTCGACGAGTAACTCACAACACTGCCACTGTACTAGTGGTGTTGATGCAAAGCAGAGCAATGACAAAGATAAACAAAGAAAACATTCCTTTATACGCACAACAGCAGTTGCCGAAATTGACATTTCGTCAGAAAGGAACCCAAGGAACTTTGCAGAGTGAGAAAGAAGTGGGAGATGAAATATCAGCGTTTCTGCAATACAGTCAGTCGAATGTGTGGTGTAATGTACGCTCGACTGTGCGGATAATGTACCTGAGGAGTACAATGATGGTGATACGTGGTTAACAAGTGAAAGTGATATTCAAACAGGTGTCGAGCTACGTAGTTCATCATCCTTGTTGGACAGGGAGTCGTAAATCCCATCACCAGTGAAACGTAGTAAAGAACAATCGTTGTCCTAGGAGCGGGCACTAAACATAATTACGGAGCATAGTAAAAAAGCAGTTACGAATAATATCGAATAATTATGCAGCAATATGGATATTCAAGGGAGTACAAGACGCACTTGTTACAAAAACCGGTGTTTGGACATTTAAACGGTGCTCGATACAATTTACAGGATGTGCATGATAATAACCTACCACGTTATGCACATGAAACCGCATGCGAAATTGGTTATAGTGATTTCGAGCGATGTAGTGGATGGTTGCATAACTTCATACATTGCTACAGAATTGGAAGACCTAGGATAATGAAATTTCAAACAAAGCGCCAACTTAATGATGCACAGAAAACTGCGGAATCGGCCGGAAAATTTGTAGGTGAGATAAACAGACTATTCCCTCCGTCGGTAAGGAATTTGTTTTCAACTCCGACCAATCAGAATTTGAAGAGGAAATGCATATGACAGGAATCCTGGAAATGAGAGTGGTCAAGAGAGTTGTGTCAAGATCAACTAACATCAATGCCTTAATGCATTCGTGTACAATTGTGCCGACTGTTAAAATGGATGGTAAATTACTTAATTTATTGTGCTGCGATAAGTTGGAAGTGCTCTGACCTCTATGACTCTTTGTCATCTTCGTGATATTGCAATGACAGTAGGGAATATTAACTTCACAGCAAGCAAGAGTGGGAAAATGTACGTAAGAGAACTACAACTATGGTTTGAGCACTGCTTTTGGCCAATATTTGGTCAAAATAACTTGCTTTTGCTTGATTCCTGGTCTGTGCATAGAAATCATATCCCCTTAGAGCAAAGAATACCTCCTGAAAAGTGTGAGAGATTGAAACAGTGAACAAATTCAGCCTCTGGTTGTTTGTTTTTTCCGTGCCTGCAAAACATATTGTTGCACTATCTGCAGCTATATCTTAAAGGGTAGCCAGTTTCATGATAAACTCTAGACAGACTCTTTCGCATTCGGTTGCGTGCTTTGACATTCCATCAGTTCGCATCACCCAGTTATACCAATATAATCCTCTATACATTCTTTAAGAGTGGATACCTAGCTGAACAGATGGTTTAACAGATGTGAAATATAGTTATTGTGCACCATATCTTAAACATATGATCCCTAAACAAAGTGTCCAGCGGAGTGCTATTAGAGGAAAACATAACATGCAAGGATCAAGAATATTTTTGCCAAACAGATGTCGTATTTACCGCCTTAGAAGAGAACGATAAAAAGATTTAGTAATATCTTTTCTACAGGCTTCTCCTCCCAGAAGCAGCAGGCTCTGAACTTGACTCTGATGTTAGCTGATTTCCACTTCGTAAACAATGACTATGTCCTTAGATGGGATGTTGCTGGAGCCCTAAGGATACATCTGAACCAGGGGAGAGGTGGATTCGTTGTAAATAATTTTTACGTCCAGCACTTTGCGTCTGATGATACAAGTGAGATGTGGGTATTTTGCTATTAAATAATGGATTTTTATTAGTAAGACTGTATGGGTATATCTAGCAGCTCAAAGACTTGTAGTAAAATTACAAGGTGTACAACTTTTCTCCCGCCGTTTGCCGAAAGGTGGCGACAACGGTAGGTAGAGGTCGAAAGAAACAGATCGCAGACGTCAGGCAGTTAGCTTGTACCTCGGTCAACATAACCTCATTCAAACATTAGCGGATTTGTGTCTGCTCATAAAGCTGTTCTTGATTGAAAATGTCAGTTTACGAGTCTAAATCCCATCATTTGCGGGAGGTGTTACTGTTTTGTTTCAATATGAAGAAAACAGCGGCTGAGTCTCATCGAATGCTCTCATGTACTTATGGTAAGGACGCTATTAGTGAAAGAACGTGTCGTAAGTGATTTCAACGCTTCAAGAACGGTGATTTTAACGTCGTAGACCGGCATAGTGATGAAAGAGAGACTATTTTCGAAGATGCAGAATCGGAGACATTGCTGAGTGAAAACTCACGTCAAACTCAAGAAGAATTGGCACGATTAGTGGGAGTGACACAGCAAGCCATTTCAAAACTTCTCAAGGCTACGGGCATGGTTCAGAAAGAAGGAACTAGGGTCCCGTGTGAGCTGAAACTAAGAGACATTCAACGGCGTTTGTGTGTTTGTGAACAGTTGCTTCAGAGGCAGAAACGGAAGGGATTTCTGCATCGCATTGTGACCGAGGATGGAAAATGGGTTTATTACGATAACCCTAAACGCAAAAAATCATGGGGATAACCCTGCCATGCTTCCACGTCGACGGCCAAACCGAATATTTACGTCTCCATGATCATGCTTTGCATTTGGTGGTACCAGCTCGGCGTCGAGTACTATGAGGTGTTAAAACCAAGGGAAACAATCACAGGTGCTCGTTATCGAACGCAATTAATGCGTTTGTGCAGAGCATTAAAAGACAAACGGCCTCAATGCAGCTAGAGGCACGATAAATTGATTTTGCAGCACGATAACCCTCGACCCCACGTTGCAAAAGAAATCAAAACTTACTTGGAAACCCCACCCGCCGTATTCTCCAGACACTGCTCCCTCTGACTATCACCTGTTTACATCAATGGCGCTTGGCCTGGCTGACCAACACTTCCCATCTCATGAAGAATCGATTCATGTATCACTTCAAAAGAGGAACAATTTTTTTTTCGACGCGGGATTCACACACTGGGAGAAAGTAGTGGCCAGCGATGGAAAATATTTTGAATGACACGTGTGTAACCAATTTGTTTCATTAAAGCCTCAAATGTTGGGGAGAAAACGGCGGAAGCAAAGTTCTACACCTCCGCTGGTTGCAGAGAGTTGCTGACAGGTGACACACAACAAAGCTTATCGATTAAAAGCTTCTAACTATTAAAGACCCGTGTTAAAAGTTGCAGAAGCAGTGTCAGCCGTCTGGACACTTCGATCATGGACGATGGTAGAGAGGAATTTCACTGACATGCAGAGCGGTGATTTTCCACTCCCCGTCCCCCCTCCCCCCACCTTTAACACTTTGTGTAGACAGTTTTTTCCCATGGTTGCTGGCAGTGAATGTTCTCACTTTGGCCATATGTATGGAGAGGTGGTGCCCGGTCGCGGTCTGGTCACAATTTGCAGGGGTGGCTTCGCGAGCGCAGTGTTGCTCTCAGCACTGTGGCCCCTAGCTCCGTAGCGTCGAGTGAGACGTGATGCATCTCATCATAAATGTGGTGGGGTTTTTATTGTTATCAGGTATGTACAGCCCGTTTTTGTCGAGCAGTAATTGTGCGTGTGACTTGGTCGCAATTGGAAACAATATGATCGCAAGTTAATTGTAACTGAATCTTTGGAGACTCTATTTATCGGCTGACGATACATTTTTCTAAGCTCTCTTTTTTATCGTGTAGCGGGAGAGGTGCTGTGACCTGTGTGAGTCATTGACTTTGTATGTAGGAACACTTTATTTTTACTGCACTATGGTCATTGGCGAGGGCGTATATACTTTGGATTATTACTGCGTCTATTTACGAGGCTTACATTGACGATTCTTCACTAATACTGCGAGAGTTATACGTCTTTGTAGTCTGATTGAGATCCCAGGCGGATCTCTCACACAACAATTGTCCTTGCAGGATTGTGTTTATGAGTTTTGTAGCATCGCCACAAACTAATAATATTACTGGACTTATTTTACTTAGGTATTGCCCCCGGTCGCTTGCAAGTGAAAGCAATGGAGATGGATGGGATTGGACATTACCATATTTCCAAAACAACATTTATTAACATTCAAAGACGTGCAGTGAAACACAGGTACCAAGGTTAACATTCAAAATATGAAAGTTGAATAGAACTGTTAAGCATTTACCAACACTAAAGCGCGAAAGTAGTTTAACTAAACTGTTTAAGCCAGTTCATTTAAAGCGGAAACATTTCATTGCTTATTAAAACATGAAATTGGTTTGCCAAAATTGATAACGTTTAATAATATGAAAACCTGAAATACAATAAGTTCATTACGAAGTCTGAAAAGAACATTTACTAACATTAAATCCTGGAAATTAATAACATCAGTACCAAATTTATGAATCAGAATAGCGAAGGCCTCCAGACCTCAAATTAACCAAGCTCTGCTAGGTAGATAGAATTTTACCAAATCCTGCTCAAATAACACTATAAAGACAGTTGATCAATACAGCGCACCGCCACTGGCCCAAAGCGAGGACAGTTAACAAATCGTACAGCTCAAAATTCTGGCTCTCAACTCTTAGAACGCACGTGGAAGACACACGTGATTATATGCACGTACATAATGTAAATAATAACTAAACAAGCTGAAATAATTATATCGGGAGACTTGCAAGACAACCGCAAAATTTGCATACCGGTTATAGAAACATTGCAAGAAACTACTTGCGGACTGTACAATCAGTGAACACCACCAACAGAATAATAGTAATAAATAAATAGGCAGCAATGCATTCGGAATAATTTCAATAAAAAAACTTTCAAATCAAGGTAACAAATTTAGCAGGTTGGAAATGACCCCGCCTACTTGGTCCCTGTAGATGGAAATGGGCTCAAACGCCAACGGTTAATCAAATTCAGATATTACGCCCATGGCGCAGAAGAGAAAAGTATCCATGTATCGTCACATGGGACAGAACTGAGATCGCATGCTTAAATACTACTGAAAGGACGGCTAGAGAAATTCCTTGGTGAGAACTGATATAGGAGCAGTGTCTTTTGTGTCAGTTACCAGGTTGGATGGGACAACACCACATCTTTCTCAACCATTGATGGTTTGGGGGCAGTATTCGTGGTTGTGTCCTATCATGTCATTGTTTGAGGGGTGGGACTATGCTGCAGGCGAAATGCCTTGGCTGGGTTGGTGGCAAATACTAGTCAGCTCTCTATCTAGGGTGTATTTCGTAGTTGTGTGCTACACACAGTATTTTTGGTAGGGAGTATCAGAATTTTGCCGTACGCCACACATTCCAATGTTGTAGTGGTCACTTTGCACGGAATTTATCAGTCACGGTGTGCTATTTGTTATACATACACTATCTTTGGTTACATGATTTGCCATCGTGTCATTTACATCATGTGACGTCATTATTTCTGCAATGGTTTCGTTCCTAACACGTTTCACAGATACTACAGATACTACTAACAGAGTTTTGCCTTAGCAATGAGACACAAAATTCAAGACCGTGCTGCAATGTGACTGGCTCACAGCAAGGTGACTTCGATGCGACACAACGTTGACATGACATCGTGACTCAATGTGATGCGATGTCGATGTGACGTCGAGACAGAACTGTCGTAATTGATAAAATACTTAAAATTTCGGAAAATGTGAAAAACTTAAAGTACTTACATACCAGCCTGTGTGTGGTGTCGGCTGGTGCCTTGGATGACTAAATATTTAATTGTTATTAAGAAATAGGCCTTGGACAATGTAATTTGTTATTAACAAATGGACACATTCTACGACTTCCCCCTTTGGTGGCCGCACAGATGTCGCAGCTATAAAAGAAGGGGAGGGGATGCTTCAATAGCAATGGACACACGCTGCATTGGCCAACCAGATCCCCTTCTGATTCAACAGTGGTTTTGTAAACATGGGTTCATCATTGTAGGGAAGCTAGAGTTTCTGAAAAGGGAAACGCATAGACTCAATCTAGATATACTGGGGGTCAGTGAAGTGAAATGCAAAGACGGCATGATTTCTGGTCAGACGAGTATAGGGCAATATCAGCAGCAGCATAAAATGGTATAACGGGAATAGGATTCGTTATGAGTAGGATGGTAGGGCAGAGAGTGACGTACTGTGAACAGTTAGGTGATAGGGTTGTTCTCATCAGAATCTACAGCAAACCAACACCGAAAATAATAGTTCAGGTTTACATGCCGACGTCGCAAGCAGAAAAGAAAGAGAGAGAGAAAATATATAAGGATATTTAACTGGTTGTTCAGTGCGTAAAGGGAGATGAAAATCTAATGTGGGATTGAAATGGAATTATTTGGAAGGGAGTAAAAGAATGGTTTAAGGAAGAATATGGGCTTGGTAGTAGGGACGAGAGAGGAGAAAGAGTTATTAAATTCTGCAATAATTATGAGTTGGTAACAGCAAATACTCTATTCACAAGAGGAGGAGGTATAAGTACAAAAGGCCTGGGGATACGGGAAGATTCCAGTTTGATCACATCTTTCTCAGGCAGATATCCGAAATCAGATACTGTATTGTAAGGCTTACCCATGAGCAGATGTAATAGAATCAGATTACAATTTACTAATGATGAAGAGTAATCCGAAGTTAAAGAGATTAGTCAGGAAGAATCAATGCGCAAAGAAGTGTGATACGAAAGTGCTAAGGAATGGAGAGAGACGCTTAAAGTTTACTGAGGCTATAGATGCTGCGATAATGAATAGTTCAGCAGACAGTTCAGCATTAAGCCTGAAATGGGAATTCCACTGCTAAATGCAGAGGAGAGAAAGAACAGGTGCAAAGAGCACATTGAAGGCCTCTGGGAGGGGGAGCACTTGTTTGATGACGTCATAGGAGAAGAAACATAGGTCGGCGGGGAAGAGGTAGGGTACCCAGAATTAGAATCAGAACTAAAAATATATTTCAACGTCCGTAGATCAAATAAGACAGAAGGGATCGATAACACTTGGTTGGAAGTTCTAAAATCATTTGGGGGTAGGGTGGGGAGTGGAGGCAACAAAACGACTATTCTCGTCAATGTGAAGAACGTATGCAGCTGACGATATTACGTCAGACAATTGGGAAAACGTCATCGACAAAGTTCCGAATATAGCAAAAGCTGACAAGTGAGGGAACGAGCGCAAAATCAGCTTAACAGCTCATGAATCCAAGGTGTTGACAAGAAGGAAAGGTTGAGGCACTAGAAGGACAGTTTTGGCGTTGCTATTGACAATGGAGACGATGCTGAAGAAAAATCATTACACGTTCATACGATTTGTCGACCTGGAGAAAGCGGCCTATAACGTAAAATAGTGCAAGATGCTCGAAGTTTTGAAAAAAAAAAAAGAAAAAAAGACAGCTATTTGTACAAAAACCAAGAAAAAACAATAGTGTTGGCAATCAAGAATGAAGTGCTCGAATTAAAAATAATGTAAGAGAGGGGTGTAGTCTTTCGCCCCTGCTGTTCAATCTATACATCGAAGAAGCAAGGACGGAAATAAATGAAAGGCTTAGGAGTGGGATTAAAGTTCTGGGTGAGAGGATATCTGTGATAGGATCGGTAGATGACACTGCTTTCTCTGAGAGTATTTTTGTTCTGTCATTGCAATTACAAGAAAGCAGGTGTTTTTCATCAGACACGTTTCGATTTATTGATGTAAAGTATTATCGGTGGTCTGTAATTAAAGATATTAACAACTTGATTTGTTTTGAAGATCGAAAAACAATTCGTTAACAATATGTTGCTTTTTTACTCCTGGTAACTTCCGCTTTCTTTCTCGCCGACATCGGGAAATGCCGTTTGGTGGCACATCTTTAGTGTTTTTCTTCATTAGACACTGATACTTGTAGTCTAATTTATAGTTTCTTTGCAGTACTATGCATTTCTTATGTTTTACACTTCAAATTTTTTCGCACAACACTGTTTTCCGTTTATTTTTATACTTCTAGTTGTATGTTGTGGTTTCTGTTTTGTAGCGTTGCCAACTTAACATTGCCCCTAATTTGCCCTTGAACTATGCTCTTTTCTTGTATTTTAGCTGATTGTGTGTGTGTGTGTGTGTGTGTGTGTAATTCTATTTAATTATGTTGCTGTGTATTTATATACAGTGTAAAGGTAGTAAAGAAATAGTGATTGAGTAGTTTTTCCTTTAAGGTTGGGGGTGGGAGAAGTCATGATAAGTGGTCACAATTGTATAGTAGTGCGATGTATGGTGGAGTGTGAGCTGAAGGAGAAGATGAGGAGCAAGAATTGAAATTGGGAGGGGGGGGGGGAGGGGGGTTGGATGGGAGATGGCGAAGGATGGAATAGGCACTTTTTCCATGTAATTTCTTCAATTATTTTATATAGTATGTGGTTTCCAATATTTATTTGGTCATTGAGCAACCGTTTACCTTGTGTTAATGGATTGCGCATGAGGAAATTTTCTTGAAAAGTGAGGTGTCTGTGATTACTGATTCTTATGATGTTCATATCTTTTTCAATATTTCTTGGTCTATGATATTCTTCTTTTAGATGATCTGCAAATGTTGAATGGTTTGCACCATATTTAAATTCTCCGATGTGTTCTTTATGACTTGTGTCGAATGTCCTGCCACGAAGAGATTAAAAATCCGACCGGAAGGATCTCAATGATAAATTCCGTTAACGATCATATTGCCAACAACAGTATAAGCGAGGAAAACCTGCAGGACATGTAGAACGGAGCGGAAATTTTAACGAATATTAGAAATTTTTGTCGCGATGCTTAGTACCATAATTGGATACCACGAAATAGACGAAGTGAAGGAATTCTGCTTCGTTAGAAGCAAAATAACACATGATAGAGTAAGCAAAGAGAACATTAAAAGCAGACTAGTAGAGGCAATGTGGGCATTCATGACCCAGACAAGTCTACTAACTTAAAATATAGGCCTCAATTTGAGAAAGAAATTTCTGGCAACGTACATTTAGAGCTCAGCATTATAACGTAGTGAATCATCGACTGTGGGAAGACTGCAGAAAATAATCGAAGTGTTTGAGATGTGGTGCTGTAGAAGCATGTTAAGAATTAGATCGGCTGATAAAATAAAGAATGAGAAGGTTCTCCGCAGAATCAGTGAGGAGAAGATGTAGAAAATATTGACAAGAAGAAGAGACAGGGTGCGTATGAATTGTGTATTGAATCAGAGACCTAGAAACGACGCAGAGGCTTCGCCCCTTCGTAGCCCTCAGTGGTACACAACCCCACAACAGGGCACAGCAGTCCATCCACCCCAACGCCGCCCCACACCAAACCCAGGGTTATTGTGCGGTTTGGCTCCCAGTGACCCCCCCCCCCCCCTGCTGCCCGGGAACGTCTCATACCAGACGAGTGTAACCCCAAATGTTTCCGTGGTAGAGTAATTGTGGTGTAACTCCGTCGGAATAAGGGGTAGATGGAAAATCACCTTAAAAACCATCCACACGATGGCCGGCACACCGGACCTCGACACTAATCGGCTGGGCGGATTCGTGCCGGGGATCGGCACGCCTTCTCGTTCGGGAAGCAGCGCGTTAGACCAGTCAGGGTAATAGTAGCTCGATATCTTAAGATATCAAACAATACTTTCCACGATGTTGGAGAAAATGCTAGAGGGTGAAAACTGTAAGGGATGACAGACACTGGAATTTGTCCAATAAGACCCACATACGATGATTCACTACGTTATCATGCTGAGCTCCAAATGTACGTTATTAGAAATTTCTTTCCCAAATTGTGGCCCATGTTTCATATGAGGGTTGTCCAGAAAGTAAGACCCGATCGGTCGCGAAATGGAACCACTGGGAAAATCCGGTAAAGCTTTGCAATGGGATTGGCAGTGCCTCTAGTATGTACATCGATAGTCTCGCGTCACTCTTTTCAATTATGAGTCAACAGTGAGCACGTAAAGATGCGTAGGGAATAGCGTCTCCCGCCAAGTATGAGAGCCTGATTAGAGGTTTCGCCTGTGTCATGCAGCCCACATAACACAACTGTCGAGCAGTTCCTTCTTCATACCAATTCTCGGCCGCACACTGCAGGGGCAATGAAGACGCTCCTGCAGCGTTTCCAATGAAAAGTGTCTGGTCACCCACAATACAGTCTGTAATTGGCTCCCCCTGAGTCTGATCTCTGCTCACAAGAACCGCTGTCTATAAAGACAAAATTTTCCCACAGACAACGAGCTGCAGACCAGTGCAGATAACTGGCAGAAAGCACAGGCACTGGCTGCTTTCTATGAAGAGGATATTGGAAAGTTGATACAACACTACGACATCACTCGAAGTTGGAGCGGCGACTATGTAGAAAAGTAGGTGGAAGGCGTACCTAACTGTTGTAAATAAAACGTTTCGGGTTTTCACTGTGGTTTCCTTTTCGCGACAGATTGGATTTTACTTTCTGGACAACCCTTGTATTAGTGGACTTGTCTGGGTCGTGAATTCCCACATTGCCGCTGCTACTCTGCTCTTTATGTCTTCCTTTCTTCCTCTAACATGTGTTACTTTGCTTGTAACGGAGCAGAATTCCTTCACTTCGTCTATTTCGTGGTATCCAAACAAGGCATTAAGCTTCGCGACACAACTTTCTAGTGCTCATTATTCCGTTTACTGCACTGTGTGCTCATTAGAATTTCCACTCCATACTACAAGTCCTACAGTTATTTCTCGTTTACGCTATTGTTAGCAATATGACCACTAGCGGAACTTATCACTGAGACCCTTTCAGTCGGATTTTCAATCTTGTCTTGAAACTTTCTTTTATTTCCCTCATTGTTTCATCCATGTATAAATTGAACTGTCGGGGCGAAAGACTGCACACCTGTCCTTCATCCTGTTTAATAGGATAGCTTCGTTCGTGGTTTTCCTTACTTAATGTTCCCTGTTGGTTCATTACTGGAGTAAAAACACCAAACCACTCTGCAACAAATTAAACTCTCCACCGCAAATGTATAAGTCTGAGTCCTCAGCTAGAGGGCAGGTCTCCATTTAATTAGGCTTCCTCCCTCTTTCCAAAACAATATGCACTCAGTTGAATGTACCGTACCGTGGACGTCACGACTACCACGCTCTCTGGAGTTTTAACGGTGGTGTATGAAGTCATACGTAGGAGGACATTGCCCATTTTGGAGTAGCTCCATTCTTCCGGGATTATTGGGCGGTGATCGACACAGCGGGACTGAATACGAAAAGAAGCAGTGTGTTCGTCTTTTGTCCTTCTCTCTTGCCACAAATCTGTAATATGTTTTCTGCTGGACATGCGATAGTGTGCTGGCATTCCAAACATTTACTTATTTCGTTTTAAGTTCGACTTTTTCCAGGTAGCAGGTAACTGCTCATTCTTTAGCACGTTAATGAGGAGGCCAGTCCCGTAACACACTTCCCTGTCAGTCACCGCTCACGTGTGTGTCCGTATTCTCGGCGAACTCCTTGTAGCATCAGACCGCGTCACACCAAGTGCGGCATCTGTTCCGTGGGAAAATCCTGTCCACTTTTATGTTACTGTGTGGGAAAATGAAGTACAGGAGCAAAGACAAGCATTAAGCCGTCGGCACACGGACCTTCCATCCGAACGTTCAGAGTTGAGCGTGCTGAGTTTCTGACGTCATAGTGTGAAATAGGACGTTGGGGAGTCTTTCCAAACGTGCATGATGATGATATTTGGTCTGTGGGACGCTGAACTGCGTGGTCATCAGCATCCGTACAAAGACACAGTTTTTACACAGTCCAATTCTTTACACAGTCCAATCGAGCCACTGTCATGAATGATGACGATGAAATGGTGAGGACAACACGAACACCCAGTCACTAAGGAGCTCTCGAAAACCCGCCATTAACTGTATGATTCGTTGTAAAGAAAATAACAAGAAACATCATATTCGTTGTAAAAGAATTATTTTAACTTGTTTACTATGAGAATATACTATCTGAAGGCAATGGCATGTTGAGGACCCATTAAAAACGCTTTGTTCTTGGCACAATTCGTTAAAAATAAATTTGAATCACTAGTATAGCAACGAATAGAGCTTTCAGGACATGGTAACAAGCTACATAGGATCGTTTAACATCCGTATTTCTTTCAGTGCAATGACTAGCATCGGTGTACATGACGAATTTTAATATATGTTGATGGTTTGCGTCCCACTACCTCCAAATATTTTTTCTAACCTTTGCGTTTCTGATATTTCCTTATTAGTTTAATATAAGCATATAATATAATATCCGATGTCATGCCGGCTGTGGTGGCCGAGCGGTTCTAGGCGCTTCAGTCTGGAACCGCGCGACTGCTACAGTCGCAGGTTCGAATCCTGCCTCGGGCATGGATGTGTGTGATGTCCTTGGGTTCGTTAGGTTTAAGTAGTTCTAATTTCTAGGGGACTGATGACCTCAGATGTTAAGTCCCATAGTGCTCAGAGCCATTTGAACCATTTGGACCGATGTTATGTAAGTGTAAGTGCCCTGCTTTTGAGGAGCGAGTTTGTCGCTAGGTGTAATCTACAGAACACCTTGCTCTACTTTCAGTAATGGATTTTGCCCTTTTTTCATTTTAAGTTTTTTAATTCACATGTTGCAGAAATTCTGCTACTGAGTAGGAACAGTGATCAACTGATAATGAGTTTCACTAAGAGGTGCGAATGATGAAATAATTTTTATCTTATGTGGAGAACTATTGTAAATTTGTGTCGCACTATCTGTAATGGAACTTTTATAAGCCGATGTTCTTATTGACTGTACACTGTACTTTCCTTTTCGCCTTATATTATTGTCACGGTACTTGAAGTTTTTATTCCTGTGTACTACAGGAGAAAAACAACCTGACTAGTATATACACAATGGAGGAAAAAGTGCGTTTTATTATAGCTACTATAGGAACTTTGCTCACGTCCATTACGTAAACAGTGTGATTTGCGACCCGGATACAGCCGGTAACAGCTGCTGGAGTGCGTTGCGATCGCTTATATCACGTTGGGGCTCACGTACCGTGTGCACAAGTAGCACGGTTTCTGAAAATTCAGCAACACGTTTAACTCGGTACGCTGGACGTTGACGTTCGACAGCACGGTCCGTGTGCCGACGGCTTTACTCTGCTTCTGACGTCGACTCACTGAAACATTTGGAGACGCCGCGAAACCTCGAGAGATACCGCTTGTTACTACTCTAAGATCAGAAAGTTAAATATAATGTATGCCGCAAGAGTAACATAACAGACAAAGCCTAGTCCCGAGGTAGCTAGCATAAAACGGCCCTCAACACGTGTGCTGAGAAAAGGCTTCTGATTGTAGATACAAAATTCGCAAAGAAAACGTAACAAACTCGAAAAATCTCTACCATAACTAAGAATACAGTAAACAGGGAATATTCGTGGCATGCTTTACATGAGGTAGTTCAAGGTCTCAATAGTTAAGTCTGTCATATTCCTGTATGAGAAGAGTCCACAAAATGACTATTGCAAAATTGTTAAGGCTTTCGTGACCACTTGTTGACAAAATGCCTATTGGCTCCTGTCTCGGGTTCTTCGGCCGACGTTCATCTAATGATTTTACTGACGTGTCGCAAGCACGAGTGGCTGGCATTGTCAAAGCTTCACCCTCCATCGCCGGTGGAGGGTGAAGCTTTGACAATGCCAGCCACACGTGCTGGCGAAACGTCAGTAAAATCATTAGATGAACGTCGGCCGAAGAACCAGAGACAAGAGCTAATTGGCAGTTTGTGAAAATGACTATTCTTTGTTGTCATTGTACTGGCCTATGGTAAACATTTTCAGTATTTTTACTGTAATACGGGCAATGAACACTTTTATTTTATTTTGTTTTTTTGTGGACACATAAATCAGAAGAGTGATTTGAAAAAGTCCGCTACCAATTGGTCTTCTGTGCCAATCTCTTCCTCTCAAAGCAGCACTTGCACTGAAACCCAACAGCTCTTTCCAGCATCAAACTAACTGTTTCTTGATGTTGTAGCAAATGTCTCAGTAACCTTCCGCTTTGTATCGTAAGGATCTTGTACGGATTTCTTTGGTCATTTATTCTTTTTGATATTTCCGCATATCGTATTTTATCTGTCCACTATCTTTTAAGACTCTTCCACAGTACCACGTTTCAACTGCTGCAGTTTCGTCCCTGCATTTACTGTGGCATCTGTTTCGCGTCAGTACAATTCTGTGATTCAAACACTTTCAAGAACACCCCTATTATCATGTCAATATTTGTCAACAGTACTCTTTTACTGAAGAGAGCTTCCTTCACTTTGTCACTTGGACCGTTGTTCTCCTGGTTCCATTGTTTCAATCATCGCGTGAGATACTTTATCCTAGCTACACTGAACTCTTTAATTTCTTGCTTTTGCTGGCCGCCTCGCCTTTCGCGTCTACATACGAGTGTTCATCAAAAGTGATAAACTGAAATGTAAAATTCGCGCAAAACGCAACAAAGAAGGGGAAAGCTACTCGGAAGTAACACAATGAATGTTGAACACGTACATGAACTGGTAACCACATGCCATACAACCTCAAAGTGTATTAAATATACCTCATATATCCGAAATGTGCAAGGACAAATGTTTTAATCGTCTGTTACCTATACTGCCTAATAACTCGTGAAAATTTAACATGCGTGGTGAATGCAAGACTTTGCAATTACGTAGTCTCATCCACACGAAATCTCTGAGAAACTGCATCAGCTCCAGCTTACTTGGCTTGCTGAACATCTTCTACATAACAAGAAATTCTAATAGGGAACGCACGTGCAACGTAACCCTGAATCAAGTTCAATACAAATGCAAGAAGCGCATCATCCCCAAGAAATACCGTAAGCATTGTAACATGGAGGCAGATTGGTAACTCAAAAAAAAAAAAAAAAAAGAAATGTTGTGGATAAATGAGTTCACGAAGCCGAATAATAACGGAGAAAACTTTTCCATGGTTGCGATGTATAAGTGTCGAGTAGCAGTATCGCACATTACTTCCAAACAAAATCTCAGAAGCAGAAAAGGAATAACATTACAAATCCCATGAGAAAATCACCGCGTGTGGGAAAAGCTGTTTGCAAGTCAATTGAACTTAGAGATTCCTAGCACAGAGATGTATTCAGATGGCCACGTGTTCTGAATCAGTTGAAAACGTGAACAATGACCGGGTATTGTGCACTTGAAATTTGCACGTAAAAGGCACGCGAAGATGATAAGACTTTACATAACCTGACTAATATCATGGTTTGCACTGACAGTGCTTGCGGTTTTCAGCGATCTCGCCATTATACCTATGTATGCTGTTTGAATGTTTTGTAAATGAGAGATTTCTCCAGCTTACAGATGCACTCACGTTGAGAAGTCCCAGTACCACTGCGTTCAGCCTTGCAAAGAAAGGGACATGAAATAGCAAAGAAGTTCAAAGTCCAAGTACACATTCGAGCGCTAAGACAGATGACGAATCGAATGACGGTAATCAGGGAGGGACTGAATGCATTGCCACCCAAGCGGGTCTAGGCGCTTCAGTCTGGCATCGCGCGACCGCTACGGTAGCAGGTTCGAATCCTGCCTCGGGCATGGATGTGTGTGATGTCCTTCGGTTAGTTACATTTAAGTAGTTCTAAGTTCTAGGGGAGTGATGACCTCAGATGTTAAGTCCCATAGTGCTCAGAGCCATTTTGAACTGAACGCATTATTAATCAGCTGATCAATTTGGTAGGCAGTTTTCGCGCCTATAAATCTCACAGAAATTCTGAAGCGATCGATATATTCTCAACATAAACGAGAACTAGGGAAGAGGGTGCGCTTTATTTTGTTTTCTAGAAGTCGAATCAGTAAAACAATCCATGTACGGGAGGTCTGTTGAAAAGGTAGGCTTTATTAGTTACGTTCAAACTTGGTTCGCAGTCAGGCGTCGGCGTAGTGAGACTTACTTTTCTTTTTCTGCAGAGGTCGCCCATGCTCCATCGTGTGATCCTCTAGAGGAGGGACAGTACTATGAGGCTGGCAGTATACAGGGTGAAAAGTATTTAAACCGACAAACTCTGGGAGGTTGTAGGGGACATCAAAACAAATAATTTTCCCTAATGTCATTTTTTCCTATGAGGATTATTTAAGCCGGTGGAGGCCGTATTACGATCTTCAGTAGTTAGAGGGTGTATTACGCTCTTCAGTTGTAGGCAACTGCTGTCCACCAGTGTAGTAGTGCATTGTCTCTGTTTACTAGTGGAGCAATACACCTGGAACGAGTACAATGATATGGTTGGTGCTTACTACGTAGCGCACCACAACGGGCGAGCTGCACAGCGGGTTTATCAACAACAATATCCTAATCGTCGTATCTCGCATCATACGACCTTTGCTGCTGTGTACCAACGTCTGCGTGAGACCGGGTCATTTAGCAGATTACTTGAACAGGAACGCCATCGCACGGTAAGAACGCTGCAATTTGAGGAAGATGCCTTGCAACATGTGGAGCGGGAGCCTTCAATCAGCATTCGTAGAATTGCACGCAACATGGGGACGAATCAGACGAATGTAAGAACAGTCCGTCGAAAGCAATTGTTACGTCCATTTCACTAACAGTGTGCCCACAACCTGGAACCAGTTGATTATCCACCCAGAGCACAGTTTTCGCACTGGTACCTGGAACAGTGTGAAATGCATCCTACATTTCCATCCCCTGTGTTGTTCACCGATGAAGCAACGATCGGCCGTGATGGAGTCTTCAACATTCACAATTCGCATGTTTGGAGTGGGGAGAACCCACATGTCAAAGTTACTAGCGCTCATCGAGTGCGGTTCTTCGTTAATGTGTGGGTCGGTGTTGCTGGGGACTGTTTAATTGGACCATATCTGCTACCTAGGCCATTAAATGGCAGGCACTATTACAATTTTCTCGCCAGAGCATTGCCAGAATTTCGGGAAGACGTCCCGCTCCCTACAAGAAAACGCATGTCGTTGCAACATGACGGGGCTCCGGCACATTTCAGCCGTCGTGTGCGTCGATTCTGGACCGACGGTTCCCAGAAACGTGGACTGGCAGAGGTGGTCTTGTACCATGGCCAGCTCGATCACGAGATATGTCCCCTCTGGACTTTTCTGTGTGGGGAGAGATGCGCAACCTTGTTTACGCAACTCCTGTTGCATCAGAAGAGGACCTGGTTGCAGGGATAGTAGCAGCAGCAGGAACAATTCCTGGGGTTTTTGCCCGCGTCAGGCAGAACATGATCCGACAGTGTAACCTTTGTTTACGTGTCAATGGAGACATTTTTGAAAATCTACTGTAATTGAAACTGGGTCGTGTTAATCTGTTATCTCTTGGTCATAAAAAAAATGGAAAAGTGTTTGTTGGTTTAATTGATTTGCCGCCAGAGAAATCTTCCTCTACTGGTTTAAATATTCCTCATAGGAAAAAATGACACTAGGGAAAAATATTTGCTTTGATGTCCCCTACAACCTCCCAGAGTTTGTCGGTTTAAATACTTTTCACCCTGTAGGATTAATTTTTGTCCAGAGTAGCAACAGTAGTGTGTAGCCTCTGAGGTGAAATGTGTGTATGGCATATTTGGTCGGGAGTCCCCTTCTGGGAAGTTCAGTCGCTTGGTCCAAGTCTTTTTATTTGGCGCCACTTCGGCGACTTACGCGTCGATGACAATGAAATGATGATGAGTCCCGAGCCGAGAAAATCCCCGACCCATCTGAGAATGGAACCAGAGGCCCCGTCATTGCGAGCCAGCAATACTAAAACAAAACCACGAGCTGCTGGCGTTTTCGAGGTAATAATAACGGGAGAGGCTCGCCCTGGAACCCCACTCTAGGCACCGTCAGTCGATTACGGCACATCGGAAGATTGGCGAGCAAGTTAGTCTACATCTTAGTCGTTGTATGTTCTACATTTACTGTAATTTCTTTGAAGCTAGACGTGTCTAGAAAAGTCGTGATTAGAATCCAGTTGCATTGCCTGGAAGACGCACGCTCGGGTCGCGATCGCAGTGACAACACGCGTTCGCTCCCGCACTTGTGGGCAGCACAACTGTCCACTCAGTGCTTTGCAATGCAAATGCTGTAAGCAACGAGCTGGCGCGCTCGCGCCCTCGTTTCCTGGTCCCACATCTCTCATGGCTTGTGAGAGCCAAGTTTTCCCGGTGTATACAGCGTTCAAATAACTTACGGGAATGGAGCCGGGCGACGTCGTCGACAGCCGCCGATATTTCGATGGGAGCACACCTTGCAATTTTCAAGGCAAAACTTCAGACAGTAAGCGCTGTGCAAGGGAATTTAGGTTGTAAGAGAAACTCCGGAAAGGTAACACACACACACACACACACACACACACACACACACACACAGGCACTGTAAACACTTGCGCCATCACAAAGCAATGATGACCGACGTCAGAAGTTATCGGCAGTGAAATTAATAATCAACAGGAGACGTAGAATAAACTCTGCCCATTTCTTTTCTGACAAGGGAGACAGTAGGACTCCATGCAGTAATTACTATGAAACCACTAACTTTATTTATAAGGTTGGTTGCTAATGTAATTGCAACAGCTTCCATAATAACACTATCCCAATAGCTAGACGTGTATGTCAGAACCTGAGTGTTGTTATATTCCATAGGATGACTGACGCCAAGACAATTTTCTGCAGTGGGGGATTTACTCGGCTGTTTTAAGCGTGTGTGCCGCTCCTGTTCAGTTAAATGGTCAAACTGGCTCTGTGCACTATGGGACTTAACATCTGAGGTCATCAGTCCCCTAGAACTTAGAACTACTTAAACCTAACTAACCTAAGGACATCACACACATCCATGCCCGAGGCAGGATTCGAACCTGCGACCGTAGCAGTCGCGCTGTTTCAGACTGAAGTGCCTAGAACCGATCGGCCACAGCGGCCGGCCTGCTCAGTAAACCGCTCCTACCCAGTCCTGATATTCTGACCAGTATATAGCATGCCACATGTGAAGAAAACGGTTCCTGGAGACTTAATATGACCGTGAAATTGCAATCACACAATGTTTAAACAAAAACTGCGTGAAGTAAATTAATATTGTATAAACCCCAAGAAGCCGTTTTATTTCCGGAACCTTCAAAAGCAAATCTCTACATGAGAAGTTTCCCAGTCCCGTTAAAATTCTGATAATAAAATCTTTGATAGTGAAAACAGTAAAATGCTCCGAAGTCAATTTGATAAATAAGGACACAGTATGCCTTAATGTTGCTTACCAGTAACAACTGAACTCAGATAAACTTGCATCTAAACATGAATGAATCGAGATATTACGTTAAGTGGTATGTAAACAAAGATCGCGTACTTTGACAGCTGTTAGATTCAAAGTTCCCTCTCATGCGCTACCTTGAACCAATGGCAAATAAGCTACTTCCTTGCAACTGGTCGGTGTAAATAACTTAAATGACGAATGCCTCAACTTACACGTCTGGCCACATTTCAAAGTACAACACAAATTCTCCTGCCTAAACTACTGTATATACACGACGAAGCACACGCCTTCAAAGACACACACAACGCATGCAACGACTAGTGCAAATACACTGAAAAACAAAACAAATAAATGATGGCAATAACTACTGTTCGTGGTGGGGTCAACAATCACTGAAGGTGAACAGTCTTTACAATAGACTACTTTTAATTACGGAGAGCAACGTTAAGAGCAAAAAGAAATTAAATTGCTTACAATTGTGAGTTTCTCGAAGAGAAGAATGGTTTTGAGTCTTAATCTGTTCTGGCTCGGCGTGATGTGGCGGCGGAGGTAGAAGCAGTTTGTAGTTGCTGATGTGAATCCTGTAAGTTCATCCAGTCGTGTCCTTGGCATTAATATATCCTCTTCTCTCACATCCTGGTCGGTTGGCGGTGGCAGTAAGTTGCGTAGCATTGTCGTAGGCCGCACCTGTAGGTGGTATTAGTTGAACTGCAACTTTCACTCACGACAGCTCGGCACAGTCTATACATCGTGTTTAAATTAATATTCATTATTGTCAAATTATTCCATTTGCTATAATTTGACAATTGCGAAATTAATCCATCGGTTGCTAATATTCATGGTTCACGATAACACTGTTCCCGCGAAAACAGTCACTTACGTGGCAACACGATTCACAGTTTCCACATCAGTGGTTAGTGTTTTAGCATACGTCATACCTCGTGGTAAAGAAAATGAGCAATATTAAATTCACAGTTTATGTAATGCAGTTCAGTTCTATATCGACGACAATACTGTCCATTCACGAGTGCGTTGTCACTGTCATAAGCATCATTCTGCAAAGCCCAACAGCGTTCGCGTAATACAACATCCTTTTTGAATGTCCATCATAAAGTCAAATTTCAAACCGTGTCTAACGCAAGAAAGTCCGGTATTAATATCGCGTTAAATGCACACATTTCTACATAAAGTACTTGCTTTCGTATCGCCACGCTCACGCGCCATCCGCGACTCGACGACTGTCTGTAACACACTGTTCGACCCGACAGCTATCGATACCTCTCTAGCTCCACAGTTCTTGCAACATTTCTGTCTACTGCAGGGCCGGCCAGAAATTCTGCACGCGTGCGGTGCTCCTGCACATGTGCAACTTCCGGGTCACAGCGTGCACGCCGCAGCAGTCAGCATTCATGTAGTGCATGTTTGTACGCAGAGATGTCGCTTTATCCACTTGCTGGGATACTCTGTCCCGGCGCATTCTAGTGCTCTTTCCACAGCTTGCAAGCCAACCATGGGAAGGTATTTCGCGAATTAAACATTTAAAACACTGTCGCAGTCTACTCATTGCGACGTCTACTTATATGTTAACAGTTTAACCCAGTAAGACAAGTAATACAGTTAACAACCGTGGGTTTTTATTAAGACAGCTTAACTGACGGCACGTAAATACGAGTAATGTTTTTGATCTAGTATTTAAGAAAGAGAGCACTTAGCGACTTCCAACGAAACTTATTCATGATTTCAAATAACATTAAACTAATGCAAGGTTTCCTCTAACTAATCCTCGGTGCCCTCAGTTACACCCACATAATTTCTGTCTCACTGACCTCTGAACAGAATGACAACCGCAGACCTCTCGATGATCACCTGTTATTTCAATACCATTATTGCCACATCTTTCATCAACTCCGTCTGAAATCTGCATAATAACAGATAATTAGATGAGTGTCACGTTTTATCGACTTCAGCTGAGCGTAGCCCTTCACAGATTAAAAAAAACCCTAAATGTAAGTATACATTGGAACAATCGGTTTAATGACCAACTTTCCTGATAATAATGTAACATGGAGCAGAAGAGGCACTAATGCACAGTTAGTAAGCAATAATTTTTAATTATGAAAGGAATAAATCCAAACACGTTTATCACTGGTGATGAGAAATGATAATCGAGTTGATGTGTCTCAACCATTTTCTGAAGGACATTTAATTTTGCTTGCCGTTCTTCACTCTTGAGTACACTACACTCGTCTTTGTGATATGTATTGTAGTGTCTTTCAATTGAAAACTTACGCTGGCCGCCTGTTATTCGGCGGCACAGCACTGTGAGTTTTCACCAACGGCTACAAAAAAGAATTGCAGTTCCCAGTCATTTTTAAACGACTGAGAACATAGATCTCCCGTCCTTTGCTTTTTCACAGTACCTGCCACTTCTCAGTACTTCTCTGTTAAGGTTACGGTTACCAGGGGTAAACGAGACTGGGTATGTTGCGCTCTTGCTTGTACCACATAAGCCGGCCGAAGTGGCCGTGCGGTTAAAGGCGCTGCAGTCTGGAACCGCAAGACCGCTACGGTCACAGGTTCGAATCCTGCCTCGGGCATGGTTGTTTGTGATGTCCTTAGGTAAGTTAGGTTTAACTAGTTCTAAGTTCTAGGGGACTAATGACCTCAGCAGTTGAGTCCCATAGTGCTCAGAGCCATTTTTTTGTACCACATAAACAGGGAAGTGGAGCCGCCGCCGTTCATTTAGGACACATGTCTAATAACAGATGTCGCTGTCGCACACGTGCGCACATGTGCAGCACGTCTGCACATTGTGCAGCGTTTGGCCGGCCCTGGTCTATTGCATTCCGTTTCACACAATACATTTGATAAAACTATCTGAAAGATCATCAGAAAGAAAGCCAAGTCTTTACGTAAGGAAGTCGTATAGAAAATAGCACAGTAAAGATAGTCACATTTCATGTTCTACCCGATATAACCAAAATTCTACGTCGTCATAAATATATATATGAAGTACAAGGTAGTAAAAGAAAGGAAAAAATTATATCTCGTTATTAGTCATGGCATCACACACAACTGCAAGGCATACGGTCGACAGCCGCCTTACGCAAACCGAGATAATCCTTTACGGGACCTAAAAGGACCCTAATCTTATATGGTGGTCGAAAAACACACTTCACATCATATTTACGCAAAAATACGACTACTCCTGTTCCAAATCCTTCCTGCTTAAGTAAAAAGGCCGTATGGTTCCATCTCGGTATCATCATCACTTGCGCTCTGGACATTTGGCGGATGGCGTAGCGGACGTCTGATCTGCCTTTCACTGCAACCGTTCTGACGTGAGGTGACTTCGAGATGGGCTAACTCAGCTGACAAACTGTCTGGGTGCGAGATGACTGGGCCCTCTGAACCAAGCTACGAAGTATCCCTTCACGTTGAGCTGGATGGCAACAACTCTATCAGCCTGCAAGCACAAGTCAGCGCGAGGAGGCTTCCTATAAACCGCATGTTCGAAACTACCACACAGCTTCCTCTTTTCTACCTCTCCAAATAACAAAAGTATCGTCTACATATCTGAAAAAAAACCACTCTGGCTTCAAAGTTGCCTACTCCAAGGCACTTTCCTCGAAATTTTCCGTAAACAAACTCACAATAAGAGATGACAACGGACTTCCCATCGCAACTCCATTTGTCTGCTCGTAGTACTGATTATTGAACAAAAAGTAAGTGGAAGTCAACATATGTCGAAATAGTTTCGTTAATTCAGCACCAAACCTAGCGTTAATCGACCTTAAGGAACCAGACAGAGAAACACGAGTGAAGAGAGAGACCAAACCAAAACTTTCTATAACGTTCAACCGCCTTCTCTTAATCGACGTAAGAAATCCACTGACTTCTTAACCGACCTACTAGACGACTGAACAGAGTAACAAGGCGTTTTCGTACAAGATATGTCGGAGCACCAATGTTACTCACAACCGTACGAAGAGGGATCACTTGCTTGTGTACTTTAGGGAGGCCATATAACCCAGAGGAAACAACAGAATAAGATTTAAGACTCTTGATAGTCTCCTGCGAAACTTTTCTTCAGGGGGCTGTTAGTCTTTCTCTCAACACTTTTTGTGGGGTGAACACCGATCCAGTGATACGCTGTCAGACGATCCATAAGTAAAAATTATCAATATACCGTAATATTACACGCAACTGAGGAAGACAAGACTACAAAAGTTGAAGATGTGAATGACACAGTTGATAGTGCATTATCTGAACGCAATTCTGATTGTTGGAAACAACGGTAGTATTGCCCTTGTACACAGGTATTACATAACTCTTGGGTGGACGTGGCCCAGTCAATACACGACACGCCTCCCTCCTAGCCCCCTCTACAATATCAGGAGGCAGTTTAAAAACAGATTGTTCAGCAGAACTTGACGCGAAAGTTTGTTGCACGTACAACTTGAAACGCCATATTTATGTGTAGTAACAGCTGATGGATATCTCATAAAGGATATATTTCGAAACGCGTCATATGATCATTAAAGTCATTCCTTGCCTGTTGTTTGACTTTTACCGTAGCTACCCAGTCAGCCTAAATGCAGAACTACTGACTGTTTTAATTTGAAGTTTGACGTCGGTAAACAAATGCCAAAGAAATATTTTTTTTGGTGATATGACAAGAAATTAACAATTTTTGGATTTTTTGCATTTAGTTGTATTGTGAATCCTTACTTCCTGCTAAATTTCATGATTCTAGGTGAACGGGAAGTACCCCATAGGTTTTGATCAGTGAGTTTGCGAGTATCAAAATATGTGGCGCAAGTGGCCGTATTTTTTGGTTGTATTGACTTAGCGTCTCACATTTATTACAACGCGAAGGGACCGTAGACCCTAGCATATGACATAAATTTCAAAGTGATACGTCAACTCGTTGCTGAGAAAAATTGGTCTTAACACACGAATGGACAGACAGTCGATAACAAATGACAAAGAAGTTCTTTGTCGCGACCTAATTACGAATTTATAGTTTTCAGATTTTTTTCTTTTAGTTGCACTATGGAACTCGCTTCTTGCCAGATTTCAAGATTCTACTGTAACAAGGAAATACCGTATACACTACTGGCCATTAAAATTGCTACACCACGAAGATGACGTGTTACAGACGTGAAATTTAACCGACAGGAAGAAGATGCTGTGATACGCAAATGATTAGCTTTTCAGAGCATCCACACAAGGTTGGCACCGGTGGCGATACCTACAACGTGCTGACATATAGGAAAGTTTCCAACCGATTTCTCATATACAGACAGCAGTTCACCGGCGTTGGCCAGTGAAACGTTGTTGTGATGCCTCGTGTAAGGAGGAGAAATGCGTACCATCACGTTTCCGACTTTGATAAAGGTCGGATTGTAGCCTATCGCGATTGTGGTATATCCTGCCGCGACACTGCTGCACGCGTTGGTCCAATGACTGTTAGCGAAATATGGAATCGGTGGGTTCAGGAGGGTAATACGGAACGCCGTGCTAGATGCCAACGGCCTCATTTCACTAGCAGTCGAGATGACAGGATCACATACACATGGCTGTAACGGATCGTACAGCCACGTCTCGATCCCTGAGTCAACAGATGGGGACGTTTGCAAGACAACAACCATCTGCACGAACAGTTCGACACGTTTGCAGCAGCATGTACTATCAGCACGGAGACCATGGCTGCGGTTACCCTTGACGCTGCATCACAGACAAGAGCGCCTGCGATGGTGTACTCAACGACGAACCTGGGTGCACGAATGGCCAAACGTCTTTTTTTCGGATGAGTCCAGGTTCTGTTTACAGCATCATGATTGTTCCATCCGTGTTTGGCGACATCGCAGAGAACGCACATTCAAAACATTCAAATGTGTGTGAAATCTTATGGGACTTAACTGCTAAGGTCATCAGTCCCTAAGCTTACACACTACTTAACCTAAATTATCCTAAGGACAAACACACATACCCATGTCCGAGGGAGGACTCGAACCTACGCCGGGACCAGCCGCACAGTCCATGACTGCAGCGCCCAAGACCGCTCGGCTAATCCCGCCCGGCGAACGCACATTGGAAGCGTGTATTCGTCATCGCCTTACTGGCGTATCACCCGGCCTGGTGGTATGGGGTGCCATTGGTTACACGTCTCGGTCACCTCTTGTTCGCATTGACGGCACTTTGAACAGTGGACGATACATTTTAGATGTGTTACGACCCGTGGCTCTATCCTTCATTCGATCGCTGCGAAACCCTACATTTCAGCAGGATAATGCACGACCGCATGTTGCAGGTCCTGTACGGGTCTTTCTGGATACAGAAAATGTTCGACTGCTGGCCTGGCCAGCACATTTTCCAGATCTCTCACCAAATGGAAACGCCTGGTCAATGGTGGCCGAGCAACTGGCTCGTCACAATACACCAGTCACTACTCTTGATGAACTGTGGTATCGTGTTGAAGCTGCATGGGCAGCTGTACCTGTACACGTCATCCAAGCTCTGTTTGACTCAATGCCAAGGCGTATCAAGGCCGTTATTACGGCCAGATGTGGTTGTTCTGGGTACTGATTTCTCAGGATCTAAGCACCCAAATTGCGTGCTAATGTAATCACATATCAGTTCTAGTATAATATATTTGTCCAGTGAATACCCGTTTATCATCTGCATTCTTCTTGGTGTAGCAATTTTAACGACCAGTAGTGTAGATTCTGATAAGTGAGTATCAAATGTGTGTGAATTCTTATGGGACCAAACTGCTGAGGTGATCTGTCCGTAGTGTAGTGGTTAATAAAAAAAATGGGAGAAGAGAGACCGTGAAAAAGGGAAAGAATGAAAAGCAAATCGGACTTTGTATTACAGAAAAGCTATCGGACTTCGTTATTCGGAAAAGCTATTGTTGGGGTGGTCCTTGTGGCGTTTTTGAGCAAAAGTTAAACCAATTTTCACTACAAAAGTTATTGAAAAGAAACAGAGAATAACAGAATGTAACTGACAGGGGGGAGTGGCGTAGACGAGAGATCATCCTTTACCAGATTGACTTATCTTCTTTCGGGCGGCGTCCACGTCTTCAAAAATCTCCTTCATTTCAGCGTGAAAAAATCTGCTCCGAAATCTTGCAATAGTCCAGGGATCACTAATTTATACCAATTAAAATCATCTTGATACTGTATGCAATTTAATTCACTTTGCTACTTCCATCCACCGAATTTCTTAATAATTTCCACAATGTCTACACATTACAATCAGATCAAGATTAGCCATTAAGTTTTTACGTCAGCATCCGATCACGCCTGCCTTAAGCTACGGCTATCAAGAGACAATTGAAACGGAATAAAAAAACAAAAAAAGTTAACAATTTTGGTAGTTTCTCTGCCGTCGAGCGCTCATACCGCTGCGACGAGATATTTTTTATCTGAGGGAACGAGTGTAGCGCGGCGAAATTCAAAGCCCCGCTACATCGCCCCCTCGACTGTCACGCTAAAACATTTAGCGTGGCAGGCTAGCAAACCTAAAAGTCAATACATGTAATTTTCATTGGAAAGGCCACGTGCATCCATAGGGGATAATCTTAACCAACACTTACTTTCTAAACCTATATACTAAATACAATTATTACAGTTTGGATCCTTTTTTACACAATTAATATATATATATACATACAGTTTGTTTGAACAAGCTGTTCACCAGAGCAGTTAATGTTGTGTGCTCCCAGCGTTGGTTTCCCAATGCACATCGGGCAGCACGTAGTCTTTGCGCATGCGCAGTAGCATCACTGAATTTCGCGTGCGGCAGTTTCAAAATCGCTGTGTTATGACAGTCTTCAACAGTATTCACTCTCACATAGTGTTCATTACAAGTTGTTATTCCAGCATAAATGGCGTGTTAAGTTCGGTGACACCATAAGATTGAGCGTGTGCGTGATCTGAAGCAACGTCCATGTCTTCTGTTACGACACAACACTCCAGGTCCTTGTGCGTTTTCATGACTATTGTTCCCGGGGCATATATGGTCGATGTAGTTTTTAGCCTCCACATCGCCTACGACAGGTGCTGAGTTTATTGTCTCCAAGCATCTGAAGGCCGGCCAGGAACAACGGCGTCGATGTTCGCAAAGGTAGGTGTTTCACCACATTGTTTACACTTGCCAACAAACGTTCATTTGCAGTGTGAAAATCCTCATTATCGTCAAAGTAAACTGCAGTTTATATCGATTTATAAACAGTTATTTGGTTTATGCGCCATAAGTTTCACAAACAACACAAAATTCGTCGTTTATAACGTTCACTGTTTAACACAGTTTGCATCACTTTTTGCCACATTTACATTTCAACAGTTCACTTTGTCCAAGCATGTTTACATCGTTAATTATGAAAGCTTACATTTCGTGGTCACGTTTCAAAATGTTGACAATATGCAAAGTTTTAACACATATACAAATACATATAAATTTACAAGAATATACACGTGAAATATTTACACTAAAAAAATTATACTAAGTCCCATTGGCTTTCTTTTATTGGGGTTTATGGTCATTTTGATTTTCTTTATTAAGGTTTTGACGTGCCAAGGGATATAAGACTTAATGTTTAAAAGTACGGGCTTTCCTTTATTTATTATTTATTTCTTTTCTTTGATTCCATATCTTGGCTGGCTAGTGGTTGACCAGGCCTGTAATGCCATCAATATTCAGTTTTCTTCATGTCTTTTTATTCATACCTGAAAGTTTACTGTCACACAATATATTCTTACATTCCATAAACAAACAATACCCAGCTGCAGTATGTGGTAGGATAATGGAGAAAGAAAGAAAGATAGACTGGAAGAAACTATTCACTACCTATAAACTACCAAATCCTACAGCTAATACATAAAAAAAGAGAATATAATACATTATAACGTTTGCATCACCTTCAAGGGGTGTGTGAAAGGAGGTGCTTACAATTTACCAAATCATGGGTAAATGTAAGTGTCCTTACGTCAAGTCTGTGTAGTGTAACATCATGACAGATTCTCTGTTTGTGTTCTGACTGTTCATATGACTTAGTGTATTATACCTTAACAAATCCTTGCATGAGTGAATCGCATGTCCCCTCAGTGCTTCCTCAATATCTCCACTTCTTGTGGATACCGTCTATACAAATGGAAAATGTATCTCAGAGATTGTCTCTCTCATAATGTGTATTATATGGTAACATATCAAATTTCCTCTCAAGAGTTCAACCATGAACTTTCTTCGACTTTAGTGAAGGTTAAATATCATGTATGTAGTATATATATATATATCATTTCTATCTATAAATTATAAACAAAGAACATATTATTATAATTGACAGCAAAATGTCTCTTTCTCACTGTCCGTTGCTCGACGTCGGCTGCACGGATGGTCACTGCTCCTTTGCACTTACCTTGCATAGCCTAAAAAGTCAAATGTCTTCAACGTAGATGTAATTTTGTCATCTGTTCGCTTAAGTGGAGGTGTTGTACGAGTCGCAAAACGGCCTTAATAACTCTCCTATCTTTTGCTTCCTCAGGGTTTTCTGTCATATGTAATTATAATAAAGGCTAATATGGCACTAAATTTCACTTTCGTATTTTTTTTTTTAACAAATGCATTCACATGAGGGCTGTGTAAAAACTATGTTTCAACTTAAGTTCCTTAAAATATCATTCTCCTGTCTGAACACGAACTATAAATGTTTTCTTCCACACAATGGCGTAACAAAACTTAACGAAAGGTTACTAAGTTACACTTCTGAAATAAATTAAAGCTAATGTGTTTCCAAGTTACATTCTTATTACACTTCTTTCCACAGCTGTAATCATCGTTATGTTCACTCTGCTTTTCTTGCATTCATTCGTTTTCAAGGGCACTGAAAATAGATTCACATTTAACGTCTTGTACTCACGTGTTCTAACTCATCACAAATGTTTTCTTTCAAACTGAAATTCTTATGTAATCTTAAAGATATAAACTGTTTACTCACTTCTCCATGTAGCACAATATTACCAAAACATTCTCACTCATTCCTTACTCACATATTCATCATAATATATATATATATATATATATATATATATATATATATATATATATATATATCCTTATACATTAAACATATTCCTCATCAAACATTAATATATCACATACGTGGGGCCATTTGGCACTTCCATTCTCATAAAACTCCAATAATATTTTCCTCAAATAATCTCTTGTCTCCAACCACTTCACAGTAACTTACCTTCTTATATTAACTTAAATATTAACTCATTCATACTGATCATTCATTCTTACATCCTCATTCATTCTGCTACATACCTATGTCATTACTGATGTCAATAGCTATTATTTCCTCTCATTATAGTGCCTTGAAATAACTAACTAGTTGTTGATTCACCTTATAATTTACAATTAACAACCAATGTAACCTGCATAGACCTCATTCCTATATGAATATCTTTTCTCATTTAGTAAGTGTACTCGCCTGGGTTTACCTTCTCTTCATAATTATGTGTGCAAGTGTAAGTGCAGTATATAATTTCCATAAATGAATGTTTGTGTTCTTAGGCTGTATAACTTAATGTTCGTGTATTCAATACAAATATTTATGATCTCGTTTTCACAGCAACTTGCTCATGTTCAACTTAGTTATCATTATATTATGTTGTTTTAGTGCACAAAGGGTTTCAAATGTCTGTGGGGATGCAGCCCCCTCGGCTTGTGAGATAACGGGTATTCTAGGGAGTAACAACCTGGGTGAGGTATGCTTGCTATTCTGAAAGGACCTGAATATAGTAGCTGCCATTTTCTGTTCAGTTGTGGACTTGGGATGTGAACGCAACAGAATAAGGTCATCAACCTGATAGGTTTGTTAATTCCTGTTCTGCTGTCATTTTGTCGTCGTACCTGAGGAAACAAATCGTCTCAGCCGTTGCGCTCTTACAACACCTCACGACCGAAGCACGAGCGCTTAGCTCGGTCGTCGACTGTTTTCCGTCGTCTGCTGTGTTTGGCCGGGTTCATTGACCAGCTCCACTATGTTTACATTCCGGCCGGTTGGTGCCCACGCGTCAGCTGATGGCGCGCCGCAATTGTTATTGCTACTTCGTGGCGGGGAGTGCATAACTGTACCGGGGAACGGCGGCGGTTTCCGTGGAGGGTTATGATTTGTCATGCGTGAATTTTGTGTGTTCCACATATTCTGTCGGTGATTGTTGGGATTGGTATTGTTTTGGTGGTAATTATGTCTCTTATATGTCATGTTCCTGTCAAAGTAGCCCGAGTTGTACCGGTTATTCTCACGTCTCCTATTGTTGTTGTTGTACTGTCTGTAATTTTCATTTTGCTTGTAATTACCATTTTGATATGGGTGATAATTATTGTTATTATTCCACGAATTTCTGCGGTTGTTCCTACTGTCATACACGTTACCATTTGAATATGTTTCGCGCAGGCGGATGGTTCCACCAACCACCGTCACTACGGTTCTTTTGGGGTGGGTGCTGGTTTTGGTTACTAATATGAATAAAATTTGAATGGCGTGAATCGCCTCTGTAAACTACGTCCATTTGATCTAAGAAGTTTAAGAAAGTCTTAACGTCATTCTCCGGTACTCCTATTAATCTGTCTCGGTATGGAAAGGGTAAGTGGCTCTTTAAAGTGTCAATTATCGCTGACAAGTCGGCTGGTTTGGACCAGTACAGTGTCTTGTCTAAGTACCTCTCAAAGTATTGTCTTAATGTCTCTTTTTTAGGGTCATAGGTCTCGGGGTTGCACACTTCTCTCCTTAGACTCTGTTGCTCATTCTCGGACCAGAATTCGTCCAAGAAGGCTTGTTCGAACTGTTCAAACGTAAGGCACCGCCGCTTCATAGCGGCACCCCACTTAGCTGCTCGTCCTCTCATGAGATTGGTGACGTATCTGATTTTATCGACTTCTGACCAACTACGTGGAAAAACACCGTCAAATGATCTAATAAACACAATAGGGTGGACTTTGTGCTTGTCCTCACTGGAAAATGTCTGGAAATACCCATGTCTTACAAACGTGTCATCGGCCATGTCGGTAACGTAATATTGCTCGTTCGGTGGAAAAGAAAGCGGCACATTGTAATTTTGATTTGAAATAGGTGATTCCACAATAGGTGGTGTTCCGTCTGTGTCATTAGCCATGGTTTTAGCTGTTTTGTCGTTTCCTGACGATGCGTTTGCACCTATCGCCAAACACGGCACAACATTGTCTCGTAATTTTGTCACTTCGTCTTCTATGTGTTTTGTCTCGTCTTTAACATGTGTCTTTGTTTTTGAAAGTATGTCCTGTGTAATTGTTTCAAGTTTTTTGTCCAGATAGTCGTCACACAATTTACATTCATGTACAATTCTTTCGGCCATGTTGGTGTCGTTGTTTAGTGACGCGAGGTCCGCTCGATCTTCTAACTTTTCTATCTTTTCTTTGAGGTGGGTCTGTTCAAGAACTACCATTGTAAGTTGTTGGGTAATATTTCCCACTTCTTCAGTCAGCTTTTCTTGGGTGGAGCTAGCTGAAGTGTGGGCCTGAGCTAACTCTTCCACACGGGTGTTCACTTCCTGCCGCACATTAACTATTTGAGTTAACTGATTCTCACATCGGGTGATATTGTTTTTTGTTTCATGTGTGAATGTAACCAAAGTTTCTTCCTGTTTAGTGACTCGGTTGGACAAAGTTTCAAATCTCTGGCTGAGCTTTTGAGTGGTGTTATTTAATTCTGTCATCTGTTTTGTCGTTCGTTCAAAATTTTCGGTCATAGTACGGTTTAATACGTCAATTTTCTGACTAACGTCTCGTTTCATGTCTGCAAATAACTCTAATAGTTGGTCCAGTTTGTCAGTTTCCTGTGTCCGATTTGTGTCACATTGCTGAATTTGTCTCATATTCGGTTCTGACATTGATGTTAACAATGGCGCTGACGGTCTAGTCTCGCGTCCATTCCACATTTCGTCATTTAAAGTCGCCATCTGTGTATTATCACAAATGTTGCGAGTTTGAGGCAAAATCATTGCACTGATCTGTGAACTCGTCCATGGAGGGAAACGCGGACTTTCTTGTTGGTTGAAAGATGAATCTACTTCACTTATCTGCCGAAACTATCTCTACCTTACCACGTTCCATTGTAATAGGATGTATAATAGTAAGTCAAAAAGGGAATAATATAAGTCTGATTAATAAAGATTTGACTCAAATTTAGGTTGAAATATTTTCTCGTCAATGTAAATGATTGCTCTATTGCAAACAATGGTTGAGAAAGATGCAGCAGGGCGGACAAAATTTTTCGTAACAAATGACTGTTTGGCGGTCAAATTCACGATCTTCATATGCTACAACAATACTATAATTAAGACAAACTACAATAGAGATAGATAATTTTGTGAAAATCTAGAAGAAAACTACAGGATGTGTGGAAAAGGAAAAATGGATTCTGCAGTTGGCTATTGAATGTTTGAATGAAACATAATTGTGTGACTCACCATTAAATTTTCTGTCCTGCAACGGCTGGTCAATCACTTCTGCGTAAATCGTATTCGTCAAAATATGGATTTTCTTAATACATCTCCATCGGATAATCACCAAAAGGTCTCAAAATAACAGTTTTGCATCAATATATGCCATGAAAAGAAAAACAGATTGAATTAGTTACAAAAATTTTTTACAATATTGTGCTATCATTTGCTTAGGTACAATAAAGTTGGTGTTTTCGTTACCCTTTAAACTTCAGGATTTTATTCTCTGTTGGGAAAAATACAAATTAAAGTTTCAAATTTGCTCAAAAACGACACATCCGAAAATTGCGTCCAGTCGCGGGAGCCTGTTGTAGTGGTTAATAAAAAAAATGGGAGAAGAGAGACCGTGAAAAAGGGAAAGAATGAAAAGCAAATCGGACTTTGTATTACAGAAAAGCTATCGGACTTCGTTATTCGGAAAAGCTATTGTTGGGGTGGTCCTTGTGGCGTTTTTGAGCAAAAGTTAAACCAATTTTCACTACAAAAGTTATTGAAAAGAAACAGAGAATAACAGAATGTAACTGACAGGGGGAAGTGGCGTAGACGAGAGATCATCCTTTACCAGATTAACTTATCTTCTTTCGGGCGGCGTCCACGTCTTCAAAAATCTCCTTCATTTCAGCGTGAAAAAATCTGCTCCGAAATCTTGCAATAGTCCAGGGATCACTAATTTATACCAATTAAAATCATCTTGATACTGTATGCAATTTAATTCACTTTGCTACTTCCATCCACCGAATTTCTTAATAATTTCCACAATGTCTACACATTACAATCAGATCAAGATTAGCCATTAAGTTTTTACGTCAGCATCCGATCACGCCTGCCTTAAGCTACGGCTATCAAGAGACAATTGAAACGGAATAAAAAAACAAAAAAAGTTAACAATTTTGGTAGTTTCTCTGCCGTCGAGCGCTCATACCGCTGCGACGAGATATTTTTTATCTGAGGGAACGAGTGTAGCGCGGCGAAATTCAAAGCCCCGCTACAGTAGACTTGTTGTTGTTGTTGTGGTCTTCAGTCCTGAGACTGGTTTGATGCAGCTCTCCATGCTACTCTATCCTGTGCAAGCTTTTTCATCTCCCAGTACCTACTGCAACCTACATCCTTCTGAATCTGCTTAGTGTATTCATCTCTTGGTCTCCCTCTACGATTTTTACCCTCCACGCTGCCCTCCAATACTAAATTGGTGATCCCTTGATGCCTCAGAACATGTCCTACCAACCGATCCCTTCTTCTGGTCAAGTTGTGCCACAAACTTCTCTTCTCCCCAATCCTATTCAATACTTCCTCATTAGTCATGTGATCTACCCATCTAATCTTCAGCATTCTTCTGTAGCACCACATTTCGAAAGCTTCTATTCTCTTCTTGTCCAAACTATTTATCGTCCATGTTTCACTTCCATACATGGCTACACTCCATACGAATACTTTCAGAAATGACTTCCTGACACTTAAATCAATACTGGATGTTAACAAATTTCTCTTCTTCAGAAACGCTTTCCTTGCCATTGCCAGCATACATTTTATATCCTCTCTACTTCGACCATCATCAGTTATTTTGCTCCCCAAATAGCAAAACTCCTTTACTACTTTAAGTGCCTCATTTCCTAATCTAATTCCCTCAGCATCACCCGACTTAATTAGACTACATTCCATTATCCTTGTTTTGCTTTTGTTGATGTTCATCTTATATCCTTCTTTCAAGACACTGTCCATTCCATTCAACTGCTCTTCCAAGTCCTTTGCTGTCTCTGACAGAATTACAATGTCATCGGCGAAGCTCAAAGTTTTTATTTCTTCTCCATGAATTTTAATACCTACTCCGAATTTTTCTTTTGTTTCCTTTACTGCTTGCTCAATATACAGATTGAACAACATCGGGGAGAGGCTACAACCCTGTCTTACTCCCTTCCCAACCACTGCTTCCCTTTCATGTCCCTCGACTCTTATAACTGCCATCTGGTTTCTGTACAAATTGTAAATAGCCTTTCGCTCCCTGTATTTTACCCCTGCCACCTTTAGAATTTGAAAGAGAGTATTCCAGTCAACATTGTCAAAAGCTTTCTCTAAGTCTACAAATGCTAGAAACGTAGGTTTGCCTTTCCTTAATCTTTCTTCTAAGATAAGTCGTAAGGTCAGTATTGCCTCACGTGTTCCAGTGTTTCTACGGAATCCAAACTGATCTTCCCCGGGGTTGGCTTCTACTAGTTTGTCCATTCGTCTGTAAAGAATTCGTGTTAGTATTTTGCAGCTGTGACTTATTAAGCTGATAGTTCGGTAATTTTCACATCTGTCAACACCTGCTTTCTTTGGGATTGGAATTATTATATTCTTCTTGAAGTCTGAGGGTATTTCGCCTGTTTCATACATCTTGCTCACCAGATGGTAGAGTTTTGTCAGGACTGGCTCTCCCACGGCCGTCAGTAGTTCCAATGGAATATTGTCTACTCCGGGGGCCTTGTTTCGACTCAGGTCTTTCAGTGCTCTGTCAAACTCTTCACGCAGTATCGTATCTCCCATTTCATCTTCATCTACATCCTCTTCCATTTCCATAATATTGTCCTCAAGTACATCGCCCTTGTATAGACCCTCTATATACTCCTTCCACCTTTCTGCTTTGCCTTCTTTGCTTAGAACTGGGTTTCCATCTGAGCTCTTGATATTCATACAAGTCGTTCTCTTATCTCCAAAGGTCTCTTTAATTTTCCTGTAGGCGGTATCTATCTTACCCCTAGTGAGACAGGCCTCTACATCCTTACATTTGTCCTCTAGCCATCCCTGCTTAGCCATTTTGCACTTCCTGTCGATCTCATTTTTGAGACGTTTGTATTCCTTTTTGCTTGTTTCACTTATTGCATTTTTATATTTTCTCCTTTCATCAATTAAATTCAATATTTCTTCTGTTACCCAAGGATTTATACTAGCCCTCGTCTTTTTACCTACTTGATCCTCTGCTGCCTTCACTACTTCATCCCTCAAAGCTACCCATTCTTCTTCTACTGTATTTATTTCCCCTATTCCTGTCAATTGCTCCCTTATGCTGTCCCTGAATCTCTGTACAACCTCTGGTTCTTTTAGTTTATCCAGGTCCCATCTCCTTAAATTCCCACCTTTTTGCAGTTTCTTCAGTTTTAATCTACAGGTCATAACCAATAGATTGTGGTCAGAGTCCACATCTGCCCCTGGAAATGTCTTACAATTTAAAACCTGGTTCCTAAATCTCTGTCTTACCATTATATAATCTATCTGATACCTTTTAGTATCTCCAGGGTTCTTCCATGTATACAACCTTCTTTCATGATTCTTAAACCAAGTGTTAGTTATGATTATGTTGTGCTCTGTGCAAAATTCGACCAGGCGGCTTCCTCTTTCATTTCTGTCCCCCAATCCATATTCACCTACTATGTTTCCTTCTCTCCCATTTCCTACACTCGAATTCCAGTCACCCATGACTATTAAATTTTCGTCTCCCTTCACAATCTGAATAATTTCTTTTATTTCATCATACATTTCTTCAATTTCTTCGTCATCTGCAGAGCTAGTTGGCATATAAACTTGTACTACTGTAGTAGGCGTGGGCTTCGTATCTATCTTGGCCACAATAATGCGTTCACTATGCTGTTTGTAGTAGCTTACCCGCATTCCTATTTTCCTATTCATTATTAAACCTACTCCTGCATTACCCCTATTTGATTTTGTGTTTATAACCCTGTAGTTACCTGACCAGAAGTCTTGTTCCTCCTGCCACCGAACTTCACTAATTCCCACTATATCTAACTTCAACCTATCCATTTCCCTTTTTAAATTTTCTAACCTACCTGCCCGATTAAGGGATCTGACATTCCACGCTCCGATCCGTAGAACGCCAGTTTTCTTTCTCCTGATAACGACATCCTCTTGAGTAGTCCCCGCCCGGATATCCGAATGAGGGACTATTTTACCTCCGGAATATTTTACCCAAGAGGACGCCATCATCATGTAATCATACAGTAAAGCTGCATGCCCTCGGGAAAAATTACGGCTGTAGTTTCCCCTTGCTTTCAGCCGTTCGCAGTACCAGCACAGCAAGGCCGTTTTGGTTATTGTTACAAGGCCAGAGCAGTCAATCATCCAGACTGTTGCCCTTGCAACTACTGAAAAGGCTGCTGCCCCTCTTCAGGAACCACACGTTTGTCTGGCCTCTCAACAGATACCCCTCCGTTGTGGTTGCACCTACGGTACGGCTACCTGTATCGCTGAGGCACGCAAGCCTCCCCACCAACGGCAAGGTCCATTGTTCATGGGGGGGGGGGGGGGCAGACTTACACACTACTTAAACTAACTTGCGCTAAAGACAATACACTCACCGATGCCCGAGGGAAGACCCGAACCTCAGGCGGGAGCGGCCGCCCGATGACAAGTGAGTTTGCTATTATCAAAACATGTGATATAAACGGCCGTATATTTGACTGCATTGCCTTCAGAGCTCCATTTTTTTACACTGCCAAGGGAGCGTAGGCCTTAGTATGTGACATACATCCCAACTCGATGCGTCTACGCGTTCCTAATTAAAACGGGGGTGTTAACAGATGAACGAAACCAAACTGCCAGATAAGAGGTGATAAAAAATATTTTCGTGTGATATAATTACAGATTTACAATTTTCGAATTTTTCACTTTTTTGTACTGTGAAACCTTTCTTTTTGCCAATTTTTTGATTATATGCCGACGGGAAGTACTCTATAGGTTTTGATGTGTGAGCTTGCAGTATTAAAGTATGTGACATAAACGGCCGTAACTGTTCATTGCATTGACTTAGACGCTTCAATGTTTTACACCGCCGGAGGACCATAGACTCCAAAATGTGAGATAAATTTCAACTTGATACAGCTAACTGTTCCTGAGAAAAACGGTTTAAGAGTCGAACAGAAAGGCAGACCAACAGATGGCCAACGAAGTGATCTGAATGTACAGTTTTTCTCATTTGTGGTAAGGAGCCCTAAAACTACACAGGACCTGGTCGCCGACTTAGAATCCTTATATGGCGTGCTGCAGCAGGCGAATATATCGTGTAGTAAGGATAAATGCTGTTTCTTTGTGCAGCAAGTGAAATATCTGGGCCACACGTTCAGTGCGTCACTGGTATGGACCACGCCGTAATACCTCAAAGCCGTTCAGATACTCCTGGCCCCCAAAGGTACTAAATAACGAAAGTCTGTGCTCGACCGGATTAAGCATTATAGAAAATTCATTGCTCATGGAACGGCCATCGTGGAAACGCTCCATTAGCTTCTACGCAAAAATTTCAAGTGGTACTGGATTCCTGCACACCACAAAGCTGTCTGCCATCTTAAACAAGGTGTCCTCTGTTCGACTTATCTCATGCCGTGCGATCCTTCCAAGTCGTTAACAGTAGCAGCAGATGCCTTAGACTATGGGTTGGGAGCAGTCCTCTCTCATACGGTCCACGGTGTAGAACGTCCTACTGCATTTGTATCGTAGATGCTAATACAAATGCAGCAAAACTATACCAAACGCAAGAAATAAGCTCTGGCTCTCATCTGTTTATTAGAGAAATTCCATAAGTACGTGTGTGGCCGAAACTTCACATTAAGAGATCAAAAGGCTCTTGTGCCTTTGTGAAGACCGATTCCAAAATACCAACCAGGGCATCATGCCATCTCCAGCGTTGGGCGAAGTTCCTTCTTGGATACGAGTAAGACGTCCGATACCAACCTACCGCTCAGCTTGCCAGTCCCGATATCCTGTTGAGACTTTCTCTTAGGCAAAGACCTGGAATTCGTCTCAGTGCCAGAAGTATATTTTCATACTTATGCCAGAGCAGCGGAAACAGTGCCCACCTTCAACATTCGATTCATCAATCTGCACCCGCTGGTCTTCAGATGGCCCAGTCACATGGGTGTAATTAAATTAGTGGATTAGGATTGTCCAACTGGCGCAAAGCTCTAGGCTACCTGGACACATAGGCGTATTGATATCATTGGAATGAATTATCCTCACACAACAGCAACCTCTTGCTTCAAGGAGGCAATGGTTGCACCAGAGTGATCATTCCAGAAGCTCTTAGGCAGCATAGGCTGAAGCCTATAAATTATGCGTGTCCTTTGCAAGTCAGATCTGGAAGCTGGAGAGACCTGGAGAGATTGAATAAGAGTCCCTAACCGCTCTTTCCACCAATCTGTCGTCTTATAAAGTTGTGTCCCCAGCGCAGAAGACAGCTTTTCGGTTGTGGGAACTTCTTCGGCGGAGGCTGCTATGCTGTCAACTTGAACCTGCGATTGTGCTTTTTATGGCATGCCATTTGACCAGGTTAGTCTCCGGGAAAAATCTGCAGCACTGACAATGGTAGGCGACACTTCTCATTACTACATTCTGTTCCGGTATATTTTAAATAATCACTCATTTTATACTATCTTTTGCAACACTTGACATGGCTTTCTTAATTGTACGAAAACTCTTCTGACAACTTCCGATATAGAGTACGACATGTCCGTTCCTCCTGAACGACTGAAACTTAGTTACACGTCCGTTTTTCTAGAACACCCGAAACTGAGTTGCGTGACAGGACCTTCAGAATGCCCGAATCAGAGTTAAATGTCCGTCAGTCCAGAACACCCGAAACAGAGTTACGCGTCCGTCCCTCCAGAACGACCGAAACAGACTTACACGTCCAACTCTGAAGAACACCCGAAACAGACTGACTAGCGCAGCCGAAGTACTTCGTCTCTCAGGAGAGCCCAGAGCGACCCGCAGGTGTCCAAAGCATTTCGGTTGCAATGTCGTTTTATGTTTCTCAAAACTAGTGAAATTTAATAAACAAAAACGCAATTAATAAGGGAAGTTAGGTGTTTTTGCGCCTAGTACCCGAATGTGCCGACCAATCAGAAGCAAGTTCAGTACCAATGGCGGACTCTCAAACGGGGCAGGTACATATTGTACCATATGTCGCTTGTACCGCACTCCACTTTTGTACCATTTGCTACTTCGCGTGTATCAAGCTGCATCAAGGCGAGCTTCTAGCAAAATAAAATACTTGCGGCGACAGCCAGTAATATCACAAGCTTCTCGCTGGAAGTTTTAGGTGGAAGGTTCTCACCGAATGGCTGGCTGAGCAACACATTTACTAACGAGGTACTGACAACGGCATTGCCGCTGCTCGTCATTAATGCGGGTAGTGGTTTTCCGTATGTATCATGAACGACTTCGACATCCTCGGCAAAACATGTCAAGCACTTTCTCGCATTTTTTCTCCTTCAAAAGGCTCCCCAAAACTATCGTTACAAATAAAAGTCCCCAATTCTCGCCAACAGAATTTGCCACCTTATATTCAGAGAAAAGCATCGAATAGTTCACATGGCACAATTCCGTCCTGCTTGTAATGGGTTCTTGGAGAAGTTTCTTGGCTCTTTCAAATCGCACTTGGAAAAGTTGCACTGGCACCAGGTGCTGGCGAAGCAGTGGTATTAATTTAGGCCTCCTACCCCTCTTCCCCATAAGGCGGCTCAAGGGTAGCCGAAAAGATAGTGTGGCATGCCATGTCATTCGGAACTTCCCTCCTACACCCCCCTTCCCCCCTCCCCCCCCCCCCCCCCCCCCCCCCCCCCGCACCACCATCGCTCCCATTCTTGGCGTGCAAAGAGGCCCACCAATATTGCTCTCTACAGGATGGGATCTGTATCATCTTTTCCAAGGACCGCCACCAATGGTTACTAGCTCCTGTTATACTTCTGCTGGACAGACCCTGTAATATTAGTGATTTTCGCCTAACAAACATTAATATACGCTCAATAGTACACGCCTGATGGCCTTAAGTTATCGAACAATTGTAAAATAAAAGAAATGAACCATCCCATAGCAGCGACAGAATCTATTATTCTTTATCTTTGCCGTTCTTGCGCGGTGCCTGTAAATCTCTATGTACATGTATCGATTAATGATATAAAAAAATAATTCTGTTGTTTCAAGACAAATGAGGCAATTGGCGCCTCACCTTTTACTGTTTGTATTCCATGAAAGGCGGACGCGCACTTGCTGCGTTCCGCAACGGTATTTTATATTTCATGTGAAAATATTGAGTGAATATGCTAATTGTTATTTTTTCCAATCAGAAAACATGTAGTTTCTTGTAACTGATTACGAACAGACAGCATCAAGATGATATTTTGACTGTTATGTATAAATTATTTAACCACAATGGTCATCTATTGTAATTTAATATGAAAAGGTACGTAGCATTAAAAAAAAGTGCGTTAAAGATAAGTGTGCTTATTTTAAAGTCTATAAATCTTCTAGTCCCTTAGTGTTGTTCCGGGTATGACTACATCGCGAATATAAAACTGCACAGAAATGATAATGTTTCTCTTACTCAGGTATTTAATGCTCAACGTATGTTATTATAATAGTGTAATCAATACCTGATTCTGTTGACAAGTGGCCCACCAAAATATTCACTTTTTCGACATTTTTTCAAAAAAATATAAAATAGCAATTCTTTTTCTTTTCGCCCCCCAAGAGCAACGCTACAACCTATGATACAAGCACAACTCCACGACGGCTCCACATGCTGTAAGCAATATGAAGTGGCGCACTCGCACGGCGCGTCTACCTCCCAGACTGAAATCTTCCAAAACTTTTTGTTTCAGAGCCGGATGCTTCGACACACAGCATCATCGATGGAGATCTTCAGGCACCATCGGAGCCAGCGATGCCGCCCCCAGACGCTGAGGAAGCCATCTCTTCCACGACCTACGGACGTCGACAACAGCCCTCTGGTTTTGCCGATTTCTTAGATCGTTGGTGGGGAGACCATCATCTCTTGGGATCACGTATCACAACCTCTCGCCCTTTCACATAGCAACCAGCGGATGCCCTACATAGCTTGCTTTGCAGACATCAGCTAGAAAGCCTCTCACACCTGCCAGGTTGGCAGGCAGCAGCAAGAGCACCAAGAGAGGTTCTTCTCGTCGCAGCCCTACTTGCCAACCCAAAGTCATGTGGACTAAAGTAGGTCTGGCAGTATCCTGATGTCTCCGTGGTATTTAGGCCGGTTACTAATGCCCAGCCAGTACCGTGTTAGGGAGTTCTGTGGGCCAGGCACTGACCACAGTATTGTTTCATCAGAGTCTCGCTTAGAAACTTTCGAGCCTCCAGTTCCTCGATCACATAACGTTTTCAAAGAAGTGTCTAATTGGAACAGTGGAGCGAAAATACGTTTGTTGATTATTACACTAATGGCCATTAAAATTGCTACACCACGAAGATGACGTGCTACAGACCCGAAATTTAACCGAAAGGAAGAAAATGCTGTGATATGCAAATTATTAGTTTTTCAGAGCATTCCCACAAGGTTGGCGCCGGTGGCGACAGCTACAACGTGCTGACATGAGGAAAGTTTCCAACCGATTTCTCACACACAAACAGCAGTTGACCGGCGTTGCCTAGTGGAACGTTGTTGTGATGCCTCGTATAAGGAGGAGAAATGCGTACCATCACGTTTCCGACTTTGATAAAGGTCGGATTGTAGCCTATCGTGATTGCGGTTTATCGTATCGCGACATTGCTGCTCGCGTTGGTCGAGATCCAATGACTGTTAGCAGAATATGGATTCGGTGGGATCGGGAGGGTAATACGGAACGCCGTGCTCGATCCCAACTGACTCGTATCACTAGCAGTCGAGATGACAGGCATCTTATCCGCATGGCTGTAACGGATCGTGCAGCCACGTCTCGATCCCTGAGTCAACAGATGGCGGCGTTTGCAAGACAACAACCATCTGCACGAACAGTTCGACGACGTTTGCAGCAGCATGGACTGTCAGCTCGGAGACCATGGCTGCGGTTACCCTTGAAGTTGCATCACAGACAGGAGTGTCTGCGATGGTGTACTCAACGACGAACCTGGGTGCACGAATGGCAAAACGTCATTTTTTCGGATGAATCCAGGTTCTGTTTACAGCATGATGATGGTCGCATCATTGTTTGGCGACATCGCGGTGAACGCACATTGGAAGTGTGTATTCGTCATCGCCATAATGGCGTATCACACGGTGTGATGGCATGGGGTGCCATTTGTTACACGTCTTGGTCACCTCTTGTTCGCATTGACGGCACTTTAAACAGTGGAAGTTACATTTCAGATTTGTTACGACCCGTGGCTCTACCCTTCATTCGATCCCTGCGAAACCCTACATTTCAGCAGGATAATGCACGACCGCATGTTGCAAGTCCTGTACGGGCCTTTCTGGATACAGAAAATGTTCGACTGCTGCCCTGGCCAGCACATTATCCAAATCTCTCCCCAACTGAAAACGTCTGGTCAATGGTGGCCGAGCAACTGGCTCGTCACAGTACGCCAGTCACTGCTCTTGATGAACTGTGGTGTCGTGTTGAAGTTGCACGGGCAGCTGTACCTATACACGCCATCCAAGCTCTGTTTGACTCAATGCCCAGGCGTATCAAGGCCGTTATTACGGCCAGAGCTGGCTGTTCTGGGTACTGATTTCTCAGGATCTACGCACCCAAATTGCGTGAAAATGTAATCACATGTCAATTCTAGCATAATATATTTGTCTAATGAATACCCGTTTATCATCTGCATTTCTTCCTCGTGTAGCAATTTTAATGGCCAGTAGTGTATTTACAGATGTAGTTGCATACTATCTCTGAAAAATACAGTTGTGATTGTAATCGGATTAATATTAAGCCTACTAATACTAAGAATACAATGACTGCACGGTATAAATGACAACGGGGCAACATTAATTCAACGCAGCAGCTTTCTTTCTAAAACTTTTATCCATTAAGGATGTGAAACACTGCGACTGCGATGAGAGAAGATTTTTTTTTTTTAGAAATGACTGCGATTAGTCGCCGTTTGTGATGGTAGAATTTTAATTTTTCATTGCCGGTTTTGAGTCACCTTGTGACTTACCGCCAGATGGGACATCGCCAGATGGGCATTATGAGGTTCATTTAGACTTATTGGATTCTGGAGCTCCTTCAGTGCGAGGTCGCAAGTTCAATCTTTCCAAGACTCATTTGAAAGCGCTATGTTAACAATCATGACAGAAAAGATATTAGCTGCTAATGACTCACCATGTGCATCAGGAGGACGACGGAATATGAGCATCTGGAAGGCGCAGAGATGAACCTTCTGTGGGATGTATGTGTTACACTTTACAAAATCCAGATATCCACTCTTAAGGAATGCATATTGAATCATATTGGTGTGATGGAGTGATAAGAACTGATGGAATGTGATGGCATGCAACCGAATGCGAAACAGTCCGTAGTGGAGCTTATTGTGAAAAGGCTATCTTTTATGATTTGGCTGAAAATAGCACGATAATATGTTTCGTAGGCACGGGAAAATAAAAAATCCAGATGCTGAATGTGCCCACTGGTTCCAGGACGTGTGAACTGCAATGTCACATAGTTTTCAGGAGGTATAGTTTGCACTAAAGTAGTATGATTTTTATACGCAGACGAGCAAAAGCAAGTTACTTTGACCATCTATTTGCCAAAAACATTGCTCATAGCATAGTTGTATTTCTGTTACACCCATTTTGCCACACTTGCTTCCTGTGACGTAAATATTCCGTGTCGTCCTTGCATGACCACCGAACAAGAAAGAATCGTAGGGCGCGGAGCACCTCCAACTTCTGGCAATGGAATAAATAACTTTCCAGCCAGTTTACCATCCAGATTCACAATCGGCAAAATTGTATACGAATACGTTAGTACACTGATGTTAGTTGATCTTGTTACAAGTCTCATGGTACCTCCAATTTCCAGGGTTCCTTTCATATACATTCCCTTTTCAAAATCCGATTGGTCGTGGGTTGAAAACAAAGTTTGTGTATCTCATCTGCAAATTTTATGCCTATTTCGAAATTTTCTGTGCAGCGTCAAGTTGACGTTTTGTTTGAAATTTCGTTATCTTACTTCTTCCAATTCTGTAGCACTGTTTGAAGTTATAAAGCTGCGACGGTAACTGCTGAGTGTAGTTTGAAACACCCCCGTTTAAATTCCAGTACTGGATTTTGTGTAATTTTCCGAAGCTGCCAAACTGTTAATTGTTATGATTTGACCGTGTGCTTAATGGATGAAGGCTATCGGTTTTCCTGGTGTGGTTTTGGGGGTATTTCAACCGAGTGCGGCTGTTTTGCGACTGAATAGTAGAATGATTGAAAGTTTGTCTATTATTAAAGACCACAAAGGTAGCGATGTACAAACTGATATATATATTTCCTACTAACACACAAATTCTGAGGCAGTTGCTACCTTCGCCTTACACATCTAATTACAGTTATATCTCTTATTGGTTGCTGATTTTAGGTATTTCGTCACACGCAATGCTGATGGTTAACATCCACAACAATCCTCACTGCAATCCATGGTTGTTGCTGGCCGACGCGGTTGACGCGAAACATGAAATTCGGCACTTGTCACTTCTGGTGTCATATCACTCGCGAATCAGTATCGATGAGCGTCCACCCCACGACGATTAGGGGGACGCGCTCATCTATCACATTTCAGTAAATTTACTCGACCACCATTCTTGCCCGTCTCTCCAGCACTACCGCTCACTCGTCACTCTCCCATACTACTCCTCACTCAACACTAGTCTCACTGCCTTCTGCAGCGCTCGACAATCGATTCCTGTCTGCTATCGATCTGGGCGTCGGATACTAGCATCTATGTTCGTGGGATCACGGATCCCTTACAAGTTGCTCTTCCAAACTGCAGTCCATACGAGTAAACCAGTTGCGCCTTACCTGCGGTTACTCGCACTTTAGGAAATGGGGCTTTGCACGGCTCTGTTTAAAAAGTATAACTCGATGTAGTCACAGAGTCGAGCTACCCACATCTGCTTTCATGCCCCGCAGTTAATTCACTGCAAATAATAACCTGCAGTTGTGATCCTGCAATCAAACATCTATGTATTGACCAGAATTGCGAGTTAACAAAATACACAGAAATATCAAATAAAAGATAAACGAATGTTTTAATAAAAACGGGGTTCTATTCTAACGTTAGTAATTGATGAAGACGACAAGAATTATGTTGAATAATGGTCTTTCAAGAAAGGATATCTCAAATAAACGGGAAGTGGTCACACGATTCTCAGTTTAAATACAGACAGAAAAGACGCCTATCAAATGCAGTAAAGTTACGTCAAGGGTGTTACTAGAATGGTATAAAAATGACCAAACTAAATAGCCATCAAAGATTAGTGAAAACTAAGTACATTTCGTGATCAAAATACACGAACGATCCTCCAGCTGAAATTAGTTCAGAGTTCAACAAGATGATTCACAAATTAACACCCAGAATACGAGAAACAGTAACGGGTACCCTGTCTATTCTCAGTTCCATAAATTATGCGGCAAAAGTTAGAGTCCTACTATGGAACACGTTCAGGACTCCCTATATTGTCCTGGCTGTTTCTCGTCAATCAACACAGTCGACTGAAGCGCACATCTTACTCTGCCTTCTTCCAGAACTCGGCCCCAAAGTAGCCTTCCGCTTTTTACTCGAAAATCCCTAGTCTCCACTTGACTTCTGTAGTGTTCTGTCTGCTTTCCCATTGGCTGAAGGCCATCCCCATCAAAAACACATCGTTTTAGTTGACCGCTTCCCAGACTAAACTAATATATTACGATGTTACAACAGTCCCCCAGGGGATTCACACCTAGTGAGTACGTGGCTGTCGACCACGGGGTCCCGAGCTGAGTCCTGGCATTGCTTCCACTTACTTATGCCAGGCTCCTCACTTTTATCTTTCCTATCTGGCCACCCTCGGCCAGCTCTTGTTCTTTTCCGACCCTGACGCTATTAAGTTTCGAGGGCTAAGGGTCTCTCATTTTCCAACCTATAGTTCTCTTGCATAGGCGGCATCTGTACTCCAGAGGAGCCGCCTGCCAAATGCGTCTGTACCCCATGTTAGGGGCGGCCTGGGAAGTTACATTGCCAATCCGTTCTGAAGCAAGCGTGGTGATTATGCTTCTCACATTTGAGTCATGATGTATGACAGTAAGGTAAAATGTTTCGGAGTTAAACTAGCCCCATGTTCGGATAACCGGATGGGAGCTGCTTTAGCTTCACAAAACCCTAAGTCTACAAAACGAGAGATGTAATGCCTTCAAATATGTACGTGCAATTGTTGTACGCTAGTGGGAGATGACAGATAAACAGAAATAGAAGAGGAACTAGAGAAAATCAACTGGGACGTCGTTGGTTTAAGTGAAGTGCGCCGTAAAGGTGAACACTGCCTTCGCTTGAATTCAGGTAATCTCACACTTTAGGAAATTGAAACCAAATGGAAAATTAAATTGAGTTGGAGTTTTAGTAAAAAAACCCATTGTCGACAAGATAACAGTATTAGAAGGAATTTAAAGCAGAACCCTTGATCTTAAAAATATCAGACATAAGACCAAAATAGTTCAAGCATGTGCACCTACGTTTACTCACTCAGATGAAGAGATCGAAACTTTCTACGAATGTGTGAAGGAAACCTATGATTAAGGCAGAAATTGTTTTTATAGATTCATAATTGGAGACTTTAATGCCAAAGCTGGAACATACAAAGAAGGTGATTCAGTTGTTGACAAATATGGAATAGATGAAAGAAATGATAGAGGTGAGAGATTGGTACAATTTGCAGAATGCATGAAAACACCTGTTATGAATACGTTTTTTAAGAAGCACTCAAGTCGCAAAAGGACCTGGAGGAGTCCTAACTTTGAAGTGAAAAACGAAATAGACTTCATTCTCACCAATATGGCTTCAAACATTAAAGATGTCACTGTGTTAAACAGGTTTAAGACAAGCAGTGAGCGTCGATTAATAAGAGCAAGATTCGAATTTAATACAAAATATGATAGATTAAACCTAATTAAACGAAAAAGTAAAATTTTAAATGTCAAAAATCTTGAAGAACGGAAAGAAGAATTTCAAGAAAAAACTCAGAGAAAATTAAAAGGGTGTGAAGCAGAAGAAGTATTGAAGGCATTAGTTACGAAAGCTGAAGAAGTGGGTGGCTTACGTAAATCTCAAAACCAACCCAAGAAACTGACAAATAAAACAACAGGTTTGATGGACAAGAGAAGAAGAATGAAAGCTGATGCAGACAAAGATAAGATACAATATACAGAGCTGTGCAACCTTACATAACATTTACAAAACCTCCACAGACTTTGTTAGCGTTGCCGAAGATACAGATGAATTTCCCATTGAAAAAGGTGTAAAGCAAGGTGATTCTATACCTCCCAAACTATTTTCAGCAGTCTTAGAAAAAGCCATGTCTAAATTTAATTGGGTAGAAAAGGGAATTCAAGTTCTCGGCAAAAGGCTTACCAACTTGAGGTTTGAGGATGATATTGTCCTATTTGCAAATGACATAGAAGAACTTCAAATATTAGTTAACGAACTTGCATTAGTGTGCTCTGAAGTTGTACTAAAAATGAATATTGATAAAACCAAGATATGATCAATCAATGGACACCTGAGCGAAGTATATCAGTTGGAAGTACACAACTCCAAAGAGTCACAGAATAAATCCACCTGGGTCAACTGATGAACATTAAAGGAGATTTAAAACCAGAAATATTACGACGAATTAAATTGGGCTGGCAAGCTTATGAGAGGCGCTCTTCATTTTTGAAATCTAAGGTGTCAGTTGAGCTGAAGAAATCTATTTTGGGCCAATGTATATTGCCAGTAATCACTTATGACTGTGAAACATGGACATTAAATGAGATCATTGTTAGGAAGCTCACAGTAGCTCGAAGAGGAATGGAAAGATCGATGTCGGGTTACATGAAAAAAGATAGGAAGAGCGTAGTTGAAATAAGACGAACAACGAAGGTCACCAACATGATGGAAAGAGTGAATACATTGAATTGGCAGTGGGCTGGTCATATAGCTCGAACAAAAGATGGTAGATGGTCTAAACAAGTCCTAGACTGAAGCCCAGTTTACCAAAAAAGTCCTAGAGGAAGACCACCAGACTGATGGGACAGAGGTACAAGGAAGACAATGGGATTCAATTGGCAACGGGAAATTCAGGATCGGAAGGAATGGAAGATCTTACTGGGATGCTTTGTTACACGCCGACTCAGTCAGGCCACATCATTGAGTGATAGAACTGGCTGATGATGATGATGGTGATGGTTACAACAGTAAATAAAAAAATGTCATAAGAATTCGGTTACAATCAGATAATTAATTTACATTAAACACAAGTAATAGTAAGCAATTTTTGTGAACATTTCTCATAGACAACAGCGATTTGTTTAGCACTTTAAAATGCACACAAACAGTGTGAAACGAACCCTTAGAAAAATTATACATGATTGTGCTTAAACTGACACACAATATTTTTAGCGCAACACAATCTGACTTTCAGTAATCCCTACAAAAGAATGGCCCTGACTAACAATAACCTATACCTTTCATGAATTCTTACCTCACAAAAATCTTCGTTACTCGAACTACTGCAATACAGCGAGCGCCAATACTGCCAGCTAAATAAAAGATTCTAACTACTGAAGGCACTAACTACTGATAGGCATAGTTAGCAAATGAAAGATTTTGATAGAGAACAAACAATGTATTTACCTTAATAGTGTTCAAAAGTCATAATATATATCAGTTCATGACATCCAGTCTTACAAATTTGCTGTCTCTGTCCAGATCATCCGCTCTCAAAACTCCGCCATGTAACTCCACACATCCACCACTGCTGGCGGCTCACCTCCAACTGCGCAACGCTACGCGCTGTTAACATCCAGCTGCCCAACACTACAATGGCAGACAACAATGCAAACTAGCCACAGATTGCACACAGCACAGTCAGTGATTTTCATATAGAGCGCTACATGTCGTTACCAATATTAAAAACTAAACAGCCTACTTACATAGCCCCCATGCTCCCCACAAAAAATTTTACAAATTGTTTGGGCAGTGACCAATACAGATTTGAAATTTTTTTTCATAATCATAATTACAATAACAAAGAAATCAAATGCACACACTTATTGATACAATGTTGGACAAAAGCTAAAATTTTCTCACGGTCCATAAAGACAGCCCGATCATTCATCATAATAGTAATTACAGTTTTTTTCACAAAGTCTCATTAGTAAAAGAAATTGCACACAGAAGTAGTGGATTTTCATGCAGTCTTGAAGAAGTAGTGTTGTCCTTACAACGGAAAGACAGTGCTGACTCTTGACATGCAGACAGGTAATGGGCCACAACAGAGCAAACCCACAGCAGAGTCAGTCGAAGTTTTGCAGAATATTAGTAGGTAAGTCATCACAGAGCAGACCCACTGTAGTCCTGGTAGAGATTATGTTATTGGGGGGGCACCAGAGGTGCAGACCCACTGCAGTCCTTGTAGAAATAATGGCATTGGTGAGTCATCAAAGGTGTAGACCCACTGTAGTCCTTGTAGAAATAATGGTATTGGTGGGTCATCAAAGATGCAGACCCACTGTAGTCCTTGTAGAGATGGCCAGCAGCCATCTGTTTGACTGTGCAGGTGCACAGTCACCATCGAGGAGTCTTGTGGAGAATATAGCAAGTCCATAAAACACCACTTGTTTACGCGCAAAGATTTTGGAATTGTCCTTAGAACCAGCAGTGCTGTTAACCAGTCCCTTGCTGAATTATTAACACACGTGCAAACACTAACAGTCCCTACTTCTCACATATTGTCCATATACTATGACCAACAGAAACGTGTGCAGTGAAATGTTACTTACAAGTTACCTAATTTGATGAACTGGTGTCAATTACAATTTTATAACATAAGAATACAATAACAAAGGTGCAAAATACATCATTAAAGAACATAACAATACAGATAACATTTGTAGTAATAGGGGCTTTACAAAAGAATAGAAATAAACACATTCATCAGTGTTACAAGAATTATGACATAATTAAATGCATAAAGATCAGAATAACTTTTGAAACATCAACTTCACATATGAGCAACAAAACAGAACAGATAAATAATGTCTAAACATCTTTACAAAGTAAATAACATAGTATTAGAAACATTCTACAACATAACTCTCATCAGCTAAACACATAAGGACAGGAAAAACACAAATAAACAAGGATACACAGACACATAGCAGAATAACACAGGAGGAAAGGACAGGGTTTGTTTTCAGTGTAACATTTGGTACTGCAGTCCAACCCAAAACTTCATTCCATAGATCTGTCGTCTTATTTCAACCTTTGCTTCCACCAAAAAAATCCTATCCAAACATGCTTTCTGTATTTATTTCACATATTTCTTACCTCATTATTTATTTCCAAGAAAATCCTACCTAAACCTGTTATCTCTAAACCCTACTTTTTTGTTCATATCCTCTTTCAAAACACTTTTTTTTGGCCAAACCATTTTCTTATAGCTTCTCAATGCATTTCTTCCAATTCATCATAGTTAGTTTCTCATATAGTCTACCCCCTCTTAAGCTAACTTAAATCTACTGAGCCCAGATATATGTACTAAGGGACGAGGCAATGCAGCAGCACAAAGCAAATTAAAACAAACAGCACAGACAAAAAAATGGAAATTGGCAAAGCAAGCAGCAAATAATATAAATTAGCAAAGCAATTGCAATATTACAACTAATATAAGGCACTGTGCAGCAAACAAGAAAAATAAATCAGTACTAAAACTGGCTTAACAGAGTAATACAAAGTGAAATTCAGTAGCACTATGCCTGGTACACAGCAGCAGCAAATGCAATAACTTATACCTAAACATGACAAATCTCAAGCAGAAAAAATAGTACACAAAAGTCAACAATGCAGATAAGGGAAATGTCTTTTCACATCTTAATGTCTATGTAATTAAAGTGGTGCACCACAACTTACTCTACCATAAAAATTACTAAGTACTTGAAAAGTAAATTATGTATGCAGTTACTGTTATTAGTCCCTTCTTACTGTTCGTTCCTTTCCAAGTGCTCCTTTTTTTTGTTATTTTGAAGAATGTGGATCATAAAATTATTATCTAATAAATCTGTTGACAGAAAGTGTTCACATTAGCAAATGCATTTAATTTGATTTTATAAAAGCAATGATGCAACACACCTGGAAAACAGATATCAAATAAAATAAGCAACTATGTACAAAGTTGTGGTGTCACCCCCAGACACCACACTTGCTAGGTGGTAGCCTTTAAATTGGCCGTGGTCCGCTAGTATACGTCGGACCCACGTGTCGCCACTATCAGTGATTGCAGACCGAGCGCCGCCACACGGCAGATCTAGAGAGATTTCCTAGCACTCGTCCCAGTTGTACAGCCGACTTTGCTAGAGATGGTTCACTGACAAATTACGCTCTCATTTGCCGAGACGATAGTTAGCATAGCCTTCAGCTACATCATTTGCTACGACCTAGCAAGGCGCCATTATCAATTGCTATTTATATTGTGATGCATGTACAGTCAGACTGATGTTCACCAATTATGGATTAAAGTTAAGTATTCCAGCAGCTACGTACTTTTCTTGATAGTATAATTACTTTACCTGTTCCAGACCTCACACCAGCCTGCGTGAGCTTAAACGCGTGCCTTTCAGCTTCCTCCAAACCCCGTGAATTGGCTTCTGCCAATTCACAACAAAGTAAAGCATAAATAATAATTCAGTAGTCATGAGGCATTTCATAAGTTAGTAGAAATTCTCTCAATTCTTGTAGAAAGACACTTTTCGTAATTAGGTGTGCAGGTGTGCATTTCCCATCAATTCATAAGCATTTCAATAAGTAGCACAAAGTACGAGTAATTGTATGTTTTCAAGTAATGAGCGTGTCATATTTGCGATGCTTTCTGCAAAGGAATGTCAATAGCGAGGTTAATGGTCTCTTTTTTCTTCTCCACCTGTGCCTTTGAAAGACAAACACTAATGGCTTTTTCCCAGGCGACTATCGCACAGCTGGGTGCCCACCACGCATTATGTGAAAGTCACTTAACTCTCCTACCGAAATATTTACGACAGCAGTTTGCGCTACAGTGACAGTCTCATATAAAAAATTTCACAGGTCGAGAATTTGCGTTACAAATGTGTAGAAACAAAATCCTATAAATACAACAGTGTCCAAAAAATTTTCAGTGGCATTGTGATACATTCACACATTTACACACATTTCATAACTCTTTAAAGTACGATTCTTGGTTTCCTTCATCCTTTTTCACAAGTCAGAGTCCCTAACCACTACTCCTTATTCCTTATCTTATTATACATATACATATTCATCAAAACGTCTTCAAAATTTCCTCATAATAAATACAGAGCATAATCAAATTCCTCATATAGCATCTCATTGATCAAAAACATACCTCAACAGCATAATACACATCGTCATTGTAATAATAAATCATAACAGATCAATCACATCTCAAAATCGTCGTAGCTTTCTGGATATTTTAAAACCTAAAAAAAATTCTCTGCTCATTTCAACAGTGTCATCTACCTCAAACGTACTTTAAAAATCATGATCCCATACCAAATACGACATTCAAAGCTTTCATAGTATCACAATGGTTCCAAAAAAATACGAACAGTTCACACAGTACAGACAAAATACAGTTTCATAAGTGTGAAGTTATCCAACTGTGTAATTGTGTAAACATGTGTCACTGATGTAGTAAAAAAATGTTTGTCTCTCAGTTAAATGATCAGATAGTTGTGTAATTCTGTGTTAGAGAAATATGGTACCGATGTGTAAAGTTGTATAAGCAAATACCATATTAGTTAGGGCTCCTTGTACTTGCCAGACACATAGTACACAATGTAGGTGTGTACCCCCTGAGGATTAATGAAATAATACCCTCAGGTGTTACAGATTACAGCAATGGAATGAAATGTATCACGGAAAACCTTTGTATCATTGTACTTCAAATATCTTTAAAAATAAATGTTTTAAGTACAAAATTAAACACTCAAATACGTGTACTGTAGCGCTAAACTGTGCGTCTTGTTGTAAGATAATCTCTGTGGAAGTGTCGTAGTTATCGTCCTCCGAAAGCTAAGTTCTGCAGAAGTCAATGTACTTACCTCATGATAAACAAAAGTGAAATCCTTTGCGTATAGATATCTTAGTTATAACGCTTATTGCCGTGATGAAGAAAGTACTGTGCTGTAACGTATTGTTGTGCTACGGAAAAGGCTGTCTCATTGTAGCTATACCACAAAAGTTACTACTAAAACATGTTTTACTTTCCAGAATAATTCAGAAGAACTGTGCAGATTAAAAACAGAAACACCGCAAAAGCAACATTGTAAATTGTCACTCATTAGTAGCGTCGTGATAAAATCGTGTAGCTGTCACATAAACTAACCACTGTGTCATCTGGTATCTCACAGAAAGTACTTTAAATCCAGGATGTATTTTCAAGTAAACCAAAATGTTGCATTAAAATCTCATTAGCAGTAATGGTAAATGTTCTAAGTATGTGAGCCTTATAGTCGTTACGTAATCGTGCAACTGACAAGCAAGAATGTACACACACAATAACACTGTGTCATCTGTTCACTATAACAATGCATTCGTAATTACTGTCTAAATATGTTCCCTAGGTTCTAGACTAGATAGTTAACTTTAAAACATAGTTGCATGTTAACAGTTTCTAAGTCTGACGAAGCGTACTAGTAACGTGAAGTGAAAAATGTTATAGCAAAGACTAAGTTAAAAAGCAGATTATCTCTCAATAAACGGTTTTACAGGTGAAATGTGGTGCAATGTTTTACCCTTTCTAGTGTGCAGAGTTTCAACTTCAAAGCAATTATCATGTTGTATACGTCGGTAAGGAATACTGAAATTTTTTCTCAAGGTTAGCTTATGTTATTTTTCTCAAGCCCAGCCGGCGCACGTGGCTGCCTGCAGTGCGAGTCATTGTCTGTCTCTTTGTTGGCGCATGTCGTTATTGGGATTAGGAGACCTAACTTCTACAAATTCACCTTGCCGAGAGGGCCCAGCCCTGTTTGAATCCCGCCAGTTCTGATGAAATTCAGGTCTGTCGTTATGATTATATCGTCTGTCGTCATGTCGGTAGATTCCATAATTTCTTTCTCGTCGGTCACGTCGTGGAGAATTTCTCCCTGAATCGTAACTGCGCGCTGAACTGTTGCTTCTGATGTTATTCTGTCTCCCTTGATAATAATAGTTGTGGTTGCCATATTGTCTGTTTCTATGATTGTCTCTGTGATGGCCATTACGCGGAGAGGTGATCTTTCCCTGCAATTATTACTACTCTGCCAATGGTTGTCATACGGGTGGTGTCTGTTTTGGTCACGATTTGCGTTGTAAGAATAGCCTTGTCGTGTCCAGTTATTATTTCTTTCATCGCAGAATTGTGACGGATGTGACCTGTAATTGTTGTGTTCCTGTTTTCGCGTCCGGCGACTGTAAGTGTCAATTTCCAATTCTTGTAACAGTCCCTGAAGAGCTTCAATGTCGTCTTAGCAACGTCCTGCCAAAATAATATGTCGTAAATGTTCAGATGGTTTGATTAAGCAAATGCGGATGAGTTCTGAGGGGCTGTATGGGTTTGACAGGTACTGATTCTTGTGCAACATGTCTTCAAAATATTTCACAAGACTGGAAAATTCAGATTGTTCGAAATGTTTCATCATTATGATGCTATGTTTTACTCGGTCTTGTGTACCTTGAGACCAATATGCTGAGAGGAAGGCATGATAAAATTCTCCTTCACTGTGACAATCGTGAATGACCGATCGCATTCTTTCAGCTGGTTCATTCTCTAACTAGCCACACATAAATTCTAATCTGTGCTCTAATGACCAGCTGGGAGGAAAACAATGAGAGAATTGATGGAGCCACGCTTGTGGATGAATGTCGTTGCCAGAATTCTTAAATGTTTTGAATTTACGTGTAGTAATGAACAGCTTATAGTCAAAATCATCGTGTCGGTGAGTAGCATATCGGTCACTGTTAAGTCGTGCCGGCGGTTCAATCTCAAAATTCGGTGCACCTTGCCAATTTCTTTCATAATTTCCGAAATGCCCTGTGTTAATATTTCGTGGCTTTTCCGTATTTCTAAGTTCCTCTTCCCGTGTTGGAGCGCGAGTGTGCTCTGAAATATGTAATTTTTGTATTACTTGTGCCAACTGATCTTGTACTTCCCGGATTTCTCTTTTGTGTTACGTATTAATTTGATTCTGATTTTGTTTGAATTTCTTAATTTGTTCATACACTTCTATGTCAGTGATGGCTACAGGTCTTGTGTCATTCAGATCATCATCCACCTTTGTAGATAAGTTAGTGAACTGATCCGAAAGTTCGGCTACTTTCTCCGATAGTGAACTTATTTCCTCAGTGTGTTTTTCTGAACCGAGTTTCAGAGTGTCCATTTGTGTTGAAATCATATCTACTGTGTCCTTTAAGTTTTCCTGAGTTTTTGGAAGTAGCGTAACTGAATCGGTAGATGCAACTGAGTCAATTTTAGCCCAGAAGGTCTCATGAACAATGGTTTGCAGTTCTTTTATGGCTGCTTCGTGATTCTGCAATGCATTTTCATGCCGCGAAAAAATAGGTTGAAAATGCTCACAAATTTGTGTTTTTACCTCATTACAGACTTTCTGACATTTCGATTCAATGTTATGTAACTCAGTAGTTAAATCTTCACGTGTTTGTTCAAGTGTGGTGTCTAACTTTGGAAGCTTTTGCTGTGCTTGTCTCTGATTTTGTTCCATTGTGTCTAATTGTTGCTGTGTTTGTCTCTGGTGTTGTTCCATTGTGTCTAACTTTTGAAGATTTTGTTCCATTGTGTCTAACTTTTGAAGCTTTTGTCCCATCTGTTGCATTAATTGTAATAACAATGCACTGGTGTCTGAAACATGTTCCTCAGTGCTATTCGGCAATGCATTTGAACCGGCAATATTCGCATTTTGAAAAGCAGAAAATGTGTCTTGATTTATTTGAGAAAACGGCGAGGACGCAAAACTTGAATCTACAGTATTTGCAAGATTGTGTCCTGTCATTTCGGATTCCTGAGGCAAGCTGTTGCCGACCGATCGATCGATAATGCTTCCCTGTTCACTAATTGTTTCACTGTCTACGCCATTATTTGCAGCCTGCTCCATTTCCCTATGCACAATTACCAAATTAATACTTTGAACATTAGTTAATTCATTACACGGTGCCGCTAACACACTGCTTTCGTCTTCACTGTCATTTCTCAGTTTATTTTGGAGCCTAGTATTACGTTTTTCACACGCCATTATTGTCACAATATTTCACACGACAACACAGAAAAGCACAATTTGAAGAGCAAAATAAGAAAACACATTAACATAGCATTGAAAATAATATCTCGTTAATTGCAAGCGCAGCTGCGAAATACTTGGTGCAAATCTACATGCATGCCACAACTGTTTTAATGTAGAAGAATGAAAACTACAACTACAAAGGAAATTCTCTGTATGATTACGCGCTAGCACTAAACAATAGCTACACTAATTACACAAACTACAAGAACAAAATCAGAAGATCCCAGTGAGGTATCCTCGGCTAAGGGTCGACATATAGAAAAATTATACATTATTGTGCTTAAACTGACACACAATATTTTTAGCGCAACGCAATCTGACTTTCAGTAATCCCTACAAAAGAATGGCCCTGACTAACAATAACCTATACCTTTCATGAATTCTTACCTCACAAAAATCTTCGTTACTCGAACTACTGCAATACAGAGAGCGCCAATACTGCTAGCTAAATAAAAGACTCTAACTACTGAAGGCACTAACTACTGATAGGCATAGTTAGCAAATGAAAGTTTCTGATAGAGAAAAAAAATGTATTTACCTTACTAATGTTCAAAAGCCATGATATATATCAGTTCATGACATCCAGTCTTACAAATTTGCTGTCTCTGTCCAGATCATCCGCTCTCAAAACTCCGCCATCTCACTCCCCACATCCACCACTGCTGGCGGCTCACCTCCAACTGCGCAACGCTACGCGCTGTTAACATCCAGCTGCCCAACACTACAATGGCAGACAACAATGCAAACTAGAAACAGATTGCAACAGCACAGTCAGTGATTTTCATATAAAGCACTACATGTCGTTACCAATATTAAAAAGTAAACAGCCTACTTACAAGTGTAGAACGCAAGAAAACCTTTACTTTGTGGTAACTAGTTTCGGTCAGTTTTTGACCATTTTCAGACGTCATACTAAGATGCTAGGTGGTGTCAGTGAATGGAGCAGTCGTAACACTCGCTCCGTTCACTGCCACCACCTTCCATAATGATATGAGGCCTGAAAATGGTCAAAAACTGACCAAAACCCGTTACCACAAAATAAATGTTTCTTTTTCCATTAATAATGAAACTAAAGTTTATATGGAATATATAGTTTGAATTGTTAAGGCTTTCTTTTAATTGGTACTTGTATTAGTGTCCATGTTTAACACCTCTTGTAGTTGTCTTATCAAGTATTGTTTATATTTTACTTGGTTCAATTATTTAATCCAAACTGTTACATAGCCACAGTTTTGAATATAATGTTAATGTTAAAGTGCAGTACCACTACACTCTCAAAGATTGCATTTACTGTATGTTCCCTGAAACGCCTCCATTTTCCTGCATTTATTTGTTTCTGTTTATCTTACTGATATTGCTTAAGTTCCTTATGTATTATGTAGTTACATTGATAATTCTTTCTTCTTTTAATTGGTTTTCGTATCACCCTACATGTTTTATACCTCCTGATGCAGCCTTGTCAAGTACTAATTTTATTTTATTTTGTTAGTTTTGTTTATTAATAGAAACTGTTATGTAGGCATGCTGTTCCTATTTTGTGTTAAAGTCTTTCCTGCCTGCTCGATTTTTATTTATTTACTGTCCAGTTTTTTACTTCTTCATTGCATTACCATCGCACCGCCAAAGATGTTACTTACCGTAAGTTTATGCTTCAGTCTAGACGTGTTACTTCTCTTCCAGTGTTGTTTGCAAACATTGTAACTTCTTTGGTGATAATATTTAGTAAATGTCTGAAGATGGCCTTGTAAGCCGAAAACCGGTTAACATTGTCGAACAAAAGCAAACTGGTGCTCTTCATTTATTATAATGTTGATCTACCAAGAACCGACGGAAGATTCTGTTAACAAAATACACTCCTGGAAATTGAAATAAGAACACTGTGAATTCATTGTCCCAGGAAGGGGAAACTTTATTGACACATTCCTGGGGTCAGATACATCACATGATCACACTGACAGAACCACAGGCACATAGACACAGGCAACAGAGCATGCACAATGTCGGCACTAGTACAGTGTATATCCACCTTTCGCAGCAATGCAGGCTGCTATTCTCCCATGGAGACGATCGTAGAGATGCTGGATGTAGTCCTGTGGAACGGCTTGCCATGCCATTTCCACCTGGCGCCTCAGTTGGACCAGCGTTCGTGCTGGACGTGCAGACCGCGTGAGATGACGCTTCATCCAGTCCCAAACATGCTCAATGGGGGACAGATCCGGAGATCTTGCTGGCCAGGGTAGTTGACTTACACCTTCTAGAGCACGTTGGGTGGCACGGGATACATGCGGACGTGCATTGTCCTGTTGGAACAGCAAGTTCCCTTGCCGGTCTAGGAATGGTAGAACGATGGGTTCGATGACGGTTTGGATGTACCGTGCACTATTCAGTGTCCCCTCGACGATCACCAGTGGTGTACGGCCAGTGTAGGAGATCGCTCCCCACACCATGATGCCGGGTGTTGGCCCTGTGTGCCTCGGTCGTATGCAGTCCTGATTGTGGTGCTCACCTGCACGGCGCCAAACACGCATACGACCATCATTGGCACCAAGGCAGAAGCGACTCTCATCGCTGAAGACGACACGTCTCCATTCGTCCCTCCATTCACGCCTGTCGCGACACCACTGGAGGCGGGCTGCACGATGTTGGGGCGTGAGCGGAAGACGGCCTAACGGTGTGCGGGACCGTAGCCCAGCTTCATGGAGGCGGTTGCGAGTGGTCGTCGCCGATACCCCAGGAGCAACAGTGTCCCTAATTTGCTGGGAAGTGGCGGTGCGGTCTCCTACGGCACTGCGTAGGATCCTACGGTCTTGGCGTGCATCCGTGCGTCGCTGCGGTCCGGTCCCAGGTCGACGGGCACGTGCACCTTCCGCCGACCACTGGCGACAACATCGATGTACTGTGGAGACCTCACGCCCCACGTGTTGAGCAATTCGGCGGTACGTCCACCCGGCCTCCCGCATGCCCACTATACGCCCTCGCTCAAAGTCCGTCAACTGCACATACGGTTCACGTCCACGCTGTCACGGCATGCTACCAGTGTTAAAGACTGCGATGGAGCTCCGTATGCCACGGCAAACTGGCTGACACTGACGGCGGCGGTGCACAAATGCTGCGCAGCTAGCGCCATTCGACGGCCAACACCGCGGTTCCTGGTGTGTCCGCTGTGCCGTGCGTGTGATCACTGTTTGTACAGCCCTCTCGCAGTGTCCGGAGCAAGTATGGTGGGTCTGACACACCGGTGTCAATGTGTTCTTTTTTCCATTTCCAGGAGTGTAGATAGAGGTAAGTAGGTTTCAGCGATGGTAAACTGCAGTGCAATGCTGTCATCTGAGATGTTGTTTGTTAAATTCCCGTGAAGTGATTCTATCTATATGCGAATCCCACTCCAGCTACTGCCGGGTCTGGGTGCTGATAAGTCCTCTCCATTTGGCTCGGTCCTCCCACCACTTTTCTTCCTCCACTTGCTGCCAGGTCACACCTCTCCTTTCTACAGATATTCTCACTCCCATTTTCCACCGTGTTCTTGGGCGCCCTCTAGGTCTTTTCCCATCCATCTTTAGTTCTTCCATAATTTAGGGGAGTCTCTGCCCATGCATCGTCTTAACATGCCCATACCATCTTAATCCCTTTCTTTCAATTTCTTCTCTCATACTTTCTTGTTTGAGGTCATTTCTAATCTCTATGTTCCTTACTCTGTCCATTCTTGTTTTTCCCTTAACTGCTCTGAGAAATTTCATTTCCCCTGCTTGCAGTCTGTCATTGTCCATGTTTCTCCACCATAGGTGACAATAGGTATGTAATAATTCTTATACATAAGGAGTTTTGCTCTTTCTGAAACTTCATTATTCCAAATCAGGTGTTTTATTGTTTGGTAAAAATTGCCTCCCTTCTGTAACCTCCTATTAATTTCGTTAGTTATTCTTCCATCCCTAGATATTTCAGTCCCTAGATAAGTGAAACTTTCTACCACTTTGAGGGGTTCTCCATTCAAGTTAATATTTCCGTTGATTCCTTTCTCTCTTCCAAATACCATTACTTCACTCTTATCTTTATTTATTTTTAATCCATACCTTTTCATTATTTCCTTCCACGCATCAAGCTGTAACTGTACATCTACCTCTTTATCACCCCATATTACCATATCATCTGCAAAAATCATCTTTTTGTCTTTTCTTTTACTATATCTTTAACTGCCCTATTCATTCCCTCCATCACAACACTAAAAAGTGCAGGAGATAGAATACTTCCTTGCTTAAGTCCTTGTCTTATTTCGAAGTTCCCCAATGGTGTTCTAATTCTACAATTGTGTCCTCTGTACATTGCATTTATAACATTAATGTATCCAACTTCTATATCTATCTTCTTCATTTCTTCCCAGAGTCTTTCCCTGACAACTGAGTCATATGCCTTTTCTATGTCTATAAAAACCATTGTCACCCTTTTGTTATACTCCCAACTTTTTTCCATCAGTTGACGGATAAAAAATATCAGGTCGATCGTGCTTCTTCCTTTCCTAAACCCATGCTGTTCTTCACTCAGCTCCTTTTCTATCTTTTCACTTATTCGATTTAGTAAAATTCTTGAAGTGATTTACCGAGCGAGGTGGCGCAGTGGTTAGACACTGGACTCGCATTCGGGAGGACGACGGTCGAATCCCGTCTCCGGCCATCCTGATTTAGGTTTTCCGTGATTTCCCTAAATGGCTTCAGGCAAATGCCGGGATGGTTCCTTTGAAAGGGCACGGCCGATTTCCTTCCCCATCCTTCCCTCACCCGAGCTTGCGCTCCGTCTCTAATGACCTCGTTGTCGACGGGACGCTAAACACTAATCTCCTCCTCCTCCTTGAAGTGATTAAGAACGGTTACTTCGGAGGCTCATTGTGTAAATGTTTATTCACTGTGAAATCTTAACTTCTATAGTTTTAAGAATATTGAAATGTTGTTGTGTTACTGCATGCACCTCATTTGTCTGAGATCGCCGATGTATTCAGATTAGCTTGAATATGTAACTGTGATTTACTGTCGAAGTTCGGGGAGCTGTAACTTAGCCATCTTTCTGTGTGTCTCAAAGTCCGACGCGTCTTGGAACATTGGCTACTGCACAAAGGCCATACAAGCGACAGCGGTCAAAATTCCTTGTAGTGGAATTTTCCCTATTTCCGGCGGCGCTAGTAGTCATTGCGTGTGTACTCCCTAGTACCTATCACATAGCCGGAAGCTGAAATTGCGCGGCGCGCCCTGAAACCTGAGCCCGCTAGTGTTCAGCTGTACGAGGTGCATTCAAGTTCTAAGGCCTCCGATTTTTTTTCTGATTAACTACTCACCCGAAATCGATGAAACGGGCGTTACTTCTCGACGTAATCGCCCTGAAGACGTACACATTTTTCACAACGCTGACGCCATGATTCCATGGCAGCGGCGAAGGCTTCTTTAGGAGTCTGTTTTGAACACTGGAAAATCGCTGAGGCAATAGCAGCACGGCTGGTGAATGTGCGGCCACGGAGAGTGTCTTTCATGGTTGGAAAACGCCAAAAGTCACTAGGAGCCAGGTCAGGTGAGTAGGGAGTCACTTCAAAGTTGTTATCACGAAGAAATTGTTGCGTAACGTCAGCTCGATATGCGGGTGCGTTGTCTTGGTGAAACAGCACACGCGCAGCCCTTCCCGGACGTTTTTGTTGCAGTGCAGGAAGGAACTTGTTTTTCAGAACATTTTCGTAGGATGCACCTGTTACCTTAGTGCCCTTTGGAACGCAATGGGTAAGGATTACGCCCTCGCTGTCCCAGAACATGGACACCATCATTTTTTCAGCACTGGCAGTTATCCGAAATTTTTTTGGTGGCGGTGAATCTGTGTGCTTCCATTGAGCTGACTGACACTTTGTTTCTGGATTGAAAAATGGCATCCACGTCTCATCCATTGTCACAACCGACGAAACGAAAGTCCCATTCATGCTGTCGTTGCGCGTCAACATTGCTTGGCAACATGCCACACGGGCAGCCGTGTGGTCGTCCGTCAGCATTCGTGGCACCCACCTGGATGACACTTTTCGCATTTTCAGGTCGTCATGCAGGATTGTGTGCACAGAACCCACAGAAATGCCAACTCTGGAGGCGATCTGTTCAACAGTCATTCGGCGACCCCCCCAAAACAATTCTCTCCACTTTCTCGATCATGTCGTCAGACTGGCTTGTGCGAGCACGAGGTTGTTTCGGTTTGTTGTCACACAATGTTCCGCCTTCATTAAACTGTCGCACCCACGAACGCACTTTCGACACATCCATAACTCCATCACCACATGTCTCCTTCAACTGTCGATGAAATTCAATTGGTTTCACACCACGCAAATTCAGAAAACGAATGATTGCACGCTGTTCAAGTAAGGAAAACGTCGCCATTTTAAGTATTGAAAACAGTTCTCATTCTCGCCGCTGGCGGTAAAATTCCATCTGCCGTACGGTGCTGCCATCTCTGGGACGTATTGACAATGAACGCGGCCTCATTTTAAATCAATGCGCGTGTTTCTATCTCTTTCCAGTACGGAGAAAAAAGATCGGAGGCCTTAGAACTTGAATGCACCTCGTACAACAAGTTCATCTCTTAGCAATACTGGGCGGCGGAATAACTAGCCTAAATATGCGTAAAGCTACACAGTCATCCACTGCTTCAATTGAAATCACTGTAATTTACACTGAAGCGCCAAAGAAACAGATACAAACATGCGTATTCAAATACAGAGATATGTAAACAGGCAGAATGAGGGCGCCTGTATAAGACAACAAGAGTCTGGCACAGTTGTTAGAGCGGTTACTGATGCTACAATGGCATGTTACCAAGATTTAAGTGAGTTTCAAAGTGGTGTAATAGTCAGCGCACAAGCGATGGGACACAGCATCTTCGAGGTAGCGATGAAGTGGGGATTTTCCCGTACGACCATTACACGAGTATACCGTGAACATCAGGAATCCGGTAAAACATCAAATCTCAGACATTGCTGCGGATGGAAAAAGATCCTGCAAGAACAGGACCAACGGCGACTGAAGAGAACACTTCCATGTGACAGAAGTGTAACCCTTCCACAAACTGCAGCAGATTTCAGGGCTGGGCCATCAGCAAGTGTCAGTGTGCGAACCATTCAACGAAACGTCATCGATATGGGCTTTCAGAGCCGAAGGCCCACTCGTGTATCCTTCATGACTGCACGCACAAAGATTTACGCCTCGTCTGGGTCCCACAACTCCGACATTGGACTTCTGATGACTGGAAACATGTTCCACTGGCGGACGAGTCTTGTTTCAAATTTTATCCAGCGGATGGACGTGTGTGGGTATGGAGACAATGGACCTTGCATGTCAGCAGGGGACTGTTCTGTGACGGTGTGGGGCATGTGCCGTCGGAGTGATATGAGATCCCTGATCGTGTAGATACGACTGAGTGACACGTACGCATGCGTCCTGTCTGATCTCGTGCATCCATTCACGCCCATTGTGCATTTCGAACGACTTGGTCAATTCCAGCAGGACCATGCAATATCCCACATGTCTTTAATTTTTTACAGAGTGGCTCCAGGAGTATAACTCCCCAGAAATGAACATTACTGAGCGTATCTGGGAAGCCTTGCAACGTGTTGTTCAGAAGAGATCTCCACCCCCTCGTACTCTTACGGATTTATGGAGAGCCCTCCAGGATTCGTGGTGTCAGTTCCCTCCAGAACTACTGCAGAGATTAGTCGAGTGCATGCTACGTCGTGTTACGACACTTCTGCGTGCTCGCGGGGTCCCTACACGATATTAGGCATGTGTACCAGCGTATATCGCGCACAATTTGAGTGCATAAAGTAGTCCGTCGCTGTCATGCACATCCTGAAAACCGTATCGAGCATCCTTGAAACATGGAAATACCAGTTTTTATAACAAGTACGCCTTGTCCTCCTTTGAAAATCAGTAGCATTTGTTATACACTACACGATCATGTCGCAGCGGACTTTCTAGAAATCTGTTTATAACAGTTTTTTTACTATGCCGCGGGTGATCTTCCATGTATGTAATTATGTTAGTACCTGCTTCTTGGACATGTCCTTGCTACGTTTGACTGGAGACGGGATTTGTGGCTTCCTGTACGACGCCGATAATGAACTACATGGCTTGACACTCTTTTCAGTATCACTTTCACCTGTTAACCACATATCGTCATTATTGTATTCCTCATGTACATTGTCTGCACATTCGAGCATATACGACACCACAAATTCCACTAACCCATCTTCCAGAAACGTTAATATTTCTTCTGTCACTTCTCTCGCATCTGTGCGAAGTGTCAACTTCCACAGCTGTTGTTGCAGCATTAATGCACTGTTTGTTTTGTTTATCGTTGACATTGCTCTGCTTTGTATTAACAGCACTGTCTCTGTAGCACTGTTGTGGGTTACTCGTCGACTGAACAGTTGAGCAAGGCTTCATAGCCTCATACTGTGCTCACTGTAGGATATCTCCAGTCCAACCCACTGTTGCCATTAGCAGCCAATATTGTCGTTGTGTGTAGACAATGTGTGAGTCGTCGAATGTAGTATAAACATTAGACTTTTCGAGCTCATACTCAAGGGTTCCTCCTTACCAACACTTAACAACTAAAAAATGCTTTAAAGGGTATAAGCAAACCAAAGAGAGACGTCCCTGTCTCACAAGCTAGAGTACGATGCGTTAAGTTGTACGAGCTCTTATGCGGCACGTTTTGATAACCGCGGTTCTCGCAGCACCATGCTACAGATAATTTATTGTGTGAAATAAAGTCACCTGATCATACACGAGTCAAGGTGGTACCAGGCCTCCATCGGATCACTCACTGAGCTTCATTTACTCACCTTCACAACTTTCCTCAATTCTTTATATATGGAATCATTGGCGTATGTGCATTGGCAGCTGGCGGCAACAGGCAACTCGGAAGATTGCCGAGCTTTCGCAAGTCGTTTTTGTCGTCTTGCACCTGTCAGTGACACCCTATAGTCAAGTTGTAACGTTCACGCTCGGGCGTACGTTAACTCTTCAAAGCCTGTACTATGATAAGTTGACGGGCTTCACCTTATAAGAGAGGATTTTAGTAAATATGTTGACCGCGTGTACCTGAATGGAGGCAAAGTCGGACTTACACCCACTCAGTAACAACAATGATACGTCAAGCTAGTATAAAGTGCAACTACACATTAGTACGGGCAAGAAACATACACAGCAGATGCTACCAATTATTAATAATACGGTCGCCAGCCTAATTAGGCAGTGAGTGAGTTTTTCCTTGTACAAGCGGATGTACGTACAAGCACAACACCACGTAGTAATACTGCATTATATGGAATATTTTAGAGCCAGAAAAATCTATTGAACTAATATTTTCCCTTTTTGTACTAATTTGGACAAGCTATAAATACACAACATTACACTACAATGATTACTACACACTGCGTTTTGTCTATTGATCCGACTGAAATCGGGCGTAGGTTACCCTAGAAATAGCACTTTTGAAACACACATACAATGTCAATTTTAATAAGAGTAAAACACTGATAAATTTGGGTTTTATATTGACTTTAACTTTGCTGGTCAAATCAGTTCAGTACACTTCAGAATTTAAAATGAATAGAAAAGAGAAGAGTGAAATAGGGGGGGGGGGGCTGAAACTGTTATGATCACGGTGCTGAAACCATTAACTATTGGAAACATTAAGCACTCAAGATTTACAAAATATGAGTTATTACTCTTATTGTCCAATAACTTCCTCATTTAACTACCATTATTTTTGTCTCAAATTAATTAAACTTCATTACTAAACCAATTCCAAAATTATTTTCCAACTTTGGCAAACCTTTGTTCTTTGCTTATATTTTCATTAACAATAAAGCTCCTTAAACATCTTTCTAGCATAGATAGGTCTGCATGTAATTCTTATTAACATGAACTTTAAATCTTCATTTCGGGACACTCGGATTGCACAACATGTGGAAAGGACCCTGTCCAGGTTAGTGGTTAGGATAATTAATTGATAGGGCAATTCTGGTAAAAGTTAAGTTATTATTGAACTGTCAGGAACTAATTTAACACTGGTCCACACGAATACAATTCTCAAGCTTTAACCTGTGCGAGTCGATGCGGCAGTTGGCGGGCAGCGAGATGGCGAGGCGCACAGCACACATACAATCACAGCTATGGCTCTTGCTGTATCGGCACTTTGCTTCTTCTTAGCGTCGCAATCCTTTTCAATTCAGTGCCTATAGAATATAGCCATGCTGTATAGTCGTCGGAAACGGCACATCCGAGGCTCAATGAAATCACTTTATCCAGGATAGCCTCCTCGATCCGGAACGTGTTCCTCAGACCGGTGCCCAACTCCGACTGTTTTTGCCGAGCCCGTTATGCCGTGCCGCGCCCGTGTGCATTTTCCCGCGCTCGCCTGCCATCCACCTTTTACCGCTCCCCTACAGATAGGGTATTCACCAAAGGTTTTACATTCCACATATCCTAATACATTGCCTACGTATGGACCAGGCACACAATTACAATTTTAAACATGTTACAATAGATTCAACATGTATTACACTTCAATTCTGTTATAGCATTTCTTGAAATTTGACATAAATATTAATATTCACTTCGAAAGTTGCTTACATTTTCTTTAACATAATGACACGAAAAGAAAAAGAAATGAAATTAAAATCTTGCTTACACTAATTTATCGAAAATCAGAAGAAAAAATTATTATATGTACAGTTGTTGTTGTTACAAAGTGCCTTTTTAATTACTCTTTGCTGAATATTCTGTAAAGCTCAGTACCTTTAGACTTAAAATTTGCTTTGTATGCAAGAACTTTTAAAGAAAAAAATGGAGAACAGTTATGCAATCTAAAGTAATGCAGAATTCCTGTTTAGTACTGCGCAAGTATATGTAAGGAAACCCACCGTGGTGTTCTTCGAGTTAATATCGGAAAATTAGCTGAAAAATCCGGAAAACTTCATTATTGATGACCCCAATATGAATCTAATAATTAAATAATATCTCAGTTCATCATTTTGCGAACGTCTTGCTTTAATCTATTTGCAAAACCATTTCGCAGAAGTAGTGACTAAGTTACACGCGGCAAGTATAGAACCATTCTTGGAGGCTGCCTCATCTTTGTGAGCTTTCCCAATTCTCGATACAGGAAAGTTATATTACTATCGAGTTGAAAAGGACAAGCACGTAACTCCACACCCCTCCGAGGCCGATGTGTTCCTTATATGCGGTTTCATGCATCACGTTTTCTAATATTATAGTGATGTTCAATAGAGAGTTGATAAACATGTGATCCTCATTTAATACATTGATAAATCTCTAAAATAAGCTTCTGATCCATATGTTTCAAGTCTGTCTGTGTAGCGGCTTGTATTATTTACACTACAGTAACATTTCTGCAGGATGAGTTTTGTGAGAACGATACTGCGTGATTAGTGACTTCGGTACTGGTTCTCAAATATTTTCGGACACTGTAAAACAAATGACATCGCAGATTACTTATACAGTATAATGATGATGATAGAAACGGAGTCAACTAACAAAGGCTAATACAGCAATTTTTTGTGAGAGTTGAGGCTCGTAAACAATAGAAAGCTACAAACAAAAATGAAAGTTTCAAAATTTGCGTCAGTCTCTTCACAGCGCTAAAAATCAAAGTAGAGTCTGTGGGGATACAGGGTCTCTTTGGCCATTAGTGCAGAGCATCCAGCAGGCGCTGCTGAGCAGTAAGCTGTTTCACTTGAAGTCACTTGTTAAAATACGTATTTTCCGATTGTTGAAATTGCTTTCTATTAGCATCTGTCACTTTGGTTACGGGGTTGTGCTCAGGATGTCAAACATTCCAGGCGCCAGAGTCTCATGCTCTTGTAGGCAAGAGCTAAAGAATTACTAGCTCTTCATCGAAATTTGATTTTCGTTAAATACTAATCTTCTCCTAGTCCTCCTCCTCCTCCTCCCAAATAGATTCCAAATGAGATCGGCTCCAGATTAAACCTACGAACACATAATTAGTCATAAGAGACTGTGTAGGCGTTATAGTTGTGGGGTAAGTGTCGTTTTATGATGGAGTACGGTAGTAATTCAGAAGGACTGAAGGATTGACTCGGGATATAGAGAAGTCGAAACAACCATCGCTGAAATTAAAAACAAGGGCGGTAATATTAAGTGTGCAATGGGAAGTTCACTCTTAAATGCAGAGAAGAGAGCGGAAAGGTGGGATTAGGTGTATATCGAAGGCCTCTATGAGGCGGAGGACTTGTCTGATTATGTGATAGAAGAAGAGACAGGAGCCGACAGGGAAGAAATAGGCGATGCATTATTAGAACTTAGAGGAACTTTGAACGACTTAAGATCAGACAAGGAAGAAGAGATAAATAACATTTCATCATAATTTCTAAAATCATGGGGGTAGTGGGAGCAAAACGTCTGCTCAATTTGGTGTGTCGAATGCACACTCCTGGTGGAATAACACCAGACTTTCGGGAAACATCATCCACACAATTCCTAAGAGTGCAAGAACAGACAAGTGTGAAAATTATTGCATAGTCAGCTTAATAGCTCATTCATTCAAGTTGCTGACAAGAATAATATACAGAAGGATGGAAAAGATAATTGAGGATCTATTAGATGACGATCAGAGACGCAATTATGAAATTGCGGTTGACAATAAAAGCAAGTCTGAAAAAAAATTAGGACACGTTCATAGGACTTGTCGACCTGGAAAAATCGTTCGACAATGTAAATGTCTCAAGATGTTTGTAACTCTGAGAAAAGTACGGGTAAAAGCATAGAGACAGACGGCTCATGTACAGGATGTACGACAAGCAAAGTAAAACAATAAGACTGGGAGATCAATAACGAAGTACTCGTATTAAAAGAGATATGAGAAGGGATGTACTCTTTCGGCGCTATTGTTCAGTCTGTATATCGAAGACGCAATGACGGAAAAAAGAAAGGTTTAAGAGTGAGATTAAAATTCAAGGTGGAAAGGATATCAATGACAAGATTCGCTGATGACATGCTATCATCAATGAAAGTGAAGAAAATCTAGAGAACCTGTTGAATAGAATGAAGAGTCTAATGAGTACGGAAAATGGACTGATATTAAATCGAAGAAAGACGAAAGTAATGTGTAGTAACAGAAGAGAAAAGAACGAAAAACTTGACACCAGAATCGAGACCAAGAAGTAGAAAATGCTAAGGAATTCTGCTACCTAGGCAGCAATATGACCCATGATGGATGGAACAAGGGGGACATAGGAAGCAAAGTGGCAGTGACAAAGACGACATTCCTGACCAAGATAATTCTACTGGTCTCAAATATTGGCCTTAATCTGCGGAAGAAATTTCTGAGAATGTACATTTGGATCACAGCATTGTATGGTAGTAAAACATAGGCTGTCGGAAAACCGGAAAAGAAGAGAATCGAAGCATTCGTGATATGGTGCTACGGAAGAATTTTGAAAATTCAGTGGATCGATAAGTTACGGAATTAGGAAGTTCTCCGCAGAACAGGCGAGGAAAGAAATATATGAGAAACACTGTAAAAAAGAAGAGATAGGATGATAGGACATCTGTTAAGACATCAGGGAATAATTTCTCTGGTACTAGAGGGATCTGTAGAGGGCAAAAAGTGTAGAGGAAGACAGAGATTGGTAGATATCCAGCGAATAATTAAGGGAGTAGGTTTCAAGTGTTACTCTGAGGTGAAGAAGTTGACACAGGAAAGAAATTCATGGTGAGCCGCATCAAGCCAGGCAATAGATTGGTGGTCGCTGTACGTTATCTAGTACCAGTTTTGACCCGGGTTCAAAATAATTAGTAGTGCAGTACAGAACAGTTCAAACGAGGAATCTGTAACATCTTCAAGGCCCTTCAGGAAGATAGCTCCCAACGCAGGAAATTTTTTAAGGGTCTCATGTAAGTTGTGACTCGACGTCGCATATCGCTTTGCGATTTTGTTTTTTATTCTGACACGATTATGCGATAGTTAATTCTGTGGGCTTGATACAGTTTTCTGGACGTGGCAACTATTCAATTTCTTGCCTCATGGGAATGGGTCTGAGGGGCTTAACGGTTTCTCAAGATTGACAGAGGAAGGTTTAACAAGGTTGTCTCAGTAACAGGTCATGAGCAGGAGTTTTCGCGGATATGGTCCTGTTTCGCGAAGTGCTTACTGTGCACAGTTTCCCGCACTTATCCGCTTGCCGCAGTCACAGATGGCACCTGTAGCCACAGCTTTACCCTGGGTTGCTTTGGTGCGAAATTTTCCTTTCTCGTCACACATCAAAAAGTAGGCGCTTACCAGTGCTTCCCTGGTATGGGGAAGTTCGTTGCTTCCCTTCGTTGCGACCCTTAAATATACCCAGCTACATTTCTAGGATGTTTGCTTCATTGTGACGAGTTTCCACTGTGTGTAGTGTCGAAGCATTATTTTTAAAGACATAAGAGATGTAGATGTGTCAACTAGTGTCAAACTCTCTCATGTTTTCATAGCAGGAGTAGCTGGTGCACAAGCTACTGAGCCCTATTTCGACCTCTTCCATGTCTACTAATTGCGTCAGTATTTGTGTTAATCGTGTCACGCATCGTGTCTAGGAACATTCTGCACCTTTGCATTTAATTTCTGCGTGTACTAAATCAGCTGATTACGCGTCTTGTTTGTTACTAGATGGAAGCTAATTCAAAATGGCGACCTCTGTTCAGGATACTTTCTTTCCCTTGACAGTTACAGGGAAGTGCATCTTGGAGTGAGGAAGTTGTAGGGTCTATGTGGTCCTACTTCTGTTTATGTGCACATTAAGCACAGCTGCAGCTTATGCATTGCTACTATGATGCGTGTGAAGTGCAATTTATTTTTGTAATTTTCTGTGCACGTATTATGAGGGAATGATTTCTGCAAGTTGTACTGCATGTGAAGATTTTTCTGCCATGTGAAGACTTTTGCGTGTGATCGGCGGCTATTTTGTTTTTGATGCTTAAAGAAGCACCATTTCACAGGATTGAGATCCAGGTATTTTACATCTACATCTACATTGATACTCCGCAAGCCACCCAACGGTGTGTGGCGGAGGGCACTTTACGTGCCACTGTCATTACCTCCCTTTCCTGTTCCAGTCGCGTATGGTTCGCGGGAAGAACGACTGTCTGAAAGCCTCCGTGCGCGCTCTAATCTCTCTAATTTTACATTCGTGATCTCCTCGGGAAGTATAAGTAGGGGGAAGCAATATATTCGATACCTCATCCAGAAACGCACCCTCTCGAAACCTGGCGAGCAAGCTACACCGCGATGCAGAGCGCCTCTCTTGCAGAGTCTGCCACTTGAGTTTATTAAACATCTCCGTAACGCTATCACGGTTACCAAATAACCCAGTGACGAAACGCGCCGCTCTTCTTTGGATCTTCTCTATCTCCTCCGTCAACCCGACCTGGTACGGATCCCACACTGATGAGCAATACTCAAGTATAGGTCGAACGAGTGTTTTGTAAGCCACCTCCTTTGTTGATGGACTACATTTTCTAAGCACTCTCCCAATGAATCTCAACCTGGTACCCGCCTTACCAACAATTAGTTTTATATGATCATTCCACTTCAAATCGTTCCGTACGCATACTCCCAGATATTTTACAGAAGTAACTGCTACCAGTGTTTGTTCCGCTATCATATAACCATACAATAAAGGATCCTTCTTTCTATGTATTCGCAATACATTACATTTGTCTATGTTAAGGGTCAGTTGCCACTCCCTGCACCAAGTGCCTATCCGCTGCAGATCTTCCTGTATTTCGCTACAATTTTCTAATGCAGCAACTTCTCTGTATACTACAGCATCATCCGCGAAAAGCCGCATGGAACTTCCGACACTATCTACTAGGTCATTTATATATATTGTGAAAAGCAATGGTCCCATAACACTCCCCTGTGGCACGCCAGAGGTTACTTTAACGTCTGTAGACGTCTCTCCATTGATAACAACATGCTGTGTTCTGTTTGCTAAAAACTCTTCAATCCAGCCACACAGCTGGTCTGATATTCCGTAGGCTCTTACTTTGTTTATCAGGCGACAGTGCGGAACTGTATCGAACGCCTTCCGGAAGTCAAGAAAAATAGCATCTACCTGGGAGCCTGTATCTAATATTTTCTGGGTCTCATGAACAAATAAGGCGAGTTGGGTCTCACACGATCGCTGTTTCCGGAATCCATGTTGATTCCTACATAGTAGATTCTGGGTTTCCAGAAATGACATGATACGCGAGCAAAAAACATGTTCTAAAATTCTACAAGATATCGACGTAAGAGATATAGGTCTATAGTTTTGCGCATCTGCTCGACGACCCTTCTTGAAGACTGGGACTATCTGTGCTCTTTTCCAATCATTTGGAACCCTCCGTTCCTCTAGAGACTTGCGGTACACGGCTGTTAGAAGGGGGGCAAGTTCTTTCGCGTACTCTGTGTAGAATCGAATTGGTATCCCGTCAGGTCCAGTGGACTTTCCTCTATTGAGTGATTCCAGTTGCTTTTCTATTCCTTGGACACTTATTTCGATGTCAGCCATTTTTTCGTTTGTGCGAGGATTTAGAGAAGGAACTGCAGTGCGGTCTTCCTCTGTGAAACAGCTTTGGAAAAAGGTGTTTAGTATTTCAGCTTTACGCGTGTCATCCTCTGTTTCAATGCCATCATCATCCCGTAGTGTCTGGATATGCTGTTTCGAGCCACTTACTGATTTAACGTAAGACCAGAACTTCCTAGGATTTTCTGTCAAGTCGGTACATAGAATTTTACTTTCGAATTCAATGAACGCTTCACGCATAGCCCTCCTTACGCTAACTTTGACATCGTTTAGCTTCTGTTTGTCTGAGAGGTTTTGGCTGCGTTTAAACTTGGAGTGGAGCTCCCTTTGCTTTCGCAGTAGTTTCCTAACTTTGTTGTTGTACCACGGTGGGTTTTTCCCGTCCCTCACAGTTTTACTCGGCACGTACCTGTCTAAAACGCATTTTACGATTGCCTTGAACTTTTCCCATAAACACTCAACATTGTCAGTGTCGGAACAGAAATTTTCGTTTTGATCTGTTAGGTAGTCTGAAATCTGCCTTCTATTACTCTTGCTAAACAGATAAACCTTCCTCCCTTTTTTTATATTCCTATTAACTTCCATATTCAGGGATGCTGCAACGGCCTTATGATCACTGATTCCCTGTTCTGTACATACAGATTCGAAAAGTTCGGGTCTGCTTGTTATCAGTAGGTCCAATATGTTATCTCCACGAGTCGGTTCTCTGTTTAATTGCTCGAGGTAATTTTCGGATAGTGCACTCAGTATAATGTCACTCGATGCTCTGTCCCTACCACCCGTCCTAAACATCTGAGTGTCCCAGTCTATATCCGGTAAATTGAAATCTCCACCTAAGACTATAACATGCTGAGAAAATTTATGTGAAATGTATTCCAAATTTTCTCTCAGTTGTTCTGCCACTAATGCTGCTGAGTCGGGAGGTCGGTAAAAGGAGCCAACTATTAACCTAGTTCGGTTGTTTAGTGTAACCTCCACCCATAATAATTCACAGGAACTATCCACTTCTACTTCACTACAGGATAAACTACTACTAACAGCGATGAACACTCCACCACCGGTTACATGCAATCTATCCTTTCTAAACACCGTCTGTACCTTTGTAAAAATTTCGGCAGAATTTATCTCTGGCTTAAGCCAGCTTTCTGTACCTATAACGATTTCAGCTTCGGTGCTTTCTATCAGCGCTTGAAGTTCCGGTACTTTACCAACGCAGCTTCGACAGTTGACAATTACAATACCGATTGCTGCTTGGTCCCCGCATGTCCTGACTTTGCCCCGCACCCGTTGAGGCTGTTGCCCTTTCTGTACTTGCCCAAGGCCATCTAACCTAAAAAACCGCCCAGCCCACGCCACACAACCCCTGCTACCCGTGTAGCCGCTTGTTGCGTGTAGTGGACTCCTGACCTATCCAGCGGAACCCGAAACCCCACCACCCTATGGCGCAAGTCGAGGAATCTGCAGCCCACACGGTCGCAGAACCGTCTCAGCCTCTGATTCAGACCCTCCACTCGGCTCTGTACCAAAGGTCCGCAGTCAGTCCTGTCGACGATGCTGCAGATGGTGAGCTCTGCTTTCATCCCGCTAGCGAGACTGGCAGTCTTCACCAAATCAGATAGCCGCCGGAAGCCAGAGAGGATTTCCTCCGATCCATAGCGACACACATCATTGGTGCCGACATGAGCGACCACCTGCAGATGGGTGCACCCTGTACCCTTCACGGCATCCGGAAGGACCCTTTCCACATCTGGAATGATTCCCCCCGGTATGCACACGGAGTGCACATTGGTTTTCTTCCCCTCTCTTGCTGCCATTTCCCTAAGGGGCCCCATTACGCGCCTGACGTTGGAGCTCCCAACTACCAGTAAGCCCACCCTCTGCGACTGCCCGGATCTTGCAGACTGAGGGGCAACCTCTGGAACAGGACAAGCAGCCATGTCAGGCCGAAGATCAGTATCAGCCTGAGACAGAGCCTGAAACCGGTTCGTCAGACAAACTGGAGAGGCTTTCCGTTCAGCCCTCCGGAATGTCTTTCGCCCCCTGCCACACCTTGAAACGACCTCCCACTCTACCACAGGTGAGGGATCAGCCTCAATGCGGGCAGTATCCCGGGCAACCACAGTCGTAGTCCGATCAGGGGATGCGTGGGACGAGCTGGCCGTCCCCGACAAACCCCCATCCCGACCCCCACAGTGATGCCCATTGGCAACAGCCTCAAGCTGTGTGACCGAAGCCAACACTGCCTGAAGCTGGGAGCGAAGGGATGCCAACTCAGCCTGCATCCGAACACAGCAGTTGCAGTCCCTATCCATGCTAAAAACTGTTTTGCTAAGAACGTCTGAACTAATCTACAGAGAGCGCAAACAAATCGACAAAATTTAAACGGTTATTAAAATACAAGATTGCCTAGTAAATGCAGTAATGCTGCTACTTGCGCACTGCTGACACTGCTCGGCGGCGGAAGGAGACTAAGCGAAATTACACTATTCAGGTACTAAAACACGATGCTACACTCTCAAATACTATAATACGCCCGAAATTTATGAATTAAACAATGCAAGAACCAAAAACACGCAAAGAAATTAAGAATTAAACTATGTAACAAATGAGTGAGCTAGGAGTATACGACTTGCTGCTCAGCTGCTTATCCAACGGCGGCAGGGAGCACACTGACTGCGACCAACCGACACTGGCCGTTCAAAACAAAACAGTAGACAAACGACTACGCGAATTTACACTATTCAGGTACTAAAACGCGATGCTACAACTCTCAAATACTACAATACGCTCGAAATTTATGAATTAAACAATGCAAGTACCAAAAACACGCAAAGAAATTAAGAATTAAACTATGTAACAAATGAGTGAGCTAGGAGTATACGACTTGCTGCTCAGCTGCTTATCCAACGGCGGCAGGGTTAGTAGAGTTCGTTCAAAGAAACACCGAAAGATCACTTGTAAAGAATATCTTATGGAATCCGATGAAATTGTCCTGGAATATTCCGAGGGGGAGACATCAACGTCAGTCTCGTTGCCCGAGTCTAAGGAAAGCGGACAAGTCACGGAACAAAGTGAGGCCAGCGTAGCTCATGAGATGGAAACTCATGGGGGGGGGGGGGGCAGAGTACTTGAAACTCTGGAACCATGAACGACATTTTATTCTTGGTTAGGCTTATATTAAAACAAACTCAGGAACGAGAAAACAAGCAGAAACAGACAGAAAAACAGCAGAAGCATAGAGAAAGATAGCACAAGCATACAGAAAGATAGCAGAAGCATATAAAAATATAGCATAAGCAAACGCAAAAAGAGCAGAAGAGTGGGAAAGCAGATGAGGCTAGAAAGAAAGCAGAGTTCGACAGGGAAGAAGCACTGGCAGAAAGTAATTCAAGGAAGAGTTGGTAGCAACAGCAAAAAAATTCGATTTCAGTTTAAATTCGACAAACAAAAACTTGGACAAGTTAACTAAGACACTTGAGGACAATCTGTCCAGGTGAGAGTGGGTGCAATTGAACTTACGCTCGCTAGGGAAGAAAATTGGAGGGAGCAGACTCCTTGCTTTCGCAAAGAGAGAATACTTTTTGGGAGCGAACTCTATCCAAAGTGACTTTTCAGAAACGGAAGAATTTCTGACGCTTTAATGAGACCTGGACAAATTATAACAGGAGAGTGCTAGACCTCGCATTACGGCGCAAATAGGCTCGGATGTAGAAAGGATACTGTGGGCTTAACCCGTACAACGGATCTTCGAAAGATCGCAGTTCAGCGATGTGTTTTCGTCAATGGAGGCAAGGCCTGTGACAGGAGAAACGAATATTGCGGCGGAGTGTGTGTCCATCAGTGGGCAAGATTTCAACGACAAGCATTTATTTTCACTGCAAGGATTCTTAACATATGCTACAAGTGGAAACCTGCAAGTAAAACCTTGGATCAATCAGTTCAAGGACAGTTTCCTCAATTCCTAGCCGATTCAGCAGCATATAGAGTTTATGGGATCCACTACGGAATAGAATCGAGTGTGTATTAACGCTGCATAATCTCTGCCTTCGCCAGTTTTGTCATTCTGCATGCATTTTTATGCTATTTTGAAACCAAATCAACATCGGAATCACCCTATGTAAAACGGGACGGCTAATACAGCCCATGGAATGTATAAGGACCCTATTTTCTGTAGAGAAGGGTGGCCTGGAAGGTTTTAGATTGATCCTAAGGGATGACGAGTATGTACGAGAGGATATAATAGAGACTGTATTACAGATAGACGGCAATATGGCAGTGTACATGAAGATGGGCGTGTGAATGAATATTTTAGGGGACGGAGCAACTGGTCACAGAGTAACAGGTCAGGAAATTGGCACAACAAGGTGTCAGAGCCCAATGGTGATAGATTCCGTCAGCCAAATACCGGGAAAGGCCAGTCAGGTGAACACGAGAACGGAACAGTGGAGATTGTAGACATCCGAGATCCAGCTCTAAAGCAAAATCAGTAGATTTTCATTTTTGTTCTCTTCCAGACTAGAACGTTTAGACATAAACAATTTCAGTGCTGTTTTCCTAACCTGAAAGTGGTGATTGGTGTACTATGTTCAGTATGCTGTGAAGGAGAATGCTGTTGCACATATGTACATCAGCCACAGCATCTGTGTTGGTAATGAGGCTTACTGTGGTTTCATGTGTACCCTACCGTTTTCGGTTAATAGTTCTGTGCACTGATGGTCATGTGGAACAATACTGAGTTATTGTTAAACACTGCAGCAGTGAAGTGACGTACTCGTTTTTTGATTGTAAAGTGTATCAGTATGAGACACGCCTAGTGAATTGACAATGCCGCGAGGGATTAGCCGAGCAGTCTAAGACGCTGCAGTCATGGACTGTGCGGCTGGTCCCGGCGGAGGTTCGAGTCCTCCCTCGGGCATGGGTGTGTGTGTTTGTCCTTCGGATAATTTAGGTTAAGTAGTGTGTAAGCTTAGGGACTGATGACCTTAGCAGTTAAGTCCCGTAAGATTTCACACACATTTTTTTGACAATGAAACTTGAGCACGTGAGCACACACGCAATCTATTTTTTTATTTACCTTTCCACCGCAAACGCATCTTCATGAACAGGAATGTAACGTCTGTTTTTCGCATGTTACAGATGAAACAGTGCGGCAACGGGAAGCCAGAGGTGTTGGCGAGAGCAGTCAGTATATGCTTATCCCTTTCAGGATGTCGGGATACGACAAAAAAGGGGCACCGTCATGCGACGTATCGTTCATCTTTAAATTTTCTATGGAAGCTATGGTGTGTCATCTTGTTTGATAGTGTCCAAGCATACCGTGTTTATCTTTTTCTCTTACGAAGACCTCAGCCTCACCTACTTCCATTGAGTTTTGAAGGCTTGGGCTGGATTTACTGATGTGTGTGAGATAACGTGAAAGATTTATGGAATTTGATTTTCTGAGTACGAATAGGACACACTGCAGACTATATTTCGAGATATATGACCTATCGCCAGCTGAGAATAAGTGCCGTGGGGTGTTAGATGGAGACAGTTTTCTACTGACAGCCGCCAGTTTTTGCGAAGAGAGCTCTGAGCGGTCTTGACCTTATAGAGATTGTCTTCCTCTGTGCCATGGTAGCTATGACGGACAAAATATGTTGTTTGAAGATAAATTTCACCACCTTCAATGCACGTCCTGTGATTAGTGCACTTATTACCAATACTTTTGCCTTAGACTAATAAACTGAGTAGCACCTTAAAATTTATGTTTAATATTTTGGGAGTACCGTTTTTATTTTATATAGATTTGAAAGAGAGAACTGAAAAGGTCCTGCACTTATGTTTATATAGGACTTTGTTTCTGAATTACTCTGCCTCTCAAAAAGTAAATTCATATATGTTATTAAATATTAAAATTTTTTCTTCATTTTGCACGGTCACACAGATCAGCATTCTTTTAAAAATCATATATGGTCAAAAACTTTCATGCTAGTATCATAAGATTATAATGTGATGATGTACAAATGTATGTTTCTACGAAATTCGCTAGTTAACGGCCGCTTAATCAACTCACAGCCCGAGTGGGATTTCTAAGGGTACAGCTGGAACATGCACAGATCTTTATTGCTTTGTTTTCCGCATTGACATGGGCGTTTATCCTCAACAGCTACCAGCAGACCTTGAACTACCACAGAGCAATGTTCGAGAAGCGTCTTGCGATGCAACTCTGATAAGATTCCGTTGCTATTGAGCTCGTACTCAAACAAATATGTTTTATTTGTTGTACTGTACACACCTGGGAAAGTCGTCGTTTTTCTGTGAGTCAATTTCAAATTGACCGCAGTACAATGAAGTTTAGCGAAGTGTAAATGAATGATTGTTTTTAAAATGAAATATGTGGCAAAAGCCACCATATAAAGGGAACCACTTGTGCTCAAATCTGCTACGCTATTTGTAGCAGATCAGCATCCTACTTCGAGAAATAAGTTTCCTTTTTTGTCATGTGCAACCAGAATAACACGATGTTTCGTTAAGTCAGTTGTTGTTGTTGTTGTTGTGGTCTCCAGTCCTGAGACTGGTTTGATGCAGCTCTCCATGCTCCTCTATCCTGTACAAGTTTCTTCATCTCCCAGTACCTGCTGCAACCTACATCCTTCTGAATCTGTTTAGTGTATTCATCTCTTGGTCTCCCTCTACGATTTTTACCCTCCACGCTGCCCTCCAATGCTAAATTTGTGATCCCTTGATGCCTCAAAACATGTCCTACCAACCGATCCCTTCTTCTAGTCAAGTTGTGCCACAAACTTCTCTTCTCCCCAATCCTATTCAATACAAACTCATTAGTTACGTGATCTACCCACCTTATCTTCAGCATTCTTCTGTAGCACCACATTTCGAAAGCTTCTATTCTCTTCTTGTCCAAACTAGTTATCGTCCATGTTTCACTTCCATACATGGCTACACTCCATACAAATACTTTCAGAAACGACTTCCTGACACTTAAATCTATACTCGATGTTAACAAATTTCTCTTCTTCAGAAACGCTTTCCTTGCCATTGCCAGTCTACATTTTATATCCTCTCTACTTCGACCATCATCAGTTATTTTACTCCCTAAATAGCAAAACTCCTTTACTACTTTAAGTGTCTCATTTCCTAATCTAATTCCCTCAGCATCACCCGATTTAATTTGACTACAGTCCATTATCCTCGTTTTGCTTTTGTTGATGTTCGTCTTATATCCTCCTTTCAAGACACTGTCCATTCCGTTCAACTGCTCTTCCAAGTCCTTTGCTATCTCTGACAGAATTACAATGTCATCGGCGAACCTCAAAGTTTTTACTTCTTCTCCATGAATTTTAATACCTACTCCGAATTTTTCTTTTGTTTCCTTTACTGCTTGCTCAATATACAGATTGAGTAACATCGGGGAGAGGCTACAACCCTGTCTCACTTCTTTCCCAACCACTGCTTCCCTTTCATGCCCCTCGACTCTTATAACTGCCATCTGGTTTCTGTACAAATTGTAAATAGCCTTTCGCTCCCTGTATTTTACCCCTGCCACCTTCAGAATTTGAAAGAGAGTATTCCAGTTAACATTGTCAAAAGCTTTCTCTAAGTCTACAAATGCTAGAAACGTAGGTTTGCCTTTTCTTAATCTTTCTTCTAAGATAAGTCGTAAAGTTAGAATTGCCTCACGTGTTCCAACATTTCTACGGAGTCCAAACTGATCTTCCCCGAGGTCCGCTTCTACCAGTTTTTCCATTCGACTGTAAAGAACTCGCGTTAGTGTGTTGCAGCTGTGACTTATTAAACTGATAGTTCGGTAATTTTCACATCTGTCAACACCTGCTTTCTTTGGGATTGGAATTATTATATTCTTCTTGAAGTCTGAAGGTATTTCGACTGTCTCATACATCTTGCTCACCAGATGGTAGAGTTTCGAAATGTGGTGCTACAGAAGAATGCTGAAGATAAGGTAGTTCTAATGGAATGTTGTCTACTCCCGGGACCTTGTTTCGACTCAGGTCTTTCAGTGCTCTGTCAAACTCTTCACGCAGTATCTTATCTCCCATTTCGTCTTCATCTACATCCTCTTCCATTTCCATAATATTGTCCTCAAGCACATCGCCCTTGTATAAACCCTCCGTATACTCCTTCCACCTTTCTGCCTTCCCTTCTTTGCTTAGAACTGGGTTGCCATCTGAGCTCTTGATATTCATACAAGTGGTTCTCTTCTCTCCAAAGGTCTCTTTAATTTTCCTGTAGGCAGTATCTATCTTACCCCTAGTGAGACAAGCCTCTACATCATTACATTTGTCCTCTAGCCATCCCTGCTTAGCCATTTTGCACTTCCTGTCGATCTCATTTTTGAGACGTTTGTATTGCTTTTTGCCTGCTTCATTTACTGCATTTTTATATTTTCTCCTTTCATTAATTAAATTCAATATTTCTTCTGTTACCCAAGGATTTCTACTAGCCCTCGTCTTTTTACCTTCTTGATCGTCTGCTGCCTTCACTACTTCATCCCTCAGAGCCACCCATTTTTCTTCTACTGTATTTCTTTCCCCCATTCCTGTCAATTGTTCCCTTATGCTCTCCCTGAAACTCTCTACAACCTCTGGTTTAGTCAGTTTATCCAGGTCCTTCTCCTTAAATTCCCACCTTTTTGCAGTTTCTTCAGTTTCAATCTGCAGTTCACAACCAATAGATCGTGGTCAGAATCCACATCTGCCCCTGGAAATGTCTTACAATTTAAAACGTGGTTCCTAAGTCTCTGTCTTACCATTATATAATCTATCTGATACCTTTTAGTATCTCCAGGATTCTTCCAGGTATACAACCTTCTTTTATGATTCTTGAACCAAGTGTTAGCTATGATTAAGTCATGCTCTGTGCGAAATTCTACAAGGCGGCTTCCTCTTTCATTTCTTCCCCCCAATCCATATTCACCTACTATGTTTCCTTCTCTCCCTTTTCCTACTGACGAATTCTAGTCACCCATGACTATTAACTTTTCGTCTCCCTTCACTACCTGAATAATTTTTTTTATCTCGTCAAACATTTCTTCAATTTCTTCGTCATCTGCAGAGCTAGTTGGCATATAAACTTGTACTACTGTGGTAGACGTGGGCTTCGTGTCTATCTTGGCCACAATAATGCGTTCACTATGCTGTTTGTAGTAGCTAACCCGCACTCCTATTTTTTTTATTCATTATTAAACCTACTCCTGCATTACCCCTATTTCATTTTGTATTTATAACCCTGTATTCACCTGACCAAAAGTCTTGTTCCTCCTGCCACCGAACTTCACTAATTCCCACCATATCTAACTTTAACCTATCCATTTCCCTTTTTAAATTTTCTAACTTACCTGCCCGATTAAGGGATCTGACATTCCACGCTCCGATCCGTAGAACGCCAGTTTTCTTTCTCCTGATAACGACGTCCTCTTGAGTAGTCCCCGCCAGGAGATCCGAATGGGGGACTAGTTTACCTCCGGAATATTTTACCCAAGAGGACGCCATCATAATTTAATCATACAGTAAAGCTGCATTTCCTTGGGAAAAATTACGGCTGTAGTTTCCCCTTGCTTTCAGCCGTTCGCAGTACCAGCACAGCAAGGCCGTTTTGGTTAATGTTACAAGGCCAGATCAGTCAATCATCCAGACTGTTGCCCCTGCAACTACTGAAAAGGCTGCTGCCCCACTTCATGAACCACATGTTTGTCTGGCCTCTCAACAGATACCCCTCCGTTGTGGTTGCACCTACGGTACGGCCATCTGTATCGCTGAGGCACGCAAGCCTCCCCACCAACGGCAAGGTCTATGGTTCATGGGGGGTTAACTCAGTAGCACACTCATTTAATAGACATTTTCTGATGCAGAAACACCTAAATTCGCATTACCTTCTGTTAATTATGGACTCACAAGGATGTAAAGACACTTTTACTGTGGCATGACTGCCCTTTTCAAACCATCAGTTCTGCCAGAAATATAATTATGTTTAGGTTTTAGTTTTGTAGTCATTATACAAACAAATTTTACTGTAACGTTATGACATCCCAGTAAATGGGGAAAAACATTTATGTAGACCATTTTATTACATTTTAATTAATTTATTTATTTAAGAAATTTGTTTATGAAAATTCTCTGCTTCTTATTTATTTTTGGTATTTTTAGTTATTATTTCCAGTGGTTTTATTTAGGTATTAGCTTCAGTCTTTTAAAAGCTAAAGAATATAAGTCTTTGGTTTTAAATACCACAGGGGAGCTAGACACATGTCACGCAGCGTCTATCTCGCTGATAGTCCTCATCAGAACTGCTATACCTGAAATCTCTAAAATGTTTATTTCGCTACGAAGATCGTTCGGTACAACTAGGTGCTATGTTGTGTGATGCGCGTGGATTGATGTGTCCAACTTTTTTATCAACGAGAAGTTTATTGCTTCTGAGATATTCTCTCGAAGAATATTGACCGTGAAAAGATGCAGGCTCGCACCATCATTCCACACTGCACCTCCGATCGATCTAAGTCTCGTGATATCTGAAGAATGTTTGTCAATTCTTTTATAAATTGCTAAATACACACCTTGACTGCGAATTATTTTCTTGAATTTGTTTATTCTGCCATCGACTAACTAAACATTCACAATGAAGCATACTGGCGTCTCACAACAGTAGCAAAATCTCTCCAACATAAAACACGTCCGATCTCTGTAATCGCTTCACACCGAGTCCTCAAATATACATCTTTGGTTACTTATTCCAGAGAGATGCGTCAGTAGCACGGAACGTCCAGTTCTCGCAGGCAGTTTGTACTACTCTCGGTGTTAATAATTCGCCGCAGCTGAATCACCTGCCCTGGCGTACGGGACTACAAGTCCCACCGCCCACACCATCACATTCCCATGTTAGGCAAAACTCTTCTGCTTGACTCATGCAGTACTATCACCGTCAGAGGGTGGTACGGGACTACAAGTCCCACCGCTACACCTCCAAAGTGAATTGCAGTGACGGAGTCACTGCCCTGTGGAAATTCACCGCCTCACCAACACAATTAGACCGCAATAGACCGGTGATGCTGTATTGTAACATATCACCCCGGACTACAAGTTCAATCAAGCAATTTTTCTATTTACCATCGATCCTGGAATTAAGTCCTGACTTTGTTTTTGCAATTATAAAAAAAAGAACTTAATTGAAATGGTTTAAAACATTGTAAGGTTCGTTTCAGCATCAATTTCCGAGAGGCGGAATTTTGATCTACGCCACCTTTATGTTACTCTTAGATTTTTGTATAATCATTCATACAAGTTTCATAAATTCTAATATATCTATGAAATCAAGCACTGCACTGTCATTTCATAATGGGAAGTTAATAAGTATCAACTTTAGTTCGTATGTGGGCTAGAATTATACACCAACCTGTATTTGTGTTGTTTACAAGTTTGCCTAAGTACGTAATCTGAGTTGGTGTAAACACCCTCACCATCTTGAAATTTCTCATTCTTTGTTGTGTAAGTCATGCAGAGAACAAGATGTCTTGCAAGGGGAAATATCTTGACTGCAAAGGCTCCTCATCTTTACTTCTGTTTGGTTATATCGGTCAATTTGTTCCAGGGATTTCTAGAGCGGCAAACGAACGTTGTTGTATCAGATGGGAATTTTACTCCTTTTTGAGCATAGACGAAGGGGTGACGCGATGTGACTGCCACACATCACATTGTGATTTTGTTTCAGTTCTGTCATGATAATGCGATAGTTAATGTGTGACCTTGGTATGTATTGCTGGGAATGCCTAGTATTCGATTTCTCGCCAGAATGTTGTGGGTCTGAAGGGCTCAACAGTCCCTTAAAGACGGTAGATAGCTTTTCACAGTGTTTCTACAGCTCTTTCACTGCTATTGAGACACGGTGAAAAGCCTAAACCCACTATCAACGGGAACGGTCCTGTTTCCCAAAATGCTTCTTGTGGAGATTTCCTGGTACTGATCCCTTGCCACAGGCACCGATACCACCGGTTCCCACACCTTTCCCCTGAGCGTGCTCGAGATGATATTCGACTTTCTCTCCACAAAGCCAATAGGAAGCCATTTTCAGGTGCTTCCCTGGTATAAGAACGTTCGTTTCTTCCGTCCAAAATTGTGGAACGTCCAATCCAAAGTAATTTCAACAGATGTGACATAGTCAGTGTTGCCCTGTCGAGAGATGGTTTGAAACCAGTACTAACCTCATGAATCATAATGATGCTTTTTGCAGGGTTTGAGCGGGAAGTTTCTGTTTTTCCGCTGCTTTTACATGAAAACGGAAAATATTTGTTCGACTGATTGGGAGCAGCATTCAGTCTTTCCTCCGGCTGGAACTTGGGAACTGTGGGGACCTGTAGCTCCCATATGGTGCTTTGGTGGGGGCGGAGGGGGGGTGGGGGTGGGGAGCGAGATCTGTCGTTGTACTTTACGAATGTAAGTCGCATAATCCTCTGAGCAGCTCACATTTAACTCATTTTTCAGGCATCCTGAATGCACAGTTAGCTATACTAAATATTCTCTAATTTAACTTGCTTTTTTGAGCTGCCCAGATACGAAAATTTTTTTTCATTTTGCTTCCTACAGTCTTCTGTTAAAAAAGAATCCCACAGAGTTTAAAGTAATTTAATTTCAGTTTGCTTCAGCTTTCAAAACATTGCTTTTCAAAACATTGCAACTGATAACTTGATTATATTAAATAAAAGTTCTGCACTCACCATATGACTTTTGAAACCCCTTATGTCCTACAACTACCCTACGGCAAGGCGACGCTTAAGCAATAAATATAACGAGCTACGTTTCTAGGATATTTGCTTCGTTGTGACAAGTTTCCACTGTGTGAAGTGTACAAGCATTATTTTTGAAGACGTAAGAGATCGAGAGGTGGCAACGAGCGTCAAACTCTCATGTGTTATAGCTGGAGTAGTTGGCGCACAAGCTACTGAACGTTATTTCGACCTCTTCCATATCTGCGAATTGTGTCTGATTTCGTGCTAATCATGTCAAGTTCTCCGTGCAGAAACATTCTACATGTCTTACATTTAATTTCACAGGCACTAAATCAGCTAATTACGCGTTTCCTTTACTATAAGATGGCATCTAGCATTGAAAGTTATGAAAACAAAACTACCCATGGACAGAGCCTTGTAGATAGGAAGGTACGCTTTCCACTGACGGGAATGCAAGTGATCTAAGCAAAAATTCAAGGAGCTGGCAGACGTCACAGCTGGGTAGCAAGTAGCGGCTGGATGTTTCCTCACGCAGATTCTTGACCATTATGAGGTCTGTGCTGGCGAAAAACCGACATTCGTTTTGTATATGTTCCACTTCCACCACACACACACACACACACACACACACACACACACACACACACACACACACACACACGCACAAATACACACGCACACGCCGCACCTTTTACCAAAGTTCATCCTTGTAAGGTTAGGGTGCGGCTTATATCCTGTAAGCCTTCTTTTTATATACCTTTGTCGTAAAAAGATACGCTAATCTACCACAATACAACTTGCTTCTGAACCGAAGCTGGCGGCACTGCATTTTATTGCGCAGAAATGAAGACTTTTACCTGTATTTTATTTGTGTTAACATTGTATAGATCAACCAACACTTTTTCGGTAATTTATAAACCAGTTTCAGTTGGACACTGGCAACAATGCGTATAACAACGCGTAATTTGTGCCGATGTAAACGACCATTTAGAGCGAGAAGTATCGTCGAACCATGGAATTCGACGCATACAACGCAAGCTTCAGATTTAATAGTCGTGCGTTATGCCAAAACCACACCAACAGAGAGGTCGGAAGAAAGTATGGACTGGACGAATCTAGTTGCTTCAGAAGAAAAATAGATCCCCGCTTCAATGAGAAAATCATTCAGGGGACCGAAATGTGGCAAATATCCCGAACTTGAAGCGAAGGTTCTTTCGTATGTACAGTGTAAAAGAAGAGATGGGATGTCCATTCCAAGAGAAAACATCCAACTGGAGACCTTGGAAATCATAGGAGTCTTAAAAGGGCCACAAGGATAATTGTGTGCGAGTATTGGTTAGTGTTGTTTATGTATGCGGAGAAATGCCCTTGCTTTTCAACGACACGCTACACTAGAACAGAGAATGACAGTAGATTTCGAGGAGACACTGGTTAACTTCCAACTGTAAGTTACCAAGTTGCGAAAATGTCACTCATCCCCTTTTCATCAGATTGCCAATCCTGAGGAAATGCCAGTATTTTTTGACATGCCAAGCAATGCGACGATAGACAGGAAGGCGGCTAAACATTTCCCGTCAACAGGAACCGGGAATGAGAAAAGCTGTATGCGATGGTACCTGTTACGGTGGATCGTAGAATTTTACCCTTTATTTCACTGTGCAGAGAAAAACTATGCTCAAAGAAAGATCCTAGCGACTCGCTGCAAAGAAAAGGGATGGATCACAACGCATCTGCTTGATTAATTGAGAGGGGGTATGGAACCAAACGGCGAGGTCATCAGTCCCGCGATTCCGAAGTGAGTCACAGAAGAAAGAGGGTCTGCTAAAAGTGGACGGATCCAGTCAGAGGAGTCAGATCATAAAATAATGAACATTAAACACACACAGTAAAGCCATAAAAGGTGAGATCAAATCTAAAAACTGGAAAAAAGAGGGGTGGTCATGGGGTCACAGACCGAGAAGACTGTAAAAGAAGTCCCAACCACAACCGGAAATAAAAACCACTTTCACAGAGGAAACTGAGGACCAGTCCAACCATCTGCGGATCGTCTGTTAATATTAAGTTTAAGGAATCGGGAAGACTATACTTAACACGAAGGGCTGAAAGAAGTGGACATTCCACCAATACATGTGATATCGTGAGTCTGGCTCCACAACTACATTGTGGGGGTTGGTCGTTACGTAAAAGGAAACAATGGATGGGCCGGGTATGACCAATGTGTAAACAACATAAAACAGTGGACTCCTTCCGAGAGGAGTGGAAGGAAGAGCGCCAAACTGCAGTAGACTCCTTGATTGTGCGGAGTTTAGTACTATTAGCAGTAGCGCTCCAGATGGTATTCCACTTTTGGAAAAGATAGATTTGACGTAGATCTGTAGCTGGAATCATGAAAGTAAATGGGGGGTAAGTATCTACTTCTCTAGCCAAACGGTAAGCCAGTTCATTCCCTGGGATGGCCACATGACTTGGGATCCAGAGAAAGACGACTGAACAGGCGGCACGCTCAAGGGCACAGAGAGGGTCATGGATAGCAGAGACCAAAGGGTGACGACAGTAGCATCAGTCGATAGCCTGCAGGCTGCTCATGGAATGTGAATAAATTAAAACACTGTGGAGGGAGGCCTGAGAAACAAAAAGGTGGGCCCTGTGAATGGTTAGACGCTCTACTGTGAACACACTACATGATCCCAGCAATAAATGGTGTTCGAAGCCAGTAGGAGACATGAAAGTGTATCCCACCTTATAGATTGTCTTAGAACCATCAGTGTAAAAGATGGTGGCACCCTGAAACTCTGCATGGATGGCACATACAAGACGCCAGAAAACCATAGGAGTGACAGAGACCTTAGGGCCCTGGAATAGATCGGTCTAATCCTTGGTCTAGGTACAATCCAAGGGCCAGGGGTATGGGAGGAAAGACACGGGCTGCAGTCCAATGAGTGGAGATGGGTGGGTGTTAGGAGGGAGACACCCCTCGCGACTGCTACGGTCACAGGTTCGAATCCTGCCTCCGGCATGGATGTGTGTGATGTCCTTAGGTTAGTTAAGTTTAAGTAGTTCTAAGTTCTAGGGGACTGATGGCCACAGCTGTTAAGTCCCATAGTGCTCAGAGCCATTTGAACCATTTTTGGAGACACCCCTCATTGGTGAAGAGCACAGGGTGGTCAGGGAATTGGCGAATGGCCATTGCGTAAGAAACAAGGAGTTGGCTCTGTCGAATGTTTAGAGGGGGAATCCCTGCTTCTGCGAGGACACTAGCAACAGGACCAGTGTGAAAGGCACCAATAGCCAGATGCACCCCACAATGATGGACAGATTCAAGGAGTTTTAAATTGGAAGGAGTGCTGAGCCATAAACTTGACTACCATAATCTAGTCTGGACAAGACCAGAGCACGGTAAAGATGGTGAAGAGTGGAACAGTTTGCACCCCAAGATGTGTGGGCCACGAGGCGGAGAGCATTAAGCTTCCATATACATGTAGTCTTTTGGTAGCGAATGTGGGGCGGCCATGTCAGCTTGTTATCAAAAATTAGGCCCAAGAAATGGGACTGTGCTACAATATCGAGCAGCTGGTTGCCTAAATAAAGTTCTGGATATGGGTGTACTTTGGATCGACGACAAAAATGCATAACACGCGTTTTGGAGGGAGAAAACTGGAAGCCATGGGCGCAGAGGCCCGTCAGATGGCGCCTTTGAGCTGGCACTCAGCAGATGCTACCGAGTGGGAGCTGCACCAGATGCAAAAATCATCGACGTACAATTCTGGGGTAACCAGAGGCCCAACAGAGGTCATAAGCCCATTGATGGCAGTGAGGAAGAGAGTGAACTTAGCACAGAATCCTGTGGGATACCATTCTCCTGAGTCTGAGGGGCGCTGAGCGAAGTGCCAACTCGAACCCGGAAGAGCCGGTGAGATAAAAACTCGCAGATAAAAATCGGAAGGAGACCAGAGAAGCCCAAGTCGTGGAGGGTAACTAAATGTGGCGGCGCCAAGCCATGTCAAATGCCTTATGAAGGTCAAAGAAGACTGAGACAAGGTGCTGGCAGTGAGTAAAAGCCTGTCGGATAGCTGATTCCAATCGGAGTAAATGGTCAGTTGGAGATTGCCCTGCCAGGGAGCCACAATGATACGGGGACAAAAGGCCCTGAGATTCGAGTACTCAACATAAGCTGACGCTGACCATACTTTCGAACAGTTTACAAAGGACATTCGTCAGGCTAATTTGGCGGTAGCTGTATAGAGATATTGGGTTTACACCGGGCTTTAGGATGGGAATAACTATGCTGTCTAGCCATTGAGACAGGAAAGCACCTGTAAGACAAATGTGGTTGAAGGCCCTGAGGAGTCTCTGGGTAACGGACAAGTGTTGGATCATCTGGTTTTGGATGGAATCCAGGCGTGGGGCTGTGTCTCATGAAGAGCTAAGAGCCTGCATCAATTCCCATTCAGTGAAGGATGCATTATAGGGCTCATCGTGGTGTGGTATGAAACAGATGGGTGACTGTTTAACTCTGCATTTCTGCCAGAGAAAGGTAATAGGATAGAAAGAGGACGTCGATGCTGTTTTGACGAAACCTGCAATGAAGAGGAATAAGACGCCAGGGAGGAAACAACGCTCCCAGCATTCGTTTTACTCTACTTAATAAGGTAACGAGCCTTAGCACGGAGACACTTAAAAGCGAGGAGTTTCGTCTGTGAAGGGTGTCATTTAAATAGCTGCAGCGCCCGTCGGCGGTTCTGGACAGCGACTGCGACATCCTTGGTACCGATCGACGACGAGGGGGACCTGTGGATAGGGGGACAGCTGTGTAAGCAGCATGAAGAGTAGTGTCAGAGATGCCTTGCACGACTGCATCAATGGAATTCGAGAGCGAGGTGTCAAAGTGCACTGCAGACATATATAAAGTCCAATTGGCCCTGCAGAAGGCCCAACATGAGGGTCTGCCTGGCTGGCGGCAGCAGGGGAACGATGGAAACACCAGAAAGTCGTCACTGTTAGAAAAGATCATCATGGGATGACCAATGTAGGGAAGCCACAAGGGCAGGGGAGGGTACCGTGAGATCGATAGCAGAGAAAGTGCCATGAGCAGCACTTAAGTGGATAGGGGAACCATCATTGAGGAGACATTGCAAATGGTGATTGCCAGGGTCGTTTCCAATCGAACCACTCTTGCTTTCAAGTTGGTATGTAGGGGGATCCTGTCACTAATGACATCAGTGCAAACCAAAGTGCAGACCCCACCAGGTGCTACCACAGTGCCAGCACGGTTCTGACAGAACGTCTGATATCCACAAAATGTTGGAGAGTGGTCATCTTGGAAATGTGTTTCTTGAAGAACAAGACAGAATGCAGAACAGGAAGGGACAAGACATTGCATTTCGGGTGGGTGACGACGGTATCCATTGCAGTTCCCTGGATGATCGTGCGGCGAGAGTCCAAGGTAGACATGAAGAAGCCAAGAAGGAGGCCAGGTCACTCTAACAGTAATCACCAATAATGATGGGGTGACATCCATAAATAGGATGTCAGAAAGGTTGTGAGGGGCGAGACAGCATCTCCAGGGGCACCAGGAGCACCTTGTCTTGGGATTTATGATTCTTCTTCTTCTCTTTCCGAGGTGGAGGAGGGCAGAGCACAGGGAAGTACAGGCTTCTGCAAGATCTGGGACCGAAAGAGAACAGGTGACCTTGGGGCACACAGATGGTGCACCTCATGGCCGAGTTGTGGTAAGGCCTGAGACACGCCAGGGAGAGAGGTCCTGGGAGGGAGCCTGATCACCGGCAGATGCTGAAGAAGAGGGCACTTCTTTGGCCAGGGAGGGAAAGCTGCTCCCTGATGGGACGTCGTGGGAACTGCAGGTGAGGACACGAGGAGAGAAGGTTGGGGCTATGGAGAGGGTGAGGAAGGGGGAGGAAATGAAGTAACAGAGACAAAAGTTGAAGATGGTGACAATGGATGGAGTTTCTCACACTTTTGGCGAGCCTCAGCATAAGACAGGCGATCCAGAAACTTGTATTCTTGGATCATTTTTTCTCTCTTGTAAGCTGAGCAATCCAGCAAACGAGGGAGTGACGGTCAGCACAATTGACACACAAAGGTGGCGGAACACAAGGGCTTCCCTAGTGCAGTGGGTGGCAACAGCCACACTGTACAGTGGGTATGCCCAAAACGTAAGCACCAAAAGCACTGCATAGGTAGAAGGATGTAAAGGCTTCACATTACAATTGTAGCAAGTAACCTTGACCTTCTCTGGGAGGGTATCTCCCCTCAAAAGCCAGAATGAAGGTGCCAATATCGATGCAGTTGTCTTTGTGACCCTTCTGCACACATCAAACAAAATGAACGCCATGCCGCTGCAGATTAGCCTAGAGTTCCTCATCAATTTGCAGGCTGAGGTCCCTATGAAAAATTACTCCCTGTACCATATTCAGAGATTGGTGAGGAGTGACAGATATCAGGACATTGCCAAGACGACCACAGGCACGAAGAGCTGCGGATTGGGTGGCAGAAGGAGCTTTGATCAACAGGGAGCCCGACCGCATCTTACTAAGAGACTCTACTTCACCAAACTTGTCCTCAATATTTTCAATGAAGAACAATGGCTTTGTGGTGGTGAATGTGTCCCCATCCGTCCTAGTACAGATGAGGTAACGGGGAAACGTTTCATCCCAAGATGGCGAGCCTGGCCCTCCTCCCATGGTGTAGCCAGGGAAGGGAAGGTTGCCAGGTGTCATACGAAGCAGCATTCAATGATCCTTCACCATTCGAAGAGAGAGCTGTTTGAGAATAACCAGATTTTTACAGTTTAATATGCTTCATGCGCCAAGCGTCCGCCCTGATACTAACCGCTCAGGCCAGGGGCTCTCCTCACAGGCGTCACCCAGCCACAGCAAGGGCCGTCTGGCTTGGTGGCCATTTCCAGGAGTTTCGAAGAAGACAAGCAACTACTCCTTGGCATACATGGGGAGGGAACAGCTCAGGTATCAATAGTGTGACCCCTGTGTTGTCAGGGGCTCTGCCATATGGGTACATAACAGCCCCACCACATGGACTGGCTAAACGAGCTGGTGACCTAGCAGGGTGGAAGGGGCCTACAGTGGGAAAGGGAGAGAGGAAGGAAGGGGGGAGAGGAATCCATACTGTAGATGCTAGGGAGGGAGTTCTCAATATGGCTCACACTAAAAACAGGAAATTTTGAAGAGGTCAAACCTCAAGTGGGGATCTAAACGCCAATCAGGATTAAAGAACTGGCAAAAAGAAGAAAAGTGCAACCAATACAGGGAACCAGGTGGATAGCCATGTTGACATAAATCAGAACATCGAGAGAGAGGACGGAAGTGGCAACGGGGAAGAGCGAGGATCGTGAGGGCGGCTGAGGTGAAGGAAATGCAGTCAGAGAAGGAAGAATTGGCTGCAACAGCTCGGTGCCAGTGTGCGCCATGCAAGAACTCAGGAAAGTGTGACAACACACCTAATTGATGGCTTGCTGACTACTCTTTGGAATCACAGACCTGGGGCACTGCTTGTTAGATGAGCCACGACAGTTTTTGATGCTTTTAAGGGAGATCTAACCCATGAAGTAAAAGATAAACTTGCTGCACAAAAGACAGTCTTTGTCGTAATACCTGACGGAATTTCAAAACTACAGAGCTATATTCGACAGTAAATAATCCGTTCAAGAACAATCTCAGCCGGCCGAAGTGGCCGTGCGGTTCTAGGTGCTGCAGTCTGGAACCGCGAGAGCGCTACGGTCGCAGGTTCGAATCCTGCCTCGGGCATGGATGTGTGTGATGTCCTTAGGTTAGTTAGGTTTAACTAGTTCTAAGTTCTAGGGGACTAATGACCTGAGAAGTTGAGTCCCACAGTGCTCAGAGCCATTTGAACCATTTGAACAATCTCAGAAAAATGAATTTATATCGTCTCCTGGAAGAAGACCACGCCCTTACACCGCCTGGTAAAGTTAAGAAACCCTAAGTCAGCCTTCTGTGAGAGTGGACTGATGCTTCATAGTCCTCCATGTCGTCAGACTCCATCATCAAGGATATCAAGAAATACAGCCTATCGAATGCGCTGGATGACAACGAGGATGGTGTAATGTGAGAAGACAATGAAGAAAATGAGGTGTGAGGGTGAGACTGAGAGTGATAGTGATGAAGTGAATACCAGTACTGACAGCGATGAGAGTGAGTAAGACAAAATACAGTAACGGTATGTTAGGTGCCAATGTGTTCTATCCTACGTTAGAACAATGTTAACAGCAAGTATCTACATCTATCTACATCTTACATGTAATTGTTGTTGTTGTTGTCTTCAGTCAAAAGAGCGGTCTGATGCTACTCTATCCTGTGCAAACCTCTTCATCTCCGAATAACTACTGCAACTTACATCCTTCCGAATCTTCTTACTGTATTCAACTCTTCGCCTCCCTCTACGATTTTTAACCCCCACCCCCCCCCCCCCCCCACCCTTCCCTCCAGTACGAAAGTGGTGATCCCTTGATGTCTCAGAATCTGTGCCTCAAATTTCTCTTCTACCCAATTCTATTCAGACCTTCTCATTAGTTACATGATCCACCCAGCTAATCTTCAACATTCTTCTGTAGCATCACATTTCAAAAGCTTCTCTTCTCTTCGAGTCTAAACTGTTTATCGTCCTTGTTTCACTTCCATACATGGCAACACTCCACACAAATACTTTCAGGAAAGACTTCCTGGCACTTGAATCGATGTTCGATGTTAAAAATTTTAGAAACGCTTTACTTGCCATTGTCAGTATACATTTTATAGCCTCTCTGCTTCGAACATAGTCAGTTATTTTGCTGCCCAAATAGCAAAACTCATCTACTACCTTAAGTACCTCACTTACTTATCTTATTCCCTCAGCATCAACTGATTTAATTCCACTACGTTCCATTATCGTCATTTTACTTTTGTTGATGTTCATCTTATATCCTCCTTTCAAGACACTGTCCATTCTGTTCAACTACTCTTCCAAGTCCTTTGCTGTCTCTCACAGAATTACAATGTCATCAGCAAACCTCAAAGTTTTTATTTCTTCTCCCTGGACTTTAAGCGCTATTCCAAATTTTTCTTTTGTTTCCTTTACTGCTTGTTCAATATACAGATCGAATAACATCAGGGATCGGCTACAATCCTCTCTCACTCTCTTCTCAATCACTGCTTCCCTTTCGTCCCCCCCCCGACTCTTATAACTGACACCTGGTTTCTGAACAAATTGAAAATTGCCTTTCTCTCCCTGCATTTTACCTCTGCCACCTTTAGAATTTGAAAGAGAGTATTCCAGTCACACAGTCAAAAGTTTTCTGTAAGTATGCAGATCCTATAAACATAGGTTTGTCTTTCCTTAACATATGTTCTAAGATAAGTCGTAGGATCAGTATTCCCTCGTATGCTCCGGCATTTCTCCGGAATCCGAACTGATTTTCCCCGTGGACGGCTTCTCTCGGGTTTTTCATTCTTCTGTAACGAACTCGTGTTAGTATTTTGCAGCCGTGATTCATTATGCTGATAGTTCGGTAATTTTCAAACGTCAGCACTTGATTTCTTTGGAATTGGAATTATTAATTCTTCTTTAAGTCTGAGGGTATTTTGCCTGTCTCATGCATCTTCCTCACTAGATGGAAGAGTTTTGCTTAGGCTGCCTCTCCCAAGGCTATCAGTAGTTCAAGCGCAATGTTGTCTACTCCTGGGGCCTTGTTTCAACTTTGGTCTTTCAGGGCTCTGTCAAATTCTTCACGCAGTACCGTACCTCCCAACTCATCTTCATCTACGTCCTCTTCCTTTTCCATAACATGGCCCTCAATTACATCGCCCTTGCATAAACCCACTACATGCTCCTTCCACGGTTGTGCTTTACCTTCTTTGCTTAAGAATCGTTTTCCATATTAGCACTTGATGTTCATACGGGTGGTTCTCTTTTCTCCAAAGGTCTCTTTAATTGTGCTGTATGCAGCATCTACCTTACCCCTAGTGAAGTATGCTTCTACATCCTTACTTTTCTCCTCTAGCCATTCTTGCTTAGCCATTTCGCACTTCCTGTCGATCCCATTTTTTAAACGTTTGTATTCCCTTTCACCTGTTTCATTCCGTGCATTTTTATATTTTCTCCTTTCATAAACTGAATTCAGTATCTCTTGCGTTACCCACAGATTTCATCTAACCTTCGTCTTTTTAACTCCTTGATTCTCTATTGCCTTCACTGTTTCATCTCTCAAAGCTACCCATTCTTCTACTGTATTCCTTTTCCCCTGTTCTTACACGAAAGTACAAGTAAATCTGTGGTAATTTTTCTCCTATCAACCTATGTGCAAGCTATTTTCTCGCAAAGTATCTTTTTAATACCTTCCTCGAACGTTGGTGTGCCGTTTGTATGCGGTCGCTAGCTGCTATCCAGTTGTGGCGTTTGTCAACTCCTTAAAGTTTTCCTATGATCATTTGCCTTGAAAGTTTGCTGCCATCTTGTAGTAACGAAGACGTGGAGTTAGCTGATTTAGAACTTGTGAAGTTAAACGTAAAATATACAAAATGTCTCTACGAGGGATGTCTGACATGACGAATACTGATACAATTAACAGATCTGGAAGAGGTCGCAATAAAGCGCAATAGCTTGTTCATCAACTATATATATATATATATATATATATATATATATATATATATGTGTGTGTGTGTGTGTGTGTGTGTGTGTATCGGATATGATGGTTTAATTTTAATTAGGGTTATATTATACTGCAAAACATCTTTGGCAAATATCTGTTATAAGAGACGTTTTGTGAGAGTGTAGGATCATGTACTGCGGTATTTCTGTAATATCTGTTAGAAAAGTTTGACCCTGGTGCTAGCTTTTATAAAGATTTGTTAAAGAGCTTTGACAGTGTAATATGGGCATTAGACGTATTTAGGTGTGGCACTCTGAACTTTTTTGTATGGTTACCGTTTGTCGCTATAAAAAACCACGTGGAAGCATAAGCGCATTTTGGAAATTTGAGAGTATTCGCGTTTTAGGGAGAGCAAACATTTGATTATCTTTTACTATTTTTAATAATTCAATTAATGAGTTGTTAGGATTTGAGAGAGCTTTATTGGGTTATTCCAAGTAAGACTTGGTAGACATTCTAGAAGAATATTTCGTATCTTTGATAACAAACCGCGTTTCGGATTACAATACTCCGACAGTATCTGCATCTGCATTTGTAGGTGGCGGATAAGAGGTAAATACTTGTACTAAATGTACAAAGACGTACACATTTGTATATACTGCAGGTTCAAAGTACTATTTTTTTTAAATGACTGTGTTCGCCGTTGACTGTACATTGGTACAAATTTCACTAGTCATATTCAAGTGGATAACTGCTGCAATGAAGCAAATGACCAAAAGAAATTGCAACAATGGATTGTTTAACAAATGTACCGTCACTATCGAAAATGAATTTCAAAAAGTAAAGACATTCAGTTGCATGGGCAATATTTACACCCTTTTATTTATAATATTTACATGGAGCCAAAACTGGCAAATACACTTAAGTTCTTGTGTTAGACGGCTATTCGCACTGAATACTGTCTTTGGTTCTAAGATGTTGCTTCTAGTAACTGATGCTTGCAGCGTAAGCATCGATGACAGCTTTCAAGGTGCAGTACGTCTGCTGCATATCTTTTCCATGTTTTCTGCACGATCTCTACGTGCGCCGACTTATAAAGACGTGCGGAAGGATACAGTTTACTCCGTTGAGAGCGTGGGCACTTGCGGCGATCTTCGAGCTAGCGCGACTCGTCGGTATTGTAACGAGTGATGGAAAATCCGGAGCGAGCATGGCGCATTCTGGTGGCCAGTCAAGCGTTATCTGCCTTGGTTGGCTTTGGCACTGCCGTGGTTGCAGCGTGTGTGGTCGGCGTAAACACTGCCGATTCAGCAGCATCCTGTTCAATATGTTTAACGACAGACTTAGATGTCTCGCTGCGACCGAACGGATTGTATGAGAATGCACGTGTGGTGTGGATGACGAAATAAGATGCAATATCCCTGATCAACTCGCCGAAAATGAAAATTGTAAACTGTTCACAATTTCTGTATCAACCCAGGAGCATGGATTGCATCCTCCCACCATCCTCCACACCTACAAATCCCTCATCCGTCCAATCCTCTTTTATGCCAGCGTTGCCTGCATCTCCGCACCCACCCGCTTTTACAAGGCCCTCCAAATTCTCGAACGCCATGCGCTCCGCCTTGCCTTCTGTATCTGCCTTCTTTCCCCAACACCGCTCTGGTATGAACTCATCCCCTTCCCCCGCCTCCTCCTGTTCCTCCAAAATCTCTGCATTCTTTACATTGTCCGCAGGCTTGATCCCCCCCACCCCCTGGTTTCCTCCTTCCTCTCCACTCCCTGCCTGTTGCTGCGCCTCTATCGCTGTATCCCTCCCTCTCTCCACCTCCACACCCTCCATCTTCATCAGGGCAATTTCCAGCACCACCCCCCCCCCCAGATGATGAACTTCGCCGTGACATATACCCTTCCTTCCAGCTATAATCTGGCCTTATTCCCCCCCTCCCTAGGGTCCCTTTTTCCTCTGCCCTCCTTCTCCCAGCCTGGATTTTCCCCCTCCCCCCCATGAGACCCTGCAACCCATCGTTGCATCTTTCCCTCCCACGTCCCTCCCTACCTGGCCCTCTTCGGCGCGCCCCCCACCCGCCTCACCATCACTCTTCCCCTCCCTCCCTTCTTCCCTTCTCCCTCATATCCTTGCGCCTGGCAGATCCTCCATTTTGATCATCGTCAGTGTGCCACGTCAGTGTTGTGTTTAGTGCTGTTTCTCCTGTGCATCGAGAGGTGTGATTTAATTGTGTGCTGGCCTTGTACTTAGTGTTACTGTCAGTGTTTGTTATGTGCTACGCCATCCGTCGATTCTTTTATGCTCTGTTCATGCGGCTCCTTGTGTTCTTTTAATTGTCTCAGTGTGTGGTTTTTTTGTGTGCGCTACCTTTTTACAGTTTTTTTCTCCATTTCACAGTCGCCCCTTTTTTGTCTATTGTCTTCCATGATGTTCCCTAGTTTTTTTATATCTATGTTCACCCTGTTTTCTGCTTTGTTATTTTTAAATGTCTTCTATTGTTTGTTCTATGTCTTTCAGCTGAAGAGCAGCGCATATGCTGCTGCCAGCTGGCCTTATGGAAAAGGAAAAAGAAAACCAGGAGCACCCATGTGCTACTGCACGAAAAGATTTCCCCTCACATAACACAGCAGAAAGACTTCAATGTGCCCTGTAAGTGTTGTTGGAGTTACAAGTCTGGCTACGTTTTTTCTATGGGGTGCCAATATTCGTCGCAATGCACCCATTGTTCCACAATGTATTTAATATAAATGCAGGCATGACTTGATATGCAGAAATCACATATGCACTCACGTATTTTTTTATGTTTCACAAATTCGAGTTAATTTCAAATAAGAACATAGAAAAACAGAAAGTCATAACCCACAGTAAATTAATTTCAGAGCCTGACCGAATTTCTTAAGAACAAATGTGTGTGAAATCTTATGGGACTTAACTACTAAGGTCATCAGTCCCTAACCTTACACACTACTTAACGTAAATTATCATAAGGACAAACACACACACCCATGCCCGAGGAAGGACTCGAACCTCCGCCAGGAGCAGCCGCACAGTCCATGACTGCAGCGCCTTGGACCACTTGGCTAATCCCGTGCGGCCGAATTTCCTAAGATCTTGGAGGCTGTTGAGAAAAACACGATTAATTGCGTGAGTTATCCTTACAAAACCGTTAAAGTTGCACATTATATGAAACTATAAGTTCCACAATGGCTACACATTGAAACCTTAAAGTGCGGCGTCTATCACACGCAACCCGAAAAGGAACTAGTTCGTCAGATGCCGAAAAAATATCTATGTCCGATGATAGGAACTGAATAATTCACAGACACGAACTAGCGGTTATTTCACTGCTCTTCAGATAAAACTTTCTCTTAAAACTGACTAAGACAGTCTGACCGCTTCCAATGGCGTCCGAACCTAGTCTCATGTCAAAATTGCTGCCGTTCACCCAGGAAACGTCGGTGTAACACTACTGAAGCAAGTTAAACTACTGATTGTGAAAATTATTGAAGTTCTTAATTTTACCTATGTACACATATGACACATTAAATCACATGGAAATTTTCCGAGAAATATTGTGCTGTTATGAATTTTCTTTCATCGACCATAGTTTATTTACAAGTCCGCAGCTCGTGATCGTGCGGTAGCGTTCTCGCTTCCCGCGCCCGGGTTTCCGGGTTCGATTCCCGGCGGGGTCAGGAATTTTCTCTGCCTCGTGATGACTGGGTGTTGTGTGATGTCCTTAGGTTAGTTAGGTTTAAGTAGTTCTAAGTTCTAGGGGGCCGATGACCACAGATGTTAAGCCCCATAGTGCTCAGAGCCATTTGAACCATTTTTTTATTTACAAACAATAATTTCTATGGTTTTTCTCCGTTTTCGGATTCATACATGTAAACATTAAACAACAATTTAAATTATACATTAAATAATTTGCTATACATCAAAAATTTACAGTACTGCAGCTAATTTTAATACACACATCAAAAAAAGTTTTGCATCACCCCGTTTCCCAGAACTCCTGAAGATAGACGTTGACTGTGGATACTGTGTCACAGACACAGTCCGTTTGACTGTTCAAACCCGCCCGAAGATGTAAACAATCATGCATGAGCAGCGCTTGTTACACGGAGGGGGTCTGACAGCCGGTCATTTCCAGCCATTCCACCAAGAAGGAGGTACACGGCACGTGATGTCTGTAGTTCAACCATGCCTAAACGGTAAATATAGCGGTTCGAGCGCGTCCGCATTGTTACTTTGTGCCAGGAAGGTCTCTCAACAAGGGAAGTGTCCAGGTGTCTCGGAGTGAACCAAAGCGATGTTGTTCGGACGCGGAGGAGATACAGAGAGACAGGAACTGTCGATGACGTGCCTCACTCATGCCGCCCAACGAATACTACAGCAGTGGATGACCGCTACCTACTGATTGTCCGCCACTGGTAGCTGACTGGTCAGAGTGACGGACTGCCTATCCTCTGGGCCCGGGTTCGATTTCCTCCTATCATCCTCCTATCATCCTCCTATCATCCTCATCGACTGCAGGTCGCCGAAGTGGCATCAGATTGAAAGACCGGCACCTGGCGAATGGCTTGCCTGACGGGAGGGCGCTAGCCATACGATTAAATAAATAAATAAAATTCAAGTGAGCTCGGAAGCTATACTTTTCGAATTACGTACGTGTGCGAAGATCAAGTGGGATAGCTTCCAGTAACATGGGCAGTATTTCTTTCAGAAACATAGTTTAAACTGATACAGTTAAGCGGGAAGGAAACAAATATGGGTCATTTATCAATCGTTAACTATTACTATTTGAGGTCACTGAAAATCCGTATTAGTGGGAATTCTCAGTAGTCCATACATGACTACTGCGTCTACTTTCATGTCGAAGTATATCCATGGTTGGCCCAAGTTTGGCCAATGTGATGTTAAGGACATAGTCAGGAGCAATGGCTGTAAGTCGAAATACGCTGTTTTGAAGAGTCTGAAATCTTTTCAGATAAGGATCTGCTCTCATTGATCACGCTTACGGAGCATACAAAAAGGCTAGAAGTTTCGATACCACTTGATCGTTAGTTTTTCGTTCCGTGATTGCACATCTCCCTCGCAGATTGCGTACAGTTGATAAACAGTCATAACACTTGCTGACCGCGCTGGTTATGTGCGATCGCCAAGTCAGTCTCTCGTGTACAGTAAGTCAGAGATATCTGACTGAGTCACACCAAGTTGATGTTACCGATTGTGCGTTGGTCATAGGATAGTTCCACCTTGATAGTGAACGGAATCGCTCGGTTCTTGCTAGGACGGATTTCGACCTTTCAGACGGTGGACTATTGGATGATTTTTGTCTAGATGTCTCCGGAGATGCCTAACACCATAGTTTTGGTTGTGTCAGCGCTTTGAGTGACGCAGTGTCGGTGGTACCTACATAGGTACGCCGTTTGCGTAGAAGTTGCTGATGCTGCCGAGTTAGATCCACTTTATCCCAGGTGCGAGTCGATCTTCACTCCCATGCGACAGGGCGTAACCGTTGTGTGTCAGGCTATATCGCCAGGTTGCCGTGTAGTTCTGTAGCGCCCCTAGCTCCGCGGCTGTCCCTGGCGGGTTAGTACCGACAGCGCTGCCCGATAGGAAATTGATCGAATGCTAACTGGAGTAGCCTTTATTACATCATCAGGCACAATTTCCAAGTCATGAGTGCATACAGTTAATTGTCCTTGAAGGTTACTGTATCGTGGAAACATGGCGTGCATCGGATATCTCTTATGTGGGTACGTTACCCGATACGACTTCTCAGCTTCCGTATGGTTCCCATTTCTTTGCCCATACATGAGCATTACATTTGATAGTTCCGTCGAAAGAGAAATTCCGACACAGCGTTCCACATTTACAGATCTACTAGAGTACTTAAGTAACTTTTATTCAGAGCTGCACCATACGTTAAGGTGATGATAGGTAAGATAAGCTATAACATCACGTTCAGAAAAACTCTAAAGACAAGGAACATTGCTTACACCAATATGTCCCCTAATTAAGGCTATTGTAAACCAACCATTACCATGAGAAAAATTATAATTAACATCCGAACTACAATTCAAATCACATCCTACAAAAACAGATGGACCATCAGAAATAGCAGCAGTCACAGATTTAACAGGTATTTCATTCTTCTTATCACCAGATAACGTAGTCAGCTCAATATTGTCTATTGATTTGCACATTTTATGCCTTGAAAGACGACGATATCTTCTCCGTGGAGGCATGTTGACATTCACTACAGTTGCCTGTGCAGTAGCTTGACCCAGAAGACTCCAAAGTGGCGACTGCGGTCGCCTCATATACCCATTACGGACTTACAAAAATTCACGGTAGGGCGCAGTGCCTATCCCGGACGCGAGCGGTAGGATATCTAGGCCGCTTGCGCCGCGTAACGACTTGCCAAGGTAGCGCGCCAAAAATAGTCATGACTTATGCTTAATAATCCAGTGAGAAGAATCACTTGTCGGCTTTTGACAAGAAAAATGTGTCGTCTTTTTTTGTAACGAAATCTTTATTTATGGTAATATACAATAAAATCACCTCACTATTTTTCAACGTAGTCACCAACTCTCTGCAAACAACGGTGGGAACTCTCTACCTGTGGCTGAGTTCCTCCTTTGTGACGGCGTCTTTCGAGAACCGCTGTGTGAAAGTCCTCATCCTTGGAAAATCTCTTGGCTACAAGATGTTCTTTCAACTCGCCGAAAGGATAGAAATCGCTTGGATCAACATCTGGATTTCTTGAATAACGTCACTCAGGCCTGTGTGGCCCTGGTCAAATTGCTGGCACCATTTCAGTACGGCTGGACCCGACATTACATTTGGTCTCTTACAGAACGCTGTTTGCCTGTTCACCATCTTCCTGTATAAATGTAAGTAATCGTCCTGAATGGGGAGACTTCAACAGAAACAAGCGTAACATCAGGTGTGTCCCAGGGCAGCGTAATAGGTCCGCTGCTTTTTACGATTTACGATCTGGTTCATGGTACTGACAGCGGCATTAGACTGTTTGCCGATGATACTGTAGTCTGCAGGGAAGTAGTATCACACGAAAGTTGTGAACAAATCAGTGAGGATTTGTAGAAAATAAATGCGTGGTGTAATGACCGCCAGTTATCTCTCAATATTAGTAAGCGTAACCCACTGCGTATAACAAAGCGAAAATCCCCATTCATAAACGAGTACAATATAAATGAACAGTCTTTGGAAGCCGTAACGCGTGTCAAGTATGTGGGTGTGACTATTCGAAATGATCTCAAATGGAATGATCAGATTACACAAGTAACGGGTAAGGCGAACTTTAGATTGCGGTTTATTGATAGACTCCTGAAGCGATGCAGTCCTTCAACAAAGGATTTTGTTAACAATACTTCAGTTCGTCCAGTATTAGAGTATTGTTCGTCTGTATGGGACCCTTACCAGTTGTGTCTCATTCAAGAGACTGAGAAGGTCCAAAGAAGAGCGGCAAGATTCGTGACTGGTACATTTAGCCATCGCTAATCTTATAGAAAGTATGTAGTGGGGCGCACTTGCAGATAGACGTCGCGCTAAACGGAAGGGGCTGCTCACTAAATTCCAAAATCTGATCTTCGCCGAGGATGTACAGCATATATCATTACCACCTACTTTAATATCTTGCAGTGATCATAATTTGAAGATAAGGGAAATAAGAGCTCGTACTGAGGCGTTTAGACAGTCGTTTTTCCTTCGCGCGATCCGCGAGTGGAACAGAGGGGGAGGGGGGGGGAGGAATATAAGTTGGGCGCTAATAGTGCCCTCCGCCACATACCGCTTGGTGGCTAGTGGAGTATATATGTAGATGTAGATGTAGATGTAATCCATTGGAGCATCCATTGGAATTGATACAGACTGTCGGAAAAAGTTAGTACACCCTTTTAGAGTTTTCCAATTCACTCAAGAGCTATCGTTAGAACAGAGAATATGGATTATGAAATGATTACATTCACAGATCAATAGCACAAGCGGTTCTGAGGTACAAGGTATCGAGCCATGCTGCAACACCCATATCAGAGCGTGGTGTAGCCTCCACGGGTGGCAATGCGGCCGCTGACTTGGCATCCAATCGATTGTACAGATGGCGAATACTGTCCTGGGATTTGGCATGTCAGCTCGATCTGTTCACGTACTTCCATAGAAGTTATTGGTTGGCGAGTCGCACCAGTCACTTCTCATCCCATCATATCACCATGGACTTGCTCAACTGGAGGCAAGTCCGCAGATCGTGCTGGTCAAACAAGTTGTACGTCTTGCAGAGCACTTTCAGCTTCACTGGCAGTGTGTGGGAGAACATTATTTCCAGTTACAAGAATGGCAAAAGAACGGGTCTAACAACATTCTGCACTGTGCGTTGATGAGCGTCCTCACCAGTAACACAAAAAATGTATTGGCGTTGTAGCTTACCGCATCCCAGACTATAAGGCCAGAGGTGGTGCTGTAGGGAAGCAGCCTACTCACGCCGTAGTAAATTCACAACAGTCTTTCCATTGTGTGCCAGCCAGTCCGCTGTAACCAGCTCTGACGTCATAAATGTTGCGCAATACTTTAAAAATCAAGTGAATAACCTGAAATGTTTCTAGCATGTCAGGAGTAATACTAAATTAATATGTGTTGAATATCAGTTCGATAACTTTAACCATTTTCGAAATTTGGATGTTTTTCTGTAAAAATCATTGGCGCAACAGAAAAGAGCTAGAGAATTACAAATTTATATTTAGATTCCTTTTTCATAAATATGTAATAGAAACAGTCTTCTGGATCTCACAAATTAAGATTTTAGTTGAAATTCATGATTTTCTGGTTTTTGTCTTAAAAATTAAGGAAGCAAGATAGATTAAGTAGGCTAATAAATAAGGCTAGGATGTTTATATTTAAGTAGTACGGAGATCCGCTATAGTAATAAAGAGGTGAGAAGTATCATTTGAATACCTATAAAACTATAGCGATAGCGTATCTCCAAAGGGCCAGTTCAGAGCTCGTCTACTGCGTGCAGTGTAATAAAATTAAATCTCTCGCCCAAAATATTTAACTTAGCCACGTCAAAATTTTATTATGATTACTTACCTGTGTGCTGAATGCACATTTAAATTGAGAGCTTCATTTGCCATCAGCAAAAGAAGCTATGATTTATTCAATAACTTAATGTGGTGCATTACTAGCCCAGCGGCTAGTCGGGAGAGCCGATTTCATCAGGCGTTCCCTTAGCCGTCCGCACCGCGGCTTTATATATAAGAACGCTGAAGAACGCTGTGTGAGGAAGCAAGGCCCCAGTTCTCTCCAGACACTGAATAGCACGCAATCTGTGTCGGGAGTCGCGTCACATCGGTATCATTGCTACAAACAGCCTCGGATGCCGTATTAAGTTACTCGGGATACGCGTAACCATGAAATCATTTTCAAGGGAAGTGTTTCAACATTCAAACAATTATATAACAGCAACATATTTTTCTACCTGCCGCCCCACAGTGCCAAAGTGTCTTTGACGAATTCATCCTACGAGACAGCGCTCACCAGGTCTTTATTATACGCTCAAACGACCGTCACTCGATTGCAGGCAGAATCTGCTTTCATTGCTGAAGACCGTGGTGCTCCATTCCATCTTCCAAGGCATCCTCTTAAGTTACCAGTCGACCTGTGCACGTCGATGCTGTGGCGTGAGTAGAAGATGGCTAGAAGTGTGCGTGTTCATAGTCCCATTGCTAATAACCAGTTCGCAACAGTTCGTGTTGACACGTCTGGGCTCACAAGCACTCTTATCTCTTCTGTGGTAGCTGTATGATCTGCCACTGGTATCCTTACAATATGACGATCCTGGTGGGCGACTGTTCTGCGTGGACGTCCAGTACCTCGTCTACGGTTGTGAGAATGTTCACTTGACCACTGATACCAGCATCGTTGCACAAATGCCGCAGCAAGTGCAACTTGTAATTCTCCGAAAGGTCCATCCCACCACTTGGAAAGCCACAATTTGTCCTCTTTCAAACTCGCTCAGTTGGCCGTAGCATAGTTACCTGCTTGTTACACACGCTGCATCACACTGAGATAGCTGCTAAAGAGTAGACACAGGTGGCGCTCTGGTAGCCTTGTTACTATGTTACCAGTTTGCGGAAGACGTTCAAACCATTATTAGTATATCTACTATCCCTCAGGTGGCATATTCAGTTCATTGGATCAAAATCGACGTCGTCTTTCCTCGTGTACTATTTTTTCTGGCAGTGCATATGGGTTTAGGCTAACTGCCATGTTGCAGTGGTAACACCTGTTCCCCATAGAACACCGAAGATGAGCGCTGTTGCTCTGGTTAGAGATTAGATGGGTGACCATCGGGGTCTGCCGACGACTGTTGGCAAGCGGGGTGCATTCAGCCCTTGTGAAGCCAATTCAGGAGCTACTTCACTGAAAAGTAGCGGCTCCGGTCATGCAAGCTGACAAGAGCCAGGTGAGCGGTGTACTAACCACATATCCCGCCACATCCGCATCCAGTGAAGCCTATCAGCAAAACATGACAAGGCGGTGGGTCAGTAGCGTTGAGTCTTCAGAGGCCGGTTGGGATGGAAGGAGAGAGAGCGGGAGAGAGCGAGCGACCGAGAGAGAGAGAGAGAGAGTGAGAGAGAGAGAGAGAGAGAGAGATTTCTCCATTTTTAGCAGTTTTGTACTATAACTTACAGTATGCCATTTTAAAGCGATGATGCATTGAAGATTTATCACAGACACATTAGTTTTATAGTATGTCAGTTGCAGTCTTATAGTATGTCAGTTAAACACGCATCTACGATACAAGCCACCAAGACGTGCTATGATAATCGATACAAAGACGGAAATCACATGTATTTGTCGTAGTGCAGCGGTTAAGAACATGGATTACAGAGTCGAAAGAAGCAGGGCCGCACTCCACTATATGCTTTTCTCTTCTTCTTAGCATTTATATTCGAGTGTAGGAAAAGGGAGAGAAGGAAACATAGTAGGTGAATATGGATTGGGGGTAAGAAATGAAAGAGGAAGCCGTCTGTTAGAATTTTGCACAGAGCATAACTTAATCATAGCTAACACTTGGTTCAAGAATCATAAAAGAAGGTTGTATACATGGAAGAATCCCGGAGATACAAAAAGGTATCAGATAGATTATATAATGGTAAGACAGAGATTTAGGAACCAGGCTTTAAATTGTAAGACATTTCCAGGGGCAGATGTGGACTCCGACCACAATCTATTGGTTATGAACTACAGATTAAAACTGAAGAAACTGCAAAAAGCTGGAAATACAAGGAGATGGGACCAGGATAAACTGACTAAACCAGAGGTTGTGCAGAGTTTCAGGGAGAGCATAAGGGAACAATTGACAGCAGTGGGGGAAAGAAGTACAGTAGAAGAAGAATGGGTAGCTCTGAGGGATGAAGTAGTGAAGGCAGCAGAGGATCAAGTAGGTAAAAAGACGAGGGCTAGTAGAAATCCTTGGGTAACAGAAGAAATATTGAATTTAATTGATGAAAGGAGGAAACATAAAAACGCAGCAAATGAAGCAAGCAAAGAGGAATACAAACGTCTCAAAAACGAGATCGACAGGAAGTGCAAAATGGCTAAGCAGGGATGGCTAGAGGACAAATGTAAGGATGTAGAGGCTTATCTCACTAGGGGTAAGATAGATACTGCCTACAGGAAAATTAAAGAGACATTTGGAGCAAAGAGAACCACTTATATGAATATCAAGAGCTCAGATGGAAACCCAGTCCTAACCAAAGAAGGCAAAGCAGAAAGGCGGAAGGAGTATATAGAGGGTCTATACAAGGGCGATGTACTTGAGGACAATATTATAGAAATGGAAGAGGATGTAGATGAAGATGAAATGGGAGATACGATACTGCGTAAAGACTTTGACAGAGCACTGAAAGACCTGAGCCGAAACAAGGCCCCGGAAGTAGACAACATTCCATTAGAACTACTGACGGCCTTGGGAGAGCCAGTCCTGATAAAAATCTACCATCTGGTGTGCAAGATGTATGAGACAGGCGAAGTACCCTCAGACTTCAGGAAGAATATAATAATTCCAATCCCAAAGAAAGCAGGTGTTGACAGATGTGAAAATTACCGAACTATCAGTTTAATAAGTCACAGCTGCAAAATACTAACGTGAGTTATTTACAGACGAATGGAAAAACTGGTAGAAGCCGACCTCGGGGAAGATCAGTTTGGATTCCGTAGAAACATTGGAACAAGTGAGGCAATACTGACCTTAAGACTTATGATAGAAGAAAGATTAAGGAAAGGCAAACATACGTTTCTAGCATTTGTAGACTTAGAGAAAGCTTTTGACAATGTTAACTGGAATACTCTCTTTCAAATTCTAAAGGTTGCATGGGGAAAATACAGGGAGCGAAAGGCTATTTACAATTTGTACAGAAACCAGATGGCAGTCATAAGAGTCGAGGGGCATGAAAGGGAAGCAGTCGTTGGGAAGGGAGTGAGACAGGGTTGTAGCCTTTCCCCAATGTTATTCAATCTGTATATTGAGCAAGCAGTAAAGGAAACAAAAAAAAATCGGAGTAGGTATTAAAATCCATGGAGAAGAAATAAAAACTTTGAGGTTCGCCGATGACATTGTAATTCTGTCAGAGACAGCAAAGGACTTGGAAGAGCAGTTGAACTGAGTGGACAGTGTCTTGAAAGGAGGATATAAGATGAACATCAACAAAAGCAAAACGAGGGTAATGGAATGTAGTCGAATTAAGTCGGGTGATGCTGAGGGAATTAGATTAGGAAATGAGACACTTAAAGTAGTAAAGGAGTTTTGCTATTTGGGGAGCAAAATAACTGATGATGGTCGAAGTAGAGAGGATATAAAATGTAGACTGGCAATGGCAAGGAAAGCGTTTCTGAAGAAGAGAAAATTGTTAACATCGAATATAGATTTAAGTGTCAGGAAGTCGCTTCTGAAAGTATTTGTATGGAGTGTAGCCATGTATGGAAGTGAAACATGGACAATAAATAGTTTTGAAGGGAAGAGAATAGAAGCTTTCGAAATGTGGTGCTACAGAAGAATGCTGAAGATTATATGGGTAGATCACATAACTAATGAGGAGGTATTGAATAGAATTTGGGAGAAGAGAAGTTTGTGGCACAACTTGACCAGAAGAAGGGACCGGTTGGTAGGACATGTTCTGAGGCATCAAGGGATCACAAATTTAGCATTGGAGGGCAGCGTGGAGGGTAAAAATCGTAGAGGGAGACCAAGAGATGAATACACTATGCAGATTCAGAAGGATGTAGGTTGCAGTAGGTACTGGGAGATGAAGAAACTTGCACAGGATAGGGTAGCATGGAGAGCTGCATCAAACCAGTCTCAGGACTGAAGACCACAACAACAACAACAGCATTTATAGCACATTTTAGGACTTTCTAATGAATGCCACGCAAGTTTGTTCTGCAATATTCAATCTTATTTACCTGGTATACAAATACTCGTTCTCTTACGAATACGTTTCGTCGACCTTGTTACTTCCTCCTGATTAGAAAACGAAGAATAAAATAAATATTTGGCTGTTTATCTCCGAATATATGGCAGTTTTTAGGCGTGATTAAAATTCATATTCTTCATTGTCAAAAATATTTGGCTGTTATTTTTCGAATATGTGAGGATTTCCAGGTGTATTTTTAAGCAGAAACCTGAGAGGACAGCTTAAATTGCTTCAAGTAAAACGAGCTATGCTTAACTTATGTAATGATCATGAAGAGATAGATATGTACAAATGTACTTTCGCGCTGATATCCATTAATAAAATATTCTCAAGTTTCAAACCGTGTCAAGTGATTAACTATCCACGAGCTATCGGTAGAGACATCTTTTGCCATTGTCAAGTGTTCAACTGTTGTGTGAATGCAGCTGCGTCGCGTATACAGCCACGACGCCGTCAGTGACGTCACATGGACCCAGTTCCGCACCATATAAGGCAATGTTTTGTTGGCGCGACCGCCGCGCCCGCTTCAACTCCACAATCGCAGGAACCCAGGCCGTACTCAGCTGCAATCCGCCATCTTTATTGAGGGTGTTGTCCCATATTTTGACCTCTATTGCTTCATTTATTACGCTGTCCCAGAAGCAGTTGTTCTCTTTCATACTTCAGCTTATTCGTAGTGACAGCGTAGGCGGAAACACTTTTCATGTTCTATGTGGCGCTGTTCAATAGTACAAACCGTCTGAACGACAGAAAACTGCCCACATCCACGAGGTATTCCGTATATTCGATATGTTCTGAGGCCTACATCGTCTTTTACTTGCTTCATTAGTTGCCGGAAGTTTGCTGGGGGCCTGAAGACTGCATTGATTTTATGCTTCTTCAAGAGCCGGTCCCTGTTATCGAGCCACAAAACGGTAAAAACGCAATCTTCTTCTTGTCTTCTTCTGCTTTCGCGGCTTAGATGAAACTGCCTCCGAAATGTATCTGTTGTTGTAACCGATTTCCGCCGGCCGCAGTGGTCGGTCTGTTTTAGGCGCTTCAGTCCGGAAGCGCGCGGCTGCTACGGTAGCAGGTTCTAATCCAACCTCGGGCATGGATGTGTGTGATGTCTTTAGGTTAGTTAGGTTTAAGTAGTTCTAAGTCTAGGGGACTGATGACCTCAGATGTTAAGTCCCATAGTGCTTAGAGCCATTTGAACCATTTAACCGTTTTCCTTGAAAGCTTTATGTAAGTGGCTCAGTTCCTTCGGCAGGTTTTCGGCGTGTGAGACGGTTTCAGCTCGATGTAGCAACAGAACAGTCCTCAGAACAGACCGTTTCTGTGCTGGGTGGTATAACTGGTGGCGTGCAGATGCCGATCCGTGTGGGTGGGCTTTCATTGAACGCTGTTACCGAGACACCCACTGGGTTTACGGCGGACGAAGACATCCAGGAGCGGCAAGGAACCGTCGATCTCTACTTCCATCGTGACCATTATGTGGTCGTGGATGTTGTTGATGTGTTCCAGGAATTCTTCCGGCTTTCGACGTCCATGACGCCGTGTGACGAATGTTTCGTCGACGCAGCAATAATAACAACTAGGCTTTGCACGAGCCGTGACCAAGAATATCGTCGAAATGCTCCACAGAAACGGCACATTATACAACCATCATTTGCCACAAAGCATAATAATTGTGTGCTAAAAGCCGGCCGGTGTAGCCGAGCGGTTCTAGGCGCTTCAGCCTGGAACCGCGCGACCGCTACGGGGTTCAACTGGAGCTAATGGGCTCCCCATAGCAACGCTGCCCGTGTGGATAAAGTATTCTCCATCATGTAAAAAATGTGATGACGTCCGGGTGTGTTTAAATAAATGGCCGCCGGTGTCGCCAAAGAGACGGGATAGCACGTCTGTAGAGTGTGATGAGCACACACCTGAATAGGGAAACCACATCAGAACTAACCGCAACATCCCCTTCACCAAGGCGTAGACGTTTAATTCGATCGATGAAGTCTGCCGTATTCTTTATGTGGTGTGCACAATGTTCAACGTGCGTCGATAGGAAGCTGGCCAAATGCTTTGCGAGTCCTTAGGTGGGCGATCCGATGGTGCTCTCTATAGGCCTTAAACAGACAGATACTTCACTTACAACTATAGGCGCTTCCGGATTGTACATTTCTGCCGATGACGACATGTCGTAATTGATACACACAAAAACTGATTTGTTTCACAGTTTTTCATTTGCAACAGTTCATGTGCGTTATGACAGTAAGGCAAGTTATCAACAAAGTTAAACAGTTTTCTGTATGGGAATATTTTCCACGAGCCTGAGTCGCGGTTGTGTTAAGGGAGACCACAGCATGGTTCAAGTCGGAAAAAAATCGATTTTCAGTTTTAAAGAGCATTTAAAGAGCATTTTCCTAACACGTGTGTTTATGTGCCACGCCCACTTTTCTGTCACCCAATTTTCTGCATATATTTTAGAGCTTTATCTCCCTAACATTGCACGTTAGAGTTTTTTTTTTTACTCCCGAGTGTGTTGGCTATCCTTGGAATGCAACAGTCGGTATTATTTTGTTTGTGCTGTTTGTAAAGAGCACGCTTTCAAACACACGGTTTGTTTTGTTCAAGTGTGATGGCGAGTAATTGTTATACTTACGTTTGCGGTGCTTGTTTTCGTGTTGTTTGTCGTGTTTATTGAAGATGACGAAAAGTAAAAACATTTTCAAGAAACGACGATTTAGAGGAAACAAGTATAGAAAGCTTAATGTCGCCTGGCAACGATGTTTCTAATCGTAATTCTTCAACAAGTGAGTCATCAAAGAAGCTCTCACCATTTCAAGAGAGTTACAAAGAATTTACTGTAAGTGATAAGGGGTGCAGTAACTTTATTATAAATCTGAGAATATTATCAGATGTAATTTCTAAATTTGTGCAATGTAGACAGTGTGGTGAGTCACAGAGTGTGAAAATTTGTGAGAGTGCCAGTGGGAGAAAAGGCCTAGCAATTGCTTTGGATTTAATTTGCACTAAATGCTCAGCTGTGATTTCATTTATGAGTTCTTCAAAACCAGATGCAAGTGGCCCTCATGAAATCAATACTAGATTAGTTTATGCCTTACGATCCATTGGCAGGGGCATGGCTGCAGGGAAAACATTTCGTTCAGTGATGAACTTACATCAACCATCAAATAAATTTCAAAAACTGGCTGCAGTATTATAGAAAGCTGTTTGTGAGGTCAGTGAGGAAAGCATGAAACTTGCTGCTAGGGAAGCAGTGGAAGAAAATGATGGATGTTCGGATATTGCAGTTGCACTTGATGGAAGTTGGCAGAAAAGAGGACATACTTCTCTGAATGGAGTAGTGACTGCGACGAGTGTAGTCACCGGTAAAGTGTTAGATGTGGCGATAATGTCTAAATATTGCAAATGTTGTAAAGTCAATGAACATAAAGAACACAACTGTGTGGCTAATTTTATAGGAACAAGTGGTGGTATGGAAGTTCATGGAGTACAACAAATATTTCATTACTCCGTAGAAACAATAGACGTACGGTACACGAAATATTTGGGCGATGGTGACAGTAAGGCATACAACAATATGGTGAACTCTAAGCCATATGGAGATGCCATTATTAGCAAAATAGAATGTGTAGGCCATGTTCAAAAACGTTTGGGAACAAGGCTGAGAAAACTAATTGTTGATATGAGAGGAAAAAATTTAGAAGATGGAAAATTGTTGACCGGACAGGGTCGGTTAAATAAAACTGAAACAGAAAACTTGCAGGTATACTATGGGCAGGCAATTAGGAGAAATATAGAAAATCTGGAGGCAATGAAGAGAGATGTTTGGGTCATATTCTTCTATAAGTCCTCTACTAATGATAAGCCATGTCATGGATTGTGTCCATCAGGAGAAAATTCCTGGTGCAAATACAATAGGGCTCAGGCAATTGGAGAATCTTATTCTCAGCAGCATTCTCTTCCTGCTGCTGTTATTACAGCAATTAAACCTATTTTCAGAGACTTGCCTCATCCTGACCTTCTAAGGAAATGTCTGCATGGGCAGACGCAGAACACAAATGAATGTTTCAACAGCACAATTTGGAACCTCCTTCCTAAAACTGTATTTGTAATGATGCATACAATGAAACTAGGAGTTCATGATGCTGTTATTACATTCAGTTGTGGTAATATTGGAAAGTGTTGGGTACTGAAAAAGCTGGAAATTAATCCTGGTGAAAGTATGATCACTGGGCTGCAACACTGCGATAAAATGAGGATAGCCGGTGCAGACAGGTCTGCATCTAATATGGCCAAGAAAGCAAGACAAACATCCAGGAAGGCGAAAAAGAAGCTGGAAGTCCTGCTAGAGGCCAAAAAGGGCGATCATATGCAGGAGGACAGTTTTAATGAACTGTAACTAACAAATTTCAAAAGTTTTTTCTTTAAAGTCAATTTCTGGCAAACTAAAATTTTCAGTACATATGTCCCATTATATCAGAAATTATATAGATAAATGAATAACATTTTCAGAGACTCTGCATAACATAAAAAGCCACCTCTGGTACTACATTCATTAATATTCCCCCAAAAAAATATTTTCTGGAGAAAAAGCTTAATATTTTTGTTAATAAATTTAAAAAGTATTTCTTAAAAACCATAAAATGGATAAAGTAGATTTCACTACAGTTGACTCTAGTAGTATCATGTAACATACAGTAAAAATATTAAGGTCCTGTATCAAATAGAAATAGGTCAAATACTTGCCTAAATTAACGTGGGTTAGATAGGCAGGGTGTGGTCCCCTTAAAAACGGGCTAAGTGCAGTTTCATATTCTGCGAGTTAATGTGATTTTTGCACGCTGTGGAAACTGAACTTCTCGCAAGATTTAAAGAATGTGGGAATTTTATTAACTACAAATGCCATTACTGTCACAATGAACGTACCATTTGCACCATATCTTACAAAATGTGCTGAAACTGATGGACATCAACCTCTATGCAAGCATGAAATCGGCGAGCAAGATTCTGACGTACGCTGAAAAACATCCTGGTGTGTTTCGAATCACATCACAGACAGCTACAATTCTGGTAACTAATTCCATCTCCGTATCCACTGGGGACTCATACACAGGTGACTAGATATCCCCCTAGGAAGTAATCAAGGGGATTCAGGTCAGGTGACCTCTTAGACCATGGAATAGGACCCACCTTCCAGTCCCACGACCAGGAAATACAGCACCGAGATGGTTGCGGACATCCACACTGATGTCAGTCGGTGCACCATCCTGTTGTATCCACATCCTCTCACGAACAGCCAAGGGTACGTTCTCCAATATCTCAGGTAGAACTCTTGGCACGGGCCTCAAGTATAGGTGGCCATTCAGACGGCCAGGTAGACTTCCTATCAATCAGGCTCGTCCTCCTTGTTTCCTTGCAGGAAATAAAGAACGTACATGTAAATAAACGGAACAATACGTGTAAACTTGTACACATGTTTGTTGTAAACAGGATGGAAAGCAGTAATGTTGGACAAAGCGGAAGAGAAATACTTCTATATCTCCTTAAGCTGGCTTCTCCGACCCCAGGTTCCCTGCCGTAATTTGTTCAATGCGTATTGTATCTCTTAAAAAAATAATGTAACTATCTATTTATTTAGAGGAAACACTCTCCTAGTAGATTTGTTTGTCCTTCGATTTATCGTGATATGTTACCGATTTTTAGTGAAGTTAGTTTTTACGTATAGCTTTCAAAAAAAAATTACAAAAGAGATATAATAAGCAAAATAATGAATTTTGTAGGTTGCCAATTACGTATTATATCTGGTTTTATCGAGCCCCAGGCTCCCTACAAATTACTGTAAATGCAGTAGCGTAGTATTACTCAGTTCCAGTTCACTGTCACAGAAAATAGACAAGTTTTAATAAAATTATTTCACAGGATTCCTTCAATTAATCTCACTGAATATTTTTACATAATTTCTTCCGCTCCGGCTATCAGACATTGTGCTGTGAAAAAATATTTTTAAATGTACCGCGTAATGGCGCCTAATTGTTAACAGTCAGGGACCACTGTTACTCGCTCCGCAGCAGCTGGAAACATGCTAAATAATTTTCATTATATATTCTTTTCATAAGATAAATGTGGCGTAGGTTCTTGAAATAACACACGGAGATCACTTTATACTAATATATTCTTACTAGGATACAGTTTACACCATTAAATATTTGCAATTACGTTACGACAGAAACAAATGCTAGCGCAGCACAATAGCTTGCGTACCTTATTCCAGCTAACACCAGAACGAACAGAACAAAACAGACTAGACAGAAGAATGAGCATTGCATTGTATTTTATACTCTTACAAAGATAATATTTCTTTTAATTACTTACACATTATAATCTCACGCAATAAAAACAATGTCTTTTCTGCATCTATCGATCTATATTGTATATTTTTACAGTTAATGTTATTACCTTTCGCAGATAAATCGATGTTTGCAATTCATTTTGAGTCACATACAGTCATTTTTATTTATGTTTCAACTCGATAATGGTGAATATTGCAAAAGGGACACTACATGCAGCATTCTCTATGTCCTGTTGTATTTTTGCAAGCTCTTACGGAAACACTTTGTATATAAACTGTGATCGAGTATTTCTTCCAGTGTTGTTCTTACGTGTCAGTTTGATATAAATCTCTGGTTTTTTAGTTGTCTTTGCTGTCGATACAGAGATAGCACATTTTATTTACAGATCCGGTTCATCTATATTAGTATAAAGTTTGTCTCAGGAGGAATGGTCAATATTCAGGTATATGACAGGAACGATCATTCGAAACAACAAAAAGTCTAATAAAAATGGGCTCTAAAATACAGAACTTCAGAGCGATTAGCACTTCTTCAATTTAGATAGTGAAACACATCCCTCGTACGGCCTTTTTACTATATTTTGAAAGATGGTAGTATGGACAAAAACAAGAGAAAAAGTCCACTAAACGTGGGCTTTAAAGTGCGTACCATGAGCACTTGTTCATCTGCGCTACTGTTAAACACATCTCTTCTACGAAACAAGTACTCCTAGCACTTAAGGCAAGCATTTTGGAGCCCATGTCTCTTGTTTATGTCTATGCAACCTTCCTCAAAATATGGAAAGCAAAGAACTTGCACTCCCAGGGGACACCGCCTTATAGTAGGCACCTTCAGTGGCGGGCGGGAGGGTTTGCGTGCTTCGGTGAAGTCGAGAGCTATGCCGGCGGTAGCATAGCTACTGGCAGGGTCTCCCAAGCCGGACTGGTCTCGACAGAGGAGCCAGACAAAGTGTGTCCCACAACATAGGGTAGGGAGGGCTCTAGAGGCATAGTGAAGCCAGCTTCCCTAGAGGGGTAAACCTCATACAAATCCTAGTCCTCCAGGTTGGGGGTTGGGCATGGGGCTAATAACCCCATACTGTAAAAAAAAGAATATTACGGAAATTCAACAGAAGCCTCGGAAACTGGATGGAAAGCATGTATCACGACCCCGGTAAAGGAAACGGATAAAGGATCTAACAGTAGCATCGTGGAATGTGAGGACAATTCTTCAGCCTGGAAAAATGAAAGAAATAGCCAATGAAATTTTAAAATTCAAATATGATATTGTAGGGCTACAGGAAATAAGATAGCAGGGGAATGGGCAGATAGATAAACCTGAGTACTCATTGGTATATAGTGGACCAGAAGAAAGAACAGGCCAACTTGGAACAGGGTTTATAATAACTAGGGAAGTAAGGAAAAACCTTATAGAATCTGAACCCGTAAATGAACGGATGTGCAGACTCAGACTAAAAGGTAAATTTAGGAATGTATCAATAGTTAATGCACATGCACCAACAGAGGAAAAAGAGGATATAATTAAAGAACAGTTCTACGAAGACTTGGAAAATGTATACTGTGCAGTACCTAAATATGACCTGATGCTAGTAATAGGAGATTTTAATGCAAAAATAGGGAGGAATGAACGTCCGTATGGAGTTTCTGGAAAATATTCACTACATGAAGAAAACAATGAGAATGGAGACTTACTATGCCAATTCGCAGCAAGGAATAATATGATTGTTAAAAGTACCTGCTTTCCACATAAAAGGATCCATCTGGGTACTTGGAAGTCTGCAGCCAATGGAGTAGTCAATCAGATTGACCATATTTTAGTGATTGCACGCCGCTCCACGTCAGTTACGGATGTACGGAGCTCCAGAGGACCAAACTGTGATTCAGACCACTTTTTGATAAAATCAGTCTTGAGAGAGAAACTGTCACTAACAAATAGCAACAGAATGGGAAAGATGATGAAATGGAATACAGACAAACTGAACATCCCTGACGAAGTAAAAAAATACCAAGTAAAACTAAACAGAAAGTTGAGCAATGAAGAGACCACAGTAGGAGTAGGTGAAAGGTGGAACAGGTTTGAAAAAGCCATTAAGGACGCAGCAGAGGAAATAATAGGCATAAAAAGAAACAGAAGAACTCAGGAGTGGTTTGATGAAGATTGCAGGTCAGCAATAGAGGATGGTTCAAATGGCTCTGAGCACTATGGGACTCAACTGCTGAGGTCATTAGTCCCCTAGAACTTAGAACTAGTTAAACCTAACAAACCTAAGGACATCACAAACATCCATGCCCGAGGCAGGATTCGAACCTGCGACCGTAGCGGTCTTGCGGTTCCAGACTGCAGCGCCTTTAACCGCACGGCCACCGGCCGGCAGCATTAGAGGAAAAGAACAGGGCAAGAACAAAAGTGCTACAGAGAGAAACCAGAAATAATGTGGAACAATATAGAGAATTAAGGAGAAGAGCTAACAGACTGTGCAAGAGAAAGAAAGGAGAGTGGAATAAGAAGAAATTTCAAGAACTAGAAGAACTAAAGGAACAGAGTGAAATAAGAAAGTTCTATCATGCCATAGGCAAAATGAAGAATATATTCCAATCAAAAACAATGGCCTGTTCCAGTAAAGATGGGAAAATGATAAGGGAGGAAGAACAGATAGTGGGAAGATGGGCAGAGTATTTCAAAGATACACTAAGCACCAGCCTAGAAGATGAAGAGACAGCTGCACAGGAGGGAAGAGTGGAGCTGGAAGTAGACAATGAAATCAATGAGGCAAGAAAGCCAACACTACAAGAGGTCTCCCAGGCTGTGCACAAGTCAAAAAACAATCGAGCCCCTGGGGAAGACAGCATAATTGCTGAATTAATAAAAACTGGTGGTGAGGCTGTAATAAAGGAACTGCACACATTAATATCAGATATATGGGAAACAGAAACTACGCCAGATAATTGGAAAATTGGAATAATAGTCCCCATTTATAAGAAAGGGGACAGAACAGCATGTGAAAACTATAGAGGTGTAACACTCCTAAGTACAGCTTATAAGATCTTCACAAGTATATTAAACGAAAGGATACGGAAGTGTGCAGAAGGCATACTAGGGGAATATCAGTGTGGCTTTCAACCAGGCAGAGGAACAACTGATCAAATATTTGTGATAAGGCAAATGTTGGAAAAGATCTATGAATATGATATAGATCTGCATTTCTTATTCATCGATTTCAAACAAGCCTTTGACATCATAAATCGGCAAGAACTATACAGAGTACTGAAAGAAGTTGGTATATGTGCTAAATTAATAAGATTAATCAGAATGACAATGACAGAGACAAGAGCAAAAGTAAAGATCCTTAGCAGAACAAGTGAAAGCTTTGACTTTAATAAAGGTGTGAAGCAAGGGGATAGTTTCTCCACTGTCCTATTCAACACAGCCCTGCATAGTGCAGTAAATAAAATCAACAAAAGAGGCACCATATTTATGAAAACTAGCCAGATATGTGCATACGCTGATGACATTGCTATAGTAGGAAGAAATACCAATACACTCCTAGAAACATACCGGGCAATGGAAACAGAAGCCCTAAAAATTGGCCTCATAGTAAATGAAAACAAAACAAAATATATGGTAATGTCAGAATCTGAGGCCAGAAGAACCCCTAAAAACCTAAACATCAATGGGAAATGCTTCAATGGAGTGTCCTCTTTTAACTACTTGGGAGCCCTAATAACAAATGATAACAGTATTGGAAAGGCTATAAGGGAAAGAATACAAGCAGGAAACAGAGCTCACTTTGCAAATATGCAGCTTTTCAAAAATAGCCTTGTTACAAGAAAAACTAAACCGCTAATATATAATTCCCTAGTCCGCCCAGTTATCACATACGGCTCAGAGGTATGGACGTTGACAGAACACGATAAAAATGCTCTAAGAAGCATTGAGCGGAAAATACTACGTAAAATCTATGAGCCAATAAGGGAGGAAGAAGGCTGGAGAATACGCTACAATGCCGAATTACAAGAGTTAATACAAGGCAGGGACATAGTAAAATTTGTGAAATCACAACGATTACGATGGCTAGGACACTTGGAAAGAATGGCAGAGGATAGAATTCCAAAGAAAATGATGAAAGTTATGATCCATTCAGTTAGGCGAAAAGGGAGACCTAGAAGAAGATGGATCGATGAGGTAATAATGGATATCAGCAATATGGGAGTCCGGGGGTGGAAAAGAGCAGCAAATAGCCGAGAAGTGTGGAGGAAGATTGTTGAAGAAGCCAAGGCTCACCAAGGGCTGTAGAGCTACTGAAGAAGAAGTGTCGAAGATGAAGTGGGCGCGGTCTTAAGGTAAGTTTATTAACTTCCAGAATATTGACCATTCCTCCTGGGATACCCTGTAAAAAGGGGGAAAGTTATTAGTAAAAACGTCGAAAATTTCTTTACAGATTTACGTTAAGTTCTTACACGATACTCTATTAAATACGCGGACGGCCAGAGGGAATGACAACATAAATGTTTCCCGTTAAAACCGACCAGAGAAAGAAAGTGATGTGCTGTGGAAATGTGGTGTTTCGTTTTCTTTCTCACAGTCGCTTGCAACTGTGATAGCAGTACGTTTAAACCATTATACAAATTGTTTTTCCCATTTACATTTTTCTCTGCACATTTAAACAGAAACTGTACACGCACCCCCCCCCACCCCCCCCCCCTCCCCAATCGCAATTAAGAGGAAACGTACATATTAGAAAAGTTCTGTTTCTGGATTATGGGCTTGTTATTAGGATTTAATCGTTCGGATATACATATCAATATCTACAAGAATTTCAAAGTGTAGGAAAAGACAGATTGCTGCTTACCGTAAAGAACAAGAATTTCTATATTCAGTGAATCCAGCTGGCTTTCTGCACACGGTTTGGGGCTTAAAGTCGGTATTCTTGTGTTGGAACTACGCAGTCACACTCCTCCGAAATTTTTTAATGATACCTGTTTGAATAGCAGTACGTTTAAACCATTATACAAACTGTTTTTCCCATTTACATTTTTCTCTGCATATGCAAATAAAAACTGCACACGCAACAATGTGCTACTTTCTTTTCTCCCCGAATGTAGACGAATTAAATCAGGTGATGCTGAGGGAATTAGATTAAGAAATGAGACTCTTGAAGTAGTAGATGAGGTCTGCTATTTGGGCAGCAAAATAACTGAGGATGATCGAAGCAGAGAGGATATAAAATGTAGGCCGCCGGAGACAAGGAAAACGTTTCTGAAGAAGAGAAATTTGGTAACATCGAGTATAGATTTAAGGGTCAGAAAGTCTTTTTTGAAAGTATTTGTATGGAGTGTAGCCATGTATGGAAGTGAAACACGGACAATAAATAGTTTATACAAGAAGAGAGAAGCTTCCGAAATGTGGTGCTACGGAAGAAGATTAGATGGGTAGGCCACGTAACTAATAAGGAGATACCGAATAGAATGGTGGAGAAGAGGAATTTGTGGCACAACTTGACTACATGAAGGGATCGGTTGGTAGGGCACGTTCTTTGTCATCAAAGGATCATCAGTTAAGTACTGGAGGGAAGCATGGAGGGTAAAAATCGTAGAGGGCGGCCAAGGCATTAATACATTAAACAAATTCAGAAGGACGTAGGTTGCAGTAGTTACTCAGAGATAAAGAAGCTTGCACAGGATAGAGTAGTATGGAGAGCAGCATCAAATCAACCTCTGGACTGCAGACCACAACAACAATAACAACATGATTCTATATTTATATTTGTTGACTCGTTTGCGTTCGTAAATGTGTGTGTGTTCATACTTCTTGTGGTCTGTGTTGCCGTGTGTGAGCCAGTGTGAAAAAAAAAAAAATCGATGTATATGGTGGCCGATTAACTGGACGTGAGTAAAGTAGTAACTATATTCGATGACAACAATTTTCGTTGATAAGAACAAGCGTTAAAATACTAAACAAATTTAAGTACATAGATTGTAGACCTGTCAAGTTGACTGTACAGATCAGTAAGGCATTAGCTTAGTACAAGGACTGAAAGAGCTTCGAGTATATACTTGTAGAAAGAACGGTAGCAGAGGCATTAGTTTGGTAATATTTTCATCGTTTTAACCTGTAAGTTACATCAGAGTAAAAAGAAATGTGTACTTACGTGCTTACTGTGATGTAAGTAACAGGAGCGTGAGATATATATAGGGTGGTCCCTCTGAGGTTTCGGATGAGATTATCTCGAAAACTATACATCGGGTAGAAATAGTGGATAGCACAAGTTCGTAAGCTCAAAGGGGTACATCAAATGATACTACACGTGACCTCCAGCCGTCGCCCCCTTGGGTGTGGGGGGGGGGGACTTTTAAATCTTAAATGGAAACCCCCATTTTTTATTGCAGATTCGGATTCTCCATAAAAAAGTAATCAAGTTTTGCCTCAAACATTTTTTAAACCATTTACAGATGGCGCTGAAAACGAGGAGGAAGTAGAATTGGGGAAGAACTCTGATTTATTTAGAATTATCCGAGAAAGACGCATCAAATCGATATAAATGTGCACCAATTCTTTCATTACGCCAAATTAAGCAATTTTTGTACAAAATGTACTGTATCCTACTTTTAGCGTTACCCGGGAACGACAAGCATGGACATAGTAGAATGATGTTCCCATGCGGTGCTTCATTAGTGTGAGTCACCTTGCCTCTCACAACTTGGGTTGCTTAATTAATGAAATTAGCCACGACGAAATTGTTCAAAATTATCCCCATACCGTGGTATGGCTGCACACGCCCTTCGAATGCGTTGCTCCATATCGTTTCGGGTTGTAGGCTGTCTTTCATAAACAATATTTTTTAAATAGCCCCACAAGAAAAAAATCAGGAGATGTTAGGTCTGGTGAACGTGGAGGCCACTGAAATGGTCCGCCGCGTCCTATCCACCGACCAGGGTACCGTAAATTTAAAACGTTCCACACATTTTTAGCATACTGGGGGCTGCTCCGTTCTGATGGAATCACATTCGTTGCCTGGATTCTGAATCAACATCTTCCATTAGTTCCAACAAATCATCGCGAAGAAATTGTAAATAAGATTTCCCCAGGAACATTACGGTCAAAAAATACGTTCCTATCAAGTAACCGTTCAAAATTCCACACCACACCATTAACGATCATTTGTGTTGATTGTTAACGGGTCTGTGCCAGTGTGGATTGACAGGGGACCAATAATGACAATCATGACGATTTAATTTGCCATTGTTTTTGAATGTGGCTTCATCGGTGAACATAAAGTATCTGAAAAAATCATTGTCACCTCTTATCACTTCCAAGGCCCACTGGCAGAAATGCACGCGTATTTACATATCTTTCGGCGTTAATGACTGTGTCAGTGTGATACGATACGCACGATATTTATGTGCCTTCAAAATCCTCAGAACAGTTGATTTCAGTATTCCAGTCTGTCTCTGAATCGCTCGACTACTCATTTCGGGATCCAGTTGAACACAGGTGAGAACGGTAAGGGTACGAGCGTCATTTTCATTCTATTCGCGATGACGAGGTGGACGGTGCATGTATCCATTTCGAGCTCGTTGAGTGCAATTTCGAATAATGTTTTCGCTTGGATGTCATCTGTTTGGGAAACGATGTGCATACCAATGCGTAGCTGCAGCGTAATTGTTATCGCATTCACCTAAATTTAACATCATATCAACAATCTCTGTAGGACGATAGTGAGCCATATTTTGCTAAAGAATAATTTACTTTCGTCAGTTGATGTTTACAGTTCACAATCTGAAAGGGAAGTGACGTCTGATCGCATTTCAAAAAAATGGCTCTGAGCACTATGGGACTCAACTGCTGAGGTCATTAGTCCCCTAGAACTTAGAACTAGTTAAACCTAACTAACCTAAGGACAACACAAACATCCATGCCCGAGGCAGGATTCGAACCTGCGACCGTAGCGGCCTTGCGGTTCCAGACTGCAGCGCCTTTAACCGCACGGCCACTTCGGCCGGCGATCGCATTTCACCGACCTTTATACTGAGCCATAGTTCGCAGTTTGGCCACGGTAGCACCACAGCAGGTGAGTAATGCAATTGTGAAAAGTTTTCTAACGAGATTTTATTACCATTCCAGCTCCCTCCTTCAAAAACTGTGCCGTGTAGGATACATTTTGTAAAAAATAGCTTAATTTCGCATAATGAGACAATTGGTGCACATTATATATCGTTTTGATGCGTCCTTCTCGGATCATTCTAAATAAATGGGAGTTCTTCCGCAATTTTAATTTTTCTCGATTTCAGCGCCATCTGTCAATGGTTTAAAAAAGTGTTTCAGACAAAACTTGATTACTTTTTTTCTGGAAGATCCGAATCTGCAATAAGAAATGGGTGTTTCCATTTAAGATTCAAAAGTTACCCCCCCGCCACATTCAAGGGGGCAGGGGTTGGGTCGAGATCCATTGACTGTTACCGCAATATGGAATCAGTGGCATCAGGAGGGTAATACGGAATGCCGTGCTGGATCCCAGCGGCCTCGTATCACTAGCAGTCGAGATGACAGGCATCTTACCCGCATGGCTGTAACGGATCGTGCAGCCACGTCTCGATCCCTGAGTCAACACATGGGGACGTTTGCAAGACAGAAACCATCTGCACGAACAGTTCGACGACGTTTGCAGCAGCATGCTCGGAGACCAGGGTTGCGGTTACCGTTGACACTGCATCACAGACAGGAGCGCCTGCGATGGTGTACTCAACGACGAACCTGGAAGCACGAATGGCAAAACGTCATTTTTTGAGATGAATCCAGGTTCTGTTAACAGCATCATCATGGTCGCATCCGTGTTTGGCGACATCGCGGTGAACGCACAGTGGAAGCGTGTATTCGTCATCGCCATACTGGCGTGTCACCCAGCGTGATGGTATGGGGTGCCACTGGTTACACGTCTCGGTCATCTGTTGTTCGCATTGACGGCACTTTGAACAGTGGACGTTACATTTCAGATGTGTTACGACCCGTGACTCTACCCGTCATTCGATCCCTGCGATACCCAACATTTCAGCAGGATAATGCACGACCGCGTGTTGCAGGTCCTGTACGGGCCTTTCTGGATACAGAAAATGTTCGACTGCTGCCCTGGCCAACACATTCTCCAGATCTCTCACCAATTGAAAACGTCTGGTCAATGGTGGCCGAGCAACTGGCTCGTCACAATACGCTAGTCACTAACCTTGTTGAACTGTGGTATCGTGTTGAAGCTGCATGGGCAGCTGTACCTGTTCACGCCATCCAAGCTCTGTTTGATTCAATGCCCAGGCGTATCAAGGCCGTTATTACGGCCAGAAGTGGTGGTTCTGGGTACTGATTTCTCAGGATCTATGCACCCAGATTGCATGAAAATGTAATCACATGTCACTTCTAGTATAATATATTTGTCCAAAGAATACCCGTTTATCATCTGCATTTCTTCTTGGTGTAGCAATTTTAATGGCCAGCAGTGTAAATGCGCAGTTAAGAACTATTAAACTCGTCTGAAATAGTTACTCGCTCCTTGCCGGAGACGACTGCTGGCTCTCGTATGACCTGCAGTCTCACGTGCTATGACGTACGCGCCGTGCTGTCTCTCTCGTGGGTCTCTTTCAGTTTGGTACTGACAGCCCTCTTTCTTTCCGCATACCATCAGTGATCAGAAAGTAAAGAGAGCGGGGAAGGGCCGGTAGCGTTGGCTCAACGTGCAATGTGCATGTGGGTGCCTGTCAGGAAGGCAGGAAGGCAGGCTGTTGGCTTCCGGGTGGTCGAAATAAGTACAAGTATCTTAGCTCAGATCTACCCATTAGGGCTTATTCAACCATGTCTACAACTAGGGCTACACGTTGCACTGGGGCTCAGCCCCCTGCTCCGAAGTGTAGTCATTCTGACTGAGAATCCCGAATAGGCATAGGAGAGAGGAAAAGGTACGTGCTAGTTAGTCGGGGGGCGCCAAGCACGAGAGGGAGCCCACCGGCTCTGCTCGCTGGCGCAGCCGGCTGTAAACGGTATCGTCAGCTTCTTAGCCCTCGACAAGTTCTGGGAACCTTTCAAGGAAATAAACTGTTCTCAATAAAAATCTTTTAACAATAACGCTTTCTACCCTTACAGAGCAAGTAGTCTCTTCTACAGCAGTACTCACGGTACACCGTACTGAATTACAGAAGTAAATAAAAAATATAGAGGTATACACAGAAATTGAAAACCTTACGAACTGAGTAGATAAAGACTGATGACTCAGTACCATGCACTGCGCAACATAAGAGTAAGGATCAGTTAGTATTGGTTACTCCATCTTAAGCTTACTGGAATTAAAGAGTATTTTTCACCAGAAGCGTTTCGCGTTTATTTGTAAACTATCTTCCGTTGCCATTCAGGAAATATATAGTATCGAATACCTAATATGTTTCTACCTTTTGATATTTATACATTAAAAAGAGTGACGTTGCTACAATTGGCAATTTACTCGCGGCGTTCTTGCCTGTTGCTGCATGTTGTAAAGTCCTGTGCTTTTTCCTTCGTTGCTAGCGGTGGTCACCGTTGTAGCAAATACCATCTTCGTAGTTTTTCGCCCTTTATGAACCCGCTTTATCTTATCTGCATTTGTGATTTCTCCACTTCACCTTACCTTTTCGAACTTCACAAAGGAAACAGTAATGCAGTTTTCATGTGTTCTGGATTCACCACAGTGTTTACATTTATTCTACCAACTTTTTGAGTGCAATTTTTTCTGTCGTGAGAGTGAGCGTAAATTAGAGAAGATGTGTCAGATGTTCAGCTGTCACCCAAAACCTCCGCGCGCGGGGGGAGGGGGGGGGGCAGGGGGGGAGTCAAAAGAGAGAGGGAACACTGATTATAGGGAGTGCAAGTAAGTGGTAGGAAATGATAAAACGAAAACATTGGTAACCAATTCAATACAGACTTCGTAACATCGACTAAACTGAAAGCTACATTAGAGCAACACAACAGAATCATTACAAGCACCAATTAAGAAACATCACAAAAAACGAAACCACAGAACCAAATTATATCCAACCAAAAGTTCCGGACAAAGCTGAGAAATATTGTGAAACACAATGAACAGACGCTACAAGAAAAAATAAAAGAAGGAAACTGTTACGGAACCAATCACAATGCATATTCCCTCTGATGCCAAACAAAGCTACAGAAAAAGTGGAAAATGCAGTATACAGAAAAGCAGGTTAGTAAAAGGCGGAAAAGTGTATGCGCTACCACGGATTTTTCGAATTCAACCTCTGCGAACAACGAAGGAAAAGACCTTGGGAACATGAAGGCGAGTGAAAAACATCGTAAGAGCGCGCCAGTTTTATAAGGAAATATTGATTTTAATTTATAAATACTAAAATGTAGAAACATGGTACTACCACATTTTCAGAATGACCACAGTAGATGATTCATAAATAAAAGCGGAACGCTTTTGGCGAAATATACATTCAGACTGTTAAATTGCAGTAAGTTTAAGAAGGAAAATCCAAGGCTGATTAATTACAACAACTCGTGCTTAAGGCTGCCATGAAGACATACAAGTGTGGGGGGGATCACGCCTGGGAACCCCCGCAGTCCCTGGACAGAGTCCGTGCCGATTGGTCGGACGTCATCCGATAGGGCGGCGCCACCGGCGGCTACACACTACCTGCAGTTTTAGCGAGCGGGCAGCGAAACCAGTTGCAGCAGTTCGCGAACAGCTTTCGTAGCAAGAGGATCGGTGGTTGCTCTCCTCGTTTCCTTCTGTGCATCGCAACAGTTATGTTTCCTAGTCGAGGGGTAATAATAATTCTCCGCCAAGAGTGCGCTTTCCCGCCTCCGCAACAGAGCTTTACCTGTTAGATTTTCTCGATTATACACGCACAATAACTTTCCTCGCAGCGCACGACAGAATACGAAGAGTAAGCATTGATTGTGCGCTACTTCGCGAGAGCAATTTGACGTCGTTTCATATCGTTTACTGGCGTGCTACAAGTTATAAAAGAGCTGTAATCGTGTTGATTTTGAGACATGTACGTATTGTTGAAAAGTTAGGGAAGTGATTGATTACTTCCTGGCGTTTGCATCGACCGTCTGATACAAACAACCAGCTCTCTTGCGAATACCGATTGTTGGCTGCGAGTGTAGTGTTTGCTATTGCGTCAAACCATATATAGTTTATGGCAGCTATCGTGACTATGAAATCACAGCGAATCGCTCCGGCGGTAGGAAGGGATCTTCTGAATCCAGCTTTGAGAAACTACCCCTTAAAGCGGAATATTTGGCACATCTTGTTGTTTGTCACCCGATTTGTGCAATAGTGATGGCGGCTAAAAATGCTTTAGACAAAAGACGGTGCAACTCTTCAGAAGATGAAACGCAGTACTCATCTCGGGATTACGGGGACAACAATGATGGGGATAATACTCTGCTGGCCGTGGACTCGCATTCCGTCTCTTCCTCTTCTTCAGAGGAATATGGTGGCTATGTCAATAATGGTCTGCAATCGGACGAAGACAGTGAAACCGGGATCATGGACGTCAGCCAAATAGTGGAGACAGTTCTGAGACAGCCGGTTTCGCCCGCTCTCCGCATAAGCGAATCTTCCGACGTGCACGTGGGGCCCAGTCTTACCTACAATGGGCCTGTTACCATCAACGTTACCGTACAGCCGCAGTCGGAACATCAGGCAACACCGCCACAGTCTGACCCTCAGCTAGAGTGTCAACTGGAGCTTCGGAATCAGATCCAACCTCAGCTTCAAACCGAACACCCGCCCGAGCAACAACCGATCTCTCACGCTCAGATCCAGTCTCAAACTCAGATTCAACATCCTCCACAGCAACAACCGCTTCAAACTCAGAACGAGATTCGAGAACCTCCTCGGCAACAGCCACTGTCTCAGACGCTGGACGAACCTTTGCCACATACGCAACAACCCCGTTTGCAACAACCACAGACCATGGTGCAGAGGAATCTCCAGACGTATGGACAAGGTAATTAGTGGCTGCAAAGGCTGTAATGTTCAATTATTGACTGTTGTTCTTGTTATTTTTGTTGCGTTCTTCAGTCCAGAGACTGGTTTGATGCAACTCTCCATGCTACTCTATCCTGTGCAAGCTTCTTCGCCTACTAGTAACTACTGCAGCCTATATATTTATGCCTTGGTCTCCCTTCACGATTTTTACCCTCCGCACTTCCCTCCAATACCAAATTGATGATCCCTTCATGCCTCAGAACATGTCCTGTCAACCGATCCCTTCTTCTAGTCAAGTTATGCAACAAATTCCTCTTCTTCCCCGTTTTATTCAGTACCTCCTCATTAGTTACGTGATCTACCCGTTTAATCTTCAGCATTCTTTTGTAGCACGACATTCTGAAAGCTTCTATTCTCTTCTTGTCTAGCCATTTATCGTCCATGTTTCACTTCTATACGTGGCTACACTCCATACAAATATTTTCACAAAATACTTCCTGACACTGAAATCGAATAGGACTGCTCATGTTATTAAGGGACTATTTGTTATGGGGCATTACTTCGCGACTCTTCTGTGATCTCTAACTATATCCTTACTTTCTGACTCATTTCATCAAAAAGATCAAAACAACGACAATTAAGGAACGTATTACGAGCCTGTAAAATATATTGTGCAATATCTGACGCAAATTAGTTTAGCTGTCATCTCTGTCTGTGAAGAACACGTTTGAATCCTCGTAAGTCCGCATTTGCCACTTCAACGTATCAAAACATATAAAATGTCGTTTTTACCGAGCCTATAGAGGATATGTATCGGTTTTCCACTTCAGTGGAGCCCAGGAACACGCCAACAATAAACTGCTCTTCGAATTCGATTGCACTGATCGACTTTCATCACAGAAAAAGGATACACTTGAATTTCGCAAAACATCCTAAACATGACATAAGATACCATAAATATTTTTCCCTCCAGGTGTAATGTCTATGTGCTTTGTATAAAAATAAATATTGAGGCAGCATTGAAAAGCTTCAGAATATTGAGATAATTTCATCCTGGAGGCACCTTCTGCGCATTATTGTGTTTTTTATGTTTGCCATGTTGATTACAGGCTAATTTGTGCATCGGCGAAAGTAACGGCGTGCTTTGCGCATTGGTATGTTGTTATTACTGTTACGAAATTTCTTTAACATTATTTCGTGTTTTTCATAATGTGGCCTGCATTGTCCCATAATACTACGAAGAGAATTATGTATAAAGTCCACTTAGTAGTTCCCAGAAGTTGATGGTATTCCGCACTTCGTTATCCACAGTGTTCGGTCGATATTTCAGATTTCTTTGTACCGTCGTCCTATGATGTTATCGGTGCAAGAGTTATGTGTATACAAATCCGCTGGCATGTTCTTCACATCACGTTCGAATACTGAGCAATGTACATGCCTCTTATGGACTGCAAATGGCTTTTCTATACATTGTTATTGTTTAAATGTATCAAACAGCAAGAACAGATACTATAAGAATAATGAATGGATAACTACGCATGTTACTTCGGCATTCCGTTATCTCTTGTTTGTTTTTCTTCTGACATGTTCTTTATAGTTTTCTGTGACAACTGATGTCGTCTGCATCACGATGTCTAGTATTAGGAACCTCCACACAAGTATCAGGTATAACGTATCCAATATAAGTCCTGTGCATTTCGACGCTGCTTCTATATTTTTGTTCTCATCCTTTATGCGTTATCAGGCTTGCTTTGAGAAGGTTCGTGCGACCGAAAGGAGACTTTCAGTAAACATTCTATTATCTGCTAAGTTATGGTGGTCGAACATGAAACTAACTGAATACTAGCGTTTAAAATGAAGTGTGTATTTAGTCGTATGTTGCTATTTGAAGAAGGTCATAGACGGCTGCCTCCCATATATTTTTCACTTGAGCTAGTGATCCGTCTGTGAAGATAAATATTACGTCTACTAACTTTTCTGGACTCAAGAGGTGTCCTGGAAACGTGTAAGGCGGCTTGTAGCCCAACTAAGATACATTTTATGTGGTGGATGGAATCCTTAAAGCAACAACACCAAACGAACAATGAAGTTCAGGAATACAACGATTGCAACGAATACCGTATTTTATTTGTCGAGACTAGTTCTACACCTTGTTTAACCATAATTCACTGCCACTCCTTGCAATGGATTTGACGCAATTCTTAATATAACAAAGGCAAAAGCATAAAATAAAAATTTATCAGTTTGTATACTAAGTCATACTTATTAGCAAAACCGATTTAATGTTCCATAGGCAAGTACTCCAATTCTGGAAAACGTATCTACATCGTTTATGTTCAATTGATGCCATGAGAAACAGAGACTTTAGCGCCGGATGAGTAGCTCCGATGAAACATGGGAGACCTTCTTCAAATAGCAGATCCATAAGTCATCATATAATATTTAGTGAAGTAACGAACAAATCAGGACGGTTTGACGAGATTATGACAAAACTGTTGCAGAGCACCGTCAAAAGTGTTCACAGTTGCGACACATCGAGTGGTTTCCATGCACTGTGTAGCTACATAACGAGAGCAAATAATGGTGTACACATTTCCCTCTAAAAAGGCATAAATCGTACGTGTGGTATCACGCAGAACGTTAATTACATAGACTTAATTCTTCAGGCGAGACGTATTAAAGAAATGACTGATTGATTGATTGAGAGGGGTTATGGGACCAAACGGCGAGGTCATCAGTCCCCCACGTATTAAGGGAGATGACATGCGTTCGGTTCTGTGCTTCTGCAAATATCTATTATTAAATGCGTCTTTTTTCGAGTAGTATTCACTCGAAGTGATATCATTGACTGTAGATTTGGCTTAAAGTGGATAACAGATTATCTTTCTTATCTGAGATGGATAATGCGAGCTACACTCCTGGAAATGGAAAAAAGAACACATTGACACCGGTGTGTCAGACCCACCATACTTGCTCCGGACACTGCGAGAGGGCTGTACAAGCAATGATCACACGCACGGCACAGCGGACACACCGGGAACCGCGGTGTTGGCCGTCGAATGGCGCTAGCTGCGCAGCATTTGTGCACCGCCGCCGTCAGTGTCAGCCAGTTTTCCGTGGCATACGGAGCTCCATCGCAGTCTTTAACACTGGTAGCATGCCGCGACAGCGTGGACGTGAACCGTATGTGCAGTTGACGGACTTTGAGCGAGGGCGTATAGTGGGCATGCGGAAGGCCGGGTGGACGTACCGCCGAATTGCTCAACACGTGGGGCGTGAGGTCTCCACAGTACATCGATGTTGTCGCCAGTGGTCGGCGGAAGGTGCACGTGCCCGTCGACCTGGGACCGGACCGCAGCGACGCACGGATGCACGCCAAGACCGTAGGATCCTACGCAGTGCCGTAGGGGACCGCACCGCCACTTCCCAGCAAATTAGGGACACTGTTGCTCCTGGGGTATCGGCGAGGACCATTCGCAACCGTCTCCGTGAAGCTGGGCTACGGTCCCGCACAACGTTAGGCCGTCTTCCGCTCACGCCCCAACATCGTGCAGCCCGCCTCCAGTGGTGTCGCGACAGGCGTGAATGGAGGGACGAATGGAGACGTGTCGTCTTCAGCGATGAGAGTCGCTTCTGCCTTGGTGCCAGTGATGGTCGTATGCGTGTTTGGCGCCGTGCAGGTGAGCGCCACAATCAGGACTGCATACGACCGAGGCACACAGGGCCAACACCCGGCATCATGATGTGGGGAGCGATCTCCTACACTGGCCGTACACCACTGGTGATCGTCGAGGGGACACTGAATAGTGCACGGTACATCCAAACCGTCATCGAACCCATCGTTCTACCATTCCTAGACCGGCAAGGGAACTTGCTGTTCCAACAGGACAATGCACGTCCGCATGTATCCTGTGCCACCCAACGTGCTCTAGAAGGTGTAAGTCAACTACCCTGGCCAGCAAGATCTCCGGATCTGTCCCCCATTGAGCATGTTTGGGACTGGATGAAGCGTCGTCTCACGCGGTCTGCACGTCCAGCACGAACGCTGGTCCAACTGAGGCGCCAGGTGGAAATGGCATGGCAAGCCGTTCCACAGGACTACATCCAGCATCTCTACGATCGTCTCCATGGGAGAATAGCAGCCTGCATTGCTGCGAAAGGTGGATATACACTGTACTAGTGCCGACATTGTGCATGCTCTGTTGCCTGTGTCTATGTGCCTGTGGTTCTGTCAGTGTGATCATGTGATGTATCTGACCCCAGGAATGTGTCAATAAAGTTTCCCCTTCCTGGGACAATGAATTCACGGTGTTCTTATTTCAATTTCCAGGAGTGTAGAATCACGTAAATAAAGTTCAGTCTTTGTGGTCATCTTACACATTCCGTGCTAAAATCTATAGATGGAAGGTCAACTAGAATCGCTTTTTCAGGCTAGTACATTCACTTTAGTAGGACACTGCAAATATCTGGAGATACTCCAGGATGCTGGAACTCGATAAATGAACGTGTGTTTTAAATTAGTTCTTCATAACATCCCGTCATCCGTGGCAGAATACTGCAGGCTCTTTCCGTGGTTATGGTACAAGATTTCGGGAACAACGGGTAAAGACAAATGTATCCCTGGACCAGAAATGACTGAGTAGGAAGATACCAACAAAAAAATTAGAATTTCACTGCTGAGCTGAAAAAGACAACAGTCCAAGTAGACACATTTTTTCAAAAATTTTATACAACTACGCAACTTGCCTGAGGTGCTAAACTCATAAAAGTTGTTAAAAGTGCATCTTCTAGCGTTTGTGAATGAATGACATTGTCATACAAAATTCTGTAAAAACCGTTCGAACAACCTTGCCATCACTGCGGCTGGACTGAGATCGGAATCGCACTACCCTAAGCTGTAGGCTAACCATTGATACAGCCTTAGGGAACTCCGTGCGTATAAGCATTTCGAGTGGGAAAAGACACACATCTTGCTTATAATGTTGCTGTGGTCTGCAGTCCGGAGACTAGTTTGGTGTAGCTCTTCACGTTACGGTCCTGTGCGAGCATCTTCATCTCCGAAAAACTATTTCAGTCTACATCCCTCTGAATCTGCTAACTGTATTCATCTCTAGGTCTCCCTCTACGATTTAACCCCCCCTCCTCTCCCGCCCACACACTTCCCTCCAATACTAAACTGGTGATCCCTTGATGTCTCAGAAAGTGTCCTGTCAACCGAACTTTTCTTTTGGTCAAGTTGTGCCATAAATTTCTTGTCTCCCCAATTCTATTCAGTACCTCATTAGTTCGGTGGTATACGCATCTGACCTTCAACATGGCTACACTCCAGACAAATTGAGAAAAGGCTTCATAGCATTTAAATTTGTATTTGATGTTAACAAATTTCTCATCTTCAAAAATGCTTTTCTTGCCACTGGTCTACATTTTATGTCCTGCCTACTTCGACCATCATCAGTTATTTTGCTCCCCAAACAGCAAAACTCATCTGTTACTTTAAGTTTCTCAGTTCACCTCAGCATCACCTGATTTAATTAGATTACATTCCATTATCCTAGTTTTCCTTTTATTGATGTTCATCTTATATCCTCCTTTCAAGCCATGTCCATTGCTCTTCCATGTCCTTTGCTATCTCTTTTGGAATTACAATGTCATCGGCAAACCTCAAAGTTTTTATTTCTTTTTCCTGAACTGTAATTCCTACTCCAAGTTTTTCTTTGATTTCCTTTACTGCTTGTTTAATGTACAGACCGAATAACATCGGGGATAGGCTACAACCCTGTCTCACTCCCTTCTCAACCACTCCTTCCCTTTCATGCTCCTCGACCCTTATTACTACCGTCTGGTTTCTGTACATGTTCTCAATAGTCTTTCGTTTCCTGTATTTTAGCCCTATCACCTACAGAAATTTGAAGGAATATTCCAGTCAACACTGTCAAAAGCTTTCTCTAAGTCTACACATGCTATAAACGTAGGTTTGCCTTTCCTTAACCTATTTTCTAAGACAACTCATAAGGTCAGTATTACCTCGCGTGTTCCCACATTTCTTCGGAGTCCTAACTGATCTTCCCCGAGGTCGGTTTCTACCAGTGTTTCCATTCTTCTGTAAGGAATTCGTGTTAGTATTTTGCAACTATGACTTACTAAACTGACAGTAAAATTTTCACACCTGTCAGCAACTGCTTTCCTAGGAAATACAATTATTACATTCTTCTTGAAGTCTGAAGGTATTTCGCCCGTCTCGTACATCTTGCACACCAAACGGAAGGCTATCAGTAGTTCTGAGGAATATCGTATACTCCCGGGCCTTGTTTCGACTTGGAGGCAAATAAATAAATAAATCTCCTCGCAGTGTCATATCGCTCATCTCATCTTCGTCTACGTCCACTTCCTATTTTATAATACTGTCTTCAAGTTTATCTCCCTTGCATAGACCCTCTATATACTCCTTTTACCTTTCAGCTTTTCCTTCTTTGCTTAGAACTGGTTCCCCAACTGAGCTCTTGATATTCATTCAGCTACTCCTCTTTTCGCCAAATGCCACTTTAATTTTCGTGTTTGTAGTATGTTCCTTTCTCCTAGTGAAATATGCTTCTAAACCCTTACATCTGTCTTCTAGCCATCCCTGCTTAGTCATTTTGCGCTTCCTGTCAACTGCTTAGCAAATTTGCTCTTCCTGTCAGTCTGATTTTTTTAAACATTTGTATTATCTTCCGTCTGCTTCTTTTGCTGGATTCTTGTATTTTTCTCCTTTCATCAGCTAAATTCAATATCTCTTGTGTTATCTACGGATAGGCCTTGTCTTTTTACCTATTTGATCCATTCCTTTCCCCTGTTGTAGTCAACCGTTGCTCAGTGCTCCCTCTGAAACTCTCAGCAACCTCTGGTTCTTTTAACTTATTCATGTCCCATATCCTTAATTTCCTATCTTTTTTTGAATTTCTTCAGTTTCGATCTACAGTTCATGTTGAATAAATTGTGGTCAGAGTAGTACACATCTGCCAGTGGAAATGTTTTAAAATTTAAAACCTGGTTTCTAAATCTCTACTTTACTATTATATAATCAGTCTGAAACCTTCCAATGTCTCCAGATCGATTCCACATATACAGCCTTCTTTTGTGATTCTTAAATCAAGTGTTGGCAAAGAGTAAGTTGTGCTCTTTCATTCCCTCCCCCCAGTCCATATTTACTTACTGTTTTTCTCTTCTATTGCTTTCCCTACTATCGAATTCCAATCCCCCGTCACTATTAAATTTTCGTCTCCCTTAACTGTCTGAAAAATTTCTTTTACCTCATCATACATTTCTTTAATATCTTCATCGTCTGCGAAACTATTTGACATATAAAGCTGTACTACTGTGGTGGGCGTGGGCTTTTTGTCTATCTTGGCTACAATAAGGCGTTTACTATGTTGTTCATAGTAGCTTACCCACGTTCCTATTTTCTTATTCATTATTAAATCTACTGCTGCATTACCACTATTTGATTTTGTATTTATAGCCCTGAATTCAACTGACCAGAAGTCCTGTTCCTCTTGCTACCGAACTTCAAAAATTCCCATTATATCGAACTTTAATTTATCCATTTTCCTTTTCAAATTTTCTAACCTACATGCCCGATTAAGGGATCTAACATTCCACGCTCCGATCCATAGAATGCCAGTTTTGTTTCTTCTGATATCGACGTCCTCCTGAATAGTCCCCGCCGGAGATCCGAAAGTGGGACTATTTTACCTCCGGAATATTTTACGCAAGAGGACGCCATCATCATTTAACCATATCGTGCAGCCGGATGCCCTCGGGAAAAATTACGGCTGTAATCTCCCATAGCTTTCAGCCGTTCGAAGTACTGGCACAACGACGCCGTTATAATAACAAGTTAACAATTATGGTAATATTTCCGCAGCACCGGGTACACACATAAAAAGTAACGCCAGTAAAATTGTCATGTGAAACGTTTTGCGCAGTTAGTAAAATATTTATTTGAGATCTGACCTTTAAACTGAAAACTGCAAATGGTTGGCAAACCCAATATTCATATCAATTCATTGTAAAAGTTCAGTTGTTTTTCTTATATTGGTGACTTATGCAGTGCTAACAACAACATAAATGCACACATACGTGGTTAAATGAAAATTTTTCCGATTTCAAAAGTTTTCTGATCTGGTTTCATTGGTTTTTCCTCATTATAATTGAGTGAATGATGACCGAAAAAGCGGATAAACGTTTGAAGAAGTTAGAGTTCATTATATGTAATATAGAATCACTCAGAGAGACGGTGATTTTGGGAACAGACAAGGACATTTGTCTGTTTCTTTTCATGTTTTTCAGGCGTTTCAATCTCTGTAAGAATTGGAAAGAGCGAATGTTCCTTCTACCAAGTTGCAAGTATCGTCAGTCAAAGTTTGAGATTTTCTACCGCAGTGATTTTCAGCCCAAACATTCCCCTTCCACTAGGAACCATTTGAAACCAACAGTGATTGGTGCTAGAGGATCACTACTCATTTTTCTTTACTGCTAGAGCAGTGCCGTCAAATCAAGTAAGGAATACGAGTAATATTGATTTGTGAACAAGAGAAAATACCTCGGCTTGCTACAAATGTGCTTTGCGAGATGCATAAAATTAATCATCAGAAACTGACAGTGCGAACAATTAATTTACCGTGTCACAATGCAATTATCCAACAAAATCAAAGCTGTGGGGTTAACAGAAACTGAAATGCCACTTGGAAAAGAAGTTGACAGAGATGGACGGCCTGTATTCCCATAAGAATTTGTTAGCGTTGGAAATCTTACACATAGCCTCCTCTGCTAGTGCTTCCACGTGTCACCTGTGAGTGGTTATCACACGTTAATGTGACTGGACCGTGTATATTTTTCTCTTTTTTTACGGTGAGTGTCCCTGATACGGACTATTGTGCAAAGGGATGAACTGATTGATATTTTCCGAGACACAGACGTCAAGTACTGGAGAAACTGCAGCAAGACACGTGTTGTTATCTATTTATTAATTTGGCTTCTAGCGACTCAAATATTAGCACAAGATGTGCATGTAAACAGCCTCAGGCAAGAATTAGAAAACATAAACAGCTCAGCAAACGGGTAATACAACATCATTTTTCTTTACCCTTGAACGTTTTTATATCCACTTCTTTCACGAGCAGATGACTTAGACCCTCATACTTTGTAGTATAGGCTCTAACCCTGATGATGATGATGAGACGTCTCGTGACTGATTCCAGTAACCTCGAAAGCACTGGGTGCCACCTGAACAACTCTACAGTGGCATCATAACATACTGAAATTGGTTGGAGGTTCTTCCAAGATGCGCAAATCCTTGATAATGGTGTCGCAAATGTCCTATATGAATTGAAAATTCATAACTTAGAGATGCGAATATGTATCCACATCTCCACAGAGTTTTTTCAACAATCAATCGGAGCTACGACACGCAGAATTTTGTACGAAAAGCATAGGTCGCCTTTCTTTTGCTGTCTGTGAATGAAGAGTGAAGAGTTGCACCTGATCGGATAGTAGATTCCTGAATTATTTTTTTTTTTTTTTTTTTTTTTTTCATCAGTCTACTGACTGGTTTGATGCGGCCCGCCACGAATTCCTTTCCTGTGCTAACCTCTTCATCTCAGAGTAGCACTTGCAACCTACGTCCTCAATTATTTGCTTGACGTATTCCAATCTCTGTCTTCCTCTACAGTTTTTGCCCTCTACAGCTCCCTCTAGTACCATGGAAGTCATTCCCTCATGTCTTAGCAGATGTCCTATCATCCTGTCCCTTCTCCTTATCAGTGTTTTCCACATATTCCTTTCCTCTCCGATTCTGCGTAGAACCTCCTCATTCCTTACCTTATCAGTCCACCTAATTTTCAACATTCGTCTATAGCACCACATCTCAAATGCTTCGATTCTCTTCTGTTCCGGTTTTCCCACAGTCCATGTTTCACTACCATACAATGCTGTACTCCAGACGTACATCCTCAGAAATTTCTTCCTCAAATTAAGGCCGGTATTTGATATTAGTAGACTTCTCTTGACCAGAAATGCCTTTTTTTCCATAGTGAGTCTGCTTTTGATGTCCTCCTTGCTCCGTCCGTCATTGGTTATTTTACTGCCTAGGTAGCAGAATTCCTTAACTTCATTGACTTCGTGACCATCAATCCCGATGTTAATTTTCTGGCTGTTCTCATTTCTACTACTTCTCATTACCTTCGTCTTTCTCCGATTTACTCTCAAACCGTACCGTGTACTCATTAGACTGTTCATTCCGTTCAGCAGATCATTTAATTCTTCTTCACTTTCACTCAGGATAGCAATGTCATCAGCGAATCGTATCATTGATATCCTTTCACCTTGTATTTTAATTCCACTCCTGAACCTTTCTTTTATTTCCATCATTGCTTCCTCGATGTACAGATTGAAGAGTAGGGGCGAAAGGCTACAGCCTTGTCTTACACCCTTCTTAATACGAGCACTTCGTTCTTGATCGTCCACTCTTATTATTCCATCTTGGTTGTTGTACATATTGTATATGACCCGTCTCTCCCTATAGCTTACCCCTACTTTTTTCAGAATCTCGAACAGCTTGCACCATTTTATATTGTCGAACGCTTTTTCCAGGTCGACAAATCCTATGAAAGTGTCTTGATTTTTCTTTAGCCTTGCTTCCATTATTAGCCGTAACGTCAGAATTGCCTCTCTCGTTCCTTTACTTTTCCTAAAGCCAAACTGATCGTCACCTAGCGCATTCTCAATTTTCTTTTCCATTCTTCTGTATATTATTCTTGTAAGCAGCTTCGATGCATGAGCTGTTAAGCTGATTGTGCGATAATTCTCGCACTTGTCAGCTCTTGCCGTCTTCGGAATTGTGTGGATGATGCTTTTCCGAAAGTCAGATGGTATGTCGCCAGACTCATATATTCTACACACCAACGTGAATAGTCGTTTTGTTGCCACTTCCCCAATGATTTTAGAAATTCTGATGGAATGTTATCTATCCCTTCTGCCTTATTTGACCGCAAGTCCTCCAAAGCTCTTTTAAATTCCGATTCTAATACTGGATCCCCTATCTCTTCTAAATCGACTCCTGTTTCTTCTTCTATCACATCAGACAAATCTTCACCCTCATAGAGGCTTTCCATGTATTCTTTCCACCTATCTGCTCTCTCCTCTGCATTTAACAGTGGAATTCCCGTTGCACTCTTAATGTTACCACTGTTGCTTTTAATGTCACCAAAGGTTGTTTTGACTTTTCTGTATGCTGAGTCTGTCCTTCCGACAGTCATATCTTTTTCGATGTCTTCACATTTTTCCTGCAGTCATTTCGACTTAGCTTCCCTGCACTTCCTGTTTATTTCATTCCTCAACGACTTGTGTTTCTGTATTCCTGATTTTCCCGGAACGTGTTTGTACTTCCTCCTTTCATCAATCAACTGAAGTATTTCTTCTGTTACCCATGGTTTCTTCGCAGCTACCTTCTTTGTACCTATGTTTTCCTTCCCAACTTCTGTGATGGCCCTTTTTAGAGATGTCCATTCCTCTTCAACTGTACTGCCTACTGCGCTATTCCTTATTGCTGTATCTATAGCGTTAGAGAACTTCAAACGTATCTCGTCATTCCTTAGTACTTCCGTATCCCGCTTCTTTGCGTATTGATTCTTCCTGACTAATGTCTTGAACTTCAGCCTACTCTTCATCACTACTATATTGTGATCTGAGTCTATATCTGCTCCTGGGTACGCCTTACAATCCAGTATCTGATTTCGGAATCTCTGTCTGACCATGATGTAATCTAATTGAAATCTTCCCGTATCTCCCGGCCTTTTCCAAGTATACCTCCTCCTCTTGTGATTCTTGAACAGGGTATTCGCTATTACTAGCTGAAACTTGTTACAGAACTCAATTAGTCTTTCTCCTCTTTCATTCCTTGTCCCAAGCCCATATTCTCCTGTAACCTTTTCTTCTACTCCTTCCCCTACAACTGCATTCCAGTCGCCCATGAATATTAGATTTTCGTCCCCCTTTACATACTGCATTACCCTTTCAATATCCTCATACACTTTCTCTGTCTGTTCATCTTCAGCTTGCGACGTCGGCATGTATACCTGAACTATCGTTGTCGGTGTTGATCTGCTGTCGATTCTGATTAGAACAACCCGGTCACTGAACTGTTCACAGTAACACACCCTCTGCCCTACCTTCCTATTCATAACGAATCCTACACCTGTTATACCATTCTCTGCTGCTGTTGATATTACCCGATACTCATCTGACCAGAAATCCTTGTCTTCCTTCCACTTCACTTCACTGACCCCTACTATATCTAGATTGAGCCTTTGCATTTCCCTTTTCAGATTTTCTAGTTTCCCTACCACGTTCAAGCTTCTCACATTCCACGCCCCGAATCGTAGAATGTTATCCTTTCGTTGATTATTCAATCTTTTTCTCATGGTAACCTCCCCCTTGGCAGTCCCTTCCCGGAGATCCGAATGGGGGACTATTCCGGAATCTTTTGCCAATGGAGAGATCATCATGACACTTCTTCAATTACAGGCCACATGTCCTGTGGATACACGTTACGTGTCTTTAATGCAGTGGTTTCCATTGCCTTCTGCATCCTCATGCCGTTGATCATTGCTGATTCTTCCGCCTTTAGGGGCAATTTCCCACCCGTAGGACAAGAGAGTGCCCTGAACCTCTATCCGCTCCTCCGCCCTATTTGACAAGGCCGTTGGCAGAATGAGGCTGACTTCTTATGCCGGAAGTCTTCGGCCGCCAATGCTGATTATTTATCAAAATTTAGGCAGTGGCGGGGATCGAACCCGTGACCGAAGGCGTTTTGATTTTGAATCACCTTAGGCGCTGAAAATCGACGGCAGACAAATGAGGGTTCGTATTTCATACACTGTAATCGATCTGCATGAGCGTAAACTAAATGTTTATGAAATATTTATAATGACAACTAGTTCCAAAGTTTCAACGAAGTCTAACCCCGCCATCCTCGTGTACCAAAGCGTGCTGCGAATCATGGGGTCAGGTGACCCTTCCTCTCGCTTCGTATTTCAAAAATAGTCGCAGTCCTGCGCCCATGTTCCGAGCGGTGAGTTAAGGAACATGTGTTGGGCACTGGTTCCTGTTCACCCATAAAGGGTATACGTTTCTGGCAGTGGCATGTGTCGTGGGTCCGCCATCTGATTGCGTTCAATTACGCTGACATCGTGGCCGACTGCCTCATCGACAGCTGGTTGAAACTTTGATGACGTCAAGGTCCGAACCGTTTCTCCTCACCTTTTCGACAGGAAGTTGACTCTCACATCAAATACTATACAGATGTAGCACTCCACTGTCAATATCCCAAGCCATCGCAGCTGCTGGTGAATCTTCCGGTTCGTATAGTCGTGGCCAATGAAACTTCTTCATTCCTGTTGTATCGTCCAGAGCTATGTTGGATATGAGGTGCTCCTGCCACCGCTGAGACTTGCGGCGGATCATTATGGTGATAAAATGGAAACACTTTGTAGTAGATTCTTCCTCGTTTCTCGTTAGATTTTTCTTCGCAGATAGAAAATAATTTTTTATAAATAATGGTAGTCTGTTGGAAAAAGTTAATGTTTTGTAAAATCTTACGGTAGAAGCAGTACATGTCGGTGTTAAACACAAGATAGCTTGTTCGGTCAACTTAATTTGTAAGGATTTCTTGCTCCGCGAAAACTGAGGCATTCTTTATATTATGATTAAGTGTCAGCTTTATTTATCATTCTAGTTGCTGATGGCTAGGTTACTGCTTACTGATCCTAACACAAAGTCCACTGAGCAGTACTAAAGAAACTAATAGTGAACTACCAACAGCGTCACATATCCTAATAATAATTTCGTATGTCCCAATGGCCAGATGCAAATCTTGCAATAGGATGTGACTAGCGTGTCTCTAATGAACTCTGTTGTAAAACGGTGGAGAGGAGACCTACAGTTTAACGTGGAAAACAAACCACGCTTTGTTCCCGGCGACTTTTCCCGTCACGGATGATTGGAGGCCAGATTACAGACAGAGTGAGAATTTCCATGGTCCGACCGGTATTCCACACACTAGCCTCCCGGTTTCCAGACCACTCGCTGTACCACTGGACCATCAGACCCGACTCATGGCCTCAGTACTCGAGACAATGCGGCGAAGTTTGTTTGAATAAAAATTACACTAGTGCAAAGTCTAGCGACAACATAATCTACCCGCTGCCATCCTGCCTTCCGTTTCTGGCCATATCCGAAAGACTAAACTCTCTTTCACCAACCGTTTGTGAATCCCTACCGAACTAAAAGACGATAGAGACATTATTTATGGAGTCAGACTGAGTTACGAAAAAAAAAACCTTACTACGGAGTGTAATGACATTTTCTTGCAATTGATACCGTTTTGTTCGCGTTTGACACACAGTGGCCGTTAACAAAGCTAACAATTCAGGAAAGCAACATGGTTCAGATGGCTCTAAGCACTATGGGACTTCACATCTGAGGTCATCATCTCCTAGACTTAGAACTAATTAAACCTAACTAACCTAAGGACATCACACACATCCATGCCGGAGGCGGGATTCGAACGTGCGACCGCAGCAGCAGCGAGGTTCCGGACTGAAGCGCCTAGAACCGCTCGGTCACAGCGGCCGGCTGAGTAAAGCAAGACTGAGACTCTTTCTACATTACTCTTTTCTTCTACTAAAGGCTATTCACTTGACGTGGGACCTCATACTCCAGACAAAATATTCGCTACGTCAGCAACGGTAGTTGTGCGGTGGATTGCTAAGCGGAGGACACGGGTTCGATTCCTAGCCGGATCGGGGAATTTCTTCGCTCGGGGACTGTGTGTTACGTTGTCCTTACACTCGTATCGTCAGAATTGCACCGTTGAGCTGGCTGAAGGGCAAGACCCGTAAGCCAATAAATTGGACAAGAGCAGTGTTCGGGTTCGACATCCGTTTCAGCAGCACAGCGTTAACCTGCCGTATGTGGTGTTCACAGCTGAGACGCCAACGCTTTATTATTAAGAGGGAACGTGCGCGAAAGTGACCACAACTGTGAAAAACTTTTCATTGGGCCTTCATTTACTACATGGTATTGATATTTCAATTCCTGACTACTATGTTCCAATTCTAGTCTTAAGTGTGATAGACGTAAGGACTAACAAAAGCCTTAACGACTCACGCACATTTGTTCTTCTGTATTTACTCATATTGTTTATTTCTGCGGCGGGTTCTTCCAGTTTTATGGAGTCACAATGTGGGGAATACAGGGCGAGTCAAAAGTCATTGGACACCTTCATAAGTTGGAAGATTAAAGGGAAAATTGAAATGTGGTGATGGGAACATAGGTTTGACGTTGGGCCGCAACTTTTGGAGTGATTGTCATTCATGCCCGCCATCTTGAGATCCGCCATTTTGGATTGAAGTCATTTTTTTTTTAAATGGGAAGGGGGGTGTATGACACATCAAATAACACTCGCTTGAGCTCTGGAATTTATTGGTGTAAGTTGTTTTTGTCTATCTTGTACAGTTTAGAAGTTATTAATGTTCAAAGTTGGGAAATTACCTTCATACCGACTGCTACAACACATGTTCTACGTGTTGTCCATCCCGTGCAATGCACAACTGTAGTCGCCGCAACCACCCTGACTGCACACGGAGGAGAGTGTCTCCTGCAATTTGGTCACAGGCGAGTTGTATGCGTTCCTCGAGGGGACATCTTAAGCAGATAGTGTATGCTGAGAACATCCGTGATTTGAGACACCTGGATACATACAAGATAACGGAAGAAGTCGATTATATTCGATAACAAGATTAATGCTGAACATACTATAAAATGGGACAAGGAGATATGGTCTCCAGTAAGAAAGGCAAATGGAAGATTTAGATTTGTAGGAAGATGCAGTGCAGCCGCGTGGGATAACCGCGCGGTCTCAAGCGTTTAGGTCTTTGCACGGTAGGCGCGGTTGCCCCCCCCCCCCTCCCCTCCCCCACCGTTGAGGTTCGAGGTTCAAGTCCTCCCCTCGGGCATGAGTGTGTCTGTTGTCCTTAGCGTAAGTTAGTTGAAGTTCAATTAAGCGATTTAGTAGTGTGTAAGCTTAGGGACCGATGACCTCAGCAGTTTGACCTCGTAAGACCTTATAAAAAAAAGATGCAGTGCACCTCTAAAGAAAATCTCTTGCAACGAATTCTAGAATTGACCAAGCGTTTTTAGGTCTTATCATGTCAGCGTTACAGCATACATCGAAAGAATTGAGAGACTTACTCCTGGAATCGTAACGAGAAGGTATGAAAGTGAAGCAGAAGTGCTCGAGAAACGTACAGGAGTGTCTTCGGAAGAATGGTGACATCGTCTGCACGAAGCGCTTTTGCAGCAGGCTCTCTGCAACTCCGGTACACACTGGAATAGCGTTGTACGAGGGTAATCCCAAAAGTAAGGTCTCCTATTTTTTATAAGTACATAGGCCTGTTTATTTCTACAATGGTTTACATCAGTTTACAGCTCGAACATTTAGCTATTTTTAGACATAAATACCATTTATGTCGATGCATTTTTGTAGACGCTGTGGCAGCTTTTTTTATGCCCATGTAATACCAGCTCGCCGCCACGCTGTCCAGAAAGTTTTGATCCTCTTCTTTCACCTAGTCGTCGGAGCTGAATCGTTTCCCAGCCAAAAGTTCTTTTGACCTAGACAAGAGGTGATAGTCACTGGGCGCCAAGTCAGGACTATAGGGTGGATGGGTGATTATGGTCCACTAAAACTGTGGCAGGAGAGCAACGGTTTGCCGAGCGAAGTGGGCTAGTGTTGTCATGGAGAATGTGTACACCCTTGCTCAACATTCCTCTTCTCCGGTCCTAAATTGCCCGTTTGGGTTTTTTTCAGAGTCTCTACCCGTCAGCGTTTATTGTGGTCCCAGCCATTCAGCTCCGACGACGAGGTGAAAGAAGAGGTTCATAACTTTCTGAACAGCATGGCGTTCTGCTGGAATGACATGGGCATACGAAAACTGCCACAGCGTCTACATAAATGCATCGACAGAAATGGTGATTATGTCGAAAAATTGCTAAATGTTCAAGCTTTAAACTGATGTAAACCATTGTAGAAACAAACAGGTTTGTGCACTTATAAAAAAATAGGAGACCTTACTTTTGGGATTACCCTCGGAGCACACGACTACAAGAGGCAAAACAAAATGGCGCAGCATATATCCATTTTATCAGACATGTACCCATCAACAAACAAAAAGTTAGTTACGTTACTTTTCATTGGGGGTGAAAATTAAAACTTTACGAAAACCCGTAGTAAAACGACGTCTTTGCATATGCTTTAACTGGCAGGCACATTATAGGAGTTGCAGAAACACGCAACTTCGTTGAACTGTACCATGTTGCTACGTCCTATCAGTGTCTCTTAAGTGTGAAAGACTCTCCCCGCCCCTCTCCCCCCTCTCACTCTCTTTCTCTCCCTCTCTATCTGTCTCTTTCTCTCTCTCTCTCTCTTTGTCTGTATCGTCAGGATTCCTGTCTCAACGAGCGGAGAATCGAGTGGAGAGGCGCTGACGCAATGAGGTGAAGCCTCTACGCAGAATATCGTTGACCCCACTGGAGGCAAGGAAACCACCGAGGCGACGCACCGGCTGCCTCATTTCGCGGCACGCAGGAGGCTTGATTTTCCTCTCGAGCGGCCGACCTTGTAGGTTGCGATGCCTGGTGAAGACAGGTTTTCCTCGATGCAGTCTCTGCACGTTCGGAAGTGTAAGAAAAAAGTCGTCCGGGCAAGGTTCCCCGGACCTTGAGGGATCCCCGCACGCCTCCGATGTAAGTAGGGAATTTTCTGGGCGTGTCCTATAGCCATCAGTGATTGCAAATTTTGCTCCTAGTAATCACCGACGCTTAAAAAAGAACGAAATTAGGTAAGGTCTTGCTACAGAAACTTTTATCAAGGATCTTTTATTCGCAAATGTGATCCTGTGGCTGAACATTGAATCACGTTATCGAAACTATCAAACAGAACTACATTGATTATAGCTACAGAATTCAACTTTTATTTAAAAGCAGCCTTGATCGCAGTCGATGTTAACTTTGACCGGTTTCGGCCATTTAAATACGAGCCATCACCAGAGTTTGCAGTGTAAAAACAAAAGTAACGGTGCTATATTACATAGGAAGCCAAACTTGTAAAAGTATAGTCTAAAACGGTGTATCGTTACCCATTTTGGTGACGGCGATGGCACCTTACCCGTTGTGGATGCCTCAGTCACTGTAACTGACGCTGATGTCTAAGCAGCCACGAGTTATATAGGATAGGGCGCTCCACAACTTAACGCATCGCCGTCAGCCAATGGGGAACAACGTACATATCATTTGACTCTTCATTCTTAAATACTTATCTTTCAAATTTAACTAATCAAATAACGAGTTTATATTTATTTGTGGTTCATAATCTATGTTACAGCCAGACTCTTAAAGTGCTTGACAGAGTAGTGTAATTCGTTAACTGAGATTCAGAGTGCGGTCTGAATGACGGCACTCTGTTGCTATAATCAATGTAGTTCTATAGCTACAGATAATTGTTCACAATGAAACCAAATGTATGGCGTATTAATATGAAATTATACATATTGACTTATCTGTATTGGTAGTCAGTTATTTGAAATCTTCAAAAAAAATTTAAAAAAAACGCTAGGAACAACTATATACATCGTTGTATATGTGTGCCATCTCTTGGTGCCTGCAATAACATAATAGGACGCCGTTTCCACTGAGACATCCAGGTTGATATGCTGTCAGTTGTCAAAGATGTACTTGATGCTTAACAGTGGAGATCGGTATCTCTCACCAAAGATAAAAGGCTCCTTTAAAGTCAGTACCGCTATTAGACTGTTGTTTATTTACAGTGTTACATTCACACTTACACAATCGTGATTTCGGCTTCAAAGTGCCATTATAAAGTGTTTTAAGTGTTATAAATTGCCTAAGATGGCATACTGTCGTATTAAAATACGCTATTGGATATATTGTCTAAGAGTCGATATTTCTGGCAGAGCCTACCGCTTTGTTTCGCTACTGAGTACACCATCTTCACTGAATGACAGTTGGCTAAACTGTCATTTAGTCAAGATGGGGTACCCATAACGGTATAGGTTGAAAAAAATCGATTTTCTGTTTTCATCATATTTCGATAGATTGTTTTATTTTAGTACTCTGAAAAGGATTTTGCTGAAAAAATTTTTTTGGAGCATTTAAAGAGCATTTTACTACCATGTGCATTTATGTGCCACGACCACTTTTCTGTCACCCACTGTCAACCCACCCGCTGTCAACTCTAAGCCATATGGAGATGCCATTATTAGCAAAATAGAATGTGTAGGCCATTTTCAAAAACTTTTGGGAACAAGGCTGAGAAAATTGTTGATATGATAGGAAAAAAATTAGAAGATGGTAAATTGTTGACCGGTCATGGTCGGTTAACTAAAACTGAAATAGAAAACTTACAGGTATACTATGGGCAGGCAATTAGCAGAAATAAAGAGAGTTGTTTGGGCCATATTCTTCCATAAGTCCTCTACTGATGATAAGCCATGTCATGGATTCTGAACTTCAGGAGAAAATTCGTGGTGCAAATACAATAGGGCTCAGGCAACTGGAGATCTTATTCTCACCAGCTTTCTTTTCCTGCTGGTGTTATTACAGCAATTAAACCTATTTTCAGAGACTTGGCTCATCCTGACCTTCTAAGGAAATGTCTGCATGAGCAGGCACAGAACCCAAACGAATGTTTCAACGTCATAATTTGGAACCGCCTTCCTAAAACTGTACTCGTAGGCATGCATACTATGAAACTAGGAGCTCATGATGCTGTTATTACATTCAGTTGTGGTAATATTGGAAAGTGTTGGGTACTGAAAAAGCTGGGAATTAATCTAGGTGAAAATATGATCACTGGGCTGCAACATTGCGATAAAATGAGGATAGCCGATGCAGACAGTCTGCATCTAATATGGCCAAGAAAGCAAGACAAACATCCAGGAAGGTGAGAAAGAAGCTGGAAGACTTGCTAGAGGCCAAAGAAGGGCCATCATATGCAACAGGACAATTTGAATTAACTGTAAGTAACAAATTTCAAAAGTTTTTTCTTTAAAGTCATTTTCCCACTAACTAAAATTTTCAGTACATATGCCCCATTATATCAGAAAGTATCATAGATAAATGAATGAAATTTTCAGAGACTCTGCATAACACACACACACACACACACACACACACACACACACCTCTGTTCCACTCTCGGATCGCGCGACGCTAAAACGAATGTCTGAACACCTCATTACGAGCTCTAATTTCCCTTATCTTTGAATGATGATGATTCAGATTTGAAAGTTGGTGGCAGTAATATAGACTATGCTCCACATCCTTGGCGAAGATCGGATTTCGGGATTTAATGAGCAGCCCCTTCCGTTACGCGTTGTCCATCTGCAAGTGTGTCTCGCGATGGCTAAATGTACCAGTGACGAATCTTGCCACTCTTCTTTGGACCTTCTCAATCTCTTGAATCAGACCCAACTGGTAAGGGTCCTTACAGACGAACAATACTCTAAGACTGGAGAAACTAACGTGTTGCAAGCTATTTCCTTTGTTGAAGGACTGCATCTCTTCAGCATTTTACCAATAAACCGCAATCTAGAGTTGACCTTGCCCGTTACTTGTGTAATCTTATCATTCCATTTGAGATCATTTCGAATAGTCACACCCAGATACTTGACGGATGTTACCGCTTCCAAAGACTGGACATCAATGGGGTTTTCGCCTTGTTGTTTGAATGCCAATGGATTTCATACACCGTACTGGACATTTAATGTGTAGTGTTTGTGATCTGTCCGTATTTTTGCTCACCCCTTGTAACTTACGCAAATCTTTCTGCTTTTAGGATAATGATTTGGTAAGGCTGACCCATACGAAAATTTAAGTAACTATACTGCTAGAAAGGAACAGTGTAAATTATCTAAAGTAACTATAATATTACCAGTGAAGCTCCTTATACACACATCAAGAAAAGTTTTGCATTTCCCTGGTTCCCAGGGCTCCTGAAGACATACATTGACTGTGGATACTGTATCACAGACACAGTTCGTTTGACTGTTCAGAGATGTTCCTAAACCCGCCCAAAGATGTAAACAACCATGCATGAGCAGCGGCTATTAGATGGAGGGGGTCCAACAAGTGATCAGTTCAAGTCATTCCACGAGGAAGGAGGTAAACGGCTCGTGTTTTCTGTAGTTCAACCATGCCTAGTCGGTCAATGCCGCGGTTGGATTACGTCCCCATTGTTCCTTTGTGCCAGGAAGGGCTCTGAACAAGGGAAGTGTGCAGGCGTCTCGGATTGAACCAAAGCGATGTTGTTCGGACATGGAGGAGATACAGAGAGACAGGAACTGTCGATGACGTGCCTCGCTGAGGCCGCCCAAGGGCTACTACTGCAGTGGATGACCGCTACCTAGGATTATGGCTCGGAGGAACCATGACAGCAACGCCACCATGTTGAATAATGCTTTCCGTGTAGCCACAGAACGTCGTTACGACTCAAACTGTGCGTAATAGACTGCATGATGCGCAACTTCACTCCCGACGTCCATGACAAGGACCGTCTTTGCCACCACGACACCATGCAGCGCGATACAAATGGGCCCAACAACATGCCGAATGGACTGTTTGGGATTGGCATCACGTTCCCTTCACCGGTGAGTGTTGCATATGCCTTCAACCAGACTATCGTCGGAGACGTTTTTGGAGGTAACCCGGTCAGGCTGAACGCCTTAGACACACTGTCCAGCGAGTGCAGCAAGGTGGAGGTTCCCTGCTGTTTTGGGGTGGCATTGTATGGGGAAGACGTACACAGCTGGTGGTCATGGAAAGCGCCGTAACTGCTGTACGATACGTGAATGCCATCCTCCGGCCGATAGTGCAACCATATTGGCAGCATATCGGCGAGGAATTCGTCTTCATGGACGACATTTCGCGCCCCCATAGTGAAAATCTTGTTAATGACTTCCTTCAGCCGGCCGGTGTGGTCGAGCGGTTCTAAGCGCAACAGTCTGGAACCGCGCGACCGATAAGGTCGCAGGTTCGAATCCTGCCTCGAGCATGGATGTGTGTGATGTCCTTAGGATAGTTAGGTTTAAGTAGTTCTAACTTCTAGGGGACTGATGACCTCAGAAGTTAAGTCCCATAGTGCTCAGAGCCATTTGAGCCACTTCCTTCAGGATAACGACATCGCTCGACTAGAGTGGCCAGCATTTTCTCCAGACATGAACCATTTGGAACATGCCTGGGATAGGTTGAAAGGCGCTGTTAATGGACGACGTGACCCACCAACCACTCTGAGGGATCTACGCCGAATCGCCGTTGAGGAGTGGGACAATCTGGACCATCAGTGCCTTCATGAACCTGTGGATAGTATGCCATGACGAATACAGGCATGCATCAATGCATGAGGAGGTGCTACTGGGTATTAGAGGTATCAGTGTGTACAGAAGTCTGGATCACCATCTCTGAAGGTGTCGCTGCATGGTGGTACAACATGCAATTAATGATTTTCATTAGCAATAAAAGGGGCGGAAATGATATTTATGTTGATCTCTACTCCAATTTTCTGTACAGGTTCCGGAACTCTCGGAACCGAGGTGATGCAAAACATTTTTGATGTGTGTAGTTTGCGCAACTGTTGCTTGGTATTGTAATACACTCCTGGAAATGGAAAAAAGAACACATTGACACCGGTGTGTCAGACCCACCATACTTGCTCCGGACACTGCGAGAGGGCTGTACAAGCAATGATCACACGCACGGCACAGCGGACACACCAGGAACCGCGGTGTTGGCCGTCGAATGGCGCTAGCTGCGCAGCATTTGTGCACCGCCGCCGTCAGTGTCAGCCAGTTTGCCGTGGCATACGGAGCTCCATCGCAGTCTTTAACACTGGTAGCATGCCGCGACAGCGTGGACGTGAACCGTTTGTGCAGTTGACGGACTTTGAGCGAGGGCGTGTAGTGGGCATGCGGGACGCCGGGTGGACGTACCGCCGAATTGCTCAACACGTGGGGCGTGAGGTCTCCACAGTACATCGATGTTGTCGCCAGTGGTCGGCGGAAGAAGCACGTGCCCGTCGACCTGGGACCGGACCGCAGCGACGCACGGATGCACGCCAAGACCGTAGGATCCTACGCAGTGCCGTAGGGGACCGCACCGCCACTTCCCAGCAAATTAGGGACACTGTTGCTCCTGGGGTATCGGCGAGGACCATTCGCAACCGTCTCCATGAAGCTGGGCTACGGTCCCGCATACCGTTAGGCCGTCTTCCGCTCACGCCCCAACATCGTGCAGCCCGCCTCCAGTGGTGTCGCGACAGGCGTGAATGGAGGGACGAATGGAGACGTGTCGTCTTCAGCGATGAGAGTCGCTTCTGCCTTGGTGCCAATGATGGTCGTATGCGTGTTTGGCGCCGTGCAGGTGAGCGCCACAATCAGGACTGCATACGACCGAGGCACACAGGGCCAACACCCGGCATCATGGCGTGGGGAGCGATCTCCTACACTGGCCGTACACCACTGGTGATCGTCGAGGGGACACTGAATAGTGCACGGTACATCCAAACCGTCATCGAACCCATCGCTCTACCATTCCTAGACCGGCAAGGGAACTTGCTGTTCCAACAGGACAATGCACGTCCGCATGTATCCCGTGCCACCCAACGTGCTCTAGAAGGTGTAAGTCAACTACCCTGGCCAGCAAGATCTCCGGATCTGTCCCCCATTGAGCATGTTTGGGACTGGATGAAGCGTCGTCTCACGCGGTCTGCACGTCCAGCACGAACGCTGGTCCAACTGAGGCGCCAGGTGGAAATGGCATGGCAAGCCGTTCCACAGACTACATCCAGCATCTCTACGATCGTCTCCATGGGAGAATAGCAGCCTGCATTGCTGCGAAAGGTGGATATACACTGTACTAGTGCCGACATTGTGCATGCTCTGTTGCCTGTGTCTATGTGCCTGTGGTTCTGTCAGTGTGATCATGTGATGTATCTGACCCCAGGAATGTATCAATAAAGTTTCCCCTTCCTGGGACAATGAATTCACGGTGTTCTTAGTTCAATTTCCAGGAGTGTATGTTCCCTTCATCAAGATGAGGAAGGTTGAAATGAATGCAATTATTAACTGGTAATGATTCGTCTCCAGCTCGCAATATAGTAGAAAATCGTTGATTGTAACCGTCCCTTTCATGATCGGGTTGGCTGGTTCAGTAAAGTGAAGAATGATTTTGTTGACGAAACATTGTTTCCTTTTAGCTAGGTTACTTCTTAAACCTTGATCTTGTGTACTGGTATCTCCTGAGCAGACGGTATAAATGGACCCCTGTGTGCTCAATATTTATGGCACAATACCGAGCATTGCGTATAATCTTTACCGTCTGAGGTTAGTATTGGCGGTTTGCGTGACGTGCTGAAGAAGACTGTAGAGCTTTAAAAAGTATTCGCGCCGGTTCAATAAACTGTGTAACAAGTTATTGCACAATACACGACTGTTCCTGCAAAGACCGAGACGAATTCAATTCGCTCAAAACGAACTTCCACAAAGAACTCAAAAAAGTAAGCGACAAAAGATCAGGACTTTGGATGGAAGATGCATATGAAAGCACCATACGGTAACTTGAGAACTGAAATTCCTGATTGGGTCAGGAAACGCAAGATATCTAGTTGTTAATAAAAGTAGATGAAAGTGAAATAATCAAGTCACGGCCGTAAACAGAGGTATTTGTTTGACTAGTAGCGCTTCTCGGAATTGACTTGTGTGAGGTCGGATCAGATTTATTTAGTTTTTATTTATTTATTTATTTATTTTTCAACAGTTCCCATTGCACACACATAAGATCACGTAAGCTTAAAATCAGTAATCAGAAAATGATTGTTTTATTCCGTTTGAAACGGAAACAGTTCTTACAGCAGAGAAATACAGCACATGTACACAATAAATTACGCAATCACTTGTTTAATTTGTAGTTAGTTGTTGGCTTGGTTTGTGAATCTGTGCTGCCATGATGGGCCCCTAGTACACTGAAATGTTCCCTGAAAGTTTTCCGTAATTTCTGCTACTGTTTCGAAATGGAAGCAACTCAGTTGCACTATGTACGATTTCCACATTGTCGAGTGCCGATATGTTTGGTATGGAGACAGACTTCTAACAGACACATCCCGTTCTCAAACACTGCGCAATATTATTCTGCCGTTCTTGGTCTCGTACCTCGAAGTGATCAGCTTAGCGCTGCCAGGAGCGTTAATATCCTCTCGATCTTGAAGCGCATCTGCGTGACCTTCCGAGGCCATGCGGTTGTCGCGTGGTCGGCGGGCTGGTCAAACAGGTTCCTCAGGTGCCGGAGGTGGCGTATTAGTTGAACGACCCCGTTTTTCCGCCATTGTTAAGGGGCTCCGGAACGCCCTATACTTGCAATGTTAAAATAACGCTTATAAATTACATCTTTCCTCACAAAGTATTTGAGGTAGGAAGTTGAACTTTTTACAGATTATTTATTGGAATATGGGCTACAACTTAACACAGGGATTTTACAAATTTTAGTTCAGTTGTTAAAGATGATTTTTTTTTTCAATTGTAATGAAAATTCACAACATTTTTTTGCAATTTTTTATTTATATATTCAAAAATATACAGTTTTTTGGAAAAAGGCTGTGTTAAATCATGCAGAAGGTACTGTGTAACATTTACTGAAAGTTTGAAACAAATATGTTTGGAAGATCCTTAGAAAACATGTAAAAGTTTTGAGAATCGAGCGACAAAGATTGGATTAACTTTTTAGTGCATTCCAGGTCCATAGGATGGATTATCTTCTTCCTCTGCAAACTCCTCCTCCAGCTTCCTCTTGTTCCTCCTCCTGTTTACTCTTGCTTGTATTTCTAGACTCTTTACAGCCCTGTCTGCAGCCCGAAGGCGTTCCTTGTCTAAAGCAAGCATCGCTCGTTGTTGTGTTCGTAGATTTTGCTACCATTTTCTTCAGTTGCAGTTACTGCAACACTGTTCCAAAAGGTGGTCATGTATGAACACTTATCACATTTCAGTTGTATTTCACTAGCAAGTCCTACGTGCTTTATTATGGAGAGTTCCAGACCAACTTCACTACAATGAATACATCATACACAGTTTGAAAAAATTCCTTTGAGAACCGACATATCAAATATTTCATTCACATCCGATTCGCCCATATAACATTCATCGTTTTCACTCATTGAACCAAGCTTCTTCTGTGAAGTATTTTCTTTCCCACTTTGACTGCTATGGGCAGGTGTACTTGAGAGGTTAGGTTCACTCACTTGGTTATCGTCTTTATTGTTTACAGTAATAACACATACCTTTGGCTTTCCAACCTTTCTCCTTTTCTTAAAAGCCTTCAGAGGATTTCTAATAACTTTACTTTTACTCATTATTATACTTCAGCAAAACAGAGACTCAAGAAACAGAATTAATTACGAATATTTTCGAGATAACGACAGAGTAAATAAACATGAAACAATCGACAATCACACCAGCGATATGTATTGAACCATCACAGGTTAGCCACAACACATACTTTATCTCACATCACTAAAATGTACCTGATGAACACGGACGTTAATAATAACAACATTTGACAGCAGTTTAACGGCGCCGCAGTGGGGCACGCACATGTAGAACACATTTCAAAAAAAATTTAAAAATAGTTGTAGTCTTCGGAATTGAATAAATTATATATCTATTCAGAAAACGCAAAAAAGTAAAAATTGAACTTTTCATGATTTTGAGCCTTTCCGGAGCCCCTTAAAGGCACAGGTATATTCTCGACGCATTGTGTGAACTATACGAGCTTTTCCCATATTGTATTACGCTATGAAGTTTTGTTTTTTCGATTTTGCAGGCAGCATACTGTTCAATACATCACCAGACAGCAATTTATTTTCACGAATCTAAGATATACGAGTACTTATGTAGTTACCAGATCGTCTACATGCAGCACAGGTTCATCCCCTACAGGATGTGCCGGAAATGTTGCGACGAACTTCGAGGAGCTGTAGAGAGTATCTTTAAGAACAAATCAGGGGTAGAAATCCGTGTTCGGAATCGTCATCCAACGATGCTACCGAGCGTCGAAACTGAAGCCGCGTGCCACTTGACCACTCCTTCAGAAGCAAACGTGACTTTGCACGACGCGGACCGTAGGCGGAACGTCTCGCAATGTGTTTGTTATTCAGAGATCGCGACTGATTGATTGCCACGCTCTCCAGTGGAGCAGATGCTAAACTGAAGTAAAAGCAGAAAGCACAAAGCCGTTGACAACAATAGAACCAAACACAATCTCAATTGCACAGTATCATAACAAATACACAAAGTAATGAGGAAAATATAAGAGAAAAGACAAGATGGCACACAATGACATACAAACACAAACTCAGACATAACATCACCAACATTTTCAACAGAAAGGGAATAAACACAGCATACATAACAGCAATACTATTCAAAAATACGCCCCAAAACTGACATATAACGGAGATATATATACCAGAAAGCAGATATATATTAATTATAGTACAACCCTTGTCATAGTAGATACATAGGACAAACTGGCAAAATATTTTATGTCAGATACAGAGAACACTTGGGAACCTGGAAGTATGGGACAAACCATATGGGACAAACCACTCCACATTTACAAAACACCTAAAAGACCACAATCACAAACCAACCACTGAAGAAGAAGACACGAAAATAGTTCGAATCCACAATAAAAAAACGCGTTTTAACCCTGCAAGAAAATTACCACATTCAGAAAACCAAAGCAGTAAAGGAAACCCAAGTTGATTAATCAAGTACATATACCAAAGAACTCATTGTTTGCACTAATAGATAAAGGAATAGAGCAAAACTACAACAGAGGACTAGTATCATAATAATAATAATTATAACAATAATAACAATAATGCTACCCAACCCCCTTTCCACTCACTTTTCCCTGAACCTCTCCACAAAACATTTAAACCAAAACTCAAATCAACTAAAAAAAATCCATGCATATATATATATATATATATATATATATATATATATATATATATATATATATATGTGTGTGTCCATGGTAGAAATTCTAATGCATTTCTTCAGCTTTCATCATTATCGTAGATAAAGGTGAGACTTAAATGTCTCAAGGAAAGTTTAATTATGTCAAACCTATAAATCACCTACGCCTGATGTACAGGCAGGATTTCCGCATTATGTACGATGCTGAGGCACTATTCCAGTACCGGAGAGCCTCGGCAATAGGGACGAACTAAGAAGGAGAAAAAAAAGCTAAAAATGTGAACTGAAGTTTGTGTTAGGGACGCCATTTGAATGGGGTCGTTCATGCAGCTGTGTCAGCTATGATGATGGTGTGGTGTAATGGATAGCACTCTTGCATTGTGAGCAAGGAAACCCGTGGCATAAATTTTAATTCATTTCTTCACCTTCCATAGCTTCGAGGGTTTATAGAGGGTGTCTTGAGAAACAATTTCAGGAAATGAACCCTATCCGGAAGTAACATCCAGCGACGTGTCAGAGCGCTGCCATTTGCCACTAGGCCACCTCATAGGCAGCGTATCTGATTCCGTGCGCTGACGGAACGTATGCAGAAATCATCTCGCACTGTGTTGTTTCTCGTTCAGTGATCGCGATTCATTGCCACGACAGCCAGTGGAGACTGTGGAGGTAGCTGCTGCATAGCGAGGTCATGTGTCCTATGAACGCAATGCTCTTGTCACCTCGATGGATGACACTTTCAGACACGGGGTTCCCATCAGCAGTGTATTTTTTACTTGTATCCCGAAAAGCGTTGGAGATTTTAGAGTGCTCTGGGAGAATAATAAACTGCAGATGGAAATACGTGTCCAGAATCGTCATCCACCGATGCAAGAGAGCATCTCGTGCATAGGAAACAAGACGTTTCTACGCAGCAGCTCTCCTCGAAAGCCAACCTAAGATACACAAACAGAATCTTCCTGTGAGTCCAGTAGTGGTTTTCAGAAATTCCCCACTTACATGCTTGCAGGATATATGTTAAATTTACTGGCTGAAAGTTTCAAATTACAAGAAGATGGAATATTAAGAACACTAACAGCTAATAAAGCAAGTAAAATATATAAAAATCCCAGACACAGCAACACTCCTCTCATCTGATATAGAAAGTATGTATTCCAACATACCAGACTCACAAAGAATAGAAATCACAGATAAAAACCTGAAAACACATAGTCAAATCCATGATGGACGGATTAAGGAAATACTCGCATTACTATAGCTCATAACAGAACAAAAGTACTTCCAATTCAATAATGAATTTTATTTAGAAGAAGGATTACCAATGGGGCCCCCAGTGTCAGGAGCCTTAACAGATATTTTTAAAAACCACATTGAACAGATCATTTTCACAAAAATAGTACCAAAAGAATACAATATACTATACTGCTTCATGTATATGGATGACATCCTCTGCTTAATAGATGAACCGCAAACAAAAACTGAAAAACTACATACTGACATCAACAAGGCATATAAAAATATAAAAATCATATTGGAAAGAGAACAGAATTACCAAATTAAATTTCTGAATATAACAATCAAGAAGCAAAACAATAAGTATATGTTTGAAATTTACCATCCCCCAAACCTCGAACCACCCACACTTCGAAACATGGTCCAGAGACTCAACATAGTCACGCTCAACAAGGAAAGGTACCAAAAAGAACTGGACATAAAAATGCAGAAAGCCCAGTAGAATGGGTACAATAGTAACATAGTTCAAATGGTTCAAATGGCTCTGAGCACTATGGAACTTAACTGCTGAGGTCATCAGTCCCCTAGAACTTAGAACTACTTAAACCTAACTAACCTAAGGACATCACACACATCCATGCCCGAGGCAGGTTTCGAACCTGCTACCGTTGCGGTCGCGCGGTTCCAGACTATAGCGTCTAGAACCGCTCGGCTACTCCGGCCAGCAGTAACATAGTAACAAAGCTAAACAACAAAATTAAAACTAAAATAAAAGGAGAAACCACAAAGCCGTTGACAACATCACAACAAAACCAATCACAATCACAATCGCTCAGTACCATGACAAATACACAAAGTAATAAGGAAAATATAAGAGAAAACACAAGTTGGCACACAATGACGTACAAACACAAACTCACACATAAAATCGCCTACATTTTCAACAGAAAGGGAATGAACGCAGCATACATAACAGCAATTCTATCCAAAAATACGCCCCAAAACTGACATATAACGGAGATATATACCAGAAAGCAGATACATATCAATTATAGTACAACACTTGTGGTGGTAGATACATACGGCAAACTGGCAAAATATTTTATGTCAGATACAAAGAACACATGGGAACCTGGAAGTATTCCACATTTGCAGACACCTTAAGAGAACATAATCACAAACCAACCACTGAAGGAGAAGACATGAAAATAATTCGAATCGACAATAAAAAACGCGTGCTAACCCTGCAAGAAAATTACCACAAACAGAAAACCAAAGGACAAAGGGAAACCATGTTGAATACTCAAGTACATGTACCAAACACCTCATTGTTTACACTGATAGATAAAGTAACAGAGTAGAACTACAACACAGGACTAGTATCATAGTAATAATAATAACAATAATAATACCAACCAACTCCCTTTCTACTCTGTTGTCCATGAGCCTCTCCACAAAACATTTAAAACAAAACTCAAATCAACTGAAAAAAAATCGATCCATTTATACTCTCTCTCTCTCTCTCTCTCTCTCTCTCTCAGACACACACACACACACACACACACACACACACACACACACACACACAGATATAAACATAACAGAAATGAATAGATGTTAGTTTTCGGCATATACTCCGTTGGGTTGGCAATATGTGAACAAAGCAAAGAGGATGAGGCACACAGTGAACTCAAAGTAGTTATGTCTATATTAGTGACAATACACCACAAGAAAAAGACCAAACAAAAGGAAAAGTGGGAAGAAAAATGTTGGAAACACAGAAACATGCTTATGTTTCGTAAATAGAGCCGTAGTGCGACCTCTATGTGACTAGATGAGAGGAAACACCCATGCCAACTAGAACTGTAAGTAATCACTTAACTACATAAAAAGCGAGAAGAGAACTGTTTTAAAAACTAAGAATAATATATATCAAAACAAAAGTGTATCAAAACTGTATCATTACAGATCAAACTGATGATGCCTTAGAGCTACTACTACTACTAGTACTACTACTACTACTACTAAAGCGATAAAAAGCGAAACGCGTCTGGGAGAATAAAATACAGTGCAGCAACGAAACAAATACTTCTGTGCTTGCTGCGGAGGGCTTCCATACAAACAGACTCATTAAAAAAATACGCATTTTTGAGTTTCTGAGAAATCAAGCCCTAATGGGGTGAAATAACGGACGAAAGTTTGAAGAAAATACTTCCTTACATTAAAACATTTACATAGCTAAATCTACCCTACTGGCCATTAAAATTGCTACACCAAGAAGAAATGCAGATTATAAACGGGTATTCATTGGACAAATATATTATACTAGAACTGACATGTGATTACATTTTCACACAATTTGGGTGCATAGATCCTGAGAAATCAGTACCCAGAACAACAACCTCTGGCCATAATGACGCCCTTGATACGCCTGGGCATTGAGTCAAACAGAGCTTGGATGACGTTTACAGGTACAGTAGCCCATGCAGCTTCAACACGATACCACAGTTCATCAAGAGTAGTGACTGGCGTATTGTGATCAGCCAGTTGCTCGGCCAACATTGACCAGACGTTTTCAGTTGGTGAGAGATCTGGAAAATGTACTGACCAGGGCAGCAGTCAAACATTTTCTGTATCCAGAAAGGCCCGTACAGGACCTGCAACATGCGGTCGTGCATTATCCTGCTGAAATTTAGGATTTCACAGGGAACGAATGAAGGGTAGAGCCACGGGTCGAAACACATCTGAAATGCAACTTCCACTGTTCAAAGTGCCGTCAATGCGAACAAGAGGTGACCGAGAAGTGTAACCAATGGCACCGTATACCATCACGTCGGGGGAGACGCCAGTATGGCGATGACGAATACACGCTTCCAATGTGCGTTCACCGCGATGTCGCCAAACACGGATGCGACCATCATGATGCTATAAAGAGAACGTGGATTCATCCGAAATAATGACGTTTTGCCATTCGCGCACCCAGGTTCGTCGTTGAGTACACGATCGCAGACGCTCCTGTCTGTGATGCAGCGTCAAGGGTAACCGCAGCTATGGTCTCCGAGCTGATAGTCCATGCTGCTGCAAACGTCGTCGAACTGTTCATGCAGATGGTTGTTGTCTTGCAAACGTCATCTGTTGACTCTTTGATCGAGACGTGGCTGCACGATTCGTTACAGCCATGCGGATAAGATGCCTGTCATCTCGACTGCTAGTGATACGAGGCCGTTGGGATCCAGCACGGCGTTCCGTATTACCCTCCTGAAACCGCCGATTCCATATTCTGTTAACAGTCATTGGATCTCGACCAACGCGAGCAGCAATGTCGCGATACGATAAACCGCAATCTCGATAGGCCACAATCCGACCTTTATCAAAGTCGAAACGTGATGGTACGCATATCTCCTCCATACACGAGGCATCACATCAACGTTTCACCAGGCAACGCCGGTCAACTGCTGTTTGTGTATGAGAAATCGGTTGGAAACTTTGCTCATGTCAGCACTTTGTAGGTGTCGCCACCGGCGCCAACCTTGTGTGAATGCTCTGAAAAGCTAGTCATTCGCATATCAGGTCATCTTCTTCCTGTCGGTTAAATTTCGCATCTGTAGCACGTCATCTTGGTGGTATAGCAATTTTAATGGCCAGTAATGTATGCAAACTAGTATTTCACTTTGTGGATAGTTAAAAGAAATAAATGTTAGTGGACGGGAGCTTCATGAAAATATCATCACAACTATTCAAAAGGCTTATTAGAAACACCTTCTGACACCAGTTTCCCGAATCGCTTTTCGGTGAGATGAACATTCGAAAACCCCATGCTCCTATGGCCTTAATTAGCGTGAAAATTTCAAAACGTGCTGCGATTTGTCAACAACGTAAAAATTCGATTAAATAAAAGAAAAAGAAAACAAATTTGTAGACTGTAAGTCCACTCGAGCGAAGCAGTGGGCGCCAAGCTAGTCGCACTGTAGATGTGTGTTGTGTCCGTTCTGTCGGACATGTCCACACATATAGTGTATCTTAAGCCTGATCGCTATATCTTCAGTGCGGACGCAGAAAAGGGTCAGAAGCTCTTACTAGAATGTAAGTGGGCAGGGGCGCTGTTCAGGGGTGCGTGAGAAGCTGAGAACGTGGGTCAGCTCTGAAGGGTGCTCATATACCCGAAGCACCTGAGGCGACCGCTAGCGTAAAGCTCCGGGTTCGAGATCCGGAGCGGCAAAAATTTTCAGCTTTCTACACTGAATTATTTCAGGGCCAAATTGCGGCTGACGGCGGTACCTCCAACGAAATATTCCTCGAAAGCGTTTCACGACAAGAAGGTCTTCTTCATTCCGGGGATTCCCATTTGAGTTCACATACCATTACCGTAATACTCACATTTCGATGGAACCTAGCGGTTACACATCTAACAACTGGTCCCCAGTATCTGGCTGGATGTCGGTTCAATGTAGGTTCAAACGTCGGACGAAGGCGAGTCATATGCCCTATGGAAGGACTATTCCCACTGAAGCACTGCGGTGTTCAAGTCAACCTTTGTACCGAGGAGAGCTTTACCGTACCTACATGCTTTATAAGTCTAGTAGCAACTAGCCAGAGGCATGGTTCACAAAAGTATATTTCAAACAACCCATTACTGGTTTCGGATTTATTACAAATCGACCTTCAGATAACTTTTACGGTTTATTCTTTTTTCCCTGTTTAGGCCTCGTTTTCTGCTCGTTACTTGTCTGTACAGTGATATATACTTATGTGCAGCGAATTCTCCATGTATTTGTGTTATGCATTTTGAAGCTAACACGTTTTTTCACGTTCATTGTATGAGGTGCTGTTAAATTCTCTGTAAACTGCTTTAACACGTAACATTGTATACCTCATGGCGGTACACACGCTCAACATTTACCAAACGTGGCCCAGCTTCACATGTTTCTGTTAATCGGATAGACCTAAGTTGAAACAAGTCCTCTGGAGTAGCCGAGATTCTCTCAGAATTATTGTGATACGCCGGAGGGCCATCCATTACAGGACTATTCCGCCTTGTGTACAAGAAATATGAGACAGGAGAAATAACCTTAGACTTCAAGAAGAATGTAATAATTATTACTCCAAGGAATGAAGGTGCTAACAGCCGTGAAAGTTATCGAACCATCTGTTTAATAAGTCATGTCTGAAAATATTTAAAAAATGGTTCAAATGGCTCTGAGCACTATGGGACTTGACATTTGAGGTCATCATTCCCCTAGAACGTAGAACTACTTAAGCCTAACTAACCTAAGGACATCACACACATCCATGCCCGAGGCAGGATTCGAACCTGCGACCGTAACGGTACGGCGGTTCCAGACTGAAGCGCCTAGAATCGCTCGGCCTCACCGGCCGGCTGTAAATATTAACACGAATTGTTTACAGAAAAATGAAAAAACTGGTAGAAGCAGACCTGGCGGAATACCATTTGTGTTTTGGAGAAATATAGGAACTGACGAGGTCATACTGACCCTACGACATACTGTAGAAGATAAAAGAAAGCTAAAAGTATTTGTAGCATTTGGAGATTTAGACTAATCTTTTTACAATGTTTACTGGATTATACTTTTTGAAATTGTAGAGATAATAGGGATAAAATACAGGGAGCGGAACATTGTTTACAACTTGTTCTGAAACCAGATTGCAGTTATAAGAAACAAATAGTAAAACTAGCAGGGATAAAATACAGGAAGCGGAACACTGTTTACAAATCGTACAGTAATATTACAGTTATAAGAGACGAAGGGCAGGAAAAGGAAGTAACAGTTCAGGACTTAATAAGGGCTGTAGCCTATCACCGATTGTAGTTGTTCTGTACGATGAGCAGATAATAATGGAAACCAAGGAGAAATTTTGAATGAGACTTAAGTTCAGGAAGAGAGTGCCAACAACTTTTTAATTCTGTCACAGACAGCAAAGACTTACAAAAGAAGCTGAACGGAATGGACAGCGTCTTTAATCGAGGCTACACGATGAACGTCAATAAACAAAGGTAACAAAGCTGATGTAATGCAGTCGAATAAAAACGGGCGGTGGTGAGGGAATTAGATTAGGGAACGTGAAATTGAAAGCAGTAGATCCGTTTTGTTGTTTGGGAAGCAAAAAAGCTGACGATGGACAAAGTAGAGATGATAAAAAATGCAAATTCGCAATTATAAAGAAAAGCGTTTCTGGAAATCGGAAATGTCTTATCGAATATTAATCTAGAGGCATGTACAGAAAAACGAACACCTTGAGCGAGTACAGATAGGACATTCATATTCACAGTGCATGTACATCAGTATGTTCTGCACAGATGATTACCATGTCAGTCACCTCGGTTCAGATGTGTCCGTTGGCTAGAAGGCACAAGGTCCGCCATCGGTCCTGATAACTTGTTAATTGCGTGATGGTATCGACTTGTATAAGGTGCGAATGGCGTCCTGTGGTATAGCCATCCATGATGCATTCACTTGATTCCGAAGTTCATGTGCGGTGGTTGTCATCGGGTCCCAGTGCTGCACACTTTGTTTCACCACATCCCACACATTTTCGATTGACGACAAGTCTGTTGATCTGGAGCTGACATCCTGTGACATCTGGTCGTGCATTGTCTTGCTGAAAAATGGTGTCTGGGGTGTTGTGCAGGAAAGCTACGGCTAGGAGTAGCAGGATGCCATTTACGTAGGTCACAATGATCGCAGTACCCTGGACACACACCAGCTGTGATTTATGGTTGTACTAAATAGCACTACACACCGTAAGGTCTCGAGTTGATGCTGCATGCCTTGTGCAAATACAGTCACTGTGGTGCCACTTCCTCTGTCTGCAGCGAACCAAAATGCGGCCATCATTTTCAAACAAACAAAACCTGGATTCGTCCTAAAATATTACTTGATGCCATTCCCGTCCACAGTGACGTCGTTCTGTACACCATTGCCGTCTAGCCTGGTTCTGCACATTCGTCAAAGGTAGGCAGAGAAGCGGACGACGCGCACATAACCCATGCCGTAATAAATGGCGACAGACTTTCACCCCGATGGAAAAGAAAATTGAGAATACGCTAGGTGACGATCAGTTTGGCTTTAGCAAAAAGTAAAGGGACGAGAGAGGCAATTCTGACGTTACGGCTAATAATGGAAGCAAGGCTAAAGAAAAATCAAGACACTTTCATAGGATTTGTCGACCTGGAAAAAGCGTTCGACAATATAAAATGGTGCAAGCTGTTCGAGATTCTGAAAAAAGTTGGGGTAAGCTATAGGGAGAGACGGGTCATATACAATATGTACAACAACCAAGAGGGAATAATAAGAGTGGACGATCAAGAACGAAGTGCTCGTATTAAGAAGGCTGTAAGACAAGGCTGTAGCCTTTCGCCCCTACTCTTCAATCTGTACATCGAGGAAGCAATGATGGAAATAAAAGAAAGGTTCAGGAGTGGAATTAAAATACAAGGTGAAAGGATATCAATGATACGTTTCGCTGATGACATTGCTATCCTGAGTGAAAGTGAAGAAGAATTAAATGATCTGCTGAACGGAATGAACAGTCTAATGAGTACACAGTATGGTTTGAGAGTAAATCGGAGAAAGACGAAGGTAATGAGAAGTAGTAGAAATGAGAACAGCGAGAAACTTAACATCAGGATTGATGGTCACGAAGTCAATGAAGTTAAGGAATTCTGCTACCTAGGCTGTAAAATAAGCAATGACGGACGGAGCAAGGAGGACATCAAAAGCAGACTCGCTATGGCAAAAAAGGCATTTCTGGCCAAGAGAAGTCTACTAATATCAAATACCGGCCTTAATTTGAGGAAGAAATTTCTGAGGATGTACGTCTGGAGTACAGCATTGTATGGTAGTGAAACATGGACTGTGGGAAAACCGGAACAGAAGAGAATCGAAGCATTTGAGATGTGGTGCTATAGACGAATATTGAAAATTTCCAGATAGCGAGTGCCTGTATTTGAAGAATACGTGGGTATGTATTTGTTGATATAAATTAACTTAACTCTTACTTTGTATCACATTCACAGATTCGTCGTGCCAGTGGGGCTTAGTGGTTAGCATGTTACCAACTTCCTCCTCAGAATATGAAAATATTTTACTGTCGCCATCCTACATGGGTAGAAACGACCATCGTACTAAAATTACAGAAATCAGAGTCTGCACGGAAAGACATAAGTGTTCGTTTTTCCGATGTGCTGTTAGAGTGTGGTACGGTAGAGAAATAGTCTGAAGGTTGCTCGAAGACCACTCTGCCAGGTACTAAAGTGATGCAGATGTTGATATTTGGCTACTGAACTGATGGCTCCAGGCTTGGAACATACTATTTCAATTGTTTACGTAAAATGTGAGTTACTGTGGCTGCGGGCTACATCAATAACAAGTCTTATTTACCTTAGCAACCACTTAATAAATGGAGGTTGCCTGTGGAGCCAGGGCATCCTCTTGCTGCTAGGATACGAAACTCTTTCTGAAGAGAGAATATTCATACATTTCGAAAGACATGGTGTGTTGAGTGCAATATCGCATAAAAAACAGAAATGCATATGAATACAGTATGTGGTTCTTTATAACGTTCAGTGAACGGGGCATTGATAACTGCAAAAGGGAAAGCGTGGATATAGTTCATTAGCAGATGTGAGTAATACACTAAAGAAGGCAAATACGGATGAAGCGAAAATAGAAGCCAAAAACAGCAGATAGCATTAGTAATATAGCAGGTTATCGAAGATATATAAACCATAATAAAGCAAAAGATGAAATACAAAGCAAGGACTATAACTTGCACGTGAACAAAAATATGTTGCGATAACAAAGAAAATACCACAGATGAAACGTAAGAATTTTGATAAATATTTGGTCTCAGGGAAAGCCTAAGCAGAGCACAGGATGATAACATTCCGTCTAAAGACACCCACCTAGTAGCAAGCAGGACATCATAACGGAGCAGCGAATCGCCGTGGACACAACGAGGCAGCCAAGGAGTTAAGGAGCCACCAAGCAACGACCGCCCATAACCCACAGAGACTGGTCGGGGACGATCCAGGGTAGGCACATCTCACACCTGTTCGACAGGATTGGCAAGGTGACCAACAGAACCCATTTGTCCGTGGAGTGTTTCTGAAAAGCATTTTGATTTTTTTTTGCATCGATGTTGTGTCATTGGTTTGGTGAAGATGTGTGTCTTCTACCGGGGTGACAAAGACGAACATACGGATGTACAAGATTCAGCAGTAGTTTCCTGAACCTTTCGCCGATGTGAGAGGCTTCAAAAAGGGTCATCGGAGAGATGCATATAGTCATGGATCTCTATCGATGACGTCAATCTCTTCTACAATAATTATGGAACATGTTTCATACTGATGCATAAGCACGTTTTCGGTGAATTAAAATCCAATCAATAAAAATAATTATGGATTCAGCAAACACAGATCTTGCGAAACTCGGTTCTCTCAGTTCATCTACGAGATGTAGATATAGAGAGCGGCAACCAGTTTGCTTGCATGTTCATTGACTTTAGGAAGGCAGTCGATATAGTTGCCAGCCACCGTTTAGTGAACCACAAGTTGATTCCTTGGTGATCAGGATGTGTCGTGTCAACTGATCCCTTTATTTTGTCAAGTTGTGCCACAAATTTCTTTTTTCCCCAATTCTATTAGTACCTCCTCGTAAGTTATTCGGCCTCCCCATATAATTTTTAACTTTCTTCCGTAGCACCAAATTTCAAAAGCTTCAATTCTCGTCTGAGCTCCTTACCGTCCACGTTTTACTTCCTTACAAGGCTACACTCCGTAAGAATACCTTTGGAAAAGACTGCCTGACACAGCAGTCACGTACGGAAAAAAGACCACGATGAACGACTAGAGATAGGACGTTCATATTCACAGTACGTGTGCATTAGTATGTTCTGCAGAAATGATTAGCATTTGAAACACGTCGGCCCGCGGGTTCAAGGTCAACATTGATCGCGGCTCAAAACCACCTACCTCTAAAATGTGCATGCGTCTCTCGTTGTTGCTATAAACCGAAGGTAATGGAGCAGTATATCTTGGGCAGACGTTCAGCAAACCTTGCAGACATATGTGCAAACTGTACCGTCAAATTGGCGGGTTTGAAAGATGGCTCACTATTGGCATGAGAGAATGTGATGCATCCGTCCGAGAAATTGCTGCTAGTGCACGACGAAGTTTTTCAGCAGTGCAGCGGGTGTGTGCAGAGTGGTTCACGGAAGGCCGTAAAACACGACGAGATGGGTCAGGCCGCACCACCCAGACCAACCCCGGAGAAGATTGCCAACTCATTCGAATGGAATTGCAGGTCAGGTCTGCGTCCTCCTCGGCTCTGGTGCACCAATGGAACAGTGGAACAATCGTGCACTTTTTTTTTTGTTCATCAGTCTGCTGAAATGTAGGATTTCGCAGGCATCGAATGAAGGGTAGAGCCACGGGTCGTAACACATCTGAAATGTAACGTCCACTTTTCAAAGTGCCGTCAAGAGGTGACCGAGACGTGTAACCAATGGCACCCTATACCATCACGCCAGGTGATACGCCAGTATGGCGATGACGAATACACGCTTCCAATGTGCGTTCACCGCGATGTCGCCAAACACGGATGCGACCATCATGATGCTGTAAACAGAACCTGTATTCATCTGAAAAAATGAGTTTTGCCATTCGGGCACCCAGGATCGTCGTTGAGTACACCATCGCAGGCGATCCTGTCTGTGATGCAGCGTCAAGGGTAACGGCAGCGATGGTCTCCGAGCTGATAGTCTATGCTGCTGCAAATGTCGTCGAACTGTTGGTGCAGATGGTTGTTGTCTTGCTAACGTCCCCATCTGTTGACTCAGGGATCGAGACGTGGCTGCACGATCCGTTACAGCCATGCGGGTAAGATGCCTCTCATCTCGGCTGCTAGTGATACGAGGCCGTTGGGATCCAGCACGGCGTTCCGTATTATCCTCCTGAACCCACCAATTCCATATTCTGCTAAAAGTCATTGGATCTCAATCAACGCGAGCAGCAATGTCGCGATACGATAAACCGCAATCGCGATAGGCTACAATCCGACGTTTATCGAAGTCGGAAACGTGATGGTACGCATTTTTCCTCTTTATACGAGGCATCACAACAGCGTTTCACCAGGCAACGCCGGTTAACTGCTGTTTGTGTATGAGTAATCGGTTGGAAACTTTCCTCATGTCAGCACGTTGTAGGTGTCGCCACCAGCGCCAACCTTGTGTGAATGTTCTGAAAAGGTAATCATTTGCATATCACAGCATCTTCTTCCTGTCGGTTAAATTTCGCGTCTGTAGCACGTCATCTTCGTGGTGTAGCAATTTTAATGGCCAGTAGTGTATATCCACAGTAGTGTATATCCATAAAATACGCTGAAGATTGCGTAGGGAGCATTTTAAAGTTGAATGACAACATAAAACTAATCACAGACAAGGCAGATCCATGTGAAGAAGGGAAGCGTAGCCAATCCACACATGGAGTAGTTACGAAAACACCAATACTTGAATATTATTCTTCAAATTGGGATCTGTGCTAGAGAGGATTGATAAAGGAAATAGAGAAGATCCAAAGAAGGGCAGCGTGTTTCGTTAATGGTTCGTTTTGTTTTGAGTCGTCAGTCATCTGACTCGTTTGATGCGATCCTTAATAACTTCCTGTCTTGTGGAAAGGTTTTCATCTTCACTCTACGTCCTAAATTTGTTGGATCTAATCCAATTGCTGTCTTTCCTTACATCTGTACTGATTCCTCTAACACCACGGAGGTTATTCCTTGACGTCTTAACGTATGTCTTATCATCCTATCCCTTTCCGAGTTTTTCACATATTTCTATTCTTGCCAGTTGTATGGAATATCTCCTCATTTCTTATCAGTTGACGTAATATTCAGCTTTTTTCTGTAGCACCACGCCTCAAACTTTTAGATTATCTCATTTTCGGATTTTCCCATAGTTCATGTTTCACTGCCATACAATGTTGCGCTTCATACATACTTTCTCACAAATTTCTTCCTCAAATTAAGCTCGACGTTTGATACTAGTTCTTTTACCGAAGAATGCCACCTTTAACTATTCTAGGCTACTTTTTACGTCCTGCTTGCTTCGTCCGTGATACTTTATTCCGCTGCCAAAGTAGGAGAATCCCTTCACTTCGTCTACGTTGAGGTCCCAAATTTTGAATGTAAGTTTCTCAATAATATTCTTTCTGCTATTCTTCATTAGTTTAGTCTGTCTTCGGTTTACTCTCAAATGGTATTCTGCGCTCAGCAGGCTGTTAATTCCATTCACAATCTATATGTTCTGCAATTCTTCTTCACTTTTACTGAGGATAGCAATGTCATCATCGATTCATATCTTCAATATTTTCTCTCTCTGAATTTTAATCCCATTCCTGAACCTATTCTTCATCATTAGTTCTTCGACTGAAGATTGAACGGTAGTGGTGGATTGCAGCATTCTGTCTTATAGCATCTTTAATTCGGTAATTTCGTTCTATGTATCCCATTCTTATTGTGCCTTCTTAATTCTTATACATATTCTATATTAACGATCTTTCTCTATAGCTTACACCAATTTTTCTGAGAATTTTGAACTCTTAGAACCATTTTATACTGCTGAACACTTTTTATAGCTCGACTAATTCTACGAACGTGTCTTGATTTTTTAAAAGTATTGCTACCGTTATCAAGCACAACGTCAGGTTTGCCTCCCCTTCCCAAATCTAAACTGATCGTCACCTAAGAGAGCCTCGATATGCTTTTCCATTCTTCTGTATATTACTCTTGTTACCAACTTGGATACGTGATCTGTAGGGCTGACTGTACGATAATTCTCGCACTAACATCTCCTTGCCATCTTCTCTACTGCGTGGACGATATTATTTAGAAAGAATAATGCAATGTTTCCAGTCTCATAGATTCTAAATGCCAACGTAAATAGTTGTATAGTTGTTAGTTTCTCCAACCACTTTACTAACAAAAGGAATGTTACCTGTGTATCCTACCTTATCGGATCGCAAATCTTCCAGAGCTCGGACAAACTGACTGTAATATAGGGTCCCTTATGTCTTCCATGTCGAATTTGATTTCTTATTCTATCACGTCAGCAGACAGCTCCTACCCATCATCGAGGCCTTCACCTTGCGCTTTCCGCCTATCTACTATCTCAACGTTTAATTTCAGAATTTCTGCTAGACTCTTAATACTGACATCCTTGAGTTTAATTTCACTGAAGGTTGTTCTATTTTTCTGTATGCTGAACATGTCCTTTCAACGTATCTTTTCCGAATTTCTCATATTTTAGCTACAGCCGTTTCGCCTTAGATTTCCTGATCTTCCTATTTATTTCACTCCTAAATGAGTTATTCTGCTGTAATCTTTGTCTCTCCAGCTTCTGTGCTTGCCCTCTTTAGAAATTTCCATTCCCCTTCAACTGAACTGCCTAGTGTGGTATTTACTATCCCAGTATCTACAGCTCAGAGAACTTCAAATGCACGTCATTATTCGTCAGTACTTCTGTATCCCACTTCTCTCTATGCTAATGCTTCCTGACGATTCTCTTACACTTCAGCCTTCTCTTCTTTTTTTTCTTTCTTTTGCTAAAGCCTCGATCTCGCATTGTGCACAGGGTCGGCAGGGTTAAGTACGGATTTGGCATGGTTAATTTTAAGGGGTGGCCCGATTCCCTTCCTGCCGCCACCCCATACCCCCTGGGACGAAAGTAGTGTACCCCAGCTGTCTGCGTCTAGTGTAAATCGTGAAATAGTGTGAATGTGTTACAAATGTCTACGAGTCGTGTAACTGAGGCGGGATGTGACGACCAACCCGGTATTCACATAGTAGGATGTGGAAAACCGCCTAAAAACCACATCCAGGCCAGCCGGAACTTCGGCTGTCGTTAATCCGCCGGGCGGATTCGATCCGGGGCCGGCGCGCCTACCAGAGTCCAGGAAGTAGCGCGTTAGCGCTCTCGGATATCCTGGCGGGTCACTTCAGCCTTCTCTTCATCATTACTAAAGTATAGCTGGACTCTATATGTGCTCATTGGTACGACTTCCAGTCCAATATCTCATTTAGCAACACCTGTGTCGTCATGATGTAATCCAGATGGTACCTTCTAGATGGTGTCTCCAGGTTCATTTTGTAAGTGAAAAAGCGTCACGAAGATGTCCATGCAACTGCAGTGACTGGCACTGTAAGAGAGTCGTTCTACATCAATGGGTGGTTTACTCTAAAAGATTCAGAGAGCCTATGATCCTAAAAGAGTGAACCAGTTCTTTGTGTCCTCCTCTATGAGTCTCGACAATAGACCACTAACGTAAAATCTAATAGATTCGGAGTAAATGGATACTTACCAACAATAGTTCTTTAACCGAATCGTTTCCAACTGCAACAGGAAATGGGGAAGTGAAAGTGGTACACTACGTATCCTGTGACAGTTGTGGAGTATAGATCTAGCTTTAAATCTAAAAATAAATGCCCTATCTTCCTTTAGTTCTTTTCATTACAATGGTAATACATACTCCACATTAACCTTCTTGGAATTGTAATTAATGTTTTACTTCTATCACCCGGTAATTTCTACATTCGTGTCACTCAGCAAACGTAAGTTTTTAATGGTTTTCGTAGTAACAGTCAGTGTCACATAAACATAATCCACAACAAGTAATTATAGGGGTCCAGTCCAAGACCCCTAAGGTTGTCGGGATATGCCAAGGAGAGTGCAATGAGGAGCATCTTCTCACGCTTGAGAACGTCAAGAAAACATTATTGGCAACGAAACATTTATCAATCAGAAATACAGGATTGTCCTTCCCAGGCACTGGTAACGTAGTTGGTCCAATAGTGCCCGGACCCAGTCAGTAGTGGCAGACACGCACCGCCCGGCAGTTCTGATGCCTCGAGGAAGGCTCGTCTGGCAGCCGTTACCTCACTTACGGTCGATGGCACGTTGGCGTCGCTTCTGGCGTGGTCCTCGGTAAACTGCCGGGACAACAGCCTCTGCGAGCGATCTCCGAAGGACGTGGGCAAAGGAGACTCGACGACAATCCCAGCCTGTAGTATTCGTTGTTGTGTGGAGTTCGACCCGCGGTCTCCATTTAGGAGACAGATTAGATTAGATTAGATTTACTTTCATTCCAATTGATCCGTAGTGAGGAGGTCCTCTAGGATGTGGAACATGTCAGAAAAACAACAATACATGACAAATATTTAAACTAAAACAAATAAGCTAATGTACCATTCCACAGGTCCCAAGTGGAATGATCGTCATTTTTTAATGAACACTAAGAGTCATTTTACAAATACTATTGCACTGAATTTAAAATAAAAAAGTTTTATATTTATTTATAAGGTAAGAAACATGTAATACAACTACTGTAATACTTATTTACAATGAACACATTACTGCACTGAAATGGTGCAGAAGTTAGATTATACTTACACACACACACACACACACACACACACACACACACACAAATTTTCAGTGAACACATTACTGCACTGAAATTGTGCAGAAGTTATGTTGTACTTATATACAAATCAGTTGGTTTTCCTCAGAAATTCATCAATGGAGTAGAAGGAGTTGGCCACCAATAAATCCTTTAGGCTTCTCTTAAACTGAATTTCATTGGTTGTTAAGCTTTTTATGGCTGCTGGCAAGTTATTGAAAATGTGTGTTCCTGAATAATGCACACCTTTTTGTACAAGACTAAGTGACTTTAAATCCTTGTGAAGATTATTCTTATTTCTAGTATTGATTCCATGAATTGAGCTGTTGGTTTGAAAAAGTGATATATTTTTAATGACAAATTTCATTAAGGAATAAATATATTGGGAAGCTGTAGTTAGTATCCCTAGTTCCCTAAACAGGCTTCTGCAGGATGTTCTTGGGTTCACACCACATATAATTCTTACTGCACGTTTTTGTGCCCGGAAAACTTTAGCTTGGCTTGATGAATTACCCCAGAAAATAATCCCATATGACATTATGGAATGAAAGTAAGCACAGTATGCCAGCTTTTTCATTTTTATATCCCCTATGTCTGACAAAATTCGCATTGCAAACAGAGATTTGTTAAGACGCTTCAGCAGTTCTGTGGTGTGCTCCTCCCAGTTGAATTTATTATCAAGCTGTAATCCCAAGAATTTAACACCGTCCACTTCTTCTATCTTCTTGTCATCATATGTTAGACATATACTCTTGGGACACCCCTTACAAGTTCTGAACTGCATGTAGTGTGTTTTTTCAAAGTTTAGTGACAAAGAATTGGCTAGGAACCAGTGATTAATGTCTACAAATATTTTATTGGCTGATCTTTCTAAGACTACACTTGATTTGCTATTTATTGCAATGTTTGTATCATCAGCAAACAAAACAAACTTGGCATCTGGTAATGTTACTGATGAAAGGTCATTGATATACACAAGAAAAAGTAAGGGCCCCAAAATGGAACCTTGTGGGACCCCACATGTAATTAGTTCCCAGTTGGATGATGCCTGATAGCTTGATACATGTCTCTTTCCTAATAACACCCTTTGTTTCCTGCCAGAGATATAAGATTTGAACCATTTTGCAGCATTTCCTGTTACACTATAATATTCTAGTTTACTTAAAAGGATATTGTGATTTACACAGTCAAATGCCTTTGACAGATCACAAAATATACCAGTTGCCTGCAATTTTTTGTCTAATGAATTAAGTACATTTTCACTGTAAGTGTAGATAGCCTTCTCAATATCAGAACCTTTTAGAAATCCAAACTGTGACTTTGACAGTATGTTATTTGAGATAAGATGGTTATAAAGACGACTGTACATTACTTTTTCGAAAATTTTTGAGAATGCTGGCAACAGTGAAATTGGACGGAAATTTGATGCTATTTCTTTATCTCCCTTCTTAAACAGTGGCTTAACTTCAGCATATTTCAGCCATTCGGGAAATATTCCACTGATAAACGACTGGTTACACAGATAGCTTAATATGTTACTTAGCTCAGAATCACATTCTATAATTAACTTTGTTGATATTTCATCATACCCACTAGATGTTTTTGATTTTAAAGATTTTATGATGGACATTATTTCTGTTGGGGTAGTGAGGGTCAAATTCATATTATGGAAGTTACTTGAAATGTCTGGTCTAAGGTAATCCATAGCAGCATCTACCGAACCTGACAACCCCATCTTTTCAGTAACAGTTATAAAATGTTTGTTAAAAAGTTCTGCAACACTATACACATCTGTCACCAATGCATCATTTACTCTTAATGCTATTTGTTCCTCTTCATGTCTGGTTCTACCGGTCTCCTCCTTCACTATATCCCATATTGTCTTTATTTTGTTATCTGATATGACTATCTTTTCCTTGTAATATATTTGCTTTGACATCCGTATTACAGTCTTTAATATTTTGCAGTATTTCTTATAATGTGCTATAGCATCAACATTGGAAATGTTTCGGATTGACAGATACAGTTTTCTTTTTGTTTTACAAGATACCCCTATTCCTCGAGTAATCCATGGCTTCTTTGTAGACTTTGCTCTAACCTTGGTAAGTTTTGGGGGAAAGCAGTGTTCAAATAAGGTAAGCACTTTATTAGCAAAAATGTTATATTTTTCATTCATGCCATGAGCACTGTAAACATCAGTCCAGTGAATGTCTCTGAGGAGTGTCCTAAAATAATCAATTTTTGGCTTACTGATTACCCTCTTGAGCTCAGATTTAACAGATTTTATATCCTGTTCAGTATTAACATTTAACAGAAGGAACTGCATGTCATGGTCTGAGAGGCCATTGACTATTGGTTTTGCAATATAATTTTGTTCATTTGACTTTTCTATAAAGATATTATCAATGGCTGTTTGTGAGCAAGTGGTTATCCTAGTGGGGAACTTTACTGTGGGAATTAAGTTGAATGATAGTGTTACTAACTCAAATAGGTTCTTATTGGGAGAGTCTTTAAGGAAATCTACATTGAAATCACGAGCAACCACTATTTCTTTGTTTTTGGTTGTTAAATGGGCCAGTACAGCTTCAAGGTGGTTTACAAACAGATTAAAGTTACCTGCAGGTGCTCGATATACACTTAATATTATGAAAGATTTTTTGTGAAAATCTAATTCTGTTGCACATGCTTCCATATGCTGTTCTAGGCAAAATTTATGAATGTCTATGTTCTTCAATTTATGACAGTTCCTGATGAATGTGGCAACTCCTCCTTTCTCCATTTCTGATCTACAATAGTGAGATGCTAACCTAAACCCTGTAACACTTAAAAGTTCTATACCAGTGGTCACATGATGTTCAGAGAGGCAGATTATGTCAGCTGGGTTTGAAGACTCTAATTCATCTATGCAGATAGTTAATTCATTAATTTTATTTCTCAGTCCTCGAATATTTTGATGCAATAAAGATAGCTGACATTTCACATTGACTGACTTAAAATTGGATGGAGTTAAAATATCTGCTGACAGTTGAAAATTCTTAACCAATGGCTGTTTATGTTGATGTAATAAGCTGGAATTATGTTTTTTGATTTCTTTCTCAAACTGAAGGTTTGTCTCAGTTCTAACCTCTCTTAAAATTTGTTTTCTTTCTGTCCTCCCTACCCTAAAAAAGGGTCTTTTCTGAATCCTATAACCACTGGTATTTTACCACTCATGACAGTGCCTCCCCCCTTTAACTTTCCTGCTATTTCCCCAGCCAATTTACCCTTCCCCTTCCTGTTGAGGTGAAGGCCATGCCTAGTATAATCCCACCTACTGACAGAATCAACATGAACCACACCAATGTGTGACCCCGCACCCGACATGAGCAGCCGTTCCAGCTCCAAATTAACTCTCTTGACAGAAGAGTTCAAATGAGGTCGGTCATGGCGCCCAAGAACAGATACAAACTCAACACTGGTATGCCTCGATGCTGATGCAATCTTCGCCAGGTCACACTCTATGCTGTACCCAGGATCTCTGTCAATACTGTTACCTGCCCCACCCACTATAACCACGGTGTCTTCCTTAGTGAAATCTTTGCAAAGTGATCCTAAATCCTCTGTCACCTGCTCCAGACCAGCACTAGGTTTAAAAAAATTGGTGACCTGGTATTCTGATCCTAGTTCATCCTGCAAGAGTTGGCCAACACCTCTTCCATGGGAACTACCTAACAACAACACTTTCTTTCTCTTTACTGATTTCCCTACATTCTTACTTTTCAATTTGCTGCTGAAAGTTTGTTGTGCCCTGTCTACACCTGTAACTGCTTGAGGCTCACCAGCTTCTAACTGAAGCAACAGGTCAAATCTATTTTCCACATTCACCATAAAGCTGTCAGACAAAGTTCTAGGCCTGTTCCTCCTGTTGCCTGTTGCCACTTCCCACCTCTCTTTACCCTTCTCCCTCCTTAACCTGTCAAGATCTCCCCTGGCCTTGTCTAACTCAGCCTGAAGGGCAGCAATTTTCCCCTCCTGTTCCAGTATCTTCCTATCTCTACTACAAATCCTACAAAACCACTGATGAGTCTCAATTACTTCCCCTATTCCCACGCCACTACAGTCACCCACATGGAAAAAACTACAGCACCCATCACACCAAAGCCCCGACCTAACAATTCTACGGCAAGTCAAGCACTTTTCACTCATGATAAACGTAATAATTTATTAAGAATAAGTCAGTTAAATTACAGATAAACACGAAAATATGGTTACACAAATTTGGCCTATTCGCAACTGTGTGTAAACAAAAACAAAAGTGCAAAGTTTCTGAAACAACAAGTTAAACTTTACGCTACTTTCCGGAAATGCTAGTTAAATAATGAAGAGGTACGCTAAGTTAAATTGCTGGAGAGAGCAAGGAACAACTAAACGAAATTCTATAGATTTGCTGCAGCAGAACGTAAACAGAAAATACGACTGTACGGTCTTTTCGCGTTTTCTGCTATATTACGTAATGAGAAATGAAACCTTTAATGGTACACTTAAACGGCACACTAATACACTTATTTACCACGTAATCAGTACTAATCTATGTGTTTTATAATCTAAAATAACTTATCTTTACGAGAACACCAAACCTCGCGCTAGTCGCTTGGCTGCAGGGCTGCTCGACCACCTGATCCAGAGTATGCCGACAGCATCGGCGTCGGCTGCAAGAATGTGGCGAGCAGCCAGAATGACTTGCCCTCAGGAAGGAGGATGGCGTACAGCTTCTTGGCCCTGCTGGCCGAGTCCTCATTAGGCCAGCAGAATGAGAGCAGTCTCTGCACTCCATCAGTGATAACTCGGAAGTCGGTGCTGCAGCTTATTGCGCCAGAGTTTCTCAGGCGTGAACTCTGATTCCACAGATGATTGTATACGGACATGGAAAAAGCGTTCGACAGCGTATAATGGTGCAAGATATTCGAAATCTCAAGAAATTTAGGGGTAAGCTGTAGGGAGAGACGGGTAATTTACAATATGTGTAAAAACCAAGAGGGAATAATAAGAGTGGACGACCAGGAAAGAAGTGCTGGTATTAAAAAGGGTGTAAGACAAGGATGTAGTCTTAGTCTCTACTGTTCAATCTGTACGTCGAAGAAGGAATGATGGAAATAACAGAAAGGTTCGGGGGTGGAATTAAAATTCAAGGTGAAAGGATACGATTCGCTGATGACATTGCTATTCTGAGTGAAAGTGAAGAAGCATTACAGGATCTGCTGAACATAATGGACAGTCTGATGAGTACAGAATATGGATTGAGAGTAAATAGGAGAAAGACTACTGTAACGAGAAGTAGCAGAAATGAGAACAGCGAGAAACTTAACATCTGAATTGATGGTCGTGAAGCAGGCGAAGTTAAGAAAACCTCCTACCTAGGCAGCAAAATAACCAAGGAGCACATTAAAAGCAGTCTAGCACTGTCAAAAAAGGGGACTCCTGTCCAGGAGAAGTGTACTAGTATCAAATTTCTGAGAATGTACGTCTACATCGCAGCATTGTATGGTAGTGAAATATGAACTTTGGGAAAACCAGAACAGAAGAGAATCGAAGCATTTGAGATATGGTGCTACAGACGAATGTTGAAAATTAGAAAGGACTGATAAGGAATGAGGAGGTTTTTCACAGAATCAGAGAGTAAAGCAATATGTGGAAAACACTGACAAGGAGAAGGGACAGGATGATAGGACATCTGTTAAGACATCAGGGAATGACTTACATGGCAGAAACTGTGGAGGAAGACGTAGGTTGCAAGTGCTACTCTGAGGTGAAGGTGTTGGCACAGGATAGGAATTCGTGGCGGTCCACATCAAACCAGTCACTAGATTGATGACTTCAAAAAAAAAAAAAAAGTGCTCAAAGGGTCAACTGGCATAGCCTTCCCTGAATCACCGGACAGCTGCAATTGAAAGTGAGATTAAGAAAAGCGTGGTATTTCTGGTGGTGCTTTCTGTGCTGGGAGGGGGGGGGGGGTAGCAGTGACATCATGTGTAGTAGTTTTCTCCTGTGTCAGTTCTTCTAGTGGCTTCAGACTTTCGTAACTACGTCTTTGAGCCGCACTTTTCTACTGCCTCAGTGGCTGAATAGATAATGTTGCTTCTTCACTGGGCTTTCTTGTGAGACGCTCCTCTGCCAGTATTATGTTGATAATGTCTGTTGCCATGACGTCATTCTGCTTCACTTAGAGAGTAGTGCGCTCAGTCGATCCCGTTCGTCCCAATTGCTTTCGTGTTCACCTCGGCCTGCTCAGAATTTCCTCCTAGCAGGCAGTTTGCTGCTCATTGACTCACACGGCTTACTTCTCATGTCGTCAATGAACAACTTTAACTAATTTTTAGTATCAGCTTGCAGTAATATTTCGAGTGCAACATAGCATATACTGACTGTAAACCTCCTGATTCAGACATTTCATAGCTTGGTTCTGGGAATGGTTTTCAGTCGAAATAGTTCACGGGTGAACTGCCGGATGTCAGTGTCCAACGCCGGGAGAAGCTGAAGAATTACAGCTCTTTTCAGTACGCTATGGACACGTCTCGCCATTTTTACTGATATGTTGATATATTTTATTCTACATACTATAGCTGTCAACATCTGACGTAAATACTTGAGCCCATTGCCTGGTTCTAAGATTCCTAACTTGCAACATTTTCCTTTTAATGTGCAGCTCACACAATGTGTTTGTCTTTTTATAATTGCTTTTCAGATGTATGTTGAATGTTGAACTAGTTTGTATCTCTAGTTGTACCCCATATGTAAATAGCACTAAGTTAGCAACAGGCCAAACGTTATGCGAGTATGTGCCATTAACACGTATTAATTTTTTATTTCTGCAACCTGGGAATCAGAGCATTTCTTCTAATATTAATGGATGGATAAAATCAGCTATATTTTCTTCTCAAGGGTAATAAATCGATATTACTTCTGTTGCTAACTTAGAAGCAAATCGCATTGCTTAAATTATTTTCATATCCAAATCTGACTTCCAATTGTGATTAAAAGGCCATCGAATATGCAGAGCATCATGACGACCACATACAGTGCGAAACCATCGACTACAGCGCTCCTTTGGTACATACACATGCCGCCTGAAGGAAGTAACAATCAGACTTTGCCCAGCGTTGACTGGCAGACAAGTCTACCTGGTAAGGACTACGGTAACATACGATACGTGCTTACTTTACAGGCATGTATGTTGTTCTTTAAAAGACTCTGACAGAAAAATGAGGAACTAGTTGCCTCAATCCTCATTTCGCTTTCTGCACCAAAAATTTTGGCATGCGAACATATGTGTGCTCTATAAACACAGAACTTTCTAAATCCTTTGTAGTTAAGCCTTCGTACTCAGCGTCTTCCTCTGACTGCCTTTGTGTGTATATGTCACTCTCCAAATGTCTCACATTGATTTACAGTACATCCCATTGCCACTGTCTCCTCACTCACACTGTCTCCTTTTGTCTTTCTTCCCCACTACTACTGTCTACACCATACTTTAAGAGCTCGAACATCCTGGGTGTCCAACTTAATTTTTACGCTGTACCCAAGAGTTTAAAATATCAAAATGCACCCTCCGCTATACCTACGTATTAAAACTTGCCGGTCTGGTGTGGCCCAGACCCCCAAAACAATATATGCTCTCCACCCATCTGTATTTTTCATTTCCACTGTCTCCCCTCTCGTTTGATCCCACTGCTTCTGTCTAAATTCAGCTCTCTTTCTCTTCTTCTGCCATTTGACAGTCACGTCCTTGGCTCCCAGTGCTAACGCCTTAACCCCCCCCCCCCCCCCTCTGACTTCCATTTTCTCTCTCCTACCATCGTTCTCCTCTCTCTCTTTCTGCCACTGTCTCCTCTCCTCTTTGTTCCATCGTCACTGTTTCCCTGCAACTCTCTCGCGTGCCACATTTTTGGCGAGGAAAGCGGAAATGTCAGGTAGCTGTTTCTCTATTTTTCTGACAAAGTCTTTTAAACAGGGAGATATCGACCTCTTTGTGTTCTGACAGAATCCTTTTTTCGTTAGTTCCCTTCTTTCCTCTGCCTCAGCAGGATTTGCTACTTATATAAAGCATACTCTATAGATGAGCAAAGTTTTGACAGTTTATTTATGTACTTCGACATACATACTTACTTTAACAAGCATAAACAAATAGATGCCCATTAAATAGAGTCATAAAGTTGGAAAAAACGTGCCGACTGAAAACATAGTTTGGTGACCTCAGAACTCTTGAGATGACTCTAGAACCCTTGTCACATGTCCACTATGTCAGTTAAAGCTGCATTAAGTCTCAGACTGGACATTACACGCATATTTTGCGTACATAAGTACAGTAACTTTGAACCTCTGGATCTCAGTAACGAATAATGATACCGAAAAAAGTTTCAAGATTCCCCGAGAACGTCATCTTAAGAACATATAGTAAAAATTGCGACGATTTTCTGTGAATATAAATTATAGAAGTGGCCATAAACACAACTGGCACCTTTGGTACCAATGAATCATAGTTTTTCGGAGTTTGCTCAGGATGCCCAAGAACAAACTATGCTTTTATTAACCACCCAAGGTCCACTGAAGACTACACATAACACAAAGAACCAACCTATTTGCTCAATCTGTCTGGGCTGAAGGAAATGTGTAATATTTAAATTTGTCCCTGTATTTTAGCACTGCTGCAACTTATTCGTGATTTCTATAGGTATACAAATGATCGCTAAGCCAAGTGCTATCCAAAACAATATTCAATCAATAGAACCCGAGATATGACCCCCTGAAAAACAACATTTTCATGCACTGCTTTTTGGAACATTTTGGTGCTACTGACATGTGGCCAAGACAGCTTTCCTTTGTAGTGAAGTATGTGCTGTAGTAAGAGATGCAAACACACTCAAAATTTCAAGAAGTGTATTGACCCATTCAAGAACTGCACCACATATCTCCAAAATTACCGGCGATGATTTAGGAGTCTGCAGCTTACTGGATTACCGGATATTCCATCCAATAGTTGTTCTATGACCTTAATGTTGAACCCGCCAGCACAGCCATTGTTGCGTATCTTCCGACCGATTTTTAGATTCCAAAACCGCTTTCAATCTCCACAGAGTTATTGATACTGTAAATATTATTGTTTGTGTTGTTTCTTACAATATTATGCATTGAGAATAAGGTTCTGAATTTGGATAGTGCATTTGGCCAATGTCCCAAAAATGGGACGGTCTGTGGTTTTTGTTCTAATAAACTGAAAATTTTCAAAACAACTTTTTATTCAATTAGACACTGAATGTAACGTATTGATGTATAAGAGTTTGCAAAAAATGATCCGATAGAGTTTTGGCCAATAATGGGTTAAACATGAATTATATACAGCTCAATGTAAGAAAATTATTTTAAGTTCTGATGATCATAAACATGTACTAGAAAATGGAATTAATACATTACCATATGATCATTATAAATTAAATGGAATCAAATGGTGATAAAAATGATTTCTCACAAGAATTAAACAGTTCCACAGAAGATAAAAAATATTAATTAGTTTTTAATATTCATTCAACTTTTTGATAATAACAGCATTTATCATCTTTTTAATATTTTAAAGGTAGTATCTCATATTTTGAATGATCACAGTTATGAATATATCTAGAAGAATTTTTAATTTTCTCTCCACATTTTCACAAATAAATATTTTAATATGCCAGTTATTAAGAACTTCTCTCTTTTTGTTTCTTTTCCAATATTTACAACCTGATTTTGATGGAAAATTATGACTTGTTATTTTAATTTATTTATGAATATCTTTTTCTTGATTGCAAACTGGACAAATAATTTTATTTTTGCTTTCCATTTATGAGGAATAGGATTTATTGAAATTAATAAATAAAAGATATATTAAATTTATTATGTATAAATGAACTCGATTGTGGACCTACAAAATAATGAACTTATATTTCACAACAAACAAGTTCTAGTAATCACTGATGAAACAAATAGTCTTTGATTTTATGCAAATCAAGTTGCTGGTATTTTAGGATTTGAACATCCAAGAAATGTAATTAAAAACATGGTAAACCAATATATTGTAAAACATATGACAATTTCAATAGCATTGACATCATACTATTAAAAATATTCAGCCACATATAAAATTTAGTAAAGAACTTCGTTTATATTTTTTAGTTATGAAATCTAAAAAGCCTTTTGCAGAAAATTTGCAAGATTTGGGTTATGAAGAAGTTTTATCAGCAGTTTTCAAACATGGTGAATATAAGATTAGAAAAGAAACAGTTGGTTCCTATAAAAATCCAATAAAATATCTACGAGAAATAAGTAATTTAAATGAGAAACAAACAGAAAATTTGAGAGAAATAGTTAAAAAATGCTTAAGAATTTATAAACAAAGGGAATGAAAAAATAACAGTATTACCACTTGTTTTCCCTCAATTCAGTGATAAAATTTTAAGACCAACTTTTTAAGGTTATACGATTTGAATTATGTATATTATGTTATTTGAACTCCTTTAAAAATGTGAAAAAGCAAATAGATATTATCAGGAATAAACAAGAAAATTGTGAAGATTTTTTATGAATCAATTATGTACCAAATTCAGTAAATTTACACCAATGAATGAAAGAAAATTTAAGAATTGTTTGCTACAAAAATTATTTCAATGCTATCTTAACACAATAGCTCTGGTGACAGAGCTATTGTGTTAAGATACAAATAAACCAACAAATGTTTTGTAGAATAAAAAACTAAATTTCTAGGTATTTAAAACTTTTCAGCGAGGTAATCATCCACAAAAAATCTTTTCGATAGTTCTTGTTCATAAAAGTTACCTTTTATTTGTTAGCTGTTTCAATCTTTCAGTTTATATGGGTTTGGATTAGAGTGAATACCATCTTCAGATTCAGACATTTCTGTTGACCAATTTGCTTTATATCCTTTTCCAAAACTTTCTTTTAATTTATTTATTCTTAGTTTATTGCCAATTTTGTATTTAGGTTCAGTATCTAACAAATTTGTTATGTAAACAGTTTTGGATACAAATTTTTTCAGTTCATTTATTTACATTTTTCCTTGCCAGTTTTATTGCCGAATGTTTTGTGTTATTATATTCATCAATTAATTTTGAAACAAAGTCAACCCATTTATAATATCATTCAAGAGGAGATTTCTTCGACATCTTTTCTTTCAAAGGTCTATTAAATCGTTCAACAACATTCCTTTTAATTCACTAAAAGTTGAACAATGATTAATATTGAATTTTTTCATTAATTATTGAAATTCTTTATTATAAAATTCTTAATTATTATCTGTTAGCAAATTTTATGGATTTCTGGTGATAAATGGTTTTACAAAACATCAGCTATGCTCTCACCTCTTTTATCTTTAACTGGAATTGTCCAAGGAAATTTTGAAAAAACATCAGTTACAGTTAATAACTCTTTATATCCTTTATCTATTTTTGAAATTCCATCCAGATTACCAGAAACCATTTTAGCTAAATCACCTTTCCAGAAATCATCAATTCCAAAAGAAATTACATTTTTGCTTTTAAAAGTGTTTCTAATTGGTTCATATAATTTATTAATAGTCTGTTCTCTAATATTTAGACCAAATTTTTTAATGAATTGACGTTTTTAGTTTTACAAATTCAACAAAGACTCTCAATTCTTTGTTTTCCATTTTTAGTTGTTAATCTGTGAGGATGAAATGTTTCAGTAAACCTTCTGCACTTCAAACAGTAAATGTGGTTATCAGTCTTCATTTATATACAATAAACAATAATTAAATTACTTTTAATTGCTTGATTCCAAAGACTTCAGTACTTCTATATCTTTACCAACTTTCTGGTCTAAATTATTAATTTTAGATCCTAATACCTTAAGTTTACTGTCTAATGAAACTTTTTTGTCTAATGTATCACTGATATTTGTTTTCATGTTATTTATTTCTTTATTATGCTGTCCCATAATACCATCATAAATACCATTTCTTTGCCTTAAATCTGTGAGCATTTTGCTGTATCCAGGTTTTGTAACATGATTCGATAAAACTTTCTCAGTATCTTTATTGAAATAATGATTTTGAAATACAGTTAACACATTTACATCTACATCTACAATACATACTCCTCTAGCTACCAAACAGTGTGTGCCAGAAGGCACTATTCGCGCCAAACTCATATTCCCTCCTCCCTCGTCTGTCCAACTCCCGGATCTCGGAAGGGAAAAACAGCTGTCTGAATGCCTCAGTAAGAGATCGATTTTCCCTTATCTTTGAATGGTAATCATTGCACAATATGAAAGTTGGTGGTAGTAATATATGCTCTACACAGTCAGCAAAGATCGGATTTTGGACTTTTATGCGCGATATGAAAGTTGGTGGTAAAAATATATGCTCTACATCCTCAGCAAAGATCGGATTTTGGAATTTAGTGAGTAGCCCTTTCCGTTTAGCTCATCATCTTTCTGCAAGTGTGTCCCACTTCAAACTTTCTATGAGATTTGTAACGCTCTCGTGATGTCTAAATGTACCAGTTCGAATCTTGCCGCTCTTCTTTGGACCTTCTCAATTTCTCAATCTGTTGAATCCGAACCAAATGGTAAGGGTCCCATACAGATGAACAATACTCTAAGACTCGATGAACTTAAGTATTGTAAGCAATTTCCTTTGTTGAAAGACTGCATCACTTCAGGATTCTACAAATAAACTGCAATCTAGAGTTCGTCTTACCCGTTACTTATGTAATCTGATCGTTATATTTGAGATCATTTCGAATAGTCGCACCCAGATACTTGACAGATGTTACCGCTTGTACTCTCACATAAATGGGGATTTTCGCTTTGTTATACGCAGTAGGTTACACTTAATAATATTGAGAGATAAGTGCCAGTCATTACACCACACATTTATTTTCTGCAAATCCTCATTGATTTGTTCACAACTTTCGTGTGATACTACTGTCCTGTAGACTACAGCATCATCAGCAAGCAGTCTAATCCCACTGTCAATACTAGCAACCAGATCGTTTATGTAAATCGTAAAAAGCAGTGGACCTATTACGCTGCCCTGGGGAACACATGTTACGCTTATTTCTGTTGAAGTCTCCCAATTCAGGACGACATACTGCTCTCTGTCTGTTAGAAAACGTTCTATCGAAACGCATATGTCATTGGATAGACCGTAAGTGCACACTTTTTGGAACAAGTGACAGCGCGGAACTGAGTCGAACGCCTTTCGAAAGTTGAGGAATATGGCATCAACCTGGGAGCTGGTATCTAGAGCACAAAGAGGGCCAGCTGTGTCTCTCATGACCGCTGTTTCCTAAAACCGTGCTGGTTTCTGCAGATGAGCTTCTCAGAGTTCAGAGAGTCATAATGTCTTACCACAAAATATGTTCCATTATTCTACAACAAATGGATGTCAGTGAAATTGGCCAGTAATTATATGCATCCATTTTTTTACCCTTTTTATAGATTGCTACGACCTGGGCCTTCTTCCAGTCCTGTGGAACTTTCTGCTGTTCCAATGATCTCTGATTGATGATGGATAAGAATGGTGCTAAATTTGTAGTATAGTCAACATAAAATCTTATGGGGATACCGTCTGGGCCAGATGCCTGCCTAGCGTCTAAGGATTTTACCTGTTTTACTATCCCAGATACACTAAACACTATGTCACCCATCCTTGCGTTTGTTCCGTAATTGAGAGTGGGAATGGTGCTGCAGCCCACGACTGTAAACTAGTTTTTGAAAGCTCGGTTTAGAATTTCGGCCTACTGTTTATGATCATTTGTTACATTACCTGTACTGTCAGCAACAGAAAGTATTGAATTATTTGTAGCGTCCATAGATTTTACATACGACAAAAATTTTTTGGGGTTATTTCTTAGAATCTGTAGATAAAATATTGCTTTCAAATTAATTAAAAGAATCTTTCATTGACCTTTTGACAGTTGCTTTCATTTCGCATAATTTCTGTTTGTCAGTGGGGCAGTGACTACGCTTAAAACGACTGTACAAAATTCTCTGCTATCTCAGAAATTTCCTAATATGTTTGTTGAACCATGGTGGAACCTTTCGATCCCCTATATTTTTGCTAGGCACATATTTTTCTAGCACATGGTGGACAATACCTTTAAATTCCGACCAAAGGCGCTCAATATCTTTGAGTTCCGCAGTGAATGCTTGGAGCTTACTATGAAGACATTCATTAATGACACTTTTACTTGCTTTCTGAAACAATAAAACACTACCCTTTTTTTTGTAACTTCCATTGACATAGAAGCCAGTGTCATTATGGTCGCTAATGCCTTCTTCTAGATTAACTTCCACAAAAAGATCAGGTCTGTCTGTCGCCAAGTTATCTAATATGTTCCCATCTCGAGTTTTTTTCTAATCAGTTGCTCAATGTTGCATGTTGAGAGTGCTCCTAGAATAACTTCACACGAGTCTTTGCTTCTGCCCCCTGTGATAAACGTGTAATTTTCCCAGTCAATGGACGCCATATTAAAGTCCCCACCTATAACTAATGGATAATTTAGATATTTATTTCCAATCTACTGAAGACTTTCCCTGAAGCGTTCTGTGACGTTTGTTGTGGATGCTGGTGGTCTATAAAACATCCTAATACAATGGTCACTCCTTGTCTGATTGACAGCTTTATCCAGACTATTTCACAGTCTGACTCAGTATCGATCTCAACTGTGTTTAAACGGCTTTTAACTGCAATGAACACACCACCTCCCATAGCATCAGTTCTATCCTTCCTAAACATTGTCCAATCAGAATTCAAAATTTCACTCCAGCTTATGTCTGGTTTCAACCAGCTTTCGGTACCTAATACAATATTGGCATTACTGCTGTTTATTTCGGAGAGTAACTCGGGGATCTTGCTACAGACACTTCGACAATTTACTGACATGAGATGTAGCGTATTTAAATCCTTTGGAATAACCTGTTTATGCGAACTAACAATTTTTACTGTTGGCACATCCACATCAGTGCCATGAACTGGTAATTTTTCAGGCCAGTGGTTTGTTTCCCGTGGGAAGGAACCTAATCTAAAAAAACCTCTACGTGCGCACCACAAGTACTGTGCTACCCATGTAGCTGCTTCCTGTGTGTAGTGCACCCCTGATCTACCGTGGAGCGTCCTACAACCTTCCACCCCATAGCGTAGATCGAGGAATTTACAACCATTTTCGTCACTGAGTCGACGTAGCCTCTGGTTTAAATTCTCCACTCGACTCCAAACCAGAGGACCCCAGTCCACCCTGGGTACAGTGCTGCAAATCGTCAAGTTGGCTTCCACTCCTGGAGAGATCGAGGCCGCCTTTGCCAATTTAGCCAGCCGTCGAAAGTACCCAAGGATTTCCTCATAACCCCAACGACTGGCATCGTTGGTGCCAACATGTGCAACATTCTGCAGCTGGCTGCACCCTGCACACTCGATATCCACCAGAAGAGCCTCTTCCACATCGTGCACAAGACCCCCATCCAGTACACCGAGTGAGCGTTGGGCTTCTTCGCCGCCCTAGCCACTATGTTCCTGAGGGGCTCCATGACCTGCCTAACATTGGAGCTCCCAATAACTAACAAACTCCTGTCCCCATGTGCCTGTCCAGACATTGCTGAAGGAGTGGCCACTATCCTGCCAGAGGGTGCATTCTAATCGGGCTCAGCCTTCCCCCCAGCATCAGATAGCACACTGAATATATTGGCAAAGTGCATGGGATTAGGTAGTAGCCTGCATCCCCCATGCAGCCTTCGCCTTGAGACCTCGACACTGTCCGCCACCCACACTGAGGTGAGAGAGGGCCTGCTGGCTCAGTCACACCTGAGGTTGGCTCAGTGACAGAGGGCTGTGACATCCCCTCCTGCATATCTAGTACAGCAGAGGCTGCCCCAGGCACTCCATCCCCATTGCACATCAAGATGGCACTCTGGAGCCTGTTGACTGTGGCCAACAAAGCTTCCAGTTGCGTTTGGACTGTGACCATCTCCTCCCACATCCGCATACAACAGACACAGCCGCTAACCACCTATCTAATATGTGATTTACTATAAGAGACTTAAGGAAACTTACTGCCACACAAGGTTAACAGCTACATTCTAGCTGGCAGAAAGGACACTAAACAATGAAAACAGTAAAAATATATGGTAGAAGCTAGATCTGGTGCTTTTTTTCCTGCTATGGGCTATCTAGTGAATACTAAAGAAAAATAAACATTGACCTACAGTAAACTGCTAGGGGCTATCTAGTGAATATTATTAAAGACTTAAATAGTAACCTGCAGTATGCTACACCTACTGATTGTCCCTCGAATTTACAATTAAACAAACGTTTATTTACATGCGAAAATGACCTAATAAAACTATAAAAACTGCAACCTTGAATATATCTAGTGTATATGACACTAATAAACGTAAGTACTGAGTATGGCACACTGACAGATGCTGGTACAAAACAAAACCTTTAGCAAGCAATAAGAGTTCAGAATGTAAAATACAAATATGAACTCTGCTTTATAGGAACCGATGGGCTTACAGTACACGATCACTAAAGCCCACAAACTAAGGAATTTAAGCAGATGGCGAGGTGAATTTTAGCTTTCTGCTAACTAAACTGTATGTAAGAAGGCTCAGAAGTTGTATTGTAACATTGATTTACTCAGATATTGAAATGTAACACTAATTTACCATATAGTATTTTACATTTACTTGACGGTTAACGCATGCATGTTGCACTAGTCAGATGTATACAAGTGAGGTTCTAATTCACTGTCAGTATCACTTTTCCTAATAAAATGTGTAAAAACTGCTATCTTCAATGCATCGAGTCTAAATGCTACTAATAAACGTAAATATTGAGTATTGCACAGTGTTGAGTATTGTTGTTTAGGTTCTTAAAGCCTTGTTTCCACGTATCTTTTGCCAAATGCATCCAACTTATCAATTGGACTGTTAATATTAACTATTCTTTTACTTTAAAAATCAATATAATATTTAGCTACTTTAAAAATGGTATTTAATTCTTTCTGAAATCGTTTAATTATATTAACTGATGATTGGTTGCTCGTTGCAGATTGAGTCTGGAGTTCGATCCGATGACCATGTCATCCACATAAATGTAAATTTTGGTGTCATTCATTTCTTGTCTTATCATCTGTACAACATTGTATGTCGCAAAAAAGTAAAGGGCTTAGTGGGTCCCCCTGCAATACGGCGTTGGTTTGTGTTTTCGTTTTCGACGTGCTTATGTCATCTTCCATCTGAATGAAGTTGGCTATCAGCATGTTATGGATCAACGTTGTAAGTTTATCTTTCCCTGTTATTGAGTCTACGAGGGTGGTTTGAGAAGTCCTCAGAATGGAATAGAAAATAAGAACTAACATCACTGAAGCGTTTTTTTATTTTTCAATGTAATCTTTTTGTAGATTAATGCAATTGGTCCAACGATGTTCCAGTGCCTTGATCCCCTCTCGAAAATGGGTTTCCTCCAGACCTGCAAAATAGTTGTCCACTCCAGCTATCAATTCTTTGTTTGAAGTGAATCTTCGTCCACCAAGAAAAATTTCCAGTTTTGGAAGAGATGGAAGTCTGACGAGGCATATCAGGTGAATAAGGCGGGTGTAGCAACAATTCATACCTTAGTTGGTATAATTTTGCCATGGAAACGTCACATGTGTGCGGGCACGCATTGTCTTGATGAAAGGTAGATTTCTTCTTTTCTAAACCTGGCCTTTGTCGCGTATCTTTTGTTGCAATTTGTCCAGGAGGTTAGCACAGTATTCTCCAGTAATTTTTTGCTCAGTGGGGACATAATCTAGAAAGAGAATCCCCTTCGCATCCCAGAACACTGATGCCATGACCTTTTCCGCCGAAGGAATTGTCTTTGCTTTCTTTGGTGATGGAGAATCAGTATGTTTAAACTGCTTTGACAGTTTTCTTGTCTCTGCGGTATAGTAGTGCACCCAAGTGTCATCTGTGTACATAAATGGGCCCAAAAAATCCTGTTGATTTCTTCTGAAATGGGCCAAACATTGTTTCGATATGTCTATTATCATGCACTTGCGATCCAACGTCAAGAGTCGCGGCACCGATCTAGCAGATAATTTTTTCATTTCCAATTATTCAGTCAAAATTTGATATATCCTTTCAGATGACATCTGGCAAGCGTGAGCAACTTCACGCACTTTCAATCGGCGATTCTCCATGACCATTTTGTGCCCTTTTGCAATGATTTCTGGAATAGTGACACGTCTTGGCCGACCACTGCAGGGATCATCATCTAAGCTCTCCCGATCAAATGTAAATTCATTTCTCCACTTGGTTACAGTTGAATATGAAGGAGCAGAGTCCCCCAGTGTATTACGGAAATCGGCATAAATGTCCTTTGCTTTCATACCTTTCTTTACGGAATACTTAATCACTGCTCGAATCTCGATTTTTTCCATCTTCGCTAATCACTATGTAGGAACAACAGAGCCACGTCACCGCCACAGCTCTCTTGCAAGAGCACTGACATGGCATGTGTTTACAGGGAACAGTCCAATGAATATCACATGAACAACTCATTGAGCTAGCGCTGACCTCAAGTTGTGATTTCGAGAACTATTCAAACCATTCACGCAGTTTTCAGATTAGTACGCGCCTATTTAGTTTATCGAAGGCCTTAGTATAATCTATGAAGACTGCGTGTAATTTCGTTGTGGATGTCTTAATGCATCCTCTATGTCATCTCTTAGGTTGCTAACGGTGTGTAGTGTACCTGCCTTTCCGGAATCCGAATTTTTCTTCCAGAATCTTCTGGTCTCCTTCAGAAATTCGTGTTGTGATAGCGCTTGTTAGTATCTTCAGTGTGCATTTTTCCAGAGAAATTCCCCTGTAGGTGTTCGGATCAATTTTGTTGTCTTTCCCCTTAATAATAATTGTCGACGTCCCCTATATCTCTGGTATATTGCCCTCTAGTAAACATAAGTTTAATATATCTATTATTGGTTGGAGAAGTAGGCTAGTTGGACCTTTGATATGTTCATTATATTTTCTGTTGGAGCGTGGAGCCTTATTGTGTTTTAGAGATGTTATTATCCCATGTACCTTTTCCATCATGGGACCCACCATTTGTGATACCTCCCCAGTCAGTGGGCTGTGCTAATTTTTGCAGACTATCAATACTGTTAATTACAAGCTTCTGCATACTTACAGTTAATTATAAATTAAACGATTTGTGCACCGTCCCACTCATACCACAACACTTAAACTTAGCTAGAAGAATTTCACAAGTCACAAAGTCAAAAACCTTTGAGAGATCACAAAATAATCCAATGGATGATGTTAGGTTATTGAAAGCATTTAATATTTGATCAGTTTGAATGCATATATATTGCATTTTCTGTTGAAAAGCCTTTCTGAAAACCAAACACATTTTGTTGATACTAAATTTTCACTGCATATATTAATTGCATGTAATAATTTTTCAAGGATTTTGGATAAAGCCCTCAGAAGTGAGATTGGGCAGTACTTGTCAGCATCAGATCTATCCCATTTTTATGCAATGGTTTAACAATAGCATATTTCAGTCTATCTTGACAAATGCCCTGTTTGAGTGAGCTACTACATATGTGATTGAACATCCTATTTGTCTGTTGGGAACAGGCTTTTAGTACTCTGTTGGGAATGCCATCGATTTCATGTGAGCTTTTACTTTTGTGTGAATTAATTATTTTCCTAATTTCAGTAGAACCAACGTCCTTGCCACGATGGTAACACCGGTTCCTGTCAGATTACCGAAGTTAAGGGCTGTCGAGCTGGGCTATCATTTGCATGGATGATGATCTGGTCTGCCAAGTGCTGTTGGCAAGTTGGAGCATTCAGCCCATATGAGGCAGCTTGAGGAGCTACTTGATTGAGAAGTAGTAGCTCCAGCGTAAACTGATGGAACGGCTGGGAGAGCGATGTGCTGACCACATGTTCCACCATATCTGCATCTGATGTATCTGTGGTTTGAGGATGACATGGCGGCCGGTCGATGCCGTGGGACCTTCATGGCCTGTTGGGGCTGAGTTTAGTTTTAGTTTCAATAGGAGAGGTGGGTTGAATGTCAATTTCATCAAATTGCATAGGTATTTCCTCATCCAAATACTGCATGCATTTTCTAATGAATAGCTGGACTCTTTCACTTCAAAAATGGTTATTTTAAATGTTTTCTGCTTCTGACTTTTCATTGCGTTTGGTAGAAATAAAGTCGTCCTGTGCTCTCAGTTGTACTGTTTCCCTTTTAACGATTTTCGAAATTGTTTTAATTTTATTACGAGATGTGCTAGTCTCAGACATAATGCACATACTTCTGGATTTTCAATAACTTTTCTTAATACATGCAATAGTTTTTATAATGTTTCGCTGTTTCTCGATCATTACTGCTTCTAGCTATAACAAACATTTTCCTTTTCTGTTTACAAGTTATTTTTATCGCTTTTTTAAGTCATTGCTTTTTAGATGGTTTCTTACAATTATATGTCATTGTTTTCTTAGGGACATTGTTTTCAAATATACTCACAAAGGTATTACGAAATAGATTAAATTTTAAATTAACATCAGTTTCCCTATACACCTCATCTCATTATAGCTATAGCAAGCTTCCCGAAAATTTTTAATTGTTAAATCTTCAATTGAATACACTATTTTGGAGGACTGTTTTGTACTAATGTATAGAGCTATGTCATTTACTGTAACTAACTGTGTATCATGATCCGACAAATCATTCTTAACAGGAAAAGTTTTTATTTGGTTAAATTTATCTTGGGCTTAAAAACATTATCTATCAACATGCTGCTTTCCTGTTCTACCCACGAAGGAAAATCAATAACTGACATCAAATTGAAAGAACCAAGTAATACTTCAAGGTCAAGCTTCCTGTGAGACTCCTTCAGAAAATCTGCACTGAAATCCCCACAAACAATAATTTTCTTCCCTCTGTCTGACAGACAGTACAACAGAGAATCCATGGATCCAAGTTTTTCAAAAATAGCTGAAAATTTCTCAGTGGGAACCTATACATGGCTACAATTATAAAAGTACAATTTTTTAGTTTAAGCTCACATGCACATGTTTCTGTATGTCGCTTTACACTAAATTTTTTGGTTTCTAAATTTTTCACACTGTGACAGATTTTAACATACGAGAACTCCTCCTCTCTCCACATTGTCTTTATTTACATGTGCTGAAAGCTTATATCCAACTACATTTACCTTTTCCATATCTGTAACTGTATGATGTTCAGACAGGAATAGTACATCTACTCCACCCTCAGTCTCTAAATATTCTAAACAAACAAGTTCCTCATCTGCTTCGTTTTTCAATCACCTGATATTCTCATTCAATATACTAACATTATTTTTCACTGTGCCTTTATGAAAAAGTTGTGACACACTAACATTATTTTTCACTGTACTTTTGTGAGTGTCTTGTGATATTTTAACGTCTCTAATACACATCTATCTGAACTTCTCATTAAGCTTACTGTCATTCAATATTGAATCATTGGACACTGATCTTAGCCTAAGAAAGATGTACTCTCATGAGTTTCAGCGCCCCACCACCCCTTAAAGATTTTGCTATAATCCAAGACAAATTAACCCTTCCCTTTCTCATTGAGATGCAGGCCATGTCTTGTGAAGTCCCACCTACCAATACCATCAACAAGAACCAAACCTATGCCTGACAAAGTAGCTCCCTGAAGCAGCTGATCAAGCTCCAAATTGATCTTCCTGACAGAGCTGTTCAGTTGGGGCTGATCATACCACATGAAAGCCAGGAACAAGCCAACACTTGTCTGGTTCGTTGCAGATACTATTTTTACTAGGTCACACTCAATATTGTAACCCTGATCCCTATAAATACTGTTTCTCGCTCCTCCCACTACCACAACATGATCATGCTTTGTAAAACCTTTTCACAATGTTCCTACATCATCTATCACTTGGCTAAGACATGCACTGGGCTTGAATAAACTTGTGACCTGACACCTGTCACCTATTTTTTTCTGCAAAATGTAGCCGACACCTCTTCCATGGCTACTACCTAACAACAGAACTTCCCTCCTACTGTCTTTTTTTTTGAAACAGTTGGTTTCCTGGTGAAAGTCTGTTGAGCGCTGACTACAGTTGCACCTACTTAAGCAGTTAACTGAGCTAACACGGCAAATCGGTTGTTTGTGCCAATGATGAAACTGTCAGATACTCTTCTATTTCTGTGGACCCACTTCCTATCTGTCTTCAACATTTCCCCCTTTAAACTCATCAGTTCGTCCCTACTACTATCCATGTCAGCCTTCAGGGCTCCAATCATTCCTTGCTGTTCAGTTAGTTTCCTATCCCTTGAACATAATCTGCAATACCACGGAAGACACCCATTTACTACCCCAATTCCCATGCCACTACATTCCTCTCAACGTAACCATCTGTCACAACAGCTGCATAGAACCCCAGAACTAAGTCCCCTGCAGCAGCTCAAACAATTCTCTCTCATGTTTGTTTACAATATTTTTACAAAATTTATCTAGACAATAACAGAAGCATTCTATTAACTGCAGATTGCAAGAGTCGCTGAAGTTACATGGAACACTAATATAAGTGTATATTATTAACATAGTAACGTTGAAACTCGAAACTTCTATACCCGAAAAATTAGGCCAAAGTTCGCGTATGCGCGGCATGGACTTTACAAGTTTTGAAAGGAAGTAAAAGATAGAACTTAAAACCCTTAATTCCCCTAGTAGATACGTCATTACTAAATATGTGTGTAGTAAAAACAACGTAAATTCTTCTCTTAATGCTTACGCAAACGTCTTACATTTGTAAGTAAACCTACTTCAAAAGTACGCTAAATCGGCCGTTAGGTTATGTTTCTTTGTTCGAGAAATGTAGCAGATTCCCGCTAATCCGAACCCTACTAATCGAAACGTTCGGTTAATCTGAACATGAGAATCGTTAATCTAAGTATGGAAAACTGTGCGGTAAACTGCTGTACATACACACTATTTTAATTCACACAGTACAGTAAACATGTATTAGAAAAATTGGCAAGAAAACATTAGGTAAAACAATGCATAACAATGAAAGAAAAGCTGTCAAACTTAATACAGAAGACTTTCATCCCTACATTTTAGATGATAAAAACGCAGTCATTGTTTTTTTGGCGTAATGAAGACATCATCATCAGTAAACACTTCCGGGCTAAGTTGCCGTGGTCGATCTGTAGAACTTCTTCTCCCTGACGTTTCGTTCTCAACTACGGAGAACATCTTCAGAGGTGAGTCAACGACTGGCTGCTAGGAGCTGGGGCCGCCGCTTATATGGATATCGTAGGGGGCGCCACCACACGTCACGTGGCGTCGGTGTGCAGCTATCTCTGGCTATCGTCTGTTCTCTCGATTGCAGGCAATCGATTGTCACGTGATTGATGCAACGTCGACCGCCATATCTTATCCAATTTTAATCCTTCTTCTTTACGATTAAAATTTGGTGAAACAAGCGTGCTAGCGAGGACGTCGCACTATTATACACGTATGTGTAGAGAGGCAATTGAAATCCACAAACATCAATACAATTTTAATCGTAAAGAAGAAGGATTAAAATTGGACAAGATATGGCGGTCGACGTTGCATCAATCACGTGACAATCGATTGCCTGCAATCGAGAGAACAGACGATAGCCAGAGATAGCTGCACACCGACGCCACGTGACGTGTGGTGGCGCCCCCTACGATATCCATATAAGCGGCGCCCCCAGCTCCTAGCAGCCAGTCGTTGACTCACCTCGGAAGATGTTCTCCGTAGTTGAGAACGAAACGTCAGGGAGAAGAAGTTCTACAGATCGACCACGGCAACTTAGCCCGGAAGTGTTTACTGATGAAGACGCCGGCCGTGAAAGCCTACATGGAATGAGTAATGAAGACAGTCTGTTATATGACGCATAGTTGAGCCATCGTCTCATAAACACGAAATCAGCAGGTGTAGCAGTGGGCTGTTGCTCCACATACCGTAGCGCGAGATCAAGGGCTTCTGCTGCGTCACTGTGTGCCACCAGCTCTCCTTTGTCGCTTTCAGGCTCATTGTCACTTCCGTCACAGCAGTCCACTTCTTCCTGGTCTTGAGTCACAGCAGCAGCTAAATCAGTCTCATCAGTAAGGACCTCAACACAAGCCCCATCCGCTGCCATCTCATCCACTCACCTACGTCTCCTTTACGAGCTTTTTGTCCCCCCCCCCCCCCCCCCGTAGCTGAGTGGTCAGTGGGACAGAATGTCAATCCTAAAGACCCGGGTTCGATTCCCGACTGGGTTGGAGATTTTCTCCGCTCAGGGACTGGGTGTTGTGTTGTCCTAATCATCATCGTTTCATCCCCATCGACGCGCAAGTCGCCAAAGTGGCGTCAAATCGAAAGGCCTGCACCCGGCGAACGGTCTATCCGACGGAGGGCCCCTAAACACACATTTACATTTTTACTAGTTTTTTCACATCTGTATCATTTTTAGTAGGTTTTCTTCATTTTCTACTAGGTTGTCCTGAAATTCAAGAGATATCCACAGTTTTCTCCAGGATCTTCTCAGAATATATCCTGAAATATTCTGCCATGCCTCAGCGGCCCGATCAACAACGTTCTTAACACTGGTCTTTTCTATTTCGTCCACTAAAGGAATACTATCATCTTGGATAAGCATTCGTAAAAATTGTTTTCTGTAAATCAGTTTTAATGTTTGCAGTACGCCCTGGTACATCGGCTGTAGAAGTGATGTAACATTCGGCGGCAAAAATTTAGCCACAATTCCTCCATCACATAATTCCTCAGTGTTGGGGTGAGATGGCGCGTTATCAATCAAAAGGACTGCACGGGGAGACAAATGATTTTCCTTGGAAAACCGTCGAGCAGAGGGAAGAGACTGGCCGTGAAACCATTCTTTGAACAGCTTATCATCCATTCATGCTTATTTCTGTTTGTGATAATATACGGGAAGGGACTCCATGTTGCAGTTTTTAAAAGCTCTGGGCCCAGCAGATATGTTGATCAGCATTAAAGGCAGTTTGTGATTACCAGCAGCGTTGCTGCACGCTAATACAGTCACGCGATCTTTGCACATTGTAAAACCAGGAGCTGCTTATGATACCAGGCATTTTGCTGGCAATGCCCTAAAATTAAGACCCGTCTCGGCAGCGTTATAAATTTGTTGGGGAGAATACTTTCCCTCTCTTATCATTTTTTCAAACTCATCCAAGTATTCCTTCGCTGCATCACGGTCAGTAGAAAGCTTCTGTCCAGTAATTGATAGCTGACGGATTCCATGACGTTTTTTGAATCTGTCCAACCAACCTGTACTCGCACTAAAAGACTCGTCACCATTCATTAACTCGTTCAGGTAAACAGCGTTCTCCTGAACCAGTGCTCCACTCAAAGAAGTTCCCCTTTCTCTTTCCTGCGTAAACCAAAGGAAAAGAGTTTCATCCACTTTATCGTACTGGGACTGTTTCAAAGCCTGCCGAATTTCGAGTGTTTTTCGCGAAGACGTTACACAGGATTGTTGAAGCTCCACTCGGTTCTTCTTCCAATCACAAATGGTTGCTTTACGAACACCCAGTTCCGTAGGCAGTTTAGGTACATTCTCACAAATGTCTATCCGCTTCAAAGCATTCAGCTTTTCTTTGAGAGTTAATGTTGTATGTTTCCGTTTACTCATGACGAAAATACACTACGCCTGAACGAATACAGTACAACTGTTACGCGTACCTGCGATCGATAGCTAATACAAGCAAGCGCTTGGCGAGCCAATTGGCAGTGCGCTGACCTCAGACACAACAAAGGTCTCAACAATGCACAGCAACCAGGCAGGGAGAGAGAGTGAGCCATTGTTCCCACACTTGTTCCCATTTGTTACCATGGTGTACCTATCTGACCTTGTTCGGGTTACCGATTTGTTCGGATTAGCCAGAATTGCGGTGACGAGTTGCTAGAATGAAACTAGGCACACAGCAGGCAGGCAGAGACTTGTCTGACCTCCAGTGCTATCATGAACTCCAATGACAATTTCGACAGCAAACTAATCAGAAACATTCAACCAATAATAGAGGGTGGTTTATAGCGTCTATGTTCTTTTTGCTGTATTGTGATATTTTTGAGAATTCAAAACTTAACGAGCTGTGTTCTTTCAGTGTTTAAAGCCAGTCTCTCAGTGCAAAAATGCAGTAAGTAACTTTCAGAAAACATCATTTGCTACTTTCTCTATTGGTGCGCCTCTGCTCAGCTTCACAATAAAGCTCCTATCATCTACAAACGGAATTAATTCTGCCTTCTGTAGTTCCCATATATTACTCGTCGATTCTGTGGAGAACCTCAAGTCTTATCAGTCATCCTTAATGTTCACTACCCTTCTCTAACATCACATCTCATATGGTTCGATTTTGTGCTGTTCCAGTTTTCCCGTAGGACATGATTCATACCCAGACAATGCTCTCCTTCAAATGAACAATGTCAGAAATTTCTGCCCCAAATTAGGGACAGCGTTCCACTTTCTTTTTATCCCAATGTTTTCACCTGAGTGTAGCATTTGCATCTCTGTCTTCCTCCACAGTTTTTACTCCCTACAGCTCCCTCCAGTACTATTGAATTTATTCCGTGGAGTGTTAACTGATGTCCTATCATTCTCTCCCTTCTTCTTATCAGTGTTTTCCATATATTCTTTTCTTCGCTGATTCTCCAGAGAACCTCCACATTCCTTACCTAATCAGTCCACCTAATTTTCAACAATCTTCTATAGCACATCATCTCAGATATTTCGATTCTTTTCCTTTCAGGCTTACCCACAGTCCATAGTAAAATAAAATGCTACGCCACAAGCCTACATTCTCAGAAATTTCTTCCTCAAATTAAGAACTCTGTTTGGTACTTGTAGACTTCTCTCGGCTAGGAAAGCCCTTTTTGCCAATGCTTTTTTGCTCCGCCAGTCGTAGGTTACTTTGCTGCCTAGATAGCAGAGTTTCTTAACTTCATCTTCTTCATGACACCCAATTTGGCAATAAGTTCCTCGGTATTCTCATTTCTGTTACTTCTCATTACTATCGTCTTTCTTCAACTCATTCTTGGTGCATATTGTGTACTCATTAGACTGTTGATTCCATTCAACTTATCCTGCAATTCTTTTTCACTTTCACTGAGGATAGCAATGTCCTTAGCGAATCTTATCAGTGATATCCTGTCTGTTTGAATTTTAATCCCACCTTTGAACGTTTTATTTCTGTAATTGCTTCTTCATTGTATAGGTTAATCAGTAGGAGCGAAATACTACAACCCTAACAGACTACATGTTTTGGCCAGGAAAGCCTTCTTTGTCTGTGCTAGTATACTTTTCAGTCCTCCTTGTTTCGTCTGTCAAGCGCAATTTTGCTGCCAAGGTAGCATAATTTCTTCACTTTGTGTACTTCGGGGATTTTTTATGCTAGCGTTTATTGCTAATTTATTTCTGTTATTTTCATTAGTTTCTTCTTCCTTTGGTTTACTATCAGTTCTTATTTTATGCTCTTTACACAGCAGTCCACTGTCCTGGTCGCAACTATTGATGAAAATCAACGTAGGGGATGCTCCTGCTATGATACATTACCTCATTAAGTATGCTAGCACCTTAAGCTCTCCATTACCTGAATTTGAAGATGTGGGGCTAAGATGGATAAATTGCAATAATATATCCTATCAGCCTGCAATCGGTATTTCGCCGATTGTTTCAGAAGAGATCCGTTTACGTCATATCTTCGAAAGCTGTGTCATTATCCCATTGGAATCCTTTCACTTAGAATAATGATGTCATCAGCAAGTCTCGTCATTGATATCCTTTCATCTTCAATTTTAATCCGATACTTGTTATCATTACTTTATTGCCACCATTGGTTTCTCGAAGTACAGGCAAAACACTAATGGAAAAAGACAATAACCCGGTCTTACACCTTGTTTTTAACTGGGGATTTCGTACTTTGTGTACTATTCTAAATCATGGCTTCTAACGTTCCTATGTTGCTGTTTAGATTGCTACTTCTGTCACTACAGTAATGATCCAAGTCTTTACTTTAAGAAAATGGGATGCTATCTAAGATAAACAGGAAAATACATCTTGAAGTAAAACAATCACACGTGCGTCAGAGCCGCCGACATTCACAAATCAATGAACCGGCGGTCTGATCATATTATGTCTAGCATCACAAATGTTGATCATCTCTTCACTATCTCCACGTCCGGGTCACTTAACATAAATTTAATCTTTCCTGAGGCAAGATTATTGTTTGTATCACTTTCATTTACATCAAAATAACTAATCATGACGTAACTAATCATAACATAACGAACACACATTCTTGTCGTGGAGGCTACCTGGTGATTGATTTACGTGTTTACATCACAATGGCTGATTGAAGACAGATCACAAAGCAAGAGTGTTTCCTACCTAACTGGGCAAGGCGCACTTTCGTGATAGCTCGGCCATCTCCAACGATGTTTATTGATAGTAACCTAATTTGTGGGCTAATTTTTAATAAATGATACTGCAGTTATAAAGTGATAACACGAGGAAGATTTCATCATTGATAGCGTGTTTTTTAATAAGTCCAACATTAGACGTTATTACTGGATTTTATACGCCTTGGCACCAATTTTGATGAAGGAATTTCACCGGCCTGCCGTCGTTGAATAAAAAAATATTCTACAGGCAGATCTTCCCCACCCTCCGCATCCATGTGTCACGACTCCCTGTCATGTGTGAGTGGGCAATCTCTCTCTGTTTCGGCTCACGCATCTACAGCAGCGAATATAATTCTATGCCTACAAGTAATAATGACACACATTGTAGCAAAAACACCGCAGTTATAATTTTCATTCCGTTCTACAGTTCTGGTTTTTCTTCGTTTCACTGAGAACAGCTTCCCGGGTTCGATTCCCGGCGGGGTCAGGGATTTTCTCTGCCTCGTGATGGCTGGGTGTTGTGTGCTGTCCTTAGGTTAGTTAGGTTTAAGTAGTTCTAAGTTCTAGGGGACTGATGACCATAGATGTTAAGTCCCATAGTGCTCCGAGCCATTTGAACCATTTTGAACTGAGAACAGCAATGTCATCATGTTATCTTGTCGCTGATATCCTTTGACCTGAATTTTTAATTTTGTACCTGTTATCATTCTTTTATTGCCACCATTGTTTTCTCGAAGTACAGACTGAAGACAACTGGAGAAAGATGCATCATAGTCTTACACATTTTTTTTAAAAAAATTGAGCATTTCATATATTGTCTTCCAATCTTATTGTTCTCTCTTCGTTCTTCTACAAAATATTATTAATCAACCGTTAGTGGTCCTGTTATATTTCCTTGAGAACACCAGATAGAACTTTCGTTTGTATAACATTTTCTCGTTGAGTATAACGTACTAAGTTCTATTAGTCAGATAATCACCGAGCCCATCACTTATCTGCGAAGATATTCCGTACAGCCACAACACGGTTAGTTGTCGATAACTTTGTGTAGTGTTGAGCGTTTATCAGAAACAGGAGAGATGGAATCTACGTGTTCACCTGCATCTGTTGTTTGCTAGATGTTGTATATGAATAAAGCCAATTGTGTTGCACGCGAGCGGCAGTCAGTGGATCAGACACCAGAAATCTTCAGTTTCCAGGTCATTGAAGCCGGCCGGATGTCAGCTGATAGCGGAGGAGCTGACACGGAAGGATCAGTGGATTGAGCTGGAGGTCGGTGACGTCGGCGCTGACGTAGTGGAGTCGTGCTGCGAGCAAAACGTGACTATTGTTGTGCTGCTTGTCATCGTCATCATGGTCTTCGCAATTGGTTTGACCTTGGTGATTGGGTACAGACACAACGCTCACAATGCGTCACCAAGCCCTGATGTCAGGGTAACCGAATCGATGACAAAAGGTGAGCTCAAGTACTGTATCGAATCAAGTGTAATAATAAAATCTTACCGAATGAAACAACAATTTTACTGTTACTCTGGTTTGATTCCCCCCCATGAACCATGGACCTTGCCGTTGGTGGGGAGGCTTGCGTGCCTCAGCGATACAGATGGCCGTACCGTAGGTGCAACCACAACGGAGGGGCATCTGTTGAGAGGCCAGACAAACATGTGGTTCCTGAAGAGGGGCAGCAGCCTTTTCAGTAGTTGCAGGGGCAACAGTCTGGATGATTAACTGACCTGGCCTTGTAACATTAACCAAAACGGCCTTGCTGTGCCGGTACTGCGAACGGCTGAAAGCAAGGGGAAACTACAGCCGTAATTTTTCCTGAGGAAATGCAGCTTTACTGTATGATTAAATGATGATGGCGTCCTCTTGGGTAAAATATTCCGGAGGTGAAATAGTCCCCCATTCGGATCTCCGGGCGGGGACTACTCAGGAAGACGTCGTTATCAGGGTACAGAAACCAGATGGCAGTTATAAGAGTCGAGGGGCATGAAAGGGAAGCAGTGGTTGGGAAAGGAGTGAGACAGGGTTGTAGCCTCTCCCCGATGTTATTCAATCTGTATATTGAGCAAGCAGTAAAGGAAACAAAAGAAAAATTCGGAGTAGGTATTAAAATTCATGTAGAAGAAATAAAAACTTTGAGGTTCGCCGATGACATTGTAATTCTGTCAGAGACAGCTAAGGACCTGGAAGAGCAGTTGAACGGAATGGACAGTGTCTTGAAAGGAGGATATAAGATGGACATCAACAAAAGCAAAACGAGGATAATGGAATGTAGTCAAATTAAGTCGGGTGATGCTGAGGGAATTAGATTAGGAAATGAGACACTTAAAGTAGTAAAGGAGTTTTGCTATTTAGGGAGTAAAATAACCGATGATGGTCGAAGTAGAGAGGATATAAAATGTAGACTGGCAATGGCAAGGAAAGCGTTTCTGAAGAAGAGAAATTTGTTAACATCGAGTATAGATTTAAGTGTCAGGAAGTCGTTTCTGAAAGTATTTGTATGGAGTGTAGCCATGTATGGAAGTGAAACATGGACGATAACTAGTTTGGACAAGAAGAGAATAGAAGCTTTCGAAATGTGGTGCTACAGAAGAATGCTGAAGATAAGGTGGGTAGATCACGTAACTAATGAGGAGGTATTGAATAGGATTGGGGAGAAGAGAAGTTTGTGGCACAACTTGTAGGACATGTTTTGAGGCATCAAGGGATCACAAATTTAGCATTGGAGGGCACCGTGGAGCGTAAAAATCGTAGAGGGAGACCAAGAGATGAATACACTAAGCAGATTCAGAAGGATGTAGGTTGCAGTAGGTACTGGGAGATGAAGATGCTTGCACAGGATAGAGTAGCATGGAGAGCTGCATCAAACCAGTCTCAGGACTGAAGACCACAACAACAACAACTGGTTTGATTCACGATAGTTGGCGGTCCGGTTTAGCCTTGTTCTGCGCACCTACGTCATGCATGCTCCGACAGACAATGAGAGCGTTCAGCAGTGTTCTGAGCGCTCTGCTCTGAATGCCGTAGCTAATGATAGCATTAAACGTGATCGCAGCGAATTGTTTAGTGAATTTTTTTTCGTTTGTTGCGAGTTGTCATTCCGCATAAGCAAGAGAAAGACGTAATTTGCAGGACATACGCTTTCCTGAAGTGGAACACACGTGCATGCGCGTATGGCAGCTGTCGCTTGGAATCATCAACAACGCAATCTGCGCTCTTGCCTCGACGTGCGCGAACTGCCTTCGTTCGTGGATGGGACAGTAGTCACGGTTTATTTATATTCATAACGTGTTCGTAAGATTTAAACCTCCATTATCAAATGGATTTACATGCGTCAACACGACCTGTGTGTGTGTGTGTGTGTGTGTGTGTGTGTGTGTGTGTGTGTGTGTGAGTTACGATTTCAGGGTAACGTGTGGCACAGTGTAGTGGAGAAACAAAAACAATATTTCAGAACTTAGTTATGGGGAGATTTTTGACTAGAAACTAAACTTGTATCTAAGTGTGAAAGTACAGCAACTAAAATAGAATGCCTCCAGTGGTCATAGGCTCTTTTCCCTGTCGCAATATATCACAAGTGAACTGTCATACTTCGTAAACAAAGATGACGTTTGGAAAGTACTAGCAAAATAGAAACATTATCTCGAAGTACAAAGAATGTATAGCAAAACAGCACTATCACTTCAGAAAAAGTTTTAAAGGATATTGGAGATCTTTGTTTGAGCTGATGGTTCAAATGGCTCTGAGCACTATGGGACTTAACATCTGAGGTCATCAGTCCCGTAGAACTTAGAACTACTTAAACCTGACTAACCTGTCATCACACACAACCATGCCCGAGGCAGGATTCGAACCTGCGACCGTAGCAGTCGCGCGGCTCCGGACTGAAGCACCTAGAACCGCTCTGCCACAGCGGCCGGCCTTTTAGCTGATGAATACATGCGTTAGAATAAATATTTCAAGTGCTATACAAATCCTTTTTTATTTAGTTTATGTAGCTTAGATTTTATACTCATTTATATAATAAGATGACATATTTCAGGGCGTAAGTACAACAATTGCGTTGCCAACAGTGGTAAAATTATACATAAATAACAATCTTGGCTGAGTTCCTGAGGTACAGAGTGAAAGAATTGCAAAAAGAGACCTAGGTTTCGGATATAATGACCGGTCGCCGTGTCATCCTCAGCCCATAGGCGTCACTGGTTGCAGATACGGAGGGCATATCGTCAGCACACCACTCTCCCTGCTATATATGATTTAACAACATTATACTCAATGCCAGCTAGATATTACATATATCTGTTTACGTTATTAAGAGTATATCTATCTGCATATCTATGACTCCTTGTCAGTGTGTTACTTCAGCATTTACTTACTTATAACATGTAACAGATGTAAATTTAAGAAACTCACAACTCCATCAAATCCAAAACTTAGCTCTTCTTCTCTAAATCCTTTCCTCTGTCTCTGGATCTGAACCAAAACAGTTATTTATGTATAATTTTATCACTGTTGGCAACATAGTTATTCTACTTAAGCTTTGCAATCTTCAACCTGACTATATAAATATATAAATGGGTACGAAATTTAAGCTGTATAAACATGACAGATGACACCACTTTGTTTATTCTAACACATGCAAACAGCAACTTAAACAAAAGTTTTCACAATCCTTTAAAACTTATTCTGAAGCAATCGTGTTGTTTTGCTACATATGTTCTTTGTACTTCGAGATAATGCTTCTATTTTGCTGTATGTTCTTTGCACCTGGTAGTTCACAGAAACAAGTGTATTGATAGTTTACATGTGGTGTATTATGGCAGAGAAAGGAGCCTGTGATCACTGAATGTAGTGTATTTTATTTGTTTTATTTTCATATTCCGGTATATGTTTAGTTTTTAGTGAAAAAGTTTATCCAAAATCATGTTCTGAAATATTGTTTTTGTTTCTCCTCGAAGCATGCCATAGGCTACCCCAAAGTCGTAACACAAAACACACACACACACACACACACACACACACACACACACAGGTTGTACTAAAACCCGTAAATTCACCTCATGATCGATGTTTAAGCAGTCGAAACACGTTTTAAATATAAATAAACAATGACTGACAACAATGAACTTGCTTTTACATTATTTATCAATAACAGTCACAGTGAAGCCTAACCTAAAATGTTCGCATTTAAAGCGAAACCCTAAACCATGTCGCAGTGTAAGCTCATCAGACAAGAAAATTAGTCAAACTGTGGATGTATGATAATCTCACAGGATTTATTCATTGATAGGTCCCACCCAGCTACCAAATTGCTGGAATGTCAGTTGCTACGTTTCACCTCATGTTCCAAAAGAAAAGGTTCCTTATATTTTCTGTGCGATTTAGATCAGGTGACATAGCACGCCACTCAAGCTGCAATACAATGCCTTATAACACCTCCCCCCCCCTTCCACTATGGTCAGTAGGCTAATTAAAGAATTACCGAATTGCTAATGGTTTGGTATTAATTTGGGATAAGGCGTCGAATCCGAAGTGAAAGTACTACCCGGAAGAAGTCAGGAAAATTAAGGACGCCTTTGGTAAAGGAGAATTAGCTGTACGAACGTCAGTGGCTCAGATGGAAAACCATTCCTAAGCAAAGAAAGGAAGGCTGGAAGGTGGAAGAGGTATATAGAGAGTCTATACAAGGGGGACAGCATTAAAGGCAATGTTATAGAAAGGTAAGTGGACGTAGATGAAGAGGAGATAGGAGATATGATACTGCGAGAAGAATTTGTATGAGCTTTGAAAGAGCTAAGTCGAAACAAGGCCCTGTGGGTCAGAACTACTGATAGCCTTGATTGGGCCTGCCATGATAAAACTCTTCCATCTGGTGTGCAAGATGAATGAGACAGACGAAATACCCCCAGACTTCAGGAAAAATGTAGTAATTCCAATTACTGACACGTGTAAAAATCATCGAATTATCAGTTCAATAAGTCATGACTGCAAAATACTAACACGAATTCTTTACAGAGGAATGGAAAAACTGGTGGAAGCTGACCTCGGGGAAGATCAGTTAGTTTAAGTAGTGTGTAAGTCTAGGGACTGATGACCTCAGCAGTTTGGTCTATTAGGAACTCACACACACATTTGAACATTAATGAGCGTGATTCAGTGCCTTTACAACTGTCCACGCCTGCCAAGATGCTACAGTAGTAACGTGATTTAATTTCAGAGTCAAACCATTAGCAACACGGCAATTCTTTAATTAGTCAACCACCCGAAGAGGGAGTGTTATACTTGGTGCAGCGTGACAGGCCAATTTCGGTCTTGTGAGTGTCCAGTGCCCGGTCCTTGCAAATTTGATTTTAAAATTAACATTGGTTAGTGGAATTTTTGGTCAAGCATTGTAAAAGCAGAAATGTTGAACTCGACAATGCAGGCGGTGCGGCAGCCACAAAGGCGTGGGCCGAGCTCGGAATTGTTGAACGGAGAGCTGAGTAACGACAGTGGGTTGGGCATCTCAATAAACAGGGAAGACATAAACAATATGGCTATAAAGCAAGAGGTGAATGTTTCATGTTAGGAGATTTCGGGAGAAATGTTCACGGTGGGTGAAAATTATCTACAGGAGACTGAGACAGAAACAAAAGTGGAACCAGTACTAAATCAGGCATGTGGTTTGAATTAGGACAATTTGAGTGAGTTATTTCAAGTGATGGGTTCGATGAAAACTGATACAGACTCAATGAACGACAGGATGAGTTCCGTAAAGACTGAGTTAAAACTGATATGAGTTTTATGAACGATAGGATGAGTTCGATGAAGAGTGGATTAAGAACTGATATGGATTTGTGAAAAGATGAAATATCTTCTTCAGTACACAAAGATTTGGACGATAAAACAATAGAGAAAGTATATGAGTTTGATTACAAGCTTTATGATAAAATTGAGGTTTTAAAGAAATCTGTAAGCAGTGAAAAAAAAAGCAAAAAGAGGATTTGTACGATGCAGTGATTAGCAAATTAACAGAAGATGTTTACTCGATCTTTAGGTATTTACAGACTAAAGCAAACCAGGAAATTAAAATAGTGAGTGATGAACAGATGAAAATCTGTAGTGAACTCTCTCGATCTGTAAATACTTTGAACGCAGAGATCGGGAAGGTTCAAAGCGAATTAAAAAAGAAATTAATAGAGACAGTAGAGGCGATTACTACTAATATGGAGGACAAAACTTATTCGTTAGAAGCTAACATAAATCACAAACTTGAGAGATCAAAGACAAGGAAGTAGAAGGTTTGAGATAAAAAAAATGGCTCTGAGCACTATGGGATTTAACATCTGCGGTCAACAGTCCCATAGAACTTAGAACTACTTAAACCTAACTAACCTAAGGACATCACACACATCCATACCAGAGGCAGGATTCGAACCTGCGGTTGCAGTGTTTGATGTGGATTTTCACTGCCTCAAATTCTACAGTAATGTGTTTTAACCTCACCACTTAAGTGAAAAATCAACTCGTCAGAGCAGATGATTTTGTCCAAAATATGTTCATCCCCATGTAATCGATTTAAAATATCCGCAGAAGTTATTGCGAGAAATTTTATCAGTGTCTTTTATTGCTAGTACGATCGTCAATCTGTACGGTTTCAAATGCAAACCGTTTCTCAACACACGCCGAAAAGTCGTATGTGGGATTTGCAGTTCGCGAGATGAATGCCACGCCGATTTCGTAGGGCTGTTGACAAGATGTTGTCTCACTCGCTCAGCGGCGTCGTCAGATGTGCTTGGACGACTTGATGATTTCCACGTCTTACCGAGCAACCTGTTTCTAGAAAACATTTGTGCCGCTCATAAATTGTAGGCCTGCTAATAGGATCTTTAGCGCACTTGGTACGGAAATTACGCTGAACTGTTGTCGCCGCCTTCGATTCTTCAAACCAAAACACACAGTTAGCATGCTCGGGTTCAGCAAAGGCAGTCATCTCTAACGCAACTGCCGCCAGCGCTCCTTACGGTGCTATTCGGCACTAGCGAACTACGCGATACAAAACTTGATGTATTTCCCTACATACCGACACTACAATCACCACTGTAGGTACTATGAATTATTTATATGAATTATCAAAGTTGTAAAGTCCTTTTTGAAACACCCCGTATTTATTAAATGGTAAAGAAGGTTGTATTCTTTCGAATAATTCATTTTAGACAACAGAAAAGTATTTATACTGACCGAACTAATTATTTATTCAGTCAGTAAAAAATACATGAACTACTGAAGTGGTAGTCGCACAAATGTGTGTAGAACCACTGAATATGATAACGATAATAATAATCTGCAGTAAACTTTGCATGCTTGAGTTTTTAAGTGGTAGTAGATTCCCCAAATTCTAACCATGATAAAAATACTAACTGGACATCGATGAAGTCCCGTGAAGTATGAAGTCCCATTTGCCAACCATACACAAAATAATTGGAACTTAGAAATAAATGAAGTTCAGTGTAGGGATTAACAGATACAAAGACGCATAATAAGTAGAGTCCAGTAGGGTAGCAAGTAATAATTCAGAAATGCAACCGAAATAATTCAGAACTCAGAGCTGCCCATCGCCTAACACTTGTGAAATGTGAAGAGTCACAACGTGGCTCTGATTGCAAGTCCTTTTCAGCCCAGAATTTTGCTAGTCATGAACAAAAGTTAAGATATTTGCACAACCACTTGCCCTGCGAAACTTATCATCTTACAAGATCTAAAATAACCTCTATAAGCTCTAAAAGAACCTCTCCAATACCTCTTGAACATCTAGAAGAGAATAACTGCTCGACACAACGACCATGAGCGGCTGTTCGCACACACTTACAAGACGCTTACCAAATTTTGCGACCACACAAATACATAAAACGGTCCACTATCGAAAAAATATGCGATTTGTAAACGTAACGCATTTGTTAAGAGTTATGTATTTTTCTACCGGTCCCCTTAGACCATACACAATCACAATGCCTTATGTCTATCCACAATTAATCAAAACACGAAATTTGTGCACACATGCTCAATATTAATGACAAAGGAAATGTTGAAGCTCGATAAACAGTGAAGGTGACCTTCTCAATAGATCAATACATGCTATTCTTTGCAGTCTATTAAACGGCGGTTATACATATATATATTTGTGTGTGTGTCTCTTTATTTTAAGCCAATTTAATATTTCATTAATTAAATAAGAAATCATACATACGATACTTGGTTATGTAGGAAACGGTACAATGTATGTCATGCTGCGATCATGTTTTTGTGTAAGTGTAGAGAATACAATGATCTGATATATTTTCATATTTAAAAAGACATAAAACATGGAATAATTCAATAAATAACATACATAGAAAGGTGTGCGATTCAGTGATGATAGCTAATTAGCTCAGCTGTTATCCAACATTTTGATCGTAATGATCACATAAAGAACTGGGGAGTTATTAATTTATAATGGTTAGTGTACTGTTACTCATTTACAGTGTTACTGTGGCTTCTGTAGTTTTTATGGGACATTTGATATTAAAGTCTCAATACACATACCACAGTGCCGTGATTATGCTGATGTGATGCAATGAATCTGTGAATAACTACATCATTTCAAAGTATTTCTCAGTATCCATTGTCTGCGACAAAGCATTCTCCATCTATTCATGTTGACTCTCAAGTGAAACGACTTCGCCGTCCATTCAGGCACCAGGAAAACGGGAATTCAGCTCCGCTGCTCGCTCGCCGGCGGGCGCTTGAAATTGGGTTGTTGCCAGCAACGCTTGGCCTTTCTCCAACCGAGCCAAAGTTCATGATTTCAGTACCCTTACACAGTTGATAACTTGCCAGCGTCCGTGTTAATGTCACAAGGTAGATGCCTTGTATCCGCCGTTCGCCTGAGGAGTTCGGCAACCCCTTAGACACTGTGAAGCATCACAGGTTTGCATATGTACAAGGCGCTGCCTCACTGCGCTGCATCGATCACAACAAGCACGACAGACGGCAGCCTCCAGAGATCCTCCGTGCTAGGGACATATTTCCTCCGCCGTGTCACGTGTGTGGGACTGGATCGACACGAATTCTTTCGCGCCCAGGCTACATAGGGCTGCGCAAACCAACACATGAGCAGTTCGCTACACCAGGCTCTGGGACACTTCATGCGCTGGATCTTAGCAGCCCGTCAGTCAGAGCGCGGTCGGAAGTCACCACAGCGAAATCTACGACACTCCAGTCACATCCCAAGACATACATGTAGGCCAACTAACCCGAACGCTCAACCTTCGTCGTTAAGGATTATCAGTGCCATAGTCTTCAAGTTCCACTATGTTTATTCACTCAATGTTCCAGATGTATTCTTGTTAGCGTCTAAGAAGTTTGTATTATTTTTTGTTCATACGCTTTGACATGTACGTACATTGCACTCTGGTTTTTCTTATATTGATTCAGCTTAAACCTAAACATTAATCACTATTTACTCAACTGGTAACTAGTGTACAGCGACCTCAGGTGGGTGGCTGGTTTTCCGCGTCACGTAAATACAACCTGCACAGAGTCAAGACCACGAGAGTACCAAAACTGAAACACTCATTACCACGTGTTAAGCGATGTTGACCATTACGAAATTGCTGCACATATGTAATTCTGCAGGCTTTCGTGGCCGTTGCCACAGAAGCTAAAGTCTTATGGGTTATTAGGCAGCGTTATATTTCTACTAAAATGATCAACGTTTCGACCCCTCTGCTGGGATCTTCCTCAGGATCTTATGACTACTAGAACACTGTCACAAACGACTGTCGCGTTCTCTTATAAACGGGAGTTATCTCGCGTTAGTGCTGAAGACGTGATAGTATTGGTTAAAGTTCATATGGCTACCATTGGTTGACCATAGTCACAGGCTCATTTTCCCGCTCTGATGCAGAAGAAGGGGCGTTGTTGGGTAGTCTCCTGTGGATACCATTGGCGGTCCATCGTCACTGGACAGAAAGCCAATATTCCACACTTACACTGGAAAAGGGGATATTGGTTGAAATTCATTAGCTAGATTCGAAACGGATAGAGAAAGAGAGTGGTAATGTTTACCCAAAATATTATTTTCCGCCAAGGTGACTTGCAGTGCGTTGTTTATGTCACTCGCACACCACGGCCGCGTATTCACTTCCTTCATGGTTGGGAGCGAAGATGCCGGAAGCCTATAGTCGTCCTCTCTATTGAAATTGCATGCATTCTTCGAAATTTCAACCGCTTCTCGGACTTTCCTTCCATAAATGTTTGTTTCCTTAGCCAGTACACGTACGTTATTAAAATCGATGTCAGAGCTACAGTTCTCATGATGTTCCGCTATTGCCGATTTTGCGTTTTGTTTTAGACGCGTGTGCCGTTCGTGTTTCTTAATGCGTTACTTAACAGTTCTTCCCGTTTCGCCTATATACACTTTGCCGCAGCCACATGTCACTTGATAGACGCCTGATTGCGGAGGAAATCAGGTGCATCCGTTTTCCGTCGGAAAAAATAATTTATTTTGTTTTGACTAAAGACATATGTCTGAATACCATTTTCATTTAGAATTCTGCTTATGCGGTCAGTGACCCAGAAACGAACGGTAACCTAACGGAATGAGAAGGCGGCTCCTCGTCCTTTTTATTAGCGTTATAAATATTTCGCCTAAGAGCCCTGTCGATTAAATAACTACCATACCCATTTGCCTTCAATGTCCTCTTTAAAAAGTTCAACTCCGATTCCAAGTTGTCGTCATCGCCTATACGGAAGGCACGTGAAGACAGAGTGTTGAGTACTGCTTGCTTCTGGGCTAGGTGGTGGTGCGAAGTGGCAAATAAATATCTGTTTGTGTTAGTCGGCTTTCTGTACACTCTGTGACCTAGAGTATTATCAGAACATCTAGGTGCGGGAGACTGACCTCACTCTCAACCTCCAAGGTAAATTTGGTTTTAGGATGAATTCCATTTAAGAAATTGTGGAACGCATGAAGTTTTTCTTCGCTGTGTGGCCATATAACAAACGTATCGTCAACATAGCGGAGCCAGCAAGAAGGCTTCAAAGGAGCACTACTTAACGCCTGCTCCAACTGGCGAAATGGGTGAACCTATAGCAAGGCCGTCAGCCTGTTCATAGAATTCACCATCGTATTTAAAATAGGTCGAATGAAGATGTAGTTCAACTAAGTGGCAAACATCTGGAGCAACATTCTCCTTTATGATCTTCATTGTATCTGATAATGGGACATTAGTAAATAACGACGTCATATCGAAGCTAACAAGAAGGTCACCTGCAGATATCTTCGGTGTGCGTATAATTCCTAAAAAAGGTTTCGAATCTTTCATAAAAGTATTTGTTTTACCAACTAGATGTCTCAGTTTGTCAGATAAATGACGTGCTAAAATATAAGTCAGTGAGTTAATCCCACTGACGATAGGCCTCAAAGGAACCGATTCATTATGTATTTTGGGTAGTCCACACATTCTGAGTGAGATAGGTTTTCGTCGTGTTATATTCTTTGTAATAGTGCTGTCCAGTCTGGAGTCTGATATTAGGTTTTTCCCTTTCCGAACGATTCTGTTCCTCGGATCGCTTTTTAACTTGCGATACACAGGATCAGCTAGTAGTTGTTCCATCTTCCTGTGATAATCCACAGCGTCCAAAACAACAGAAGCATTCCCCTTATCCGATTTTGTTACAACTATGATTTCGTTTCTCACGAGATCAATAAGAGAGTTCCTTTCCTGCGCTGATATGTTGCTTTCGGAGGTTTCGATTTCCGTAGAAGTCTCGACACATTTTGTCTTACTTCTTCGGCCTGCACCTTCGGAAGACGAAACAAGGATGCTTCGACGGCACTTAAGATTTCTTCAACAGGTATTCTCTTCGCTGCAGTTGCGAAATTCAGACCAGAACTACAACAGCTGCTTCGTCGAGTACTTCTGACGAGAGACTCACCACTACTCGTTTCGGATCCACAGCAGCGTCTTCCTTCTGAATTTTAACCGCTAGCTTCTCGAACTTCTCTCCCCAGGACTGGGATAAAGTGCGCAGAATAACGTTTGATCATTGAACAATGTTTTCGGATGTTGGTGAATCTCTCGTCAGAAGTACTCGACAAAGCAGCTGTTTAGTACTTGGCGCGCTCTTTTAACACAGATCATTGTAAGTCCTTCCCCCTAGCCCCCTTTGAAGTAAAGCCTTCGCATTCATCATCTTTCTGACACTGCAATCTCCCCCTCACTGCCAGTGGCTATTTATGTTTCTCTCCCACTATCTCAGTCTGATTTACAGTATGTCCCACTGCCATCGTCTCCTCCCTTATGTACACTGTCTCCTTTTGTCTTTCTTTCCCGCTGTTACTTTCTCCACAATACATCAGCTGTTCAAAAAGTGTGGAAATTCCGACTTATTTTTTCCATTATATCCACGTGTTTAAAAATTCGGTCCAAACTGCGTCTTCCGCTATACCAACATGTTAAGGTTCGCCGGTCTGAGAGGGTCCATATCCTTCAAGCCTATATATGCTCTCCACTCATCTGTTTTATCATTTCAGCTGTCTTCTCTCTCTTTTCCTCCCACTGATTCTACCTACATCTGCCTCTCTTTCTCTGTCTCTCACTGACCTTCCGTATCTCCTTTCTTTTAGGCTTTCACTGCTATTGTCTTCATCCACCTCTCCTTCAGCGTCACTTTCTTTTCCCCTCCATCGCTGTGTTCTCTCTCTTCCCGTTCCGTTGGCAATGTCTCCTCTCTCTTCCACCGTCACTGTCGCTCTGCTACCTCTTTCAACACCAGAAAGTGCAAATGTGTTCGCATGCCATAATTTTTTGTTAGGAAGACGGTATGAGAATTGAGACTTCTGGTTCCCCACCTCAGTGTCATAAAGAGGGACATATCGGCCTTTTATGTGCTCTGATAGAACATTTTTCAGACAAGTACCTCCTTTTCCGTGTTACAGCAGGTTGCGGTGCGTTATAAAACGAATTTTGTAAGTCAGTACAGTTTTTGTTGGTTAATTTGGCGGCAGGGCACCAAACAGCGAGGTCGTCAGCTTCATCGGATTAGGGGAAGGAAGGAGAAGGAATTCGGCTGTGCCGTTTCAAAGGAACCCTTCTGGCATTTGCCTGAAGTGATGTAGGGAAATCACAGAAAACATAAATTAGGACGGCGGACGCGGCCGCTGCGCCACTTCTCTCGGTAGTAAAGTTCTGAGAGTTTTCAGAATGAGAGTTTCACTCTGCAGCGGAGTGTACGCTTATATGAATCTTCCTGGCAGATTAAAGCTGTGTGCCAGACGGAGACTCGAACTGTCAGGAAGTTTCATATCAGAGCACACGCCGCTGCAGAGTGAAACTCTCATTCTGGAAACATCCCCCAGGCTGTGGCTAAGCCGTGTCTCCGCAATATCCTTTCTTTCAGAAGTGCTAGTTCTGCAAGGTTCGCAGGAGAGCTTCTGTAAAGTTTTGAAGGTAGGGGACGAGGTACTGGCAGAAGTGAAGCTGTGTGGAGGGGGCGTGAGTCGTGCTTGGGTAGCTCAATTGGTAGAGCTCTTGCCCGAGAAAGGCATAGGTCCCGAATTCGAGTCTCGGTCCGGCACACAGTTTTAATCTGCCAGGAAGATTCATATCAGCGCACACTCCGCTGCAGAGTGAAACTCTCATTCTGGAAACATCCCTTAGGCTGTGCCTAAGCCATGTCTGCGCAATATCCTTTCTTTCAAGAGTGCTAGATGAGCAAGGTTCGCAGGAGAGCTTCTGTAAAATCTGGAACGTAGGAGACGAGATTTTAACATTCTGCGTGCTGTCTGTTTGTTCTATAAAGTGTCTCCCTACTACTTTCGCGCAACGACGCTCTGAGTGTGTTTTTTAGGGAATTGACTAGTTTGAACCTGGGACCTGTTGCTGGTAAGGAGACGCCAGACCACACATGACATGTAGAGTTCAGAAGAGTTCAGTGAGACAAGTGATGATATAATAAAATACTTAATGATTTCAGTGTCAGCTCCACAGCACTCCCTGTAAAAGAATCTTAATACTAACTAAATTTTGTGGAAGGGGTTCAAGGCTTTCCTATATTTAGTTAGCTGGTAAAATAACGTCGAAAAAGCAGTTAAGTTTACCATTGGAAATTTTATTCTACTCACAAAACATTGTTTATAAATTGCAGTATTGATAAAAGGAAATATTTTAATACAAGATGTTAAGAACCAACTGCGTTCAACAAAAATATGAAAGAATATTCCCTGAATGGGTTTCCAAGTTCTACAATGGATCGAAGGCTGACCTATGCCATATCACATCTATAATCTAGATTTAAGTTTCATAAAAGGGAAAACTATCAAAATGGTCTACAGTGACCCTCAATTATCTTTAATTACTTATCTAACTTGTCATAAATTACAGTGGCTGATGTGGCTTCTCAGTAATTGTGTAACAGAAAAATCATCGCATTTCAGATTTTAACTTACGTAGCAAATGTGAAAACCATGAGCTTTAATTGACGATCGACACTAGTATTACGCAAAAAGTGGATGTAACAGATGAGACTTCTGCAGTTCTGAGTGAAGCCTTATGCGCTCAAAAATACGGCACCGCATGCGTTCATTACCTTGTCAGTGTTTAGGCAGCGTCTGGGGCGGCGGGTGGCACAGCTCCACACACCTCACCTTCTCCGAAGCAACTCTCTCCTAACTTCTCCTTACTACAATTTACTGAAGTTGGTTTAAAAAAAGCTGGCTGTGCTTTCAACTGACCAATCAGGGTCTCAATGTTAACCTTAAGCTCCGCCTACAAAATTCTGTCTATCCAATGAGAAACGTTATACTTTTCGTGGTGGGGCAATGTTTTTAACGTTTGCAACGTAACAGAGACGCGAAAAAGTCTCACGTTAAAACTTGCAACTGGTGTGGCCCTTTTAGTGCTATCATAAGATCTATACTGTTCTTCTGGAGGGCTCTATCTATTAACATGGGCTGGGGGTGGTTTTGGCGGTCGGCTAGCGACGTGGGTGTCCGTCCCTTATCATAGTGCCTCCTAGCCTACATGATTCTGCTCTCGGCTTCCGTTCTCGTTTCTCCCCCGGGACTGCGTCTGTTTCACTGTGGGAAGGTATGATATGCATTTAGGCGTTCTTGTGTTAGTCTGTGGTATTCCATTTGCTCACTCGTCGATTGTATTACTTTGGTTAATTTAATGTCAGGATTTATTTGGAGCTATGTGACATACTGTCGGATTTGCTATCATGTCAGGGTTTTCATGAAAGGTGTTGAATTTGCCTGACACCTTAGATATCACCACCCTTCAAACTTAATTTTTGCACTGAAGTTAGGCAATGATTGAACCGTTGTCTAAGTCAGTCAAAAATTATTCCTTTACCTAAATTTTGTTGCCTACTGTTCAGCCATGTGATTCTAGTTCTATGCTACTTTGTATTACTAATTTATATTTTTATATTCTTCCACATTATTCTCAAAAATATGTTTGTATTGACAAGAGAAGAATATTTTTATGCTATTGTCATTATTAATTTTTAATTATTTTCTTTCTCTATTTAAGTGTGAAGTTCGTTTTTTAATAAGTTTGTTATCGAAAGTGAGGAGTTTCACATTGATTTTCTTAGAAATATTTTTTTTATGAATGAAGTAATTAAGTAAAATCTATTCCTAACACATTTTCTAAATATCATGTATAAGTAAAATGTTTTTGTTTCTAGACACTCATTTCAACATTGTTACACTAATTATTTCCAAGAATTGCTTTGACAAAGAAATATACATACACAAGTATTGAAATATTATCCTAACAAATGGTACAAATGTTAGAAAAAAGGAAAACATCCAACAAGATAATCTTTTATTCTTTGTTTTTATAAGGAGAAAATAAGTAAAATATAGTTATTCCTTTATTTTTATGAAGAGAAAATAAGTGGCATATAGTTTTAGTGTTTATTATACCTTACTTTTGTTCTTTATATACTGTCCATTTCAGAACTAATGACTTATTTTTATCGATAGTCTATTTTTTACTTAAGTCCTTAGTGAATGACTGTTATTTTGTAGTTTATCAGCTGTCTGGTGTGCTTAACTTATTTAGTTTTTCACACATTTCTTTTCCACAATTCCTACATCACATAATTTGATTTCACACATTCACACAATCCTATGAGTGTTTAAGCATGAGGTTGGCGAATGTTTTTGCACGAAGGTGATGGACTTGAGCGAGATGGATGTGGGCAAGTATTTGATGTACAGCTTCATTCGTCATTCCTAGTTGGCTTTGCAACGGTGTGTTGTTGTTGTGGAGGTCCCATAATGGAATGGTGCTGTGACTGCAGACTTTCGTGGTTTACTGGCTTTGTATGCGTGAAAGTCAGCGTTATGTGTCGCTGAAAGCGGTAGTTTTTCGTTGTGATACTTCACAGACGACTAGATTACAATAGGATAGGGATTTGGGAAGGTATGTCGTCTGTTCTTCACCCATCTTCTTTCTTGGTCTCAATCTTGCGAATCTTGAACTTCTGTTCTTCCTGCTTTTTCTTTGCTTCTTACTTGATTCTTGGTTCTTCTCTGGGCAGGATATAGGAATATTTATTGATAACTAGTCGCTTTGAAGTTCTCCTCTTGGTAACAGTTTGATAAATTGTTTGGACATGTCATTTCTACTTTGCGGAAGCTTTCTTCAGTTTCGTGCATCAGCGTGTTGTTTAATAGCAGTAGTGTGAGTTTTACACATATTTTTTGCCAGTGGTGGCTTGCCCAAGCAGTCTTCTCGTCGGGCCGCTTTTTGCTCGCTCCGCTGAGTCGGGGCGTCCTGGGACCCGCCTGGCCTTCCATGTGTCTCTGCAGGGTTCCGCATAGCAGCAGATTTACTGCCCACTTCGGATACAAGGGCCCTCTGTTGGTCTCGCTGTCCTTTCCCTTCACTCGATGCTTCTGCCTTGTAGGAATAATGTCTTGCTAATTACGTCCTTTTCTTTCTTGATACTTCTTGCGTTGCAACTTGTGGGTCATTGCATCTGGTCCTTGCTGGAGTTTTTACAATGGTTCTTACAAAAAGTTTTACTTATATTCATCTAACATATGTGCAGTGCCTACATTGTTTTATGCCTGTTTAAAAAGCCTTACAAATTTTGGCGCCCTTTCCATGTTACAGTTCTAAGATATTTTGAGTCTTAACTTCTACAAGAATCCTCAAATTCGTTTTTTATTTTTGTGTAGTGTCATGGTGTACAGCATTTTAGTATTTCATGCTGTTAGACTATCTATGCTTTATCCCTTCACCTTAATCTATGCTACTATTAGTGTTATTTATGTTTTTATTGAAACTACTTTCTTTTTCCCACCTTCCTCTCTCTTCATTCTTCTTTCTCCTGACGATCTTATGTGCAACATAAACTTGAAATATTGTGCTAATTATTTACTTGAACTTCTTGAAATTTTTCATTAATTTCTTTATGGACTTCTAACATGAGTTGAGGCGATTCCCCTTTTTGTGCATAACATTCTAATTCTTCATCCTCTTTATCTCACATCATTCTTAATTGTTTGTTTATAACTAGTATTTCTTCTAATTTTAGCTTTTGCTCAAAGAGAAGTGTGACATTCCCGAATGTTACGCTACCTTTCCCCATATCTATTATCGCTCATCTCTCATTTAAAAATCTGCACCTATAATCAAATCTACAGTTAGTTTAGGTATAATCACGAAGTTGGCTTCGATCTTTTGACCTTGACACGAAAGAGTTAACTTTGTTTGCTGTCTCTTAACTTCTGCAGCATTGTTTCTAATAGGACCTCTTACTTTAATCTTACGTGTTTTCAGAACTGGCAATTCCGCATTGGCATTACACTGCATGAATAAATTTTCTGAGATTGCGATCAGTTCACTTCCTCTATCAATTACAATATTGACTGGGATATTCTTTACCATGGCCTTCACAATTGGTTGAATTTGAAAGGGTTGGTTCTGTTCTTCTTCTTCTTGCATCAACAAATCCTCCACTGAATCATACATGAGTCTTTTCAGGAATTTCCCTTGTGAATTCGAACATTCTCTAGGATAAGCTTTGACTGCTACTTCTCTCTCTTTTATTTCCTCTTCTCTATTTCTTCCTTCATTTACACTTTCTTCAACATCCTATACTTTCCCCTCATCTTCGTCTATCTACTCCTTCTTCGTCGCTACTTCCACATAACCGCCTTTAAATGCTCTAATTATCGCTTCATAACTTCCTTCATTATATACGTTGGGTTGTGTGCCCACTAGTAACTTACTTCCAACTTCTGTCTACTGCGCATTATCCTCATTGAATTCGCTTTCCCTGGTTTCCATCTCAAATAGCTCTGCAATACTCATTACTTCGTCCTTTCCTCCTACATTTGTTGTGCATGCCTCTGATAATTCATCTTCCTCGTCAGTACTCTCCCAATTAATTTCGTCCCAACACGATATTGTTATTTTCCTGTCTTCGATTTCATCTGGTCCCTGCGGTTTTGTTTCTTCCTTCTTCTCTTCTCATGATAAGGTATTTACTTCTCTGTTCAAGGTGCTGCAATTGTCCTGTTTCGGTGTGTCATTCTCTTTGGCATGGGCGCTTAGCTGTCAATTCGAACGTTTTTCGGGGTTTTGTGGTCTTACCTCCACCTCTTCTATCTGTATTCTCTTTTCTTGATCCGCTTGTTGATATTGGTTTCTTTGTTGATAATTTGTCGGTCTATTGGTTCTCCAATACCCGTTCCGGTTGTCATTGTTCACTGTGTAATAGTTGTTGCCGTTCCTGGGTGAATTATAGTTATTGCTGTATTCTTTTCTAAATCCATAACCGTTATTTTGTTGAAATCTGTTGTCGTTTCTTGGTGCGAAGTTATCACGTGGTTCGTAATTATTAATTCTTCGTACTGTGTCTTGTGGATTCCACTGCTTTTTGCTTTCGTTTTCATGTGCGCTTCGTCTTTTTCTTGCGTCATCTTCCGAAAATATAAACTCCAGTTCCCTTAGAATTCCTTTAAATGCTTCAACGCCATTGTCTCCGCGACCTACTAATAATTGCTGGTATTTCAATGGTAACTTCATCGCGCATAATTTAATCAATTCTCCGTCACTGTATGGTACATCTAAGCAATGATTTTTCTTTGCCATTACTTCGAAAAATTTCATGGGACTCTTCTCTCCTGAATTTTCAAAATATGGGTTCTGTAATAATTCGTACTTCACTTTGTTCTGTTCTTCGCTGGACCAATATCGTGAGAGGAACTTCTCTCTGAAATCTTCGTACGATCGGCACGGCGCTGCAACATTCTGCATGGTTTCTGCGACTGTTCCTGACATGTGTGCACATATAAAGTCTAATTTGCGTGCTAGCGTCCAGTGTTCTAGTAATCCTACTTGGAATTGATCAATAAAAGTTCGTGGATGTAATGAGTTTCCTTCTCGAAAGTGTTGAAATTTTCTGACTGTGAGGAAATGATCGTTGTCGTACTTCGTCATAGTTCCAAATGAAATTCGCGATTCTTCGCCACTTTTGTTTCTGATTATTTTTCCCGTCGTTCTTTCCGGTTGTGGTAGATCCATTGGATATTGTCCACTGTACGTTTCGCCTACCCTTGTGTAGTATCGTTGGAGTGGTACGCAATAATTTTCTTCCATCGGTTGTGAAAGTGTAGCTGAATGCATTGTACTGTACTCTTCGCGACCTGGCTTTCCATTGTCACGTATTGGTTCGGTATCTTGTCTGACTAGCTTTCCCGCTTCATTGCACGATCCAGACTGTCTTGAAACATACATTTGTGGTTCTGCATTTGTTTGTGGTGCCGTTTGTTCATCAAGAATTTCGAAACGTGTTTGTTGCTGTGCAGGCTGTCTGATTTCACGTATGTTACTTTCCGCCTGTGATTGGAATCGCAAATGCGTAATGTCTTCGTTAATTGCTTGTTTTTCCGGTGCTGTTACAGATACGGATGTGATTGCAGACTCAGTGCTTTTTTCGATCCTGTTCACTACGCTCTTCAATAGTTGCAACAACTCTGTCCGCAATTTCTGAAATTGTCGCTTCGTTTGCGCTTCTATTTTGACTATGCGATTATCGTATCTTTTCAGCGCTGCTTTTATGATACGTTTGTGTAACACACTGTTTTCAACAATTTCACGCGCTGTACCTGCTGCTTGTCTAGTAATTACGTTTACCTGTTTCTCTAGTTTCTTGACTTCTCCCTGGGTGTTGTTAATTAATGTTTTGATCTCGTCCTGAATGTCATTACGCAATGTTTCTACGTCCGCTTGTACCTTGTCAATGTCTGTTGTCAATTGATTGTGAGCTGTTATTAAGTTTCCTATCACTTCTCGAGATTCTTTTGCCTCGTCTTCAATATGACTTAGGTGTAACTGAATTTTTTTGTTTTGTTCTTTAATCTCACGCATTTGTCTCGTGGTTTCTGCAATTTGTTTCGTCGTTTCTTCATTCTGAATTTTAATTTGGTTCGCAATTTCTTTATTTTGTCTTCTCATGGTTTCCGTCATTTGTTGTAATAATTCTGCCAGGTTGGTGGGTCCTATTGCGTTTTCTTCCGACGTCCTACGCTCTGTACTTTCGCCCAAGTATTGGTTTGCAACCGATTGCATTGAACTGTGCGGTGACAAGTTTCTGCTCGAATTCCTTGTACTCTGTGGTGAGGGAGCTCTGATTACTTGTAGTATGGGTTCTACGTATTCAAGACGCAAGTTAGAATCCTCATCGACTGTCTCTCTACTTTCCTGCTCCTCTGTCGTATGCTGACCTACGTTTTCTATGCCTTGGCGTACATTATCCTCGTTATGGTGCGTTATCTGTACTATTTCTCGCGATACTGCATCGTCTGTTGTAATGTCCTCTATTCTCTGTCCATCTTCATGCTGGGTCTCTACCTCAATTCGGTCAATGTCTCGATCTGCCATTGCTAATCTTTCCGAATCCCTTATTTTCTGTTTTAAAAGCAATTCACGCGCCCTACTTCGTGTCAACATGCGCTCATACGATCTCACGCGTTTCATAAACTTTTTGCTCACACGACTTGAGACTTAATTATACCCAAGACTGACAATCCATTCACTTACTTGTTGGGTCAGAACCAACTTGTCAACGATGTATCCGTCACCTGTGTGCTTGCATTGGAGAGAAAACTTAATTCTAACAATATTCAAATTCATAACTTAACTATGCTATTGTCTCTGCTAGAATGTCTCACTTTCTATTGAATACTTTCTTACTATCTATCGCTGCAGCTACTGTTTTCAACTATTTATGCCCTTAAAAAAATTTATTAATAAAAATTTTTAACAGGATTTTTTCTGACCTACTTGGGCATGTGGTCGACCTTCAATCATGGTATTTTACCATCCTGGCAGGGTCGCCATTCTCTAACATTCTGCGTGGTGTCTGTTTGTTCTAAGTCGTGTCTCCCTACCACTTTCACGCAACGACGCTCTGAGCGTGTTTTTTAGGGAATTGACTTGTTTGAACCTGGGACCTGTTGCCAGTAAGAAGACGCCAGACCACACATGACATGTAGAGTTCAGAAGAGTTCAGTGAGACAAGTGATGATATAATAAAATACTTAATGATTTCAGTGTCAGCTCCACAGCACTCCCTGTAAAAGAATCTTAATACTAAATTTTGTGGAAGGGGTTCAAGGCTTTCCTATTTTTAGTTAGCTGGTAAAATAACGTCGAAAAAGCAGTTAAGTTTACCATTGGAAATTTTATTCTACTCACAAAACATTGTTTATAAATTGCAGTATTGATAAAAGGAAATATTTTAATACAAGATGTTAAAAACCAACTGCGTTCAACAAAAATATGAAAGAATATTCCCTGAATGGGTTTCCAAGTTCTACAATGGATCGAGGGCTGACCTGTGCCATATCACATCTATAATCTAGATTTAAGTTAAGTTTCATAAAAGGGAAAACTATCAAAATGGTCTACAGTGACCCTCAATTATCTTTAATTACTTATCTAACGTGTCATAAATTACAGTGGCTGATGTGGCTTCTCAATAATTATATAACAGAAAAATCATCGCATTTCAGATTTTAACTTACGTAGCAAATGTGAATACCATTGACGATCGACACTAGTATTACGCAAAAAGGGGATGTAACAGATGAGACTTCTGCAGTTCTGAGTGAATCCTTATGCGCTCAAAAATGCGGCACTGCATGCGTTCATTACCTTGTCAGTGTTTAGGCAGCGTCAGGGGGCGGCGGGCGGCAGAGCTCCACGCACCTCGCCTTCTCCGAAGCAACTCTCTCCTAACTTCTTCTTACTACAATTTACCGAAGTTGGTTTAAAAAAAGCTATCTGGCTGTGTTTTCAACTGACCAATCAGGGTCTCAATGTTAACCTTAAGCTCCGCCTCCAAAATTCTGTCTATCCAATGAGAAACGTTATACTTTTCGTGGTGGGGCAATGTTTTTAACGTTTGCAATGTAACAGAGACGCGAAAAAGTCTCACGCTAAAACATGCAGCTGGTGTGGCCCTTTTAGTGTTATCGTAAGATCTATACTGTTCTTCTGGAGGGCTCTATCTATTAACATGGGCTGGGGGTGGTTTTGGCGGTCGGCTAGCGACGTGGGTGTTCGTCCCTTATCGTAGTGCCTCCTAGCCTACACGATTCTGCTCTCGACTTCTGTTCTCGTTTCTCCCCTGGAACTGCGTCTGTTTCACTGTGGGAAGGTATGACATGCATTTAGGCGTTCTTGTGTTAGTCTGTGGTATTCCATTTGCTCACTCGTTGATCGTATTACTTTGGTTAATTTAATGTCAGGATTTATTTGGAGCTATGTGACATACTGTCGGATTTGCTATCATGTCAGGGTTTTCATGGAAGGTGTTGGTTTTGTCTGACACCTTACAAGGTACTGGAAGAAGTGAAGCTGTGTGGAGGGGGCGTGGGTCGTGCTTGGGTAGCGCAGTTCATAGAGCACTTGCCCGTGAATGGCAAGGTCCCGAGTTCGAGTCTCCATGCGGCACACATTTTTAATCTGCCAGGGAGTTTCAAGTTTCTGAGTGTTTGTTTATGTACTTCGAAATTTTTATGTACTTTGACATGTATGAACTAAGAAAATGCACATATGCATTCACTTTATGTTTTTTTTCTGGATACCTTGGTCATCGACTGCAATTCATTGAAAGCGCCCGACTTGTGATTCGAATCTCAAAAAACTAGAAATGTTTTTACAAATATTTTACTGAATTTGCAACCTTTTAAGCTTCACATGATTTTGGCGCTCATTTTAACTGCTTTTCAGGCGTATTAACACCCTCTTTAGCCCATTTTTTGTCTCTGCTGTACCACTTTGGGCGTATTGTCATAGGTGTGAACGACCTGTTATACAGACAGAGCTCATCATAAAGTTTTATTGCTTAAAAATGTTGACTAAAATTATAGTTTGGTAACCTCAGAACCCTTCAAAGACCCTAGAACCTTTGCCATGTGTTCAATAGGTTACTTAAAACTACATTTGCGCCTCAGACTGATCATTACGTGAGTATTTTACGCATATGAGTACAGTAAATTAGTATCTACGGATCTCAATAACGTACAATTACATCGAAAAAATTTTCAATATTCCAGAGAATATTATCTTAAGAACATTCGGTAAAAATTTCGGCGGTGCCGCAATGTATGTGGTCATCCCATCAATTTCTACTTTTGCGCCCAAAAATTATGGTTTTTTTCGGTGTATGTTTATAATGCATACAGATTTTCGAAACGGGAAAATGGCATTTCTAGACGAATGACTACAGCATCGCCAGTCAACCACGGTGCAAAAATGATAAAAACCAGGTTTTGCACTTTCCTGCATAAATGTGGTAAATTTGAACCTATGGATCTCAGTAACAAATAACGATGTCAAAACATTTACGAAGTTCCCCAGGAAAATAATCTTAAGACATGTGATAAAAATTTCGACTGTCTGCCATGAACAGAAATTTTGGAAGTGACCTTCCCCACAATTAGTTCTTTTTGTACCAAAAAATCATGGTGTTCTGGGGTTTCCTCTTGAAGTGACCATGAAGAAATGGTTCTTTTGTAAGCCTCATAAGGTCCACCCTAGACTACACCTAATTTGAAAGAACCATTCAATTTGTCTCAGCTGGATATTCATAATATATAGAACAATACAGAACGATGAATTTGATTAGAAGTGAGAAACATGAAATCAACACAGTTCAGAAAAACAAGAAAGCATTGAGTCTTCATAATGGTAAAAGACGTTCTCGAAAAGAAATAGTCATTACCATATAGACACTATGCAGTCTGAGACTGCTTAAGCACTCATTTTTAACGTTGTAAAAAAATAGAATACAAATTTGCGTATATTAATTTAAACACTTCTGTAAAAGCTCAACAGCATTAGCAGTACTAACATGTTTAAAAAGATTAATGAGTTAGAAGTAAATGCTTTATGTAATATTACTGGTTATAAATAATTATCTACCATTCATGGAGAAAAATATGTTTGGAACTTGATAATGAATTTAAAATTAGTTTACTTCATAAAAAATTAAAAATAATTAGTAACTGGATCTTCAATTTTTTGAAGGAGGTAGTATTAAAATGAGATATAAAGAAATGAGGAAACTTAAAAATAATGATAAAGATTTCATCATTTGGAACTTACTCATGAAATTTTTTAAAAATTTTAATACATCCTATTAAATATTATAAAAAATAAATGGACAACACAAAGGAGTTAATCATTAAATGGACGACACTAAGGTGTGTAGTCACCATGTGGATAAAATATATTGAAGAACAATATAGGTATCAGACAGATGGTTATCATAATCTAAAGAATGTGATAAATACCAAAAAATAAAAGTTGAATCTGAATGTAATACAAATGTAAACAAGCCTTGTCGCAAAGAAGAAAAACATTTAGAAACAGCTGTTCATAACAATCTTCTGGCTGCTCAAGAAGAAATAATTAAATTTGAGGTAACTAATTCTTTCCCTTATTTCTTTAAATTTCACTATTATTTCCTTACATTCACCTTTTTTTTAAAAAAAAGAAGACAATTTTTATAATAAATGAGCATAATAAAAATATTCATTCATCTTATTTCTATGTATTTTATAGTAAAATAAACGTTTTTTAATGAAAGGAATTGAGTTAGACCTCAAATTTAGACGATAGTAGAAGAAATAGCAGGTTCTGGATGAAAATTTTTTAGAAGAAAGTGAGTGAGTGTGTCATTCGCTCACTTTTTTGTATTAAGAAATTGAGCTAGGACCTGCTAGTTTCTTCTACTATAGTCTCAAAACTGTGAAGTATGTCGGAATTCCTAGTGATCTGGAATACGTGGCATACATTTAATGCTTCTTCTAGCGACACTAACAGGAAAATTAACTAGTAATCTCTATGGAACTATGTTAGGTGGTCGACTTTAATCTGTATTACCATTCTGGATGGTAAGGTTCCAAGTGAACAGAAATATCTATATTTATTTGACAGCATTTAGGACGAAAAAGCACATCATTTCTCGTCTCGAATATTTTTGGATATCATTCTTGGACAAAGCTGAGGCTTTATGTTCATGAATTCGCAGATATGTTCGAGGCTGTATCTCATGCCAATGTGTGCTCCACACCCATTTAGGTGAAAATTTACATTAGTTTGTGTAATGTCTCTTCATGATAGTCAAGATAAACGTGAGTGTCATGTTTTATTTATTATTTCAGGTGTATCCCTGAACTTGAAGGAAAATACAGAAAACGAACAAGAGATCAAGCCTGGTAGGTCCCAAGAGTCTCGACAAAAAGTGAAAAACAAGAAGGATAAGCGCTGCAAGGATACAAAGGATTGCAGCAGTTTGCCCTCGAAAAACGATGAATTGCCTAAGCGTCCATATAAACCTCAAAATTCCTCTGAGGAGCAAATTTCAGGACCCTGTCAACATACTCTAGGCACAAGCACTGACTCACTTCCTAGTCGTGCAAGTTTTGGGCACACCGAAAGAACATCTATCGCTGCAACAACTGTATGCAGTTGTATCCAGCCACGAAATAAACGCTCTTCTGGAACATGATCTTTCAGAAGTTGCTGAATGAGATCATACCGAAAATCTTCTAGTGTGAAGAAAAACGAAATCTATGAAGAAATACATCATGACTTATACTTTCATTTTCTTCTGTTTCATCATTGAAGGCGAGTTGGGTGAACCTTACTAAATAATTAGCATGTAGTTTTTAAATTATTTGATGATATTTATTGGTTTTTATTTAATAAGTAAATGAAGGAAATCGTTATCAGTCATAACATTTTGGTTATTAATGATTCACAGAAACATTATATGTAAATGTAAAAGTATATGTGACCGAAATCATGCATGTAGTAACCAAATTAAATTTATGTTATCACCTGAACCCTTCCAATATCTACTACAATTAACTGTATTTGATCTATTGACCTTTCAAAAGAAATTTTAATAACAGTTTGCCTACGCTTACAATGTATATAATACAAAACAATATTCCTACATTACTATTTACATTTGATTAAAAATGTGCTGGGTGTTTATTCAAAATACTACATATAAAAATGTTTAACGTGCAAATATTATGTGCTCAAATATTATACCACATATTATATGTCTGAATAATACTGCATCTTCTGTAAAAGTAATATTCGTGTAATCTACATTATTTCTTTAAATTAAATGAATGTTGCACAATATATATTTAATTTTTTATTAGTTTAATCTTATTTCTGTTATTCTGTTACCACAGGATCAATTTAGGTTTTCAGCTACAATAATGCAATTTTTTTGTATAATTATGTCGTAAATAATAAGATAGTTTGTGTTCCAGTTTTTAAGCTGAGATGCGACGACTGGTAATGTTAGGAAGACAGCCTAGAACTGAATACAACAAAAATGGGCACAATGATTCGGGTGTAGGTTGAAAGCAGCAAAGAACAGGCAAAGCGCATGTACGAGGTGCATTCAAGTTCTAAGGCCTCCGATTTTTATTCTCCGGACTGGAAAGAGATAGAAACATGTGCATTGTTTTAAATAGAGGCCGCGTTCATTGTCAATACATCCCAGAGATGGCAGCACCGTACGGCAGATGGAATTTTACCGCCAGTGGCGAGAATGAGAACTGTTTTAAATACTTAAAATGGCGACGTTTTCCTTACTTGAACAGCGTGCAATCATTCGTTTTCTGAATTTGTGTGGTGTGAAACCAATTGAAATTCATCGACAGTTCAAGGAGACATGTGGTGATGGAGTTATGGATGTGTCGAAAGTGCGTTCGTGGGTGCGACAGTTTAATGAAGGCAGAACATCGTGTGACAACAAACCGAAACAACCTCGGGCTTGCACAAGCCGGTCTGATGACATGATCGAGAAAGTGGAAAGAATTGTTTTGGGGGATCGCCGAATGACTGTTGAACAGATCGCCTCCAGAGTTGGCATTTCTGTGGGTTCTGTGCACACAATCCTGCATGACGACCTGAAAATGCGAAAAGTGTCATCCAGGTGGGTGCCACGAATGCTGACGGACGACCACATGGCTGCCCGTGTGGCATGTTGCCAAGCAATGTTAACGTGCAACGACAGCATGAATGGGACTTTCTTTTCGTCGGTTGTGACAATGGATGAGACGTGGATGCCATTTTTCAATCCAGAAACAAAGCGCCAGTCAGGTCAATGGAAGCACACAGATTCACCGCCACCAAAAAAATTTCGGATAACCGCCAGTGCTGAAAAAATGATCATGTCCAAGTTCTGGGACAGCGAGGGCGTAATCCTTACCCTTTGCGTTCCAAAGGGCACTACGGTAACAGGTGCATTCTACGAAAATGTTTTGAAGAACAAATTCCTTCCTGCACTGCAATAAAAACGTCCGGGAAAGGCTGCACGTGTGCTGTTTCACCAAGACAACGCACCCGCACATCGAGCTAACGTTACGCAACAGTTTCTTCGTGATAACAACTTTGAAATGATTCCTCATGCTCCCTACTCACCTGACCTGGCTCCTAGTGACTTTTTGCTTTTTCAGACAATGAAAGACACTCTACGTGGCCACACATTCACCACCCGTGCTGCTATTGCCTCAGCGATTTTCCAGTGGTCAAAACAGACTCCTAAAGAAGCCTTCGCGCTGCCATGGAATCATGGCGTCAGCGTTGTGAAAAATGTGTACGTCTGCAGGGCGATTACGTCGAGAAGTAACGCCAGTTTCATCGATTTCGGGTGAGTAGTTAATTAGAAAAAAAATCGGAGGCCTTAGAACTTGAATGCACCTCGTAATAACTGCCTCCAAATTTAGACACATTGCCGTTCTCTTAAACTCAGATTTGTTTCACTATTATGAAAGACATAAATGTGAACTAAACAAATATAGTTACTGCGCCCAAGTCTTTCACTATAAATTCCAATCTTTATTTGTGCTGAAGGTGGCACGTAAGTTCACAGTGAGAGGACCAACAAATGCAACTGCATTTCCATCTGTACACTCTGATAATGGTTGGTACATAGTGTATCAATATCAGGATCACTTTTCTCTGTCACCCATCCCCCCCTTCCCCCATTCCCCTCCCCTTCTTGACCACTATTTTTCCTTCTTGATGAGCGAGAATGAGGATTGCTTCTACCAATCTCTAAACGTCAGAATTTCCTCTTTGTGGCAATCCAGGAAATGTAAATAGGTGGAAATAGTATAACATGTTTCTTGTCTCTTGTGTGCAGCATACGAGCTAAATGCAAATATCTGATATTACGCTTAAAGTCGTAGAAACGTAAATATGCGTATATAAATAGTTCTTTTTTGGCATGTCCTTTAAATATTTCTAGTTAATACGCCGGTCTTCAGAGCGTGTGTTCATTGTACTCAAAATTAGAGCTATTTTTTAAAGTAAATATTTATTCCTGTTATTACTATACTTACAGGACTAAAACGTTTTGTATCATCCATACTGTGCTTTTAAAATCCAATGTTTTCACTCGGTCTGCATGCCATTTATTTCGGTAATTGGCTCGTAAGTGGTGATCTTTACGAAACTGAGAGGGAGCCTCTAATTACGAGGACGTGCTAAAAAGTGATGCATGCGAAGTTTTTACCCTCTTTTCAATATCGACTGAAATATTAGCCTTCATGTCATGCATGTTACTCGGTTGACTTTCATGCATCGGGAACGCAAGCTGCAACCCTTCGCCGCTAGCAGATTCTGAATTGTAGCGTGTAACAGGGCGGTGTGAAACGTAACTACGTCGGCACGTGAAATAAAGCATGTTGTAATAGAGTTGCTAACTGCAGAAAGCTTCGTCCCGCCTAGGAGAACCCTCTATTTCAGCATGATAATGGCAGACCGCACAGGGGCGCTGCGACATTTGCAACAATTCGATCATTCTCCATCGGCTCCCACTTACCCCCATACGATTTTCATATGTTTCCAAAATTTACAGAAAACCTTAAAGGACTTCACGTTGACGAAGAAGTGTTAGCAGAAGTGAGATTGTGGCTCCGTCAATAAAGTCATTCTACGTCGATGGTATCAACAAACTGGTCTCTCCTTGGAAGAAATTTGTTCATCAGCAGGGTGACTACGTTGAGAAATAAATATATGGACACGAAGAATTAAGATGTAGAATAAAAAGTTTGTTTTATTTAAGAAGCGTTAAGAGTTTTCACCTAAAGAATTCGGAGGCGTTCGTTTTCAGTACACCCCAGTACTTCTTAGTGATGATGAGGGTAAGCGGCTAGGGTAGAACCCAATGACGACCAACTTGAACAGCTGGTGATATCCGTAGGCTAATAATGTATCGCTTCATTGCGAACAAATATTCTTGAGCTAATCATCAAACTGATCTCCAGACGACGTGCTGAGTTATAAGGAGTTGCTGTCTCGACGAAAAGCACTGTGAATGTCGCATGAGCAGGACTACTGCTGAATGCTCGGAAAAAACTAGGGTACACCTTCATCCAACGGAGTGCGTCCAGTAACAGATGATGGTCCCAGTAATGAAGTGAAAGGACTATATTGAAATGTTGCCACCTTCTGTCGGCGCCCCTGACAGTGACTAACCGAGCTGTTGTATGCACATCGCTATTGAGTGGAGACTACAAGCTTCAGAAAATATCTTCTATTGCAGAACCAAGAGGGAAGACGAAAATTTCTAAGGTGGCTGTTGGTTGAGCAGCCTTTCATCGAAGCAGCGATACAAGATGAAATCTTCTATATCGTCTCTCTACAAGGACCATATCAAAGTTAATTGTGAAGGCTGATTGAATACTGTTGCAACGGGGAACGCATGGAGCTTGGAGCCCTCAAAAGCTTGACAAATGTATCGCGCGCTGCTACGACCTCACCTGGGTTATGCTGGAATACAGTACGGCACAGCCTCGAGAAGCCTGCTGCAGAAAATCGACAGGTATTAATATAAAGCTCTGACATCATGTCCAGGTGCTCTAGCATCCACCATGACGAACATACTGTTAGTCGAAACAATTAAAAGAATTTTTATTAGTACATAGAAAGTACCTCAGCAACCCTTTTGGGATAAGCTTACAAATAGGATGTGCGACCTGACCGTCAGGTTTTACATACACCGATAGCGAACATACACATCAAGGCCACTACTTGTGGGAGCATTTTCAAGGCTAAGAAAATACCACAACCTCTTTCGAAAACCCAACTACTGACCCATTTTAAGCAAGAATAAGGACATGTCGACCAGGAACTGGACGTAAGTATTAGTATGGACTATTCTGAGAACCGAGGAATTAGCAACAGCAATTTAGAAGGTATCTTTGATAATAACAAAGTGGTGCATATGCGTATACCGACGGGTCCCAGTGCAATGACTTAGTCGAATGTGCCTGTGTAGGTATTGAAAATCAAGAAGCTATTTCGCCTACAGAAAGAGGTATCATTTGACACAACTGAACACGTAGCCATTGAAAGGGCACAAACCATGTCCTTCAAAGTTCACCATATCGTGATAATAACGGACTCGTTCTATGCGGTGCAAACATTGACGTCCGTTGGTAAAGATATAGGGCGTTGTTATCTATACGGTGACAATAACTGACCTGTATGAAAAAAAAACGTAAATTACTTACAGACTAAGGAAGCTTCACTACAGATATTCGGATTTAGGTTATGACATGTTCGATACGCGTGCCATCATTGGCGATGATATGGCGCAGACGAATGGCGAAATTCTGAGTGACCCGCTGAAGTGTCGGAACATCGATGCTGTCGATGACCTCAAAATGGTTCAAATGGTTCTGAGCACTATGGGACTTTACATCTGAGGCCAACAGTCCCCTAGGCTTAGAACTACTTAAACCTAACTAACCTAAGAACATCACACACATCCATGCCCGAGGCAGGATTCGAACCTGCGACCGTAGCAGCTGCGCAGTTCCGAACTGAAACGCCTAGAACCGCTCGGCCACAGCGGCCGGTGATCACCTCCTGAATGGCTGCTTTCAGTTCAGCAATGATTTTGGGGTTATTGCTATACACTTTGTCTTTAATACAGGCCCACAAAAAGGAGTCGCATGTGTTCAGATCCGGAGAATATGGTGGCCAATCGAGGCCCATGTCAGTGGCCTCTGGGAACCCCAGAGCCAGAAAGAGGTCCCCAAAGTGCTCATCCAGGACATGAAGCACTCCCCTTCTTCGATGGGGTCGAGTTCCGGCTTGAATGAACCACATCTTGCCGAAATCAGGGTTGTTTCAGATCGTGGGATGAAGTCATCTTCCAGAACCTACAGGCACCGTTAGGTAGTCACCGTGCCATCAAGGAATATCGCAGCGATTATTCCGTGACTGGACACTGCATACAGTCACCTGCTGAGGGCGAAGAGACTTCTCGATCGCGAAATACGTTTTCGCAGCCCCAAAATGCGCGAATTTTGCTTCCTGACGAACCCAACCAAATGAAAACGGGCTAAACAAAGTCATATTCACATTAAAGTCCTGTTCGTCAATTCTATGGCCAATAGTGTTGGCAAAACACTATGAATTTTGTATGGGAAGAGATGTAGGTCTTCAAGAACAATTTGTCGCAGTGTCTACCTGTTGATTCCCACCTGTTGTGCAGCTAATCTGATCGATTTCCTGGAGCTGGTTTGAAACACAACGCGTGTGTTCTCGACGTTTTCAGGTGTTTTCACCTTTTTAGGACGCCCGACATTGGCAACAGTGTCATCAGGAACACTACCTGTTGTCTCAAACTTGCGAATCAAATTCCTGACTGTTTGCGCACATAGACCACTTGTCTTCAGCTGCAACTCGCTCGGAAACCTCCTTTGAGCCGCACCTGGGTTCTTATAGCTCGCATATTTGGCCTTCACATGCTCAGGCACACCTCACCGTGACATTTTCACGTGCAAATGGCCGACAACAACAAGCTGCACGCGCATGCGCGTACTAATTCCCTTCATACTCCGCGGCCAACAGTGCAGTTTGAACGTTCTAACGCTAACTGTTCGGAAGTTATGGCGATTTTATTTCATATAGTTCAATAATTGTCACCCTGTACCATGCCAAATAGCTGCTACTGTATCAGTCTTACAAAGAAACGGTAATGAGAAATTATCTGTTTCGACCAAGGGTTATGCTGAGATTTTGGTCCATGAGAAAGTTGAACACCTGACGAAGAACGAAACAAGTAATGGAGTACAGGAGAGTGATGATTTAGTTGCTGCAGTCAGAGACATAGCCAGAAGCGAAATCTGCACCATGGCAACTGGTACAAACAAGTCCACCCCCATTTACAGAAGGTCCAAGAGGTGGGATGTGAAATGCACCTCAAGCCGCAGAGTGAACAGGAGGTAATTTATGAGGGTCATTCCTAGGTTGAAATTCAGCCAAGACTGCTACCGTCAACACGTTTATAGAACCTACGTTATACCATCACCATACTGCAGCAATGGGAAACACAGGACGTCAACCACATCTTCCTTGGCTGCCCTAGACACAGAAGAGAATCAGACTAGCTACTTACGAGCTAATCGACATCGATCGAGAACTTCCCACGAGTGTGTTAGAACTCTTCAAAACAATGAATACATTTATAAATTTCTTGTGGAATTTGTCTTACAAATGGGATAAAATTGTAACAGCACATTGTGTGTGTGTGTGTGTGTGTGTCTGCGTTTATTTCAATTTATTAGAAACCTTTCATTTAACCATGTAAATGCAATTAAAGACGGCGTGCTGAAACGTACTGAAACTGAAACTCCGTCCCAACAGGCATGTATGCCCAACGGTACCGACCGGCCGCCGTGTCGTCCTCAGCCCTTAGACGTCACTAGATGCGGATATGGAGGGGCATGTGGTCAGCACACCGCTCTTCCGGCCATATGCCAGTTTACGAGACCGGAGACGCTGCTTCTCAATCAAGTAGCCCCTCAGCTGTCTTTAGATGGGCTCAGTGCACCCTGCTTGACAACAGCGCTCGACAAACCGGATGGTCACCCATCCAAGTGCTAGCCAAGCCCGACTGCGCTTAACTTCGGTGATCTGACGGGAACCGGTGTTACCACTGTGGCGAGGCCGTTAGCTTTCTGCAACGTAATACCTCAGAATTTTTTATGGGAAAATTCTTAATCCTTTTTAAATAAAACCAACGTTATTAACATTCTACATCTTTATTCTTTATATATACGTATTTATTTCTCAACAAAGTCACCCCGGCGACGGGCACAGTTCTCCAAACGAGAGATCATTTTGTTGACACCGTCACTATAGAATGTTAGCGGAGCCACAACCTCACTTCTGCTAGCACCACTTCATTACTATCAAAGTGAAGTCCTGGAAGATATTCTTTACGTTATGAAAACATGAAAATCGTATGGAAACAATTCCTCACTGTATGGAGGATGATCGATGACAGTGAACCCAAGGTATCGGATTGTTGCAGTTGTCCAGCGCTCGTGCGTGGTCTGGTCTGGCAGAGTCATGCTGGTGGAGAGGGTGCTTCATGTGTGGGAGAACTCTTCGAATTCGTGCTTTCAGCTTTTGAGAGCCTCACAGTACATCGAAGGTTTGGTTGATTTTTAGGGGGGGGGGGCGGGAGGGGGCAAAACAGCGAGGTCAAAAAATGGTTCAAATGGCTCTGAGCACTATGGGACTCAACTGCTGAGGTCATTAGTCCCCTAGAACTTAGAACTAGTTAAACCTAACTAACCTAAGGACATCACACACATCCATGCCCGAGGCAGGATTCGAACCTGCGACCGTAGCGGTCTCGCGGTTCCAGACTGCAGCGCCAGAACCGCGCGGCCACTTCGGCCGGCAAAACAGCGAGGTCATCGGTCCCATCGGATTAGGGAAGGATGGGGAACGAAATCGTCCGTGCCCTTTCAAAGGAAAAAGGAACCATCGAGGCATTTGCCGGAAGCGATTTAGGAAAATCATTGAAGGCCTAAATCACGTAGGCCGGTCGAAGGTTTGAACCATCGTCCTCCCGAATGCAAGGCCATTGTGCTCACCTCGGTCGGTGAACAGAAGTCGACCGCGATCGTGTGAGAAGTAATCGGACTATATTTCGGCACCAGAAATATTGCCCATATTGCCCACTGGCAGAGAGAAGCAGTTGTTTGAACGGGAAGCATACCAATGTTATCCAAGTTGTAAAATAAATCTCTAATAAAGCGAAAGAAAATGGTCGCCAGCCTGATTAGGCAAAGGGATCCCAAGTAAATGTAGTGTTAATCAAGAAAATTGACCACTTGTTTGACTTTACTTTAAACTATACTCTGTTTGTAAATTGGACACGAAACGATACCAAACCCTAGCAAGTGTTCGTAAAATAGCAATTTATGAACAACACAGATAAAAGATCACTAATGCACACTGTCTGTATTAATACAGAAATTACACAATATCAATAACGATGGAGGAGCACAGCTAATTTGGATATGGGGTAGCTTTAACATTTTGCTACTGAGGGACAGTAACACAGAGACATAATCATTAAAATGTTATGCTAACCAGTAAGATTACTAAATGTTCTCAAGTTGTAACGCAACAGTCCGCAGCTCGTGGTCATGCGGTAGCGTTCTCGCTTCCCGCGCCCGGGTTCCCGGGTTCGATTCCCGGGGGGGTCAGGGATTTTCTCTGCCTCGTGATGACTGGGTGTTGTGTGATGTCCTCAGGTTAGTTAGGTTTAAGTAGTTCTAAGTTCTAGGGGACTGATGACCAATGATGTTAAGTCCCATAGTGCTAAGAGCCATTTTGTAACGCAACAGCTTAATCATCATCATCATCATCTTGGACAGTTTCCAGCAGCTGGCTGGGTCTGTCGGGAACACAAGCCTCTCCATCGTGTTCTGTCTTTCCACCATTCCCCCTCTTCCACCTTCGTCCAGTTCTCTCCTCTTCTCGTCACACATTCCTTCACTCCCTTCACCCATCTATCTCTTGGTCTTCCTCTGGGCCTCTTCCCCTCCAGTTGCAGATCAAACATCCTCTTTGGAATTCTTCCCTCATCCATTCTCTTCATGTGTCCATACCACTGCAGTCTTGATTTTTCTATCCTGTCCTGTACTGGTTCCTCCTTTAGCCTTTCTCTCACATACACATTTCGCAATCTGTCTCGTCTTGTTACACCCAACCTGCTCTTCTGGAACTTCATTTCACTAGCCTGTATTCTACTTTTGTCGCTTTTGTGCATTACCCATGTCTCACTTCCGTATGCCAATATGGGGACAAAGTAGGTTCGGTATATAATTCCCTTGGATTTCTGTGGCACCTCCTTGCTCCAAATAAGCCCCCTAATGCATTTCTAGAACTGCCCTGCTTTTCTGCACCCTTCATTTATTTCCATTGCGTTTCCCCCCTTACTTTCAATCACGCTTCCCAGGTACTTGAAGTTCTTTACCACTTGTAGTTTTTCCCCTCCACAAGTTATATCCACATTTGGCCTATTCGTCTTCCTTGTTGTGACAATTATTTCACTTTTCTTTGCAGAGAAATGCATTCCATATTGTGCTGCCGTTGCCTCCCATGGATCTAACTGCTCTTGCACCTCCTTCTCGCAATTTCCCCATAACATCAGGTCATCGGCAAAAAGCACTGCTTTCATTTTATGATCTCCAATTGCATCTGACACTTGCTGTAGGATTTCATCCATAACAATAATAAACAATAAAAGCGAAAGTCCACTTCCCTGTCGCAGCCCATTTTCCAGCTTGAACCATGCAGTACGTTCCCTCCCCACTTTCACACAACTCTCACTTCCCTCATACATTTTTCTGACTTTTCGTGTTATCTCTTCATCTATCCCTTTTGCGTTCAGCACATCCCAGAGCTTGTCCCTACAGGTACTGTCATACGCCTTCTCAATATCTAAAAAGGCCATGATTAAGTCCTTCCCGTACACATAGTGCCTTTCCTGCAGTTGCCTTACCGCAAATATGAGGTCCGTTGTTGATCTTCCCGGTCTGAAACCGTACTGCTCCTCTTGCAGTCTACTTTCAATACTGCTTCTTATTCTCTTCTCCAGGATCTTTTCATAGATTTTTCCACAGTGGCATAGCAGGGTGATTCCTCTGTAGTTCTCACATCTCCTTTTATCCCCTTTCTTGAAGATCGGGACTATAATTCCTTTCTTCCAATCCTCAGGAATTCTGTTCTCCTTCCACACCACCCTCAGCAATCTGTATAGCCACTGGGTTCCTACTTCTCCTGCTGCTCGTATCATATCCACTGTTACTTCGTCCCAACCTGGTGCCTTGCCCCCTTTCATCCTCTTTATGGCTTCTTCCACTTCATTCCAAGTTAGATCATCAATTTCCCCACTATTATCATCGTCTGCTGCCTTAGGCTCTCCATCGCTGTTAGTTACCCGCTTGGCGGCATTCAACAGATCTTCAAAGTACTCCTTCCAAATCTTTTTGAGCTCATGCATTTCCTCCACAACTCTTCCATTATTATCCATGATCCTCAGGCACTCGCTTCTGTCGTTCCTCTTATTTCTTACCATGGTGTAAAGTACTTTTTTGTTCCCTTCACTGTCCTCTTCTAACATTCTTGTCCATTTTTCCATCCACTTCTTCTTCTCCGCCCTTACTATGGTCTGTGCCGCTTTCTTGCTTTCCTTATATTTTACCCTAGCTTCCTCTGTTCGGGTCTGGAACCATTCTCTGAAGGCTTTGTTCTTTCGAAGTACTGCCTCTTTACATATGTTGTTCCACCATGGGGTTTCCTTACTTCTCCTCTTTGTGCTAGTTCTTCCGCACACAGTCTCAGCTGCCTCAACTAGGACCCTCTTAAAATCTCCCCATTCTTCTTCCACTGTTCTCTGATCTTCCTTTGGCAGCTTCTTCCTGATCAGTGTCTGGTACTGCGTCCTCCGTTCATCCTCTTTCAGCATCCATGTCTTCAACCTTTTCTCCTGTATATCTGTTGCCCTCCTATCTTTTTTCTCTCTCAGGGTGGCTACCAACAGCCGATGGTCACTGTCTAAGGCCTCAGATGGAATGACCTTAACATCTGTGAGGCTGCTCATCATCTGCCTATCCACTAGTACATAGTCTACTACTGAAGTTTGGGACCAGTCCCCACTGTACCAAGTTATTTTGTGACTACTTCTCTTCTTGTACCAGGAATTTGCGATCGTCAGCCCATTCCTCTTGCAGAATTCCAGCAACAATTTTCCTTCTCTATTTCGGTTCCCCCAGCCCTCTGGTCACATTATCTCCTCGAATCCTTTCCTGTCTGTGCCAACATGTGCATTGAGGTCCCCTATTATAATCTGATTACCTCCATTTAGCTGCTTTTGCGTGTCATCTTCAAATTCCTCCTTCTCCTTTTTTGTACACCCCACCTGTGGGGCATATGCTTGGATGATTTCAATGCTTTTTCCTTTCACTCGTACTCTGGCTTTTATCATTCGATCATTGATACCTTCCACCTCCTCCTGCAGACCCTCTCTGACCACTATTGCCACTCCATTTCTTCCCCTCTCATTCCCTATCCAGTACAGTTTACAACCTTTACTTAGTGGTTTTTCACCAACTCCTCTCCACCTAGTCTCAGCAAGTCCCAAGATGTCCAATTTCCTCCTTTCCATCATTTCTACAATTTCTTCTAACTTCCCAGTTAGAGTCCTTACGTTTAAGGTGCCCAGTCGTAAACCATCTCGTAATCCATTTCCATTGCTTGGTCGGTTTCCTTTAAATCCGTTCCGTGATCCGAGGCATGTGCCCTTTTTAATCTGCCAGGAGGTTTCATATCAGCACATACTTCGATGCAAAGTGAAAATTTCATTCAGTAACTTCGGTTACAGCATGCAAAATATATTAACACTCCCAGGCATGAGACACCAATGTACACTCACCAGGCTACTTTGCTGTGACTGCTCGAATCATCAGCTTAATCTTCAGCCAAAATGTTTATTAAAATTTTCCATTAAAATGTGACCACAAAAATCGGCACGTGAGAAATCGATGTAGTCAAACAATGTTCAGTGTCTTTAACAATCTATCGAAAGAAAATGAAGTAATAGATATTGTTTAACGAAATCAAAGCATAATAATGAATGTTTTCTACAATTATAATGACTGTAAAGTACCTGGACACCTCACTGAAAATGACTTGCAAGTTCGTGGCCCCCTCCATCGGTAATGCTGAATCCCAATATGGTGTTGACCCACCCTTTGCCTTGATGGCAGCTTCCACTCTCGCAGGTATACGTTCAATCAGGTGCTGGAAGGGTTCTTGGGGAATGGCTGCCCATTCTTCACAGATCGCTACACTGAGGAAAGGTATCGATGTCCGTCGGTGAGGTCTGGCATTAAGTCGGCGTTCGGAAACGTTCCAAAAGTGTGCTATAGGATTCAGGTCAGGACTTTGTGCAGGCCAGTCCATTACAGGGATGTTATTGTAGTGTAACCACTCCGCCACAGGCCGTCCATTATGAACAGGGGCTCGATCGTGTGGAAAGATGCAAACGCCATCCCCGAATTGCTCTTCAACAGTGGGAAGCAAGAAGGTGCTTAAAGCATCAATGTAGGCCTGTTCTGTGATAGTGCCACGCAAAGCAAGAAGGGGTGCGAGCCCCCTCCATGAAAAACACGACCACACCATAACACCACCGCCTCCGAATTTTACTGTTGGCACTACACACGCTGGCAGATGACGACCATCGGGCATTCGCCATACCACACCCTATCGTCGGACCGCCTCATTGTGTACCGGGATTCGTCACTTCACACAACGGTTCTCCACAGTTCAATAGTCCAATGTTTAAGCTCCTTACACCAAGCGAGGTGTCGTTTACCGGCGAGTTGTGTGGCTTATGAGCAGCCGCTCGACCATGAAATCCAAGTTTTCTCACTTCCCACCTGACTGTGATAGTACTTGCAGTGGATCCTGATGCAGTTTGGAATTCCTGTGTGATGGCCTGGATAGACGTCTGCCTATTACACTCTACGACACTCTTCAACTGTTGGCGGTCTCTGTCAGTCAACAGACGGGGTCGGCCTGTACGCTTTTGTGCTGTACGTGTCCCTTCACGTTTCCACTTCACTATCACATCGGAAGCAGTGGACTTAGGGATGTTTAGGAGTGTGGAAATCTCGCGTACAGACGTGTGACACAAGTGACACCCAATCACTTGACCACGTTCGAAATCCGTGAGTTCCGCGGAGTGCCCCATTCTGCTCTCTCAAGATCTCTCATGACTTCTGAGGTCGCTAATATGGAGTACCTGGCGGTAAGCGGCAGCAGAATGCACCTAATATGAAAAACGTATGTTTTTTTGGGGTGCCGAATACTTTTGATCACATAGTGTATATAGAATATTTGAGAATGTATAATTCTTTTGACAGAGCAAATAAGAATCTCGGGAATCCACTTTGGCTTTTCTGCCCCCGGTTGTGAGGATGGCTATGCCGCTATGTGACGCGGAAAGGACGAAATGGAACGAAGGGACGGCAGTCACAGCAAAGTAGCCTGGTGAGTGTACATTGGTGTCTCATGCCTGGCAATGTTAATATCTTTTGCGTGCTGTAACCGAAGTTACTGAATGAAATTTTCACTTTGCATCGAAGTATGTGCTGATATGAAACCTCCTGGCAGATTAAGACTGTGTGCCGGACCGAGACTCGAACTCGAGACCTCTGCTTTCGCCGGCAAGCGCTCTATCATCAGAGCTACCCACGCACCACTCACGCCCCGTCCACACAACTTTACTTCCGTCAGTACCTCGTCTCCTACTGGCGGAAGTAAAGCTGTGGGGGCGGGTCGTAGGTCGTGCTTGGGTAGCTCAGATGATAAAGCACTTGAGCGCGAAAGGCGAAGGTTCCGATTTCGCGTCTCGGTCCGGCACACAGTTTTAATCTGCCAGGAAGTTTCGAAGTTACTGAATTACCACGTGACACTGAAGAAATTCTAAATGAAGACAAAAAAAAAGATGATAAAAGGGAAGAAGATGTGCAACGTGAATTATTTCCTCCCTCCGCTTTCTCTGAAGTAGTAAAAGTTTTCAGAGAGGCGAATTAATTAAATGATACAGATAATCACCATGAGGTCAACACTTTATTTGATAGTGGTAAGACATCTCACGGGGTTGATGTTTCAGAAAGGAACTACATGTGTTCAGGACATAGTGCTTAAAGACGATGTCAATCCCTCTTCCTACCACAATCCATTATATAGTACTACAGCGGAGCCTGTGTTTGACTGGTATTGAAGATAAACAACGTAACTGATTGGAGATCAAAGACCGAATCATTCTCGTCACAGCTTGTACCAAATTTACCGCAGGATACTTTGAATGACCGGTGATCTATTTTAGGGCCGCTTAGTGTTTTGCTCAAAGACAAATTAATGACTGAACACGATATGTGTTCGGTCATTTCGTCTCCCAACAATTCCTTGGCGACATTCTTGTTCCAGACGTCGAACGTGCTGAAAAATAGTGACTAAATACATACACATGTAAAATTTAGAGAAGAGGAAATTATTCTACAAATGATAACAACAGAGTAAGTCAGATATAGAAGCCAGTGAAAAATGAGCAGACACTTATAGATTAAGTCAGCTCCGCAGTTCTGAAGATGGAAGGAAAAATAGAAGTCAGCCACCATTAAAAAAAAAAGTATTGCCTATATCTCTGATAATATTTTAAATGGTTCAAATGGCTCTGAGCACTATGGGACTTAACATCTGTGGTCATAAGTCCCCTAGAACTTAGAACTACTTAAACCTAACTAACCTAAGGACATCACACACATCCATGCCCGAGGCAGCATTCGAACCTGCGACCGTAGCAGTCACGCGGTTCCAGACTGAAGCGCCTAGACCCGCACGGCCACACCGGCCGGCTATCTCTGATATATTGTTAGTATCTGTCATAGGTCTTCCGAGGTTTAAAACGTTGTCTCAAAGGAATTAATGTTTACCCAGTCGAAGAAATAAGGTACACATATGTACCAGAACCAGGCTCTATTCTTAATGTATACATTTCAAAGAAACGTCTCATTGCCCCCTCGAAGTTATGAATATATTCTACAAAGCGAATATACTTCAACGCTTCGATCACACATAGGTATTGTTCTGTTAGAAGCCTATTACGACGTTATTTTTTTATGATATTGGATCTACCACCAACTGTGAGACTCATGCTCGAGGTTTATTTTTTCAGGAGTGCAAAAGAAATTGTTGATAGAAAAATCATGTTCTGTATCGTTTTATGCAGGAAAGTTAAGTTTCGTATTCTATAATTACTCTGACTTTCAAGTGCTTGAAGAAATTTCAGTTAGTTCTTGTATAACAAATAGTGATACTCGTACAAGTTAGGCTAGTGGATCACTTTTTTATAAATGATCTGCCAATGCAGCATGACAGGTTATTAGTGATGTGATTATAAATTCTAATTCATTGATTATGACTGGTGAAATTTGTTATCAATGGACCAAATTGCAAATTGATTTGCTGTGATAGTGTGAATGAGTTGTAAAATTTTCACTTTATACATTATGTTGACTCAGTGTCTTCGCGAAATGGGTGCATGTGGACTGATTGTAAAATCATATCTCGATACAGTGCTATGTAGACTCATTGTCGTTATGGTGTGGGTGATCAGAGTGGGCAGGGGGTTCATTGACCTCTCCCACTCCCCCTCCCCACACAAGGGTAGCTGAGCTGAGCCAAGCACCACAACAAGACCAGTCTAGTTGGAGCAGGTGTCGTAAATAGATGGCGATCGCATGGGTGCCTGGTCTGAGCTGCGATAGTGATCCCAACAGTATCCGTCAGCATGTGACAGCTATCATGGTACAGGTGAGAAGGCAACATCAGTGTCACATATGGGCTCGAGATATGCGATGCTGACAATGCCATGAACTCTGAATAAATTGCCAATCTTGTCAACATAATTTTCGCTTGACCAATGAAGTGATGATCAGTATCCATAGGGACTTAGTGGTACTTGTGTATTCGCTGGCCTTACAAACTACTGACACTTAATAATAGACAGATTAATGTTACTCGTAGCAGAGTTTATAGCTCATGGATCCTTTATTTGTACTAATAACTTCACCACATGCACTGTAAGAGTGTCTATTCATGCATGGTACTTGTTTATATCCCATGCACAGAAAGAAATCTTTGAATTTAGTAGGCACACAGCACTAGGCCTTCACAGCTAGGTTCATGTCAGGGACTAGTATTTTTCGGCTGCCATATTCACTAGCGACTCTTCACGGCTTCGGCTACAGAGTTCGTTCTCGTGTGGGCTTTTTAAAAGGGTTGTTCACTTCCTGCAGATTCACAGGATATTCAATGTTCGTCAGATGTGCTATGCATCTGCACCTGATTTGTAGCTGGGCAGAGGTGAGTACATGGCTATTGTGTGCAAAAAAGTGGTTCAAATGGCTCGGAGCACTATGGGACTTAACTTCTGAGGTCATCATTCCCCTAGAACTTAGAACTACTTAAACCTAACTAACTTAAGGACATCACACATCCACGCCCGAGGCAGGTTTCGAACCTGCGACCGTAGCGGCCGCGCGGCTCCAGACTATAGGACCTAGAGCCGCTCGGCCACCTCGGCCGGCAATTGTGTGCACCAGGCCGTTTCACTCACATTTTGTTTCACTATGGGGAGATAGCTTCCTTTCATACGCGATGCGACTAGCTTGTCCATTTTATTCACCAAAGTGTTGCGCTGAAATATACCGTTTGTATGTCCGTTTCACTTGACTTTCTCCTTACAAGAATGATCATACCAGAATGAAATTTTCGCTCTGCCGTGGAGTGTGCGCTGATTTGATACTTCCTGGAAGATTAAAACTGTGTGCCGCACCGAGACGCGAACTCGGCACCTTTGCCTTTCGCCGGCAATTGCTTTACCAACTGAGCTACCAAAACACGACTCAGGACCCGTCCTCACAATTTTACTTCTGCCAATACCTTGTCTTCTACCTTCCAAACTTCAGAGAAGCTCTTCCGTGAAGTTTGGAAGGTAGGAGACAAGGTACTCGCGGAAGTAAAATTGTGAGGACGGGTCCTGAGTCGTGCTTGGGTAGCTCAGTTGGTCAGTCTGCCTTTGGCAGGGCTACAGAGAGGACGGGTCCTTTTTTTCCGTGTGCAGAGCGCGAGCTCGCGTTGTTTACATTCTGACAGCCGTTGCTTAAGTGCCGCTTACCGTCTACGATACATGGCTAACCGTTACCATAAATCTACACTCCAATTTGCATTCTGCAACGATTATGCGCGACCCAAAGCACTCGAGGTGGAGCGTTTCCTGCGAGAAGAAGGGAAGATCCCGGCGACCGATATTATCGGAATACATTTGTCGATCGTGAGGAGCAAGGTCTATGTTAAAATCAGTATCGACGCGGCGTGCGAACGCAACATACGTGAGACCAAACAGGGGCTCTGCTTCTGTCATGTTGATGGCAATATGGGGGCGGTAACCGTCAACCACGCGGGCTTAGGTATAAGTACGACACGCATTTTCGAATTGCTATTCGAACTTCCTGCTGAGGAAGTCGTCACGGCACTCCGACGCTACGGCACAATCCATGGCCACACTGAGGAAAAGTGGACACAGTTTCGGACATATCCTGTCCTAAACGGCGTCCGACAGGTCACCATTGATCTCCGAAGCCATGTTCCGTTCTACTTACAGATCGGCGAATTCAGTGCAATAATTATGTATGACGGCCAGCCTCGGACCTGTTCCGGGTGCGGCAAGAAGGGCATCTTAGATCCGAATGCCTACAACGGCGAATTACGCAACTTCCAGTTGCCGAAGGACCACCGACGTCGCAACCTACGGTGCTACCGGTGACCTACGCCTGTGCTCTTGCTTCTCCTGCCGCTTCGCAACGCCGCCCGGGCGCCACAAACGCACCGACCGAACCCTGACGGAGAGCGCGTCAGACAGCCCGCCACCTCGGCCGGCCATCGAGGCCGCTCCGACGGTGTCGATGCGGCCGGCCTCAGACCCAACCCTAGGCAACACGATGGAGATCGACTCATCGTCCCTTCGTCCCTACAGGGGCCCTTCTGCCAGAACGACGCGACTCCCTTCCGTCGTTAGACGCGGAAGGTCGCATAAGGAAACAACGTTCTCCGAAACGTCGCAAGAGAAGGCCCCGCACCGTTTTCGACCAAGAGGAGACATTACAAATTCAGGAAGACGTAACCGTCGACCCACACGACGCCCCCGAATCCGCTACTGCCGACGAAGACGTTATGAGCGCGGAGACATCCGCGGGTGTGCCTATGCCCGTCTCCCCGACGCCCCATGCGGACTTTGAACTATTTATTGGAGATAGCACAGCCACCACGAAACATTACATCATCTTCTGCAGACAAAATGGACGATACATCGGTGCCTGCCTCCACGGCGTGGCACGAGGAGGAGAGCGAGGAGCAGGACCCGTTACGGGACCCTGCGCCGTCGGGGCGATCCACTAATCATCCTCTCTCCAGAATCCCCTACGGGCGAGCGGGATAACGTTGCACTGCGAGGCCCACGCCCTTGCGCTGCCTCCAGCAGTCCGCCACCTGGCCTACCGGATAGCAACCATCAAAACCAAAAACATTCTTTCCAGGGTGAAAATCCGCCTTATGCAGGAGATGTTCTGGGCTTCTGATATTGATTTCTACCTTCTGCATGAAGTTCACTTGGCCAGTCTCCCGGATATCAATGGCTATACCGCCCACGCCTCCATGAGTGATTCTATGGGCCGTGGAGTGGCCATCTACGTCCGCCGCGGGATTTCCGTCACCGAAGTCGCCTTCCTTCCATCATCTCGGAGCATGGCACTCACTGCCATGTGGTCATGCATCAATTATGTCTACGCTCCTTCACGTACTAACCGTCAACATGAACGGGCCCAGTTTTATGCAGAGGAAATTGCCTCCCTGCTATTAGGGGGATACGACCACTACCTACTAGGAGGTGATTTCAACTGCGTTCTACACTCCAAAGATCAGATTCCACTCCATACTACATGCTAGGAACTACGTATAGTGGTCCGGAACCGCCTGCTTCGCGATACCTGGGAAGTTCAACATGGCGACCGTTCTGGTCATACCTTTTTTACCAGTCATTCCGCAGGCCTTCTAGACGGGATATATGCCTCACAGACTCTTAGATATGCGATAAGGGGCGCCCAAAGCTAGCCACTGGCCTTTTCCGACCATTACTCTTACATCTGCACGGTCGTCCTTCCGCCACAATCTCTATGGCGCAGCCGTGCGCCATGGAAAGTAAATACTTCTCATCTGCATGACCTGACTTGTCGCGATCCGGAGGACACTGATGAGATAAGGAAAGCACTTGGCCGATTGGCATCGCAACACTGTTGACTTCTGTTATGCGACTCTCCGAGATCTGGACACTCAGCCGCCAACCCCACACAACCAATTGGAATGGCAAAGAACTAAGGCGAAGATAGTTGCGGCGGCACGCTGGAAATTGCAAGGGCTGGTGATACGCCACGATCATGCGGGTTTGCAAATTCCATCCATGCATCATATAGTGTCCGACGAACGATGGCGTCGTCGGCAGATCATCAACGCGCTTATCACGCCTCATGGCCCACAGGTGACCATTCAGAATGGCATCCGTCCACCCATTCGTCAAACACTACTGTCGTACATATAGGGAAGAAGATGCTGATACTGAAGCAGACAACTCCATTCTGCATTAAGTTACACACACCCTCCCCCACACGGACGCGGATACTTTGACAGTAGCGGTCACACGAGGCGAAGTCGACAACGCAATCCACAAGGGTTCAGTCAACAGATCACCTGGCATTGACGGCTTACCGACTGAGTTTTACAGTGCCTTCTGGGACCTCATGGCACCGCAGTGGAGGACTATGTATCAAGATCTGATGACATCCGACCAAGAAATCCCACCTGCCTTTGTTGATGGCATCATCATTCCGGTCCACAAATCAGCCCGTGGTTCGACGGTCACGAGTTACAGACCGCTCAGCCTGCTCAATGCAGATTACAAGATTTTTGATCGCTTACTGGCAATGCGTCTCCGAACAATACTCCCTCATATCCACTCCCCAGAGCAAACGAGGCCTGGGGGACTCGTTAACATACAGACTGCTACAGGGGAATGCCGCGACTTAATTGTGATGGCGGCGGCCTGCAGACTCCGTGCAGCGGTCGTCGCTATAGACATCGATAACGCCTTCGATAAAGTGCGCCATCGTTTCCTGCTTTCAGTGGCATCCGAATGGACATCCCCCCTCCGTTCCTCCATGTCCTCCGGCGTCTTTACGACAGTGCCAGTTCATGTGTCCAAGCCAATGGACATTTAGCAGGGCCTGTACCCTTCTGCCGTTCCATATGACAAGCGCGCCCCTTATCTACCCTCCTGTATGTCATTCATGGCACTGTCAGTGGCAGCCCCATGACTTGTGATCAATTCGAGGACTGCACGAATCTCAGAGCCAGAGCGAATGAGGAGGAGGAGGCCATCAGCATATGCCGACATCGAAAAGCATGTTGGCTCTTAAGCCCCACATTGGGGGCTTGACAACCAAGCTCTCTGGCCTCACTCTTCGCCAACATACTTTTCGATGTCGGGCATATGCTGATGACCTCCTCCTCCTCATTCGCTATGGCTCTGAGATTCGTGCAGTCCTCGAATTGATCACACGTCATGGGGCTGCCACTGGCAGTGCCATGAATGTCACCAAATCTTCTGTAATGCACATTGGACGAGGCCTCCAGGAAGGTGAAGTGGAACCCCTGCCACTTGTGTGGACGTTACAATACCTGGGCATTACCTTTACTCTCATGGTCTCAGGCACAGCGGTAACGAATTTCCATGGTCTGTTACACGTCATCCGCAACGACGTCCGCCAGAACCTCCCTAGCCGCCAGGATACACTTCAACGAGATGAGTCTCTTAATCGTTATGTGGCATCAAAATCGGTCCACATAGCGCAAGCTCTCCCTCTGTCTGGCGTGAGGTCGGTCGCTTGACGGCGCGTTCGGCACGGACCCGCCCGTTGTCGGCGCGCCGTAAGGCACGGAAGCTCGCACTGGGGCGTATCGCTTCCAGTCGGGTGTGCCGCGACAGTCCTTACAGGGGAAGTGACGCGTCTCCCATAGCCTCTCCTTCCCAAGTGGCTCTTTCCGCCTTCCCGTGGTGCCAGACGTTAAGCTTGGCATTCTGCCTTGCGACAAAAGGGAGAGCTGCGACCCAACCCAATACGAAAGCGAAGGGTGCGTGGCACAGGGGGAGCTGTGTCAAGGGGCCGAACACCAGTCCCTTTCTGTTCGCAGGGCACAGACCAGCAGGTGCTCTGCATGCCGGCGATCTCGTTTGTCGGCGTGGGATCGCGGCGCGAGTCGGCAAGGGTGCTTCGCCGCGCCCCTGGGTAACCGGGGCGTGTTCTGCCAAACCCAGGAGGTGGTGACATCGCCTGGGCCAGGTTAGATGGGTCCAGACCGCCGAACGTCTGGGGGACCGGCCCACCACCTGAGTAGGAGTGGGTCCTCGGCCGAGAGGTGGAAACTCGTGCAAGTAGGCGGCGAAGGGCGAGAGGTGCATCCGCCTCTCTGGAGTGCGGGGTGCAGTTGCCGAGGAGCGTCGCGTGAAATCGTCGATGACGGAGTCACCGAGGGGGACCAGTGCACTGGTGACGGTGCGCTGAACCCAGCAGCTCTGAAGTGCCCTTGACCTAGGGGCGAGGTCGGTGGGCGAGCTGCGGAAGTCCCCCCCCCCCCCCCCCCCCATGCCAGAGGAGCCGGTCCGGAGTAAGAGACGAGCTCCCACTTCTTTTTATCACTCGTACAAAATGGCGACATCAGAGACGAGTGATACTAGTGCGCCTTCGAGAACTTCTTTTGTGCCTGATCCCTCTCCACAGGACGAGGTGGGACAGGCTGAGGAGGACTACTCAGTAATGAAGAGGTATTCAAAAATTACGTTGCTCCTGGAGCAAAGTATAAAGAATGGAAAGATAAGCCAGGCAGCAATCCTGCAAATAAAAAATAAATTGGCTGCATGGGCAATTGCCCATGCAAAATTGGAAGGACGTGTAGAGGAGCTGGAAAAAGAGAACACCCATATGAGACAACAGCAACAACAACCGAGCAAGACCTGGGCGGCGGTGGCTGCACAAGCCCCCACCAGACAAAACAATACGAAAGAAGCAATTGACTGGGTGACTAAAAAACAAGAGACGGCAGTCTTTCTTAGGACCTTGCCGGTACAAGATACTAGTGTCAAAATGATTCAGGAACTTCTAACTACCACAATCGACCCTGTAAAAGACAAGATAAAGATTAAACGTGTCAAACCAAGCCGCAACCCGGTAATCGTAGAAGTTGCGTCGGAAGAGGACAAAAACAAGCTTCTGGAAAATCCGAAACTAAACGCAGTTGTAAAATGCGAACCCCCAAAAAAGAGGAACCCATTGGTCATACTGTACGATGTTCCTACAGTAATGACAAACGAGTAACTGGGTGAAACAATCAGAAAACAAAACTTTGAGGACATGAATGAAAATGATTTTCAAAATAGCTTTAAACTGAGATTTAAGACGGTTCCTCGGGATCGTGATGTCGTACATCACGTTGCCGAGGTCTCCGCAACAATGTGGAGAAAAATAACAGTACTGGGCAGACTATACGTGGGATTCCATGCTATAAATACCAGAGATTACATTGTGGTACCTCGTTGCCATAACTGCGACGACATGGACCACATTCTGAGGCATTGCACCAGGGGGTCGGCCTGCTCCAAATGCGGTGACAACGGACACAACCGGAAAGATTGCAAGGCCACAGGTGTTTGCATCCCTTGCAAGAGTCGTGGCAAGAAGTCTTGTGGAGCCACAGGGCGAAACTGCCCTACCTACAGGATGCTTGAACAGAGATTAATATCTCGAATCGACTATGGCTGAAAACGGCACAACATGCAGGATGCCAAAGCATAAATCCCCGAGCAAAAGGAGGAGCAAGCAGATTCAGAAATTTCCTGAAGTCGCTCGTCAGCGCCGACGTAGCAACAGTCGACAAATCTATACAGAGTCCCCCACCAGGGACATTGGCACTCAAACCGAGCTCCCCTCAGAGGTCGGAGCACCCTCCTCCCAATGCCGGGACACGCTGCCGACTAAAAATCTACAACGGCAAGAGCATCCTGTGGTAGCGGCAGATAAAGCTGCCAAACCTGTCCAAGTAAACACCATTACAAGCTCCACCGCCAACTCCATCACCAAAGACAGCCCGGTGGTCAGGTTACCACCTGTAGACCCGGTAAGGGTGTACCCAAATCTTGAGTACACCATGCAACTAGCTAGGCTGGAGCAGCCGACTACCCTGACCACTGCCTTACGACATGTGGTCCGAGTAGGACATGAGAACGGACGGAGGGTAACCTTCTCGGTGGTGGAGGCTGTGGACAGAATACAATTAAAGTCGGTGAACCTCCCCACTGACTTCAGAGCACTGCGGGACCTACTCAAAAAAGTGTTTAAAAGACGAGGAGAAAAATTTGACCTGGATGAAATTTACCATCAATCAGTGATGGCAAACGGACGACTAGCATATGACTGGAACAAAACCTGGCCACATGACGACATACATACTTACTTTCCATGACGACCAGAATAAAAATTGGACAACTCAATACTCATAACAGTCGACTAGTAATGCAGGAGCTCCAAAGGGAAGTGGTGGAAAAGAGACTGGACATAATCTGTTTACAGGAGCCGTACTCTCTGGCTGGAAAAGTTGCGTTCACTGCCGCAACATGGCAAATTGTTAGCAGTGGGGACATCCACAGAGCGGCCATTCTAATAACAAACACTGCACTGCGTGCAACACCTCTGTCACGGTACTCCAATAGTCACTGCAACGTCGTGGAGATACAATCTCCTGCTGGAATTGTTATCATTATTAACATGTACTTTCAGTACACACTTAGATCATCTAGCGAGTGTGGCCACGGCGTTGCAGGGACGCAAAATCATCATAACCGCTGACATAAACGCCAAATCCCCCCTATGGTACAGTGGCACAAGGGATGAAAATGGTGCTAAAGCAGAGGAGATGATAATGGCTCTTCAACTAGTGGTGGCAAACAGACCAGGCAATCCCCCCACCTACGTGGCTGGAGGAGGACAGGGCACTAACACTGATGTGACGTTGGTCACGCCAAACGCAGTGAATATGCTACAAGAGTGGAGAGTGGAAGACAATGCCACCACCAGTGATCATAATCTAATCACTTTTATTGTAGGAGATAGAGAGTGCCGCTGGGCCATGGGGTGGGAAGTGCAAAGAAATTTCAGGAAAACAGACTGGGAACGCCTAGCCAGCGAGTGCGACATTCCTCCATTACCAGAAGGAGACATACGACAGGATTTTAACTTGGACGACAGAGCCGAGGGACTTGTACGTGCAATAACAAGGGCGATTAAGGCGGCCGTACCAACCAGGAGGAGGGCCGTGGCGGCCACACCGGCACCATGGTCAGCCGAGCTACAAGAACTGCGTCAGTCTGTCAGGAGACTGAGGAAGCACTACCAGCGCAGTGTCGTCTGGCGGGAAAAGCAAAGATGGCTGCAGTTATACCGGGAGGCAAAGGACAACCTTCAAAAAGAGCTACAGAAAACCAGAATAAATAGCTGGGAAAATTTTGTAACCAATCAGCTGGCCCTCGATCCTTGGGGTGTGCCATATAGATTGGTGAGGGAGAAGATCCGCTCCCCAATGGTGATATCAACGCTCAGGCACGGCGACGGAATGACGGAATCTTGGCAGGAAACTGCTGAGGTCCTCCTCCGATCACTGTTGCCTGACGATGACACGAATAATGACACCGAAGAGCAGCGTCAATTACGAAATGAAGACCTTCATAGGTATGCAAATGACGAAGCGGTCCTCCCCTTCTCTGACGAGGAAGTTGCTGCTCTTATCAAATCCTTAAAGAAAGGAAAAGCCCCCGGGCCAGACGGCATTGTGGCGGAGGTGGTGCAGTTCTTAGCCCCACAGCTAGTTGCGCCACTTACACATCTCTATAACGCATGCCTCAGACAAGGCAAATTTCCTAAAATATGGAAAACAGGCAAATGTGGTAATTATTAAGAAAGGCCCCGAGAAGGACCCTGCTGAAGCCAAATCCTACAGGCCCATCTGCCTGCTGGACGGTTTTGGCAAACTCCTTGAAAAGTTATTAGCGAACAGACTGACGGCTCACCGCATGCTGCGGGGGATGAGCGGCAGGCAATTCGGCTTTAGGCTGGGGCGATCGGCATCTGATGCAATCGCCCTGGCGGCCGAGGTCTGCGGCTCAGCCTCGTGTAAGTATGTCGTTGGCATCATGGTGGATATCAGTGGCGCCTTCGACAACCTGTGGTGGCCTTCGCTCTTCTCCTGCCTTCGGGAGAAGGAGTGTCCAGGGCTGCTATATGGGTGTTTGAGGAGCTATTGTGAAGATCGGGAGGTATGGCTATAACCCCCTAGCGGGAAAGTCGGGAAAACTATCACCAAGGGTTGCCCCCAGGGCTCCGTGTTGGGTCCCCTTTTCTGCGACATCCACATGGAGTCTCTTCTGGAAAGCCTGCAACAGAGCGAAGAGGTGCTAGAGGTGATGGCCTACGCTGACGACCTCCTCCTGTTGGTCGGCGGCCGAAGTCGCGAGGACATAGAACCGAAAACAGAAAGAGCACTAAATAAACTACAACTATGGTGCCGTAACACCAAAATGACTATCTCACCAACCAAGTCGACTTACTTATTACTTAAAGGACAGTTAATGAGAAACCCGACTGTGAGAATTGACGGTACGCCCGTTCTTCGGAGACGAGAAACGCGCTACTTGGGAATCATCATCGATGAAAGGTGGAACTTTGCAAAGCACATAGAAACCGTAACCCAGAAAGCTCTACAATTATTAAATAACCTGATTTCCATAGGACACAAGAGATTTCACCACCCGCCTCATTTAATCAAGCTATATCACAACAGTATACTGACGTCAAAGTGGGTTACGGCTCGGGAGTCTGGGCTCACAGGCTCACGAGGGTGGTGCCTGCCATGACGGTGAGGAGAGTACAAAGGATCATGATATTAAGGTCCGTGGGAGCTTATACAACATCTCCAGGAGGAGCCCTGCTAATCATAATGGGGCTCTGTCCCTTAGATATAAAGATTATGGAACAGGCTGCATGGTACTGGGCCAAAAAGGATAATATCACCAAGGTAGAGGAAATTATGGGGGCACCAGTCAGGGAAAAAGGGGAGATAAGGGGAAGGGGGGTAGATCTATGGCAGGAGATATGGGAGTCGGACGAAACTGGTAGAAGAACCTTTCAGTTCCTACCAGATGTCAAGGAAAGATTAAAAATGAAGTATTTCGAGCCAACTCGGGGGATGTTCCACTTTCTCACCGGTCATGGCCCATATCCGACTTATCTAAGTCGGTTTGGGAAAAGGGCGACGCCTTCGTCCGACTGTGGCCCACCGGAGGGTACTCCTGACCATGTGGTTTATGAGTGCCCCCTTTTCGATGATGTAGCTGGGCCATTGAGACGACAACTACCAAATACAAATACCTATGACCTTTTAAGACAAGAGGAGACCTTTCAGAGACTGAATACACTAGCAAACGAGGTATCACAAAAAGTATTAAAAACCTTTTTGAGAGACCTTCATGCATAGTTAAATAGAAATCACCGATTGCGACCACAGCCCCAATCCCATACCGCCTGTTCGTGGATAGGTCGACTTACAGTTGGAATCCGCCACGGCCAGGACCAGGGGGACTGGGGTGATACCGATTAGAGACAACGCACCGATTATGACGTAGAATAGGAAGTAGATTTAGTCAATCAGAATAGGATAGTAAATTAGGAACCTGCAGCGATAAACTATCCCTTGCCTGCCCTGTGCCAGGGGCACGCTGATAGGGGTTAGCTCTATGAGCAACGCATCAAAGTAGGTTTATACTAACACTGGCACAACTGTGACGCTGCAGGCAGTTAGTACTAACCTTTTGTAGTAACTAGGAATAATGCTAACTAGTAAAATATGAAGTAGTCTGCCTAGTAATAATCGTAGAACTGTCTGTAGTTAAGTAAAATGTAGAAGCTGCTATTGTATAAAAAAGTAGAAATATAGGACCCACTAATCACTAAGGTGGTGGGTCAATTATGTATAATTATCATTTATGAAATAAAGATTTCATTTTTTTTTTAAAAAAAAAAAACTCTCCCTCTGTCGACGGCGATTGGGCTCAACCTTCAGGCGACCTTTGGCTATTATCTCATGGCTGGTTCTATGTTTAAAGTCCGTTATGAGACACTTACCCGCCCCCACGGGATGATGGCCTCGGGATCGTCAATGTCCGTATGCGAGCTGTAGCCTTGTAAATGAGTATCATGAAAAGACAGTGGACTGGATGGGGCACATCTCTAACACTCAGTTTGCTTGAGGTTCTCCTGCCTGCTTCCACCTCACCACTGATGACTGTCAGCTACATCGTGCCTCATTTGTCTCACATTTCGACTGTTTTCATCGACTACAGTTATTCACATTCCAGTCTCCCTGATACGCACCTACCCAGAACTAAGGATTTTTACACTCTACTATTGCGCCGTGTCCCCAGAATGTGAAAGGCAAATATCCCGAGTTCGAGTCTCGGTGCGGCACATAGATTTAATCTGCCGGAAATTTCATGATCATATCATTTACCTTAATCCCCATGTCGTGATAATTATTTTTACAAGGTTTTGCGCATTATACATGTTTTTTTTTTCAAAGTATTTTGGATAATTTGAATACAAGTTTCCTTCCTCAGTAATGCTATTTAGCGGCAGACACATTCTGGCCCACTGGTTCAAACAATAGGAATATGAATATAGAAAAGTTAGGAAATCATGTTTTCTCGATCCATATATAGCGAGATCTAGGCGCCTAAACGTGTCGAAATGTAACAGAGAAAGTAATTAAACGCTCATATGTGAATGACACATGGTTTAAAGCACAAGGGAAAACATCATGATCTATAACGTTTTCAAATACTTAGCAAATAACTCATAGCTCACTTTGCCTTTTTGTACCATGACGTGACAAATACAGATATTAATGATTTAAATAGAAATAAAAATAAGAAAAGTAAGTCATTCACTTAGATACAACTGGGGATCATGAACATCATAACACAGTTGCCTAATAACTAGGAGTCCATTCTCTTGGAGTGCAGCATAAACTAAGGTACTACACAGAGCGCACTTTATGCGCATTTACTCATACGAGGATCACTCCAAAAGAAATGCACACTATTTTTTTAAAAATCCATCTTTTATTCTACATGTTTGAAAGTTTTACAGTGTGTAGATACATCTTTTAGGAACAATATTTTCATTTCTCCACATAATTTCCATCCTTCTCAACTGCCTGATGCCATCTCGGAACCAGCGCCTGTATACCCGCACAGTAAAATTCTGGACCAACCTGTTGGAGCCACTGTTTGGCAGCCTGCACAAGGGAGTCATCATCTTCAAACCTTGTTCCACGAAGAGAGTCTTTCAGTTTCCCAAAGCGATGACAGTCAAGTGGAACCAGGTGAGGACTGTAAGGCGGGTGTTTCAGTGTTGTCCGAGTTTGACGACCTTGGTGGCCGAGTGGTTCTAGACGCTTCAGTGTGGAACTGCGGGACCGCTACGGTCGCAGGTTCGAATCCTGCTTCGGGCATGGATGTGTGTGATGTCCTTATGTTAGTTAGGTTTAAGTAGTTCTAAGTTCTAGGGGACTGATGACCTCAGATGTTAAGTCCGATAGTGCTCAGTGCCATTTGAACCATTTGAACCATCCGAGTTTTGTCATCGCTTCCATGGTTTTTTAACTGACATGTGGCCCGTGCATTGCCATGCAACAGCAAAACATCCTACTTTTGCCGATGTGGTCGAACACGACTCAGTCGAGCTTGAAGTTTCTTCATTGTCGTCACATATGCATCAGGATTTATGGTGGTTCCATTTGGCATGATGTCCACAAGCAAGAGTCCTTCGGAATCTAAAAACACCGTATCCATAACTTTTCCAGCAGAAGGTGTGGTTTCGAATTTTTTTTCTTGGGTGAATATGCATGATGCCACTCAATTGATTGCCTCTTCGTCTCTGGTGAAAAATGATGGAGCCATGTTTCATCACCTGTCACGATTCTTCCAAAAAATTCATCTCCACCGTTCTCGTACTGTTCCAAAAGTTCGCTGCATACCGTTTTTCTTGTTTCTTTGTGAGCCACTGTCAACATCCTGGGAACCCACCTGGCACAAACCTTTTTTAACGCTAACACTTTCAGTATACTGCAAACACTTCCTTCCCCTATCTCAACGTAGCGTGACAATTTATTCACTGTGATGCGTCTGTCAGCAGTCACCAATTCGTTAACTCTCTGCACATTGTCTGGAATGTGTGCAGTACAAGGCCTGCCGCTGCGAGGACAACCCTCAATATTGCCGTGCCAGCTTTCATCACGTAACCTGCTTGCCCACCGACTAACTGTACTGCGATCGACAGCAACATCTCCATAGACCGTTTTCAACCTCTTGTGGACGTTTCCCATTGTCTCGTTTTCACAGCACAGGAATTCTATCACAGCACGTTGCTTCTGACGAACGTCAAGTGTAGCAGCCACCTTGAAGACATGCTGTGATGGTGCCACTCACGGGAACAGGTTGAACTAAGTTTGAAAACAAGCGGGAGGGATGCATCTACACATTGTAAAACTTTCACACATGCAGAATGAAAACAGTATTTTTACAAAAATAATGTGCATTTCTTTTGGAGTGACACTCTTATATACAACAAAATCTGATTCTTGTAGAATGATTTTAATAGAGCTTAGCACTAAGTCCTTGTGTGTCATGAATATCACGATACATGACACAAATGGCTTCTAGCCTTTACTCACAGGAAGTCCCTTCACGAACATGCGGTTTATTGCATAAAGATAAGGCACATCAGTTTCTTTATGAGTTCGGTAATTGTTTCACTTCCCGAGAGAATCAAGCTTCTTTGTTAGTAAATTCAGTACAGATATTTACAACAAGTAAAATTTACAAAAAATATTATCTTGTCCATCTACTACATGTGTTTTTTCTTGTATAACAAAGGTCTCAGCGTTGAACACATTTACATATTGATTATCGAGTCCTTAGGAGTAATCATCAAATAATCATAGTCATATACCTAAAGACACAATATAAATAACATAAGTTCTTTAGAAAGTCAACAAATATCTCACGAAATAAGCATCAAACGAAAAAACTACAAAGAACGAAACTCGTCTGGCTTGAAGGGGGAAACCAGATGGCGCTATGGTTGGTCCGCTAGATGGCGGTGCCATAAGTCAAACGGATATCAACTGCGTTTTTTAAAATAGGAACCCCCATTTTTATTACATATTCTTGTAGTACGTAAAGAAATATGTATATTTTAGTTGGACCACTTTTTTCGCTTTGTGATAGATATCGCTGTAATAGTCGCAAACGTATAAGTACGTGGTATCACGCAACATTCCGCCAGTGCGGACTGTATTTGCATCGTGATACATTACCCGTGTTAAAATGGACCGTTTACCAATTGCGGAAAAGGTCGATATCGTGTTGATGTATGGCTATTGTGATCAAAATGCCCAATGGGCGTGTGCTATGAATGCTGCTCGGTATCCTGGACGACATCACCCAAGTGTCCGGACCGTTCGCCGGATAGTTACGTTATTTAAGGAAACAGGTAGTGTTCAGCCACATGTGAAACGTCAACCACAACCTACAACAAATGATGATGCCCAAGTAGGTGTTTTAGCTGCTGTCGCGGCTGTTCCGCACATCAGTAGCAGACAAATTGCGCTAGAATCGGAAATCGCAAAAACGTCGGTGTTGAGAATGCTACATCAATATCGATTGCAGCCGCAACATATTTCTATGCACCAGGAATTTCATGGCGACGACTTTGAACGTCGTGTACAGTTCTACCACTGGGCACAAGAGAAATTAAAGGACGATTACAGATTTTTCGCACGGATTCTATTTAGCGACGAAGAGTCATTCACCAATAGCGGTAACGTAAACCGGCATAATATGCACTATTGGGCAACGGAAAATCCACGATGGCTGTGACAAGTGGAACATCAGCGACCTTGGCGGGTTAATGTATGGTGCGGCATTATGGGAGGAAGGATAATTGGCCCCCGTTTTATCGATGGCAATCTAAATGGTGCAATGTATGCTGATTTCCTACGTAATGTTCTACCGATGTCACTACCAGATGTTTCACTGCATGACAGAATGGAGATGTACTTCCAACATGATAGATGTCCGGCACATAGCTCGCGTGCGGTTGAAGCGGTATTGAATAGCATATTTCATGACAGGTGGATTGGTCGTCGAAGCACCATACCAAGGCCCACACGTTCAGAGGATCTGACGTCCTCGGATTTCTTTCTGTGGGGAAAGTTGAAAGATATTTACTATCGTGATCCACCGACAACATCTGACAACATGCGTCAGCGCATTGCAAATGCATGTGCGAACATTACGGAAGGCGATCTACTCGTTGTTGAGAGGAATGTCATTACACGTATTGTCAAATGCATTGAGGTTGACGGACATCATTTTGAGCATTTATTGCATTAATGTGGTATTTACAGGTAATCACGCAGTAACAGCATGCGTTCTCAGAAATGATAACTTCACAAAGGTACGTGAATCACATTGGAACAACCGAAATAAAATGTTCAAACTTGCCTACGTTGAGTATTTTAATTTAAAGAACCTACCCGTTATCAACTGTTCGTCTAAAATTGTGGGCCATATGTTTGTGACTATTACAGCGCCATCTATAACAAAGCGAAAAAAGAGGTCCAACTAAAACATTCATAGTTCTTTACGTACTACACGAATATTTAATAAAAAATGGGGGTTCCTATTTTAAAAAGCGCAGTTGATATCCGTTTGACCAATGGCAGCGCCGTCTAGCGGGCCAACCATTACGCCATCTGGTTTCGCCCTTCAAGCTAGACGAGTTTCTTTCTTTGTAGTTTTTTAGTTTGATGCTTATTTCGTGAGATATTTGGCCCGGTCACGAGCGATGGACCTCCCTATATATTATTATTATTATGTGCGATTGGACCCATACGGATCACGCAAAGCTTTTCCGATTCAATTTTTTAATTCTCCAAACTTCTCTCATTCTTTCCCCATGAATTCTCTTTCTTTCCTCTGTCCATTTTGTCCCCTGTCTCTTGCAAACTTCATTCTCGGGTTGTACTTTCCAACTATTGATTTTTTGCCTGTATACATTTCTGTTTATAACTTCTGAAGAATTTATTTGTGCATTTGGTAGATCTGTTTTGGTTTCTTGTATCCAGGGTACGGTTTTCAATTTTTCAATGTATATTAAAATTTTGTGGGAGAGTCTGGGTGTTGGGAGTCTGTGGATATGTCCGTAAAATTTTAGTCTTCTTTTCCGGATGTCTGCGGCGAGGTTAGATAATTTTTCTGTAGTTTTCCGAGACTGTAACCTGTATCCATCTTCCGTTCTTTTTGGGCCAAGAATCTTTCTGATAATTTTGCGTTCCTCTTTCAGGATGCCTTACAGGTCGCCTTTTCTATGGAGTGTGAGTGTTTCGCTGGCATATAGTGCTTCGGGCTTGATTACTGTATTGTAGTGTCGTATTTTTGAGTCAATGGAGAGACACTTTTTATTGTAGATGTTGTGGGTTTTCCAGTATGCTCTTTTCAGTTTTTGCAGTCGAACTTTTTGTGCAGTTTTCTCTCCCCCTGTGGGTTCTAGGACCTCGCCTAAGTATTTAAAGAATGGAACTCTCTCAATTTGTCCATATTTTGTAGTCAGTTTTTGAGTTTCAAATTTTGAGCAGATGAATTTGGTTTTTTGGAAGGAAATTTGTAGCCCAACTTTTTCGGCGCATTCTTTGAGAATGTCTATCTGTTTAATTGCTGTGGTCTTGTTTTCTGCTAGAATGGCCACGTCATCTGCAAATGCCAAGCATGAAATTTTAATACTATCTTTAGATCTTCCTAGTTGTATAGGCTTCCAGTAATTTTGATTCTTCAGTTCTTTTTCCCATTCTCGGATGACTTTGTCTAAGACAAGGTTGAAGAGGAGTGGAGACAAGCCGTCACCTTGTCTGACGCCGGTTTTGATCGGGAAGGGCTCTGATATTTCACCCAGGAATTTTATCTTAGAAGTTGTGTTTGTGAGCGTTTCTTTGATAAGGTTTAGGGTTTTCGGATCGAGTCCTAGCTCCTCAAGGATAATAAAGAGAGAGTGCCTATCGATTGAATCATAAGCCTTTGCGAAATCAACAAAGGAACAAATGATCGGACTGTTTCTGACTGCTTTGTATTTTAGTGTTGTCTTCAAATTGAAAATTTGTTCTGCACAGGATCAGTGAGGGCGAAAGCCAGCTTGGTATTCACCAATACTGTGTTCGAGTTTTCTTGTGTTCGTTGAAGAAGACAAGCTGAGAGGATTTTATAAGTGACTTGGAGAAGGGAGATTCCTCGATAGTTGTTTATATCTGCCATGTCTCCCTTTTTATGCAGTGGATGAATTAGGGCGCATTTCCAATCTTCTGGTAGTTTTTCTGCCTGCCAAATGTCTGTGATGATTTGAGTGAGTTCTTTGAGGGAATTTGGTCCAAGATTTTTAAGTAGTTCTGCAGTGATATTATCTTCTCCGGATGCCTTGTTGTTTTTCAGTCTATGAATATGTCTTTGGATCTCCTCTAGTGTAGGTGGTGGGGATTCTGGATTTGTGTAGATAGCAGTTTCTTGAGGGAATCTTGAAGAAGGTTCAGGGCAATTGAGGAGTCCGGAAAAGTATCTTGCCAGCTCCTCACAATTTTCCCGATTTGTGAGCGCTAGTTTTCCATCTGGTTTTCTGAAACATAGATTTCGTGAGCCGTATCCATTGATTCTCCCAGCAAAGGTCTTATAGAAGTCTCGTACATTATAGTTACGGAAATTTTCTTCAATAGACTCACACTGTTCCTTGAAGTACTTCCTCTTGACGTGTCTGATTGTTTTTGCCACTTGTCTTCTGGTGTTGTGGAAGTGATCTTGATTTTCTGGGGATTTTTTACTGGTATACTTCAGAAAGGCTTTCTTTCTTTCTTCCAGCGCTTTTTCACATCCAGAGTCCCACCAGGGGTGTTTTGTGTTCTTTTTCAATGGGATCAGTTCTTTTGCCTTCTTTGTAATTTTTGTTCGAAATTTTTCCCAAGAGTCAGCTGGTTCCTTTTCCCACTCCTCCTTCAGATTGGTTTCTTTGATTGTTCGTGTGTCAAATTTCATCATGTGTGTTTTCTTCGGATAGAATTTTTTTGGGGTGAATTTCACTTTAATGCGTGTTAAGTAGTGGTCTGAGTCAATGTTCGCCCCTCTGCGGACTTGGACATCATGGATCTCTTTCTGTACGAAATAGGAGATGGCAATGTGGTCAATCTGATATTCGCCGATCTCTTGTATGGGGGACCTCCAGGTCTTTTGTTTTCTAGGTTTTTTTTCTCAAAGATGTAGACATTATTTTTAGATTATTTTGTTGGCGTAGTTCAATAAATGTCAGTCCGTTTCTGTTGGTGAATCTGTGTGCTGGATATTTTCCTACAGTTTTTTGGTGTTCTTTCTCTCTGCCAATTTGTGCATTGAAATCTCCCATTAAGACTTTGATATCATCCCGGGGAATTTTGGCCATGACATCGTCAAGTTTAGTCCAGAATTTTTCAGTTTGTAGTTGGCGTTTTTTGTAGTCTATGTTTGTGGGTGCATGAACATTTATCAATGTGTATTTCTTGTTGGCGCACTGGATACGCATGGTCATGAGGCGATTATTTATGGAAGAGACCTCTCTAATTGAGCCTAATATATTTCTGTGCACCGCAAATGCCATGGCCAGGAGTGGCGTACCATTGGCAATTCGTTTGTCAGTCTTGCTCTTGAAGATGCGATAGTTTCCATAGTCTATTGTATTTTCATCCGTGAATCTAGTTTCTTGTAACGCTAAGATCTTAATTTTTTGTTGGTCTAGCTCTGTTACTAAGTCCCTATATATTAGGAAAGCAGGAAACAAACGAGTGCATGGGCCGACATCTGCATGCATCTAGAAATAACCTCAAATGGGAGGGGAAAATATATAGGACCAGTATACAATAGCTGCCACTTTTTTCTCTTTCGTTATAAAAGAGGTGGATTGGGATGAGTTTTTAAGTCGTCTCACCTAGCTAAATGCCTGTATGCTGTATGCAACCTAACGTCTTCTCATACGCATTTCTTCTTACTCTAGAATTAGTATTTAGTGATACAAGTGCTTGGCGAGTTTTCCCCTCCCATGTGAGGTTATTTCTAGATGCATGAAGATGTCGGCCCATGCACTCGTTTGTTTCCTGCTTTCCTAGCGTTATCTAATTTGGTGTGCATCCAGTGATGATGTGCAGTACTTTTTACACAAAATGCTCAAAACGTGTACGAATTTTACTTACTTAGTCTGATGGTGTGCTGTGTACGTGCGGATAAACTGGTTGAACTCTCTGAATATTCTTTCAGTGAGATTTGTTTCCAGATGAAATCTTTAGATTGTATTCTAATCTTCCAATAGGTCACCAAATTCTTCCAGTATAATTTGAAGCATTATCAGAGAGTATAGTTTTCAGTTTCCCAAATCAATGGAAGTAGTCATTTTTTAATCTTTTCACTATAGATGGTGCATTTATGGAATCGATCATGCACAGTCTGACAAGTTTCAAAAACAAATAATGGACTGCCACAAGGTATGTAACACCTCCTCTAGCTCGTCGTAACGGACCAACGGTGTCAGTGAATGCTATTACTCCTTGTTCAGTCGCGAAGACTGGATGCAAAGGTATTTTACTAGATTGGTTTATAGATTTCATTTCCGTACAGAGGAAGCAAGTACGTAATAGACCATTTGTGCATCTTTGAAGGTTAGGGAGATAACAGCAAGAAACTATCTTCCATTTGCACTTCTCCAGCCCTAAATGCCCCTACACCCCTACACCACACGCATGTACCAGAGCAGGTAGTCTTGATAGGCATCTGGTGAGTGTATGCACGCCACTATGCAGATTTGAGTTTATTATGATGGAATGATACATTATTGTGCAACTTATAAAATTTCGCTACTTTTCGAGATGGTGCTTGTGCCAAGATCTGCTAAACGTTTCCCACTTAGTATCTGCATCCTGCAATGTCTACATTTCTGCACATCTCAAGCTAATAGGGACGATGCAGAGGGTCCTCCATCAACGATACATCCACCTGCTAAACAAGACAAGTGAACTCACGTAAGCCTTCGAGCACCCTGGAAAGTCGATGGAGTAATTTGCAAGGTAGGAGAACTTTTAGCACTTTGTGGGTACTGAAAGCTCTGATACATTGACCATGAATATAGAAATTAAATTTCTTGAACTACCAGACTACAGCGACAACTTCTAACCCTCTCACTGAGTACGATCTTTCACATTCAGATACAAGTCTGCTGGTAAGATTTATAGTATGAATTTTGGTCTTGCCATCCTCCTCTATTGTTTGAAACAGCAGGCGCCAAATACAAAGCAGGATGCATCTGACGTGACACGAAAATCTTTCTCGATGTCTGGGTGGCGTGATATATCTGAACCCTCTAAGGCTTGTTTAATTTTATTGAACTCTTCCAGGCACTGAACTTTATGAAAGGTGGCTACACTGAGCCACAGCGCCAGAGATTGCGCCAGAGAGTATTATTCAGCCGCCTCCACTGGCAGTTCTTGTCGAGAAGTCGTGGTGGAGAGTGCTATTGAGATGTAGCAGTGGTGAGTCGTTGTTGAAAAGTTCCCATGGAGAGTGCTTCTTCAGATGTTGTCATATTGTTTTGATGGGCTAGACACCAGATATTGTTGGATTTGGGATGCTGTAATGATCAGAGTGTGCTTTTCGTCAATATATATGAAGGTAAAAAATTCCTTTTTTAAAATTATTTCAATGTCTTAAACAATAATGCCTCTTGGTCACAGGTTCAGTCAACAAAGCATCTGGCTCGTGTTCTTGTATTAGACTGTATTTCTGGTTTCTATGTGCAATTATAGTATTTCTGGTTTTTTTAATTACTTCAGTATAAATGGTGTTTAAAATATCTGGTCTTATTGAGGAAGAACCGTGCCAGATGTGTACGTTGAATCACACTTCCACACGAGGAAGGAACCATGACAATAAATCTACATCGCACGTATAGAGACTCTGAATCTTAATGCATAAGATGTAGCACTGCGAAGTATGAAAACATTAAACTAAAGAAAAAAAAAGGAATTTTTTACCTTCATATATATTGACGAAAAGCATACTCTAATCATTACAGCATCCCCAATCGAACAATATCTGGTGTCTAGCCCATCAAAACAATATGACAACATCTGAACCAGCACTCTCCATGGGAACTTCTCAACAACGACTCACCACTGCTACATCTCAATAGCACTCTCCACCACGACTTCTCGACAAGAACTGCCAGTGGAGGTGGCTGAATAGTACTCTCTGGCGCAATCTCTGGCGCTGTGGTTCAGTGTAGCCACCTTTCAACTTTCCAAACATGGGAAAGGATTTTTCCTTAACAAATTCAATACCTCTTGACAATTTAATAGCAATCCTAAAAAATGAGGCTAGCCGCAGAAACGCTTTTAACTACTTTTTGGCTGTGGGATAAGGGAATTTTTTGATGGCTTTTGTCTTGTCTGGGTTAGGGACAATCCCTGTCGGAGATATGAGACGACCCAGGAGTTTTATTTCGCCTTTAGCAAATGTCGACTTATCGAAGATCGTCGTATCTTTCGAATCTAAAAATTTCCTAATTCTCTCTCCAGTAGCCGAACACACACCGGCCCGAGAGTGGTGCCAAGGGCAGTAATAAACACGCCTGGGCTGACATTTAGGCCAAATAGCAATGCCTTAAATTGGTAAGACTCTACTGAAAAAATACAATCAACTTCATAACTGAACGAATGACCGAAACCATAGGCACTCCCGACCCTGCTTCTGTAAAAGCTAACAGCAGGCTGCTATATGGCGATAATGAGGTTTCTTTCATGTTGCAAGGCAGCATTTTGCGGAACTCACGCTTTGCAGCCTCCCTCTTCGCCCACAGGATGGAAACTACTGTGGTGAACGGCATTCATGTGATACTCGTATCCTTTAATTACTCGGAGCTTAGTGGAGAATATTTGAAAATATAACAATAACACGTTCACCAGAACAGTCTCCTGATCTTCGTTAAGGCACTCAGATCCATGAAGCCTAGTATGGATTTTGCTAGAACCAGATATTTCGTTACTTATGTTCATTGACACAGGTTTTTTATCCTGATCCGCGACGTAACTCTCTGCCCACTGTAACTTTCTACCCAATACCTTCAGTTAAAGACTCTGGCAGATTCTACCATTATGTCCCTTAGTACAAATTAAATCTAAAAACATTGGCCGGCCGGAATGGCTGAGCGGTTCTAGGCGCTACAGTCTGGAACCGCGCGACCGCTACGGTCGCAGGTTCGAGTCCTGCCTCGGGCATGGATGTGTGTGCTGTCCTTAGGTTAGTTAGGTTTAAGTAGTTCTAAGTTCCAGGGGGCTGATGACCTCAGAAGTTAAGTCCCATTTGAACCATTTTTAAAAACAATGCTTTTCCTCCTATCTCCAAGTAACGTCTTCCGCTTTTGGAGGTCGACTCCACATTCCCCCTTCGCGGGAAACGTTTGCCTAACAAGCACGGCACGGATAATGCCGTCCCTGGTAGAAATGTACATTCTATTACTCCATTTTTGAATTTGACGCCACCTGTGCTTGCTTCTTTGCTCCTTGTGTACGGGAGCCAGAAACTCCCGACACTTCACAATTATGTACTGGAAACATCAGAATCTTAAACTTTTCACCAATCCTTTTTACGAAATGGTTAGCTTAACCATTCATGTTAACTCATGTGTCAGTCAGTATGGTAGTCGGTATTCCTTCGACAATACCATGGACTGCAGCCTGAAATGGGCCCTCACATGGCTCTTTGCGCGATATACCAGTACAATCATCTCAAAGTCCTTCTCGTGTGTCTGTTTCGCCGTTCTAATGTAGCATGTAGTTGGTACGTAATAACAAGTGCTTCCATCCCATCCCGTGGTCAGTATTAGTGAGGGCGATGAGACTGCCTTTAGTTTCTCTGTTGATCTGTTGTTCAGTCAGCGTGTCAAAAATTTATCAAGGAAGATCTCCAAACACCATACGTATTTGAGAAATTATTTTATTTTATTTTTCTATAAATTTCGGCATTTCAGTACGTCATTTTCATGCCGCTTATGCACTTCATGTACGCATTCAGCTGTATCAATACTGGCCAACTGGAGCCGTCACCCTCAGGATGGCTTGATTTTTTTATTCGAGTGCTTCCTTCGTAGAGTTGACAACAACAGAATATCCTATTCACGATATCCAGACACTGATGGCTCCAGTATGCCAGTATCGATATATCTGAATGTATGCATGAAGTTCATATGTGACCCGAAGACGGTATCCTGAAATTCTGAAACTGGTAATCGAAATAAAATAACTTCTCAAATAAGTACAGCTGTATGGCGATCTTCCGTGATAAAATGCCTTTATTTTGCCATTTCGTTTTAAGTTGAACCGCCAGTGATTACTGTTATGAGGAGGCGCTTAGCGTCTTGTGTGCGGCCTATTTCTACTCATTTGGTAGCCAGGGTTGCACCAGTTGTGATTATTTTTATTTCGCCTTGAGAAACCTGCAGCGTTTTGCGCCAGCACGTTTCTGTTTACATTTTCAAGTTTACATGGAGGTGGGGCGCCGTTGCTGCAAGCGACATTATTCCAGCTTGCGGTATTCAGTGTCGCCGCGAATCCACTACGGAGAAAATTTTTTATGTGCTTTCCTGTGGTGGATGTATCAACTTTTCGCAAATACTGATCGGCAGTTTACCTTTCAATATTCAAATAACGTCCTTAAGCACTACTGAGGTGCCCCAATATCGAGGTTTACTGAGCTATTTGACGAAATTCTTCCTGAAGTTGCCTTTCTTTAGATTGCACATCTCAGAACTGAACACCTCACGCGTTAAGCGAGCTTCCACATGCACCACTTAATATTTTTCAAGGAACGCCTGCTCAAACTGATCGTAGGTTGAACAAGTTTCGGACGTTTCCGTGGCCCACAAGGGTGGATTCCCTTAAATATAAGCTGCTGTAGATTGAATCTTTAGGCGTTCATTGCAAGTTTTAGGCAACACTCCCTTAAAACGCATAATGAATACAACTTCATGGGGATAATTCCTTTCAGGTGTAAAGAGCTGAAACTGCCGATGCTTACGTAAACTTTCTTCCAGAAGCAGGGCTCTTAATATCCGTGTTGCAGCCCTCGGTTGGTATTTGTGTTCTTCACATGGCCTAATCGGTCCCTTATGGGGCGGAAAATTTGATTACACGGATCAACTACTCCGTAATTTCTGCCGGCCGGAGTGGCCGAGCGGTTCTAGGCGCTACAGCCTGGAGCCGAGAGACCGCTCCGGTCGCAGGTTCGAATCCTGCCTCGGGCATGGGTGTGTGTGTGATGTCCTTAGGTTAGTTAGGTTTAATTAGTTCTAAGTTCTAGGCGACTGATGACCTCAGAAGTTAAGTCGCATAGTGCTCAGAGCCATTTGAGCCATAATTTCTGTTCGTGCACGCTGGCAGAGGCATCGCCTTACACCGCAAACTCTTAATCATTCTTGAAACAGGATAACATAGGCATCGGTTAACCATGGAGCAGGTTGGCTTCGATGCAGGGATTCTTGTGCAGTAAGTCACTGTGCCCTTTTATTAAACATTCAATTCGGCAAAAACACAGTGTTAAAATTTTCCTTTGCGTTCATCGGGATTTTGACCTACTGCTCCACTGCCCGTTCAAGACAAACCCTTTAAGAGGGTAACAGGCCTATGGCTCTCTAGCAATTAGTAAGTTAACGGTTGTGCACAACCTTTAAAATAAATACTGAGAAGGATCACTGGACTTTGGCCCTTAAGAGTGAGGAAATTAAACAAGCAGCAAAATGCAAGAAAACTTAACAAACAAGCTCTAGCCACGTTAAATGAGGTTCAATAATTTACATGGCACTTCAAGCGGCATTAGATACTACTAATCAAAATTTTTAAATAAACACGCCGCTCAGTAGAAACACAGAGCTACAATATACGGCACGCAGCCAAGCTTCATCCTCGACTTTTGGAGCAGGTTTGGCCAGTTAACTGGTTAAGTATTGAACCAAAGCTCTGAGATTAATCAGAGAAATTAAAAACAAACACTATACAAGATAACAATATCTACAAATACGATCCTTTGCTGACTAGACATCTACCACGGCGCTTTACCCCAGCTGTACAAATAACGATTCGGGGACACGTGTTCAGTGTCTGCTCTGTCACATCTGGCCGAAGTGCATGTTTTGGCAACCACTTGTGTCATACGCCAGTCTGTCATGCCCCATGCCAGACTGATTAAGTGCTTCACAGATACTAGAAGGCTTCCACAGCAGAGGCAGGGACACAATTATCTGACGTATAATTCCACCCAGCCGAGGACATAACTGCAACTGACAGGGCAATAAAAACATTTAAGAAAATTGGTGAACAACTGAACCAACAAAATTGAGTACAATTGAATGCCGACACAGCACACGCTGGAGCCTAAGTCTTGGCCAAGTGCAACATCGAGCTTCAATCAGAGGTTCAAAATAAGGTCCTGTCGTCCGTTAGTGATACCTGACTGAATAAACGGCGTCTGAATTAAGAGTTCACTAGACTTCAAGAAACATAAATTGGCTGTGATGTCCAACAGTTACCTGTGTTGATCATACGTTAAGGACGAGCGTGGGTGGTAGTGTGTGGTAAGTTCCTATGGGACCAAACTGCTGAGGTCATCGGTCCCTAGGCTTACACACCTACCTCCCCTGCGTACCCTACCGTTGCCCGACCGCCTATGGTACGTCTCTTTTCCAGTCGTCCCAGGGCAACGAGACCATTTGGGATTCGTGCCAAGCATTTGCTTGAGTCCCTTGGTGTGGAGCGTGTGGCATCCCAACTCCCGCCTGTCTCCTTGGTTGCTCCAGAGGCCCAGCGTCCTTTTAGACTTGTCAGAGTACCAGACGAGCTGCACTCCTGCGTTTGTTTTTACCTCCTTATTTTACGATATTTTAAACCAGCATCCCGACCATGTACCAGTATTTACGGATGGCTCTAAACAGGGGGACTCTGTTGGTTGTGCTGTTGTCTTCCCTGATCGAGTCGTCAAGTTACGGCTTCCTGCGGCATTTAGCATCTTTAATGGCGAATTGTTTGCGATTTTGCGGGCGTTGGAGCAGATGCGATGTGTTCCCAGTCTTAAGTTTATCATCTGTTCTGACTCCCTGAGTGCCCCTCAGACCATGCAACACTTGTACCCAGCGGATACGGTCATCCAGAACATCCATGATGCCCTACTCCACCTGCAACGGCAGGGGAAGGAGGTTTCTTTCTGCTGGGTGCCGGGGTACGTGGGTATTATGGGAAACGAACTGGCGGATGTGGCTGCCAAAGATGCATGTTCTCTCCCTCACGTTGTTGAATGTGCCGTCCCCCTCCATGCTGTTACCTCCCTTTTGCGTTTTTGTGTCATGCGTCAATGGGAAGAAGAGTGTCTGGCAGTCGGTGAAAATAAGCTGCGTCTGGTCAAGGTCACCACGCGGCCATGGCATACGTCCTACCAGTCATGCAGGCGGGATGAGGTTCTCCTCACTCGCCTCCGCATCGGGCACAGTCCCCTAACGCATGGTTTTTTACTCCGGCGGGAGGACCCCCCAATCTGCAGTGATTGTGGCGTCCAAATTACTGTCCGTCACATTTTACTTGACTGTCTTTTATTCTCTGACCAGAGGGCGGTGGTTTCCTTGCCACCGGATTTGCCCTCTATTTTGCAAGACGACGCAACGACTGTGGTTAAGGTCTTACGGTTTTGTGTCCTGTCCAATTTGTTGCCTCGGATTGTAGGGAGAGGATTTTAATGTGCTGCTGGGTGACTGGCTCACCCAGGTTTTAGGTAAGAGGTCCGCCAATCACGATTACCTACTTGTTTCACTTCGATTTCTCTTCTCTTTTCCTGGTGTTTCCTTTCCTTTTTTTAGTGCGTTTATTCTCCTCTTGTTTTTCCTCTGTATGTGAGGATTTGGAATTGCGTCAGGTCTGTGTCTTTTAGCCGTTCTCCTCGTTCGCTGTCCGTCTTCGTCCCTTCACCGCATGTGTTCCTGTTTATATGCGTTTTGGCGCTGATGACCACGCTATTTAGCGCCCGAAAACCTCAAACCACACACACACACACACACACACACACGCTTACACAGTACTTAATCTCACATACGCTAAGGACAACACACACACATGCCCGAGGGAGGACTCGAACCTCCGACACGGGAGGGGGGAGGGGACCAGGCGATCCGTGGCAAGGCGCCCATGACCACGCGGCTACCCCGCGCGGCGGACGAGGATGGGTTACACATCCAGCACCACGGCCTGCTGGGCCAGCGACTACATGCGACTCTCCTCGTCTTCCGCGGCGAATCTAAAACTGCCAGTACGCCTGCCTGTTGACCCCGAGCTTGAACATCAGTTCGTGACCCCGAACGCCGGCTGTCTCCTCTGCTCGCTATCCACAAACAAGAACCCGTTTCGCACTTGAGCGCTCCTTAGAAGTTCTCACAAAAACGCGGCGCTCGCCCTCTCGACGCTAGGAGGCTCTGCGAGACCATACTCTGGTGAAGTCGACCAGGGGAGAAACCAATAGAATGGGTATTAATTTCTGCTTCTCGCGTCAGGTCAGCCACCTGCATAGTGACTTTTTGACGTCAGTCAGACAAGTTGTGCGTCAATATGTGTTTTAACTGACCTAGCTCATTGCGAATTATCTCGCCTGAGATTTCGACGTCAGACACAACTTCCAATGAACTGCACCGCCGCACGAATCACCTTTCTGTTTTCTCTAAGATGTCGGTATACTTTTTCCAAAACCCGATCGTTTAAGGCATTTATAAACGGTGTTTTGTTGTATCCTCTGCTCCTGCTCAAGTGTCAAGTCACTAACTTGCTGTGTCAATTTTGACATGAAATTTCAATCACGGTCTTAGCATATGCGATTGCAGTCTTTCTCGTCATATTCCACTGATGAATTCTTGTCGGGTTATCAGCCGAGTGGTGGCGTCGTCTTGTCGCAACTTCGCCAGAAGATGAAGGGTACGAAACTCATTGACACGTTGCGACAAGATGACGCCACCACTTGGCTGATAACCCGCTAAGAATCCATCAATGGTCTTCGCGTGTTTTAGCGCCTGAAGAGCTTATTCAGCTTGTTCGTTGTGTACGGTATTTCGCGGTAAGTCTCTCTCAGAGTTATTATTTCTGTATTTATTGCGTCTAGGTCTGCAGTTATTTGGTCATTAATTTCCTTAATAGCGTCGTTAAACTTTTAATCCATCCTAGTGGGTTTTTCTTTCCCAGTCCTACCAAAAATTTTCCTTCATCTCAGGAGTTTGTTTTTCCGCAATACAACCAAATATCCTATCCATGTTTGTGGACTGTTCTTTCATGATCTTACAAAAATTTTCCTTCATATTATAATTGCTTTTATGCGGTACGAACAAAGTTTCTATCCTCTCTGTAGACTGGTCTTTCACCACGTTATCAATTTTGTTTGCTAACTAAGTATCACGAGCAGTGTTCATTGTGGCTAATATTTCCTATAAATCACTGAGTAAGGTTATTGGTTTACTGTTTTGCGTAAGTTCGACACTGATCTATTGTTGCTCATTAGTCTCCTCAAATAAATCACGAAGATCTCGATACATCACTATTCTGATCCGATGCATTCTCCATTGTAGGAACAGAATGTTACCACCGTCGACATTGGCCTGATTTTCCATTTCGGATTTAGTTTTTATGTTTTGTGGTTTCCCAAATTTTGTAATCATTCAGTGCACAAAAATTTGTAACGCTTGAAGAATAAAACTTCCACACACAAATACTTTCTATAATTACGTGCTGCAGCAATTATTTAACAAGGCAGAGAGGCAAACTGGACGCTATGTAACAAAACATAATAATCTGAAGCAATTCCATCTTTCCGGTGCTTAACATGAATGTGGGCATGTTTGACAACTTTAATAAATAATATGCAGAATTACTGCACGATTAAAAATTACCATTAAAATAAACAATAAGCTGTGAGACATTCTCTAAGTGCCTGAAAAGTAAAATAGGCAAAGGATCAGGATATACTTACCTTTCATAACAGTGTGTTGCCTAGCGTCGTCACAACAATACTTATTCTTTTCAGAATTCCAGTATTATTTTTATGTAATTTACTTCTAGGCCAATATCTTCACTTTTTTTCGTTTTTGCTGTTTCCTTGGTTTGTCGTCCAACATTTGACACAAAACAGACAGAAACTTTTTTATAATACACATATAAAACACATTTTCTTTGCCCCATGCTGGGCGCCAGAATGAAGTGTATCCTCTTTCCGTTTTCAGAGAGGCAATTAAATTAATTAATTAAAATTACTTGCAAGTAGCAGATGTACACAATAATCGCCATCAGTGGACAACACTTCAATTGATGGTGATAAGTGATTGTGTTATTGCACAGAATTTGGGCTTCGGAAAGAAACTGCAAATGTTCAGTACAGAGTGCTGAATCAGAATATTAATTCTTTTTTTCTATGACCATCTACTAGAAGTACACCGGGGTCTGTGTCTGACTTGTACTGAAGATCGTCAAAGTCACTGACTGGTGACCAATGACTGAATCCTTCTGTACGCAGCTACCACGGAATTTACTGCAAGGTACTTTACATGACCAATGATGTGTCTCAGAGCCGCTATGTATTTTGTTCAAAAGATAATTACTGTCTAAACACGGTACGTCTTCAGACATTTCCATTTCCCAACAGTTAATTGCCGACTTTCCTGTTTGAGTGAGTCGTTGAATAGAAACATACATGTCAAATTTCGAGGAAAGTAAATTATTCTATAACAACAGGATAAATTACATACACAAGTTGCATCTTGCTTAAAGCGAGCGGAAAATGAGTAACAAGCAGCCACCGAATAATTTAAATCTGCAGTGCCAAAGCTGGAAGATAAAATGGAAGCGAACCAGCTCTCAAAAAAACAATCGAAAAAATTTCACATTTTGTTGTTATGGCAAATAAATTCAGTATATCTCTGAACATGTGGAAAGCTTCGATTTGAAATACAAACTGCTGCTTGTATTTCACAGAATATCTGCATTTTACAATATCGACTCAAATGGAGTTTGTGTTTATGCAGTTAAAGAAGAAAGATACATTTATGGACCAGAGCCAGGCTCTACCCTTAATATCAATAGGAAGAAATATATATTTTCCAAAGAAGTATCTCAAATATGAGTAAGAAGTAATCAAGAATGTAGAAGAGAAGAGGAGGAAAATACCTCTAGATAAACGATGAAATGTAACAATCGTATACGTTTCTTAGTAAGATCTGGCAACTGAAAAGGATTTGTTATGGGAGAGTGAGGAGAACAGATAAGAAGACACAAGAACCCAAACACGTAATTCCAATAGAAATTTACAATCATGATTTGTATGTTTTACAACTGGCAACTGAAAAGGATTTGTTATGGGAGAGTGAGGAGAATAGATAAGAAGACACAAGAACCCAAACACGTAATTCCAATAGAAATTTACAATCATGATTTGTATGTTTTACATAAGTAACCTTTCTATGTTGTGACATTTTCATCTTTGTTAACGTTTCTGTCAGACTTGTTTTTCTATTTATTATTTTTTGGGGTTGTTTAAATTTCATTCTGATGAATGCAACCTTAGATGTCTCGAAACCTAGGTCAATGAGTAAAAAATTATTTGTTACCGGTATTTCTCTATTGAGATTTGCATGTTCTGTTAGATAAAGGGCATCAGAGTAGCGCCAATTCTAATGCTTTGCTTGAAATGACGAAAGAGCAATGATGTGTGGAACACATGCCTGAGCAAGGAGTAAATGTTAAAGGAGCCACCGACTAAGTATAAAATATTCAATGGTTTTAAAATCAAATGCAGTTCCTTACAAACATATTCTTAGTTGTACATGACTTGAGTACGGAAATACTTCTGGGCATTGGCTGGCTAATTAAACAGCGACTTTTAATTGTTTGTAAACAGCAAAAGACTATCTATCAGGCAGAAGGAAAATCATTGTAAATTCCTTCTGAAGCGGCAAATATATTAGAGGAATGTCACTTAGCTCAACTGCAAGTAAATCACTTAGGCGTGAATCGTGGACTTTAAGATAACGTTGAAAATTATCATGTATGAACCATGATCGAGAATAACTAAAAAGGACAGGATTTTAGGAGTATATTAGAAATAACTGATTTAATATCTGCAGAACAATAAGATAAGTTATTCAAAATGTTAATGGAGAAGGAAATGTATTTTCCAACATATCAGGATGGGTAATAGGTTACAAACAGCACTTTTCTGTCATAGAATACGAACAATTTTTCAGATCACCATGTACAAATCCAAAATCCAAGGAAGTTGAAGTTCAAAAGGAAACAGATAGCACGACCGAATTGGGAGATATTGATTGTAGGAATAGTCAGTATTATAGACTGTTAGTGCTTTTAAATAAACGAGATGGGAGCGTTTGGATAGTTATTGATACTAGAACACTAACCCTAGTAAAACGAGGACATATCGTCCTTAAAATCTTGAAGAATTACTACAAAAAGTTCGTGACATACAATATATGCCCAGTCCATACTTGACTGCTGGCTACTGGTAGGTAGCCCTGCATATAGAATCATAGAAGTATATTGCATTTCTTTTTTTCAGGCATAAAGTTATACCATTTGAGTTGAACACTTCCATTTCAGTGTTTATTAGAGCATTAGATCAAATACTGGGTAATGTATTAGATATGCAGATATAAATTTATGTTGATGATCTAATGACTGCCACAAAAAAACCTGGCAGGAAATTTTAATACTACTGGACAAGGTGTTCAAAGCTTTGATAAAAGGAGAAACCCACTTGAAATTGAAGAAATGTGAGTTTGTGAAGGAAAGAATAATATTCCTGTGGCGCATTAGTATAGTAAAAGGTACTGAAAGAGATCAGAAGAAGATGAAGACCATCCTTGTACTAGACCAAAGTGAGGAAAGCAATTAAACACATATGTCCATTCTACTGCAAACAAGTAAATGACAAAACAAACCACTTAAAGATAACAGTGCATTCATTTCATCAGGAGTGTGAGACAGCCTTCAGTAATATAAAATAGAGTTTGGATAGTGAAATACAGTTATGTTGCCCAAATGTACATGAAGCATTTCACATGGGAACAGATAGTTTGGATTATGGGTTGGGAGAACCATTGTTTCAAGAGCAAGAAATAGATGACAAACTAGTACAAAACCAGTTACTTTTGCCATTCACACCCCGAGTAGGTTTGACAAAATTTACATGTGTATGAAAAGGAGGCATTAGCCATTGTCTAGGGGCTCCCAAAGTTCAAGAATTACTTTTGTGGAACTAAAACCGTGATACATACAGACCGCTGGAGACTGACTTTTCTAAAAGATTGCTGCTCATGAAATGGGCACTGTTCCTTCAAAAGTGCGACGTAGGTATTTGATGCATTAAAGGTTCCCAACGTATTATTGAGGTTACCGAAAATTGCTGAATTCCCAAATAGAACTGAGGAAAATTTTGTTACATTTAGCTGTAGTCATTTTAAAGCAATAGGAGGAAAAGATGCAATAAAACATTTTTGCTAGAATATCAGATATATCATAATATGTACAACGATCTAAACTCGATTAAGGTCAGATCTAATGATGCTGATTTTGTCAATATTAGAGCTTCCCACAAAATATACAAAAGGTTGTTGCATTTATGGAAGGACGGTAACCCAGCAATAATAAGTGTATGCTGGCCACAAAACTCATAAATGAAGTGACAGATTATTTTAATTTGGCATATGGCCTTTTTGGAGCAAAAAATGTGCAAATGTATTGTTAGAGTATATCACCTTTAATAATTTAATAAGGAGGGTAGTACAGAGAATTAAATCCTGTGATGCCTGCCAAAAGCCTGAAGTGATGAATGCCAAAAATATATGTACTATGCGGGTAATGAAATCTGATGACATATTGGACATAGTTACCTTAGATGGTTTTGTAGGAGAAGCAAAAATCTCAGGTAACTTAATGTATATTTTAGTAGTTGTTGAGCTTTTCTCAAAATCCAGAGCTCTTCGAAATCAATAGCTGTTCCCATTGAGGAAAGGGACTACCAGAGCATTATGTAATAAAATGGTCCTGGACTACACAGGTAAATGAAAGAGATGTTAGCTGATAATGGTACATAAATCTGCTCAAAGTTATGGAAAGACAATATATAAAACAAACAAGTATGGGTTGTGCATGTATTAGTCTACAACCCATCAAGTAATCGAGCAGAGGCATGTATGTGAGAGACTGTGCAGGTATGTCAGCCATACTACCAGACCACAGATCTTGGGGCAAGTATGTGACAGAACTTGAACAAGTAATGTACACATTAAGACACGCAAGTATGAGTTTTACACCCGAAGAAACACTAAAAAGAGGAATCAAAAAGTCTACAGGAAAACTTAGTAGATTTTCCTTCTTGTAAGGAAATTAATCTGGTCAAGAAAAAAAATGTCAGTGCACCCCAAGATGACAAAACAAGCTGAAGATAGGATTAGTCAGCATGAAGATAATCTGAAATTTCCAAAATTGAAAAGAAGTGATGTAATTCTCATAAAAACTCATGGGAAACTGTGTGAACGCTAACAAATTATAAAATTGTAAATACTCATTATGCTAATGCTCACTTTTTGGAATATCCATTACCAAGGAAGAGTCTAGGTATGAGAAAAGTTGTAGATTTGAGAAAATACGAACTGAGAGTTCCAAGTAACGAGTAACAGACACAGAATATAATCTGAAATAAATGTTTATGTAATATGTGCATAACAAAAATAATACGATTGGTTAGTCTTTCTTGGAGGTAATAATTTTGTATGTAGATATTAACGATAAAGCTGAATATATAAATACAGTTTTCCAAGTTTCAGAGAAAACTAATTTCGTAGATGGCAGTCGCAGGAAGGGTAGCCAGATGAGCATATGTAGCTATAACATGTCCGGGGATGTTAACCCTTTCCCTGCGTTCTGTCCTCAGGCTGAACTGCTCGTCAAATGCTGGTCCCTGTGCTGAGAGATCGCGTTCCAATCCACAAGAAATACTTATCATCTGATTTTTCGAAAACTGTCAAGTGGAAAAAAATGATTTTTGAACATCTTACATGCTATCTTCACCGAATAAAGAAGTGATTTGTTTCTTTATCCGTCATACTTACCACTCTGAATCAATCAAAATATCCACGGGTGTGTTGCCGGTCTATAGTGTCCAACGAGCACAATATTTCGGCGATCATACATGTCGCCTTCATCAGGTGAACTGACGGACTGAGCTCCTGTGAACGTGCCGGCACGGAGATCCGTACGCTATGGCTGCTCAGGGGGAACTGGGTTCGGTCGCGGCGGCGGCAGATTTAAATACCCTCCGCTCGCGGCGCACTCACTCCGCCGTCCGCGCCACGCGCCACGGTCGCGCGGTGGAACAGATTGCGACGGCGTCTGAGATGACGTCGGTGTGATGGCTCTGTCCGCCGTGGTCGTCACAACTATACGTTTGCTCGATCGAGCGGAGGGTATTTAAATCGGCCGCCGCCGCGACCGAACCCAGTTCCCTCTGAGCAGCCATAGCGTACGGATCTCCGTGCCGGCACGTTCACAGGAGCTCAGTCCGTCAGTTCACCTGATGATGGCGACATGTATGACCGCCGAAATATTGTGCCCGTTGGACACCATAGACCGGCAGCACACCCGTGGATATTTTGATTATCAAATGCGCCGGGAGAAACTCAAGAATCATACTCTGAATCAAATTATGTAAAACATTGCTCGAAATTGTAAAGACTTCGCAGAGGTAAAACTGCATTGCGTAATCTTTGTGTACAGTTGATTTTAGCTCTTACATTGCATGAAAGATATGGTATCGAAATTTCATTTAAAACTGGCAGCAGAACACTATTTCATTTCGTTCTCGAGTTGTTGGCTATTATACACATATGATGGACGATCCCTCACTATGCACCCAGTTCTGTACATGCGGACTTGCAGGCCGGCGTGAGAAACCAATTATTTGATTTTAAGATCCCGATTAGGTGAAAAACCTTTTTTTTACTGTATCTAACATTCTGATATCTTTACTTTGTAAAGGGCTGACTTTCTTTTCGATTCTCGCCATAGTTACTGCGGTGCATGAAATTAACTAAAACATTGCCGGAAATTTTAAAGATTTTTTAGAGGTAAAAAGGCATTACATAAACTTTGCTTATGATTGACTTAAGCTCATACACTGCACTGAATAAAATACAGATAAGATATCTAAATTTTATCTATAATTGGGTGCAGAGCGACAACTCATTTTGTTCTTGAGTTGTTGGTTTTATATCCGAAGAACTGTAGCACACGATGCGCTCATTCACATCCTTGGGGACTTCGAATCATTTGTTCATAACGATCGCCATATCTCATAACGACTGAAGATGTTGAAACAAGGTTTCTTGCAAATAATAGCATGCAATGATGCACATATTTCGCATGATAAATAGTCAAAACATTTTATTCACCGAGATATGGTGGTCAGCAACTCAGAAGGCTTACAGACGTCCATAGCACTGAAGGAAAACCAGTGTGATGTGCTTATGCTCGTCCACGGCCCCTGAGGAACGGCATAGCAGGACATGTATAGAAGCCCTCAACAGTGAAAAAGTTAGTATATTTTTAGTGCTAAAAGTGTGTATAATTGAGTGAAAGTTGGCGTGGCAGCTACATTTGTGTCATAAAGTTGTCTCCAAAAATGGAGGCTTTTGGAAGGCAAGATTATCCAACATAAATCTGTTATGGAATTTGGAGCCAACGCGACATCAAGAACAATGGCTACCACAAGCAGCATGGGACTAATAAATTTTTTTCATCTTACTGGAGACGTGAAGAACGCAGCTTATTATCATTGTCTAATCTAGAACTACAGCACTACAAACATATATGATAAGCAATGGAAGACTTTTTACTAAGTCTAAGTGAACGTAAGTATAGTGAATAATAGAGTCACAAATTTAGTACATCTATCGAAGAGATATAGTTATTAGAAGTATATGTTAAATTGGTTATTCTAAAGTCACAAACTGACTTCTAATTTCCTTGTCACGCGTTTAAATAATTTTAAGTAAACAGGTTCATCATAGTTGTATGAATGTAAAATTGAGTGGTCATATTCCTAACTTAATTAATGCTTCTGATTTTGAGATTATTGTCAAATGTTCACCTCTTTAATTTTCGTAAACATATAACAGTGAAATTTAGATCTAGTAGCCAGATGTCAGATGTCAGAATCTAACATTATGCATCCATCTTCATTTCAAGTAGAACATTAAAAATTAACTACAGTAATGTAAATTCATTTCAGTAACAAATAATCTTTGAAAGAATAAAAGCAATTTTCTTCTTGAGAACTGGTGACCACAAATCGTCACAGAGTAAGTATTTTTTTCAGAGGGGTTGTTGTACTGTAAGATTATACCAATCTACAATCCGTTTGCTACTGTAGTGAGGGTACAACTACAAGGTAGGCAGTGAAGTACTTATTGAGTGTAATATCCATTGTTGTGCGCCGAAGTTATTGCGAAAAGAGCCACTTGATGCTCATCGTACTTTGGAAGGAGAGGTCCATGGGAAAAATTAACGGTATTCCGTTAGGTTACACATGGTCAAGTCAGTAATTTAGTACTGTTAGAGTAATCAAAACAATAACAGTTACACAGTGCGCAGATTAAAGGCCAATGATCAACTGATCGAACAAAAGACTTTCATTTTGTGGGAAGAGAGAAAGTTTGGCGAAGCATTTTCTTTCAGGTAGCTCAGAATGTTATGCTGTACCATATTAAACATCATGGAAAGCAAACACAGCTATTAAAATAGCTAAAAACTGCTACTTTCATAGTAAAAAAGGAATAGTTTCCCTGTTATGAAAATGTTAAAAAGTTCGAGTAAACGCAGTTCCTGTAATTTATTTCAATACTCAGCCAATCGTTTGATCAGAACAAGAAACTGAATTATGTAATGAGACCTTCTTCTTACCTATTATTCTTTTGTAATACTTTTACTGAAAAACTGGAGCATTCATACAAAGATTAATTAAACCCTTGAGAAAATTACAGCTCCACAAAAGTAGATTACCCTTTTGCGGGAACAATGATTCTGTAGTTTAGTAGAAACTGGAAACTCGGTGTTATTTTGGCAATAGGAATAATAACCTGTCCACGTGAATGACTTACGAATAAGCCAGTGTTCTTATCACGAAGTTGAGATGAAATCACTTATTATTCGCAACTAAGCAGGATACTGGTACATGTAGATAAATACAATACTAAATTTTAATTGTAGTGAAGGTGGTTGCGTTGGCTATCTTCTGTGACCCAAGTACACTAATGGCCATTAAAATTTCTACACCAATAAGAAATGCAGATGATAAGCGGGTATTCATTGGAAAAATATATTATACTAAAACTGATGTGTGATTCCATTTTCACGCAATTGGGGTGCATAGATCCTGAGAAATCAGTACTCAGAACAACCATCTCTGGCCGTAATAACGGCCTTGTTACGCCTGGGCATTGAGTCAAACAGAGCTTGGATGGCGTGTACAGGTACAGCTGCCCATGTAGATTCAGCACGATACCACAGTTCATCAAGAGTAGTGACTGGCATATTGTGACGAGCCAGTTGCTCGGCCACCATTGACCAGACGTTTTCAGTTTGAGAGAGATCTGGAGAATGTGGTGGCCAAGGCAGCAGTCGAACATTTTCTGTATCCAGAAAGGCCCGAACAGAACCTGCAACATGCGGTCGTGCATTATCGTGCTGAATTGTAGGGTTTCACAGGGATCGTATGAAGGGTAGGGCCACGGGTCATAACACATCTGAAATGTAACGTCCAAAGTGCCGTCAATGCGAACAAGAGGTGACGGAGACGTGTAACCAATGGCACCCCATACCATCACGCCGGATGATACGCCAGCATGGCGATGACGAATACACGCTTCCAATGCGCATTCACCGCGATGTCGCCAAACACGGAGCGACCATCATGATGCTGTAAACAGAACCTGGATTCATCCGAAAAAATGACGTTTTTCCATTCGTGCACCCAGGTTCGATGTTGAGTACCCCATCGCAGGCGCTCCTGTCTGTGATGCTGCATCAAGGGTAACCGCAGCAATGGTCTCCGAGCTGATAGTTCATGCTGCTGCAAACGACGTCGAACTGTTCGTGCAGATGGTTGTTGTCTTGCAAACGTTCCCATCTGTTGACTCAGGGATCGACACGTCGCTGCACGATCCGTTACAGCCGTGCGGATAAGATGCCTGTCATCTCGACTGCTAGTGATACGAGGCCGTTGGGATCCAGCACGGCGTTCCGTATTACCCTCCTGAACCCACCGATTCCATATTCTGCTAACAGGCATTGGATCTCGACCAACGCGAGCAGCAATGTCGCGATACGATAACCCGCAATCGGGATAGGCTACAATCCCACCTTTCTCAAAGTCGGATACGCGATGGTACGCATTTCTCCTCCTTACACGAGGCATGACAACTACGTCTCACCAGGCAACGCCGGTCACCTGCTGTTTGTTAATGAGAAATCGGTTGGAAACTTTCCTCATGTCAGCACGTTGTAGGTGTCGCCACTGGCACCAACCCCAACCTTGTGTGAATGCTCTGAAAAGCTAATCATTTGCATATCACGGCATCTTATTCCTGTCGGTTAAATTTCGCGTCTGTAACACGCCATCTTCGTGGTGTAGCAATTTTAATGCCTAGTAGTGTATGAAATCATAAAACATCACGAACTTTGATGAAAAAAACAGCTGCGTAAATTATCTTATTGGTGCCGGTATGTTAAGATTCTGAGCCAACCAAAAAATCCCATGACGTAATAGCCAATGTACATCCACATCTGAGGCACAATTACTCCAATCGTGCTGCTACCCTTGCCTCTTTTACCACTCGAGGCGCTCACGGTTTGCAAGGTAGCCACCGATTCTCTCTCTCGGATATTTCTTACATACTTCGTCCTAAACGACACTTTACCTTACCCCCTTCGCAGTTTCGTTGAGGAGGAACTTTTCCCCGCGTTTTACATCCGTATAAACCTACGCACCCTATGCACGGACCAGTTATACACATAACATTTTAACATATTCGCATTACAAAAGAACATAGCTTTCAAAATTACGTTCACAAGTCAACTCTTGTAAAATAACTTGAAAGAAATTAACAACAATTGTTTACATAAGTGATGAATGAAAGTACATAGTAAAGTAGTTATTGCATTAAAATAAGAGATCATAGAAGATACACGAAGTAACTACCATAGATATCGAACATAAATATTAGAGCGCCAGTTTAGTGAGGAAAGTTCTTTGTCTTCACGAGTCACATGACGTGATGTCACGCACGTTTCTGCCAGTTGGATATTCAGTTTTGTTTTCGTTGGTGGGGAGGCGATCTGGTGTGAGAGTTAGGACGAGGTGAAGGCAGCCGACATCGAAAGCATCGGCAGTAGGTCTATACGGCTGGAGCTTAGTTAAGCAAAAATTTTCCCCTGTGCTATTCCAGATGTTATTCACAACCATATTGCAGAGTGCTTCAAGTGTTGCGTCTTTACTTCTCTGCCTTTATTGCTGTTTATGTAGGCATTAAGAACTACAGAGTGACTTTTGAATACACGTGAAGGTCAGAGCATAAACACTGTGAAAGTGAAGGTGATACGTTTCCTGGTAGGAGTCACAGCGCTCCATTTCGATGTAGACAGATGTGACTGAGCGTTCGGATCCATCTATTACGCACCTTGTTGTCAATGCATCATTGGACTTTCCACTGTGAGCCCTAAGCTGTTGAACTAACACTAGCCGTTGTCCCACTTAATATATTATCTGTGAAATGTGTACATCCACCTTAGTGAATAATAAATATGTGCAGATGAGACGCTCAGGGTTATTGAATCTAATTTTATCGGTAGACACAGCCCATTCCTTCTTTCCTGATTATCATGGATTTTCGTTCTATTTCATAAAGGATTAATTTTTTTTGCGAATTCTACGAGTATATTTCTGTTATTAGGTAAGTAATAGATTTAACAGCTACTATTGTTTACTATTCTGTACATGAAAAGCGTGTTACATATGTCATATCAAAGTCCTTCGCAACGAGATACGCTTTTTAGAATTTATGGTGAAGGGAAAGGTGTTGCAATTCGGACATTCTCTGTACTTTATCATTTGGCAGAGTCGACGTTCCACACGTAACGTACTTTATGTGTCACTAACACAGTAATCTGATCACACATCTTGGAAAGGGTGAGTCAATTCGCAACAGAGCCCTGCGTTTCATTTAATGACAGTAAATGTATCTAGGGCTTTGAAGAGCTCTGCCTCCAGCACCGGAAGGCATGCTTCTACAAACTTGGCTGGGTCACGATAGCCCTCAGCCAGATTCTCAATTATAGTCAATGAGATACGCCCCTATATTATATGCAAACTGTAAAACATCTTAACTTTGTAAAATTGTGCGCAAAGGCACATGTGCAGTATAATAAGACGTAAATATACAAACGCAAGAGCACAACGTAGATAAGAAGAGCCCTTCAGAAGAAGGGACTCAAGGACAGCTCCCGAGGCTCCCGTCCCACTTACGGCACCCTTAAGTGGAGGAAGCAATTGTAGTAACAAATAGTACTGTCATATCCATCATTTTGATTTGCAGCTCCTTGTATTGGCCGTGTTTGCAGTTAAGATTGTTGGATGTGAGGTCCGCCAGTCCCGCAAAACACCGTTTTTCTCAGTACTCAAACATGTTTCGGCACAAATCATGCGTGATTTGATTATTAGTATCAATGAATAATTTTTCTCTCTTTCGTATCATCGAATACAATGTATTTCGCCGTCTCCTGAATGTTTTTAGCCTCTCATCACTATTCATTCCCAAACGATTCCTCCCTTCACACTGACTCTCCTGCACAGGAAATGAACCTACTACTGGTTCTATCCTACCTCCCCAACCAAGTAAACTCGTTTGCACTTGTAGCTGAATACTATTCTCTTGCAGTTTTTCCACGCACTGTTTTGAGCTGGAATCCGTACTAGCCGTATATACATGTATTCGATAGAGTAGATGATACACTTCAGACTGAATTCGAAAAACTTGAGTGTGGGTGGGAACGCTGTCTTGCAATACTTCCACATTCGCACGCGTACCAGAGAGCAAGCAAATCAACGGCACTCACCCAGACAACAGTGGCCTTTGTGGTCGTCGAGGGTCGATTCAGTGCGCTATGCGACCTTTGGCCCAGTCCAACCACGCTTCCTTCTGTAAGCATGCTTCTAATTGCCAGTTGTTACTGCAGCTGCGACTTATTTAAATAAGAAATCCCCAATGCTCCCGTCTGATCCATTACCGGCTCCATTTACAACCTGATAAATTACAACAGAACAGTAGCCACAAACAAAACACTTTTTTCTGGTTAAGTACAAATTAGTAGCACTCCTCTCTCACACTCGAAACAAAGCCAGTTGTTAACACCATAGTGTCACTAAAGCCAGGAGCTAGGTGGTGGGCAGTTTAGGGGCTGGATTACCTAAAAATAAAAAAAGCACATAATACTTTAAAATGCGTTTATTGCAGATAAAATTCCCCAGAGTATAAACAGCGTCTTAATTACAACTTTAATTCACCAGTTGCATAATGGACTTAAAGAAACAAGCATTACAGAAGGAAGCTCAATCGCAACTTCTTATTTAAGCTGGAAACGCTCAGATAACTTTAAACTCCAGAGAATTACTGCGGCTACAAGCCAGAGAGTTGTAGCAGTCACAAAATCTGCTAGTGACCGAAGTAAAATTGCAACTCACTAACAAAGTCAAAAACCAGTTAAACACTTGCACAGTTTCCTACTAAACGAACTCCTTTCTGAGCCTTTTAAAGAGTTAAATTTCATACATGAGTAACGCTGCACTTTGTCACAAGAATTACAGTAATAACAGACTGAGGCATCACGCCCAGAACCATCGCGGGCAGTTACTGGCATCAGGAGACCGTGGGATAACTACTCTACTGGCCATTAAAATTGCTACACGACGAAGATGACGTGCTACAGACGAGAAATTTAACCGACAGGTAGAAGATGCTGTGATATGCAAATGATTAGCTTTTCAAAGCATTCACACAAGGTTGGCGCCGGTGGCGACTCCTACAACGTGCTGACATGAGGAAAGTTTCCAACAGCAGCTGAGCGGCGTTGCCTGGTGAAACGTTGTTGTGATGCCTCGTGTAAAGAGGAGAAATGCATACCATCACGTTTCCGACTTTGATAAAGGTCGGATTGTAGCCTATCGCGATTGCTGCTCGCGTTGGTCGAGATCCAATGACTATTAGCAGAATATGGAATCGGTGGGTTCAGGAACGCCGTGCTGGATCCCAACGGCCTCCTATTACTAGCAGTCGAGATGACAGGCATCTTATCTGCATGGCTGTAACGGATCGTCCAGCCACGTCTCGATCCCTGAGTCAACAGATGCGGACGTTTGCAAGACAACAACCATCTGCACGAACAGTTCGACGACGTTTGCAAAAAAATGGTTCAAATGGCTCTGAGCACTATGGGACTCAACTGCTGAGGTCATAAGTCCCCTAGAACTTAGAACTACTTAAACCTAACTAACCTAAGGACAACACACACATCCATGCCCGAGGCAGGATTCGAACCTGCGACCGTAGCGGTCGCCCGGTTCCAAACTGTAGCGCCAGAACCGCTCGGCCACCAGCGGCCGGCACGACGTTTGCAGCAGCATGGACTATCAGCTTGGAGACCATGGCTGCGGTTACCCTTGACGCTGCATCACAGACAGGAGCGCCTGCGATGGAGCACTGAACGACGAACCTGGGTGCACGAAAGGCAAAACGTCATTTATTCGGATGAATCCAGGTTCTGTTTACAGCATCATGATGGTCGCATCCCTGTTTGGCGACATCTCGGTGAACGCACATTGGAAGCGTGTATTCGTCATCGCCATACTGGCGTATCACCCGGCGTGATGGTATGGGGTGCCATTGGTTACAAGTCTCGGTCACCTCTTGTTCGCATTGACGGCACTCTGATCAGTGGATGTTACGTTTCAGATGTGTTACGACCCGTGGCCCTACCCTTCATTCGATCCCTGTGAAACCCTACATTTCAGCAGGATAATGGACGGACGAATGTTGCAGGTCCTGTACCGGCCTTTCTGGATACAGAAAATGTTCGACTGCTGCCCTGGCCAGCACATTCTCCAGATCTCTCACCAACTGAAAAGTCTTGTCAATGGTGGCCGAGCAACTGGCTCGTCACAATACACAAGTCACTACTCTTGATGAACTGTGGCTTCGTGTTGAAGTTGCATGGAAAGCTGTACCTGTACACACCATCGAGGCTCTGTTTGACTCATTGCCCAGGCGTATCAAGGTCGTAATTACGGCCAGAGGTGGTTGTTCTGAGTACTGATTTCTCAGGATCTATCCACCCAAGTTGCGCGAAAATGTAATCACAAGTCAGTTCTAGTATAATATATTTGTCCAATGAATACCCGTTTATCATCTGTATTACTTCTTGGTGTAGCAATTTTAATGGCCAGTAGTGTACATGTAGCGCTTAAAAAGGGAAAACTAGGCCACGACTTACGTAACGCTTGTCAGCCGTCGGTATATGCTATAGGATTTACAAGCACAGTTATTAAGCTACCTGGAACACATGAGAGAAACATAAGCACAAACTCAGAACAAATGAACACAAGCAGTGTAAACGGAATCCGTTCGATTTGCACAAATGAAGAAAATTTAACTGTTTGGACCTGAGCAGCTATCGTGCTGGTTACGGAACCGACTCAAAATAACCGACCCAAAATAATCACTGGAACGTATCAATGGCTCAAACCAGAGTGTTACACAGTTAGGTGATTATTTAACCACTGTGACAATCTGTGTCATCAAACTCTTCAACACACTTTAATTACTTCAGCAATATGGGGACAAATTTTGCCACCGCCCAGATAGCTACCACACAGTCCTTTCCCGGACTCTCGTATTTTTTTTTTTTTAAATCTCGCAGTGGCAGACAAATCCGGTAGGTTTGCCCATAGAATGACAATTTCTCTCGGAAATTTATCAGAGCTCATCATTAGACAAAGGAAGCAACAAGAGGACAAATCAAGCCTGATCCACAGGATGTTCTTGATCCAAGCGAGCAGTCACCATCGCGCTGGCGTACCACAACAGCCTTGGCTCCTCCCAACTCGTAAAGCCAAAGTTTCCGTCCGCAGAGGTGTACAAATTCCTTTTTTAACTGTGACATGCTTGCCTGTTACCCAGGGTGCAGGCAAGCTGCCGCACGTTGTCAGCAGAGGACGCCGGCTGCTCTGCTCCTATCGAAGCCAAGCTGCGCCCAACCCAAGCGGGCTACAGGAATCTTGCTCGCCTGTCTTCCTGCTGTGATTCTCTACATAGCAGTTTATTCTGTACGCTGTCACTGTAGCGATACGTGTAGGGTTCGGATGTTGGCGAAAATCTATCACTAGCACAAGACGAGGCTCAATTAAACATAGATTCATTCTGGGTTATTGTAGGTCTCCTTTTTTTCCCTTGTCGGCTTATTTCGGGCTAATTTATTTCGAAAGGAACCATTTTGTCCGCAGCTTCAGTCTTTTCGATGAGTACCGCGTAGTCTCATATCGAATCATCATTGTCGCTTCTAATACATCTTTTCTGTAGCAATGAGAACCATTTCCGAAATCGAGGACCTTTGCATTTAAGAACCTGAAGATATCTATTGTACTTCAATGCCAACTAAAGTAAGATTTTGGAACTCTAGTTTCTGTAACCTTAGTGTGTTTCAGCTAAATATGATCCTAATTATGCCAATTTTAATTGCCTTTCCAGGAGGTCTACTGCGGTTTCTCTGAATTCATTCTAAGTGGCGAAAGCAAATACTTCGTTTTCCAGCTTACGTTGATCTAAAAAGTACATAACTGAAAGAAACAGTTTTCGTTTATACTATGCTTTCTTAGTATTACGTTGCATCGTGCAAGAATCTGGTTTCTTTCTTATTTCAATCAATGTTTGCCCTAAAAGCCTGAAGTCCTTAGCACGTATTTTTACAATCTTGCTAGCCAATAAAGATTTGTCCTCTTAAAAAAAATTGTAGAGTGAGAAAACAGCTGATCAAATTTACAGACATGTCGCAACATACTCGAGGTTCCCATGTGAGTGTTTATTAACTCTTTACACAATTTGCATTGTGAGACACATACCGATTTATTTGAAGCTGCCTCATAAACACACGACAACGTGCTCCCTGTTTCGTGACCGGTGTATATTCCCAGACTCTTAATTTGTCCTCAGTCTCCTTTAACTTTGGTTTGTTGATTTTTCTGTTCTCACTGTTACGATAAATGAACTGCAGTGAGCGTACCTTCGCAGAACTGCACCTGGATATTCTGTAGCCACAGTGGATTGATAGCGCAACCTGTTGCCAGTAGCAGCAGCCTGAACGGATCACATGGAGCTTGCAAGGCTTCCAGGAACCCAAGCTGGCCTGCCCTCACCACTGCGCATCATTACGCCTGTGTATTCTTCTGCCTCGTTTGCGGAAGGTTGAGCTGCTGTAATGGTTGCGGCGGAGTCAGGGGCAGACAGGCTTGTAGACTGACATGCACACCTCCGTCCGTCCGCTACACCCAACGTCAGCGAAATCTCTCGCCGCGATGCGCTTCAAAACAGCGGCGATACAGGCGTGCTGCATCCGTTCGCCGTTCAGATCCAAAGCAAGCGCACAGCTACCACCAAGAGTGCACCAGAGCTCACGTCGTCTCACCGAATACCATCCAACCATTTCTTTCTCAGTCGCCAGTCGCTCTCCAAGCGAGAACTTCTGAGAATCCGTTCCCTCTCAACTACCAACCTATCGATACGTGAGGCAAAGAGGATATTTGCGCACAGGTAAATGCAACTCTCAGCTCAAAAATCTATCAATAACTCCATAAGCCAGTACTAGATACAACGGAAGCACATTACCAACTATTTACAAACATGATGCAATGTCACTTAGCGCACAAGGGCGCAATTAGCAGGTGTCGCAGTTAAGGTTTCCCAAGGCAAACGTCTTGCGGTTTAGTAAACATGAGTACTAACTAAAAGCAACAGCTATTCGGTGCACCGATAAGAAAAGCTACACAGCTGAATTTGATGGCTGCAGTTCCTTGCCTTTTTAAATAAAACATGATCATCAATTTAAAACAAGTGGTCAAGTTGTAACCTCCGCACTATATTTGTTGTTGTTGTTGTGGTCTTCAGTCCAGAGACTGGTTTGATGCAGCTCTCCATGCTACTCTATACTGTGCAAGCTTCTTCATCTCCCAGTACTATATTTGCACCTATATAAAATTGAGCCCAATAAAATTCTGCGTATTACCAAAACTATCTACACACAAACTGTTATCCAACGTAAACTCGTATGCAAACCTGTGACCAAACAGAACCTAATTTGAATTGAACTTTAACTGACCTGAATACAATTTGTCTTTATATTAAATGCGCCACTGAAGGAAAACAGTTGTCTGGCCCTAATCAAAATTTCCACTTATCTCGCGCCTCGACAATACTGTTGCCGATTTCTCGAAAGCACAACAGTAAACAGCAGCAAGCAGGCAGCGGCTAAGCTGAACAATACTATGCTTAACAAAGTGAACAATGATTTTAAAAGTGTACATTGCTAACAGAGAATTTGAATAAAAAGAAAATGGCTTAATCAGTTAATATGTTAACGCGTGACTCAGAGAAGTGCGGTGGTTTTTCACTCAGCTCTGAGCAAGCGAACGAAGTTAACTATTCATAGCTGCTAATAATTATTTCTATAAATTAGGAGTGCAGTGCTGCAGTCTTACGTGAAATTTCTACTCTTGAAAAAAAAAGCAACGTCATTTAAAATTTATATTTATTTTTGATTTCCAATTTATACATCATATTCGTCCTTCCTGTCAGTTACAACAAATCTTTCTTCACAAACCAACACAGCACTACAAAATACGTCCATTACCTACCACACCTGCCGGCCGCGGTGGTCTAGCGGTTCTTGCGCTGCAGTCCGGAACCGCAGGACTGCTACGGTCGCAGGTTCGAATCCTGCCTCGGGCCTGGGTGTGTGTGATGTCCTTAGGTTAGTTAGGTTTAAGTAGCTCTAAGTTCTAGGGGACTTATGACCTAAGATGTTGAATCCCATAGTGCTCAGAGCCATTTGAACCATTTTTGAACCTACCACACCTAAATAAGAATTTATCAGACTGTGCAAAGACTGTGGCATGACAAGACCAAAGATGGTGATGATGATGTTGGTTGCTTCGGCGCTCAACATCGTGGTCTTCAGAGTCCATACAAGTTCCAAGTCTTTCCATTTGCAGTCTCGGCACTTCCCGAATGATGGTGAGATGATGAGGAAAACACAAAGACCCAGTACCCGGGCGGAGAAAATCCCCGAAGCGGCTGGGAATCAAACCAGGGACCACGTGATACAGAGGTAGCAACGATAGCCACGAGATCACGAGATGCGGACAAGACCAAAGATTACTTAGCAGTAACGTAACTGGCATATTCACTAATAGCCATTAAAATTTCAACAACACGAAGATGACGTGCTACAGACGCGAAACTTAACCGACAGGAAGAAGATACAGTGATATGCAAATGATTAACTTTTCAGATCATTTACACAAGGTTGGCGCCGGTGGCGACACCTGCAACGTGCTGACATCAGGAAACTTTCCAACCGATTTCTCATACACAAACAGCAGTTGACGAGCGCTGCCTGGTGAAACGTTGTTGTGATGCCTCGTGTAACGAGCAGAAATGCGTACCACCACGTTTGCGACTTTGATAAAGATCGGAGTGTAGCCTATCGCGATTGCGGTTTATCGTATCGCGACATTACAGCTCGCGTTGGTCGAGATCCAATGCCTGTTAGCAGAATATGGAATCGGTGGGTTCAGGAAGGTAATACGAAACGCCGTGCTGGATCCCAACGGCCTCGTATCACTAACAGTCGAGATGATAGGCATCTTATCCACACGGCTGTAACGGATCGTCCAGCCACGTCTAGATCCCTGCGTCAACAGATGGGGACGTTTGCAAGACAACAACCATCTGCACGAACAGTTCGACGACGTTTGCAGCAGCATGGACTATCAGCTCGGAGCCCATGGCTGCGGTTACCCTTGACGCTGCATCACAGACAGGAGCGCCTGTGATGGTGTACTCAACGACGAACCTGAGTGCACGAATGGCAAAACGTCATTTTTTCGGATGAATCCAGGTTCTATTTACAGCATCATAATGGTCGCTCCGTGTTTGGCGACATCGCGGTGAATGCGCATTGGAAGCGTGTATTCGTCATCGCCATACTGGCTTATCACCCGGCGTGATGGTATGGGTTGCCATTGGTTACACGTCTCGGTCACCTCTTGTTCGCATTGACGGCACTTTGAACAGTGGACGTTACATTTCAGATGTGTTACGACCCGTGGCTCTACCCTTCATTCGATCCTTGCGAAACCCTACATTTCAGTAGGATAATGCACAACCGCATGTTACAGGTCCTGTGCGGGCGTTTCTGGATACAGAAAGTGTTCGACTGCTCCCCTGGCCAGTAGATTCTCCAGATCTCTCACCAATTGAAACGTCTGGTCAATGGTGGCCGAGTAACTGGCTCGTCACAATACGCCAGTCACCACTCTTGATGAACTGTGGTATCGTGTTGGAGCTGCATGGGCAGCTGTACCTGTATACGTCATCCAAGCTCTGTTTGACTCAATGTCCAGGCGTATCAAGGCTGTTATTACGGCCAGAGGTGGTTGTTCTGGGTACTGATTTCTCAGGATCTCTGAGCCCAAATTGCGTGAAAATGTAATCACATGTCAGTTCTAGTATAATATATTTGTCCAATGAATACCCGTTTATCATCAGCATTTCTACTTGGTGTAGCAATTTTAAAGGCCAGTAGTGTACAGGGTATCCCAGCTATCTTGTCCACCCAAAATATCTCTGGAACAATAACAGCTATTGGAATACGACTTTCACCGGTATCAATGTAGGGCTGGGGGCCCATGAATGTACATTTTTGGAAATATTCTAAAACGAAAGCATATGTATTTTTTAACACAAACTTATGTTTTTGTAAATGGACCTCCTATATGTTTTCTTCAGCAGTCCATAGCATGACAAAGCACATACGCAATGGCTTTGATTGCATCGCAATATTCCCATTACATCTCGAGATATTGAGACGCGAAGTTGACGCTTGAAACACCCGACATGCGCTGCTAGCGCACGTCCTGAGGCTCAGGCGTGAACCCCATGCTGCCCGTAATCGCGATGTGATTGACATGCGTAATCGCACATCCATACTTATCAAGAGGTCCTAAACGAATAATACGGTCTGCTGCCATCCTGCATTTACGTCGTACATTCCAGCAGGTATTTATCCCATAGGCTAGGGGTAATGCGGTTCTGTAACATATCTGTGTACCGCAACGTTAGTCACAAAGTTAACTTCGCTTATCGTTAATCCGTTACTAAAAAGGTAATGCCGTTCAACGTTAAAGCTTTACTTTACTGTAGATCTATCGCAAGTGACAGTTAATCATTCACTCGTAATAGTAAAATTCATGTTGATGGTTTTAGTTCTACGAGCAAGTGGACCAAAAGTTTTAGCGTTGTTTAGGTAAAAATGTTTTGATTTGGGAAGTTCAGGTAGGACATAGAAGATGAATGTAAACATGTTTAATCAATTAGTTTTATTATCACATAATTATCAATGTTACGTTTATCTAATGCGTTTAATGACAAATTGTTGCAAACAAATGTTTCTTAACATCACTGGCTAAAATGGCCCTTTGTAGAAACTTCCACTGTGATACCAGCACCACGTACTAAACATAGCGTTCACATCTCATGCTCAAAGTGATACCCATTGGCTTGCATACATAGGGTCACTCTGCGGATGAAGGGTGCCCTACTTCGTGCTACTGTTTCCTCTTTGATGGCTCTACAAGCATCAATAATGCGTTGCTTCATGTCCTCTGGTGTTGTTGGTTCATATTGGTAAACAGCATCCTTCACTGCTCCCCAAAGAAAATAATCCAGCGGTGTAAGGTCCGGAGATCGGGCAGGCCACCTAACTGGGCCACCTCGTCCAATCCACCTACCAGGGAACTTACGGTTCAGAAGTCGTCGTGCTCGTAAGGCGTTATGTGCAGGGCATCCGTCATGCTGATACCACATGACCATTCTCCGGTTCAGAGGTACGGTGTCCAAGAGAACAGGAAGATTGTGTCGTATAAATCTGGAGTATTGTCTGCCATTTTGGATGCCATTTATGAAGAAAGGTCCGATAATGGTATCTCCAATAATCCCACACCAAACATTAACTTCCCACGGACGTTGATGCTGTACCTGACGGAGCCATTTTGGATTGTCTGCGGACCAATAATGCATATTCCTCATATTGACAATTCCTTTGTTGGAGAATGATGCCTCGTCGGTAAAGAGAACATCTGCAAAAAAATTTGGACTAGTCAGAAGTTTTTGCTGAGCCCACCGACAAAATGTTACCCTGCTGCGGAAGTCATTTCCATGAAGATCCTGTTGTAAATGAACATGGTAAGGATGAAATTTATGATGTTTAAGAATACGCTGTGCACTTGATTTCGACACACCATCTTCACGTTCAATTTGACGTGTGCTGATTTGAGGATTCACAGCTATGGTAGCGAGCACAGCAACTTCAGGACGTTCATCTGTGCGTGTTCTAGGACGATGTCGAGGTCTTGGATTTAAGCTTCCCGTTTGACGTAGACGAGATGTCAGACGACCTACCATCCGGCGCGAAGGCTTGTCAGGCAATCGTCTTCTGTACAGTCGTTCTGCCTGAACAGTATTTCGTCCACCTACAACAGGGTACAGTACAGGTATGTAGAGTAGGGTAGAAAGCAGACATGCTAACTTAATAACCATAATGTTCGCTAACAGGACTATCAACAAACAAGCAATCTCATAACGTATTTCCCGTCAACGTATATTCTCCATAGAGCAGCAGCATTTCTACCATATCTTCATATGTGTACATTATACTGTACAGTATAAGTTCCACAACACAACGTTTATTCACAATGTGTACTACCTCCGTGCCGTCACTAGATTACTCTGATGCACGACTACACTGGCAAGCGGTGTACTGCACGCCAAAGCAACAACAAATGGGATGCTCGGAGGGTGGTGGAGTACAGGAGTTTGCATGGGTCGCAAATCATAAACAAGGCGAAGTGGTAACTGTGGCAGTAGTGGGAACTACGTTGGACACTTGACTAAGTAGAACCAGGCCCTGTGCGACAGGCACAATGGGCCATATAACGCATTAGATAAACCGTATTTTGGGTGTGCAGGATAAATAAGACAACCTGACGGGTGTACACCGATCGGTACTGGTTCATATTGTGTACGTAGATACGTAAAACGCACAAGAGGGAAACCATTATGTGCTTATGAGAGTTGATGGCAGCAGACCGTATTATTCGTTTCGGACCGGGCAGCATGTGGTTCACGCCTGAGCCTCAGGACGTGCGCTAGCAGCGCATGTCGGGTGTTTCAAGCGTCAACTTCGCGTCTCAATATCTCGGGATGTAATGGGAATATTGCGATGCAATCAACGCCATTATGTATGTGCTTTGTCATGCTATGGCTTGCTGAAGAAAACATATAGGAGGTCCATTTAAAAAAAACATAAGTTTGTGTTAAAAAACACACATGCTTTCGTTTTAGAATGTTTCCAAATATGTACATTCATGGGCCCCAGCCTTACATTGATACCGGTGAAAGTCGTTTTCCAATAACTGTTATTGTTCCAGAGATATTTTGGGTGGTCAAGATAGATGGGACACCCTGTATATTATTGGTGTTCTGCCATTAAAGAGCGCAGTTAGACTAAACTACATGGCCAATTCCTGTTGCTGCCTTCCTTGCTGCCCACACTTCACTCATTCGCTGGCTTTGTTTCTGGTTCAAGTCCTCTGTCCATGCTTCTTGTCGGCTTCGTGTCTTCGGCTTCATCTTGGTTGCCTTTTTGGATGCTCATATTTCTTTCATCTTCCGGCTGTGATCTCGTTTGCGCTCTTCGATCCATTTTACGCCTGTTCGTTTGACACTGTGTGTCTCATGTAGTTTACTGTTCTTAATGATGTTTCTGAATTTTATTGTGTATGGTGTGATGTTGAGTTGGTTCAGGTCGTTTTTTACCTCTGCCACCCATTTGTCGTTTCTAGTGGTTACTCAGTCAATGATCTGTGTGGTAAGTCTGTGTGATGGCATTCTGTATTCCATAGAATTGTAGTCTGCGTTTTCTGATCTTTTCTGTGATTGTCTCCGTATGTTTGTATAGTTCATCTGTAGGTTTCTTGATCAATATTCCATTGTTGTTAGTTGCGCCAAATATTTTCCAAAGTATCTTTCGTTCTACTTTTTCTAGCTGTCTGATCCGTGTATATCCTAAGATTACTGTGGTCTCTGCTGCATACAGTGCTTCGGAAAGCACCACCTTGTCGTAGTGGCGTAATTTGGCATTTTGTGAGATAGACTTCTTGTTGTAATGATTCCACACTACTTTGTATGCCTTGTCCAGTTTAGTTTTTCTTTCTTCATTTGAGTCTGTTATGTCCGCTCATTTGTAGAGTTTCACCGAGGTATTTGAAGTCTGCCGTTTTGTAAATCGTGCCGTACTTTTTGTTCAGAGATGAGAGTTTCTTTGTGCTCATAAACTGTGTCTTTTCGTAAGAGATCTGTAGTCCAGTTTCGGAAGCGTTTTCGTGTAGTTTTTCAATAGCTTCTTTTGTTTCGTTTGTACCTTTCGTGACAATCGCCAAATCGTCTGCAAAAACCAGGCATTTAATCTGTAGGTTTCGTAAGGTTATCCCCTGTTGTAATATTTCCCATTCTTTTATTATCTTATCTAACACTAGATTGAAAAAGAGAGGTGAGAGGCTATCGTCTTGTCGGACACCTGTGCGAATTTCAAAGTTCTCCGACAGTTCCTCACAGAACTTTACTTTGGAGGTCGTGTTGGTCAAGGTTTGCTCTATGATAGTCCGTGTACTTTAGATTCAGCTAGAGAGTTTTCCGGTCGTTAGAGTCGTACCCCTTTTTGAAATCGACAAAGGTAATGATCAGTTTCAGGTTCCAAATCTGTTCCGCACAAGACCGCCCTTTACGGAAGCCTGCTTGGTATTCCTCAATCAAGTGGTCGGTCTGACATTCTAGTCTGTTTAGTAAAGCTTTAGAGAGGATCTTGTATGTGACCGGCAGTAGGGATATTCCTCTGTAATTGTTCGGGTCAGTCTTGTCACCTTTTTTGTGTAGTGGGTGCATCAGGGCAGTTTTCCAGCCGTCAGGAATTTTCATGGTTTCCCAGATATCTTCCAAGATCCTGTGGATGTCTTTGGTGAGTTCTGGGTCTTGTAACTTCCAGATTTCCGCGATGAGGCCGTCTTCTCCTGGTGCTCTACGATTCTTGAGTACCTTGATTATTTCTTTAACTTCATCTAGAGTTGGAGGTTCACTATCTGGATTGTACGTGCTCGTTTCTGTCATCAGTTCTTCCGTAAGGGGATCCGTGTTGAGAAGTTTTTCAAAGTACTTTGCCAGAATGTCAGAATTGTTTTTGGTATTGGAGTCTAGGGTTCCATCCAGTCTTCTGAAGCACAAGTTGGGTGGATGATATCTAGTCGTATTTTCTGTAAACGTTCTGTAGAAGTTTCTTGTGTTGTTCTTCGTGAAGTCCGGTTCGATTTCCGTCAGTCGCAGTTTATCATACTGTAGTATATATATATATATATATATATATATATATATATATATATATATATATATATAGTATATACGTATATATATATAGTATATATGTAGTATATATATATATGTATATATACTACAGTACGATAAACTGCGACTGACGGAAATCGAACCGGACTTCACGAAGAACAACACAAGAAACTTCTACAGAACGTTTACAGAAAATACGACTAGATATCATCCACCCAACTTGTGCTTCAGAAGACTGGATGGAACCCTAGACACCAATACCAAAAACAATTGTGACATTCTGGCAAAGTACTTTGAAAAACTTCTCAACACGGATCCCCTTACGGAAGAACTGATGACAGAAACGAGCACGTACAATCCAGATAGTGAACCTCCAACTCTAGATGAAGTTAAAGAAATAATCAAGGTACTCAAGAATATATATATATATAGTTCGTCCATCCTGGGAATCGAGAAACTGAACGATTTTTGGCTGTTTTCGATATCGATACTGGCAAGATATTTGTCCCAGGAATTGCGATATCGCATCAGAATGAAACTTCCTGGCAGATTAAAACTGTGTACCGGACCGAAACTCGAACTCGGGACCTTTGCCTTTCGCGGGCAAGTGCTCTACCAACTGGCAGAAGTAAAGCTGTGAGGACGGGGCGTGAGTCGTGCTTGGGTAGCTCAGTCGGTAGAGCACTTGCCCGCGAAAGGCAAAGGTCCCGAGTTCGAGTCTCGGTCCGGCACACAGTTTTAATCTGCCAGGAAGTTTCATATCAGCGCACACTCCGCTGCAGAGTGAAAATCTCATTCTGGAAACATCCCCCAGGCTGTGGCTAAGCCATGTCTCCGCAATATCCTTTCTTTCAGGAGTGCTAGTTCTGCAAGATTCGCAGGAGAGCTTCTGTAAAGTTTGGAAGGTAGGAGGCGAGGTACTGGCAGAAGTAAAGCTGTGAGGACGGGGCGTGAGTCGTGCTTGGGTAGCTCAGTTGGTAGAGCACTTGCCCGCGAAAGGCGAAGGTCTCGAGTTCGAGTCTCGGTCCGGCACACAGTTTTAATCTGCCAGGAAGTTTCATATCAGCGCACACTCCGCTGCAGAGTGAAAATCTCATTCTGGATCGTATCAGAATCTTTATAATAGCTCCTCAGAGGAGCCCTGGATATACAATCAGAAAAGAGCAATAGGACTCCAGTTTATTTGTCTAATATGCTTTAGACGGATATGTGTTTAAATGTCGAAAGGTTTTTTATGCGATGTATGTACAAATTAACAAGTTTAAAATTTTTTACTTTAATTGCTCTGTGAAACCTTGCTTCTTGACCAATTTTATTGTTCTAGGTTGACAGGAAGTATCCCATAGGTTTTGTTAAGTGAGTTTGTATCTAAATATGTGAAATAACTGACTGAATTATTTGACTGCGTTGACTTAGAAGCTTTAATGTTTTGCGTCGCCAAGGAACCACACACTTTAGTGTATGACATAAATTTGAACTAGGGACGCCAACCTATTCCAGGGAAATCTGGTCTTAAATGACGGACAGATGGTTAACAAAATGACAACAGAATATTTTTTCGCGTGATATACTTACTAGTTAACAATGTCGGATTTTTTGTTTTTCACTGTGAAACCTTTCTTCTTGCCAAGTTTCCTAGGTCAGCAGGGTGTATCCTATAGGTTTTGATAAGTGAATTAGCGAGTATCAATATGCGTGACATAAATGGCCGTATCTTTGATTGAATTGACTTAGAAGCTTAAAATTTTCTCGCATTAAGGGACCATAGACCTTAATGTTACATAAATTTGAACTTTGTACGTCTATTCGTTCCTGAGAAAAAGGATTCTTAACAGTTGGACAGACAGACAGACAGAATGACGGACAGAAAGACAAAAAAGCGGCCCTATAGGGGCGCACCCAGAAGTTTACTGCAAATTCAATTTAACATGGATATGGCGTATGTCTTCCATTTTAATAAGCCTTAACCATCACTAAAGAAAAAAAAACTTATTCAGTACACCAGTGAGAAGTGAGTGTCCTTCGCGCAACCACGTCATTCCAGCTGTCCAACTGCGTGAATGAGTGGATGGGATCATGTTTATGCGAGATGGCGCACGTCCGCACATTGAAAATCCAGTTAGCCAGCTGCTGAAGCCCCATTTCGGAAGAATTATCAGGCGCCATTTCCCTACAGCCTGTCCGTCCCGATCTCCTGATCTTAATCCGCGTGACTTCTGGCTATGGGGTATCTGAAAGATGTTGCGTTCAGTGTTCCGTTTGCAAACTTAGCTGCATTGAAGGCACGCACTGCGCAACACATTCTGAACATGACCCAGGAAACACTTCGATTAGTTGTGGAACATGCTGTTTCTCGATTTCAGTGTGTTGCAGAAAACGGTAGACGGCATACTGAACATGTTTTGCGCCAGTCACACGGAAATTAATAATCCGATATGACTTTGATTGATGCTTTTTATGCAGTTTTTGGCCTCAGGACAACTAAAAACCGATGTAGGGGATGCTTTTTATGCGGTTTTTGGCCTGATGACAATAAAAAACCTTTTTTCCCATCCGATGTGATGTGATTTTGCCGTGGTGAATGGACTTACATAACTAACAGTATCACACCTGTACACCCATGCCCACTGAGCAATACAGTTCGTATAACGTCAAACGTACACCTTAGGCATTGTTGTGTAATTCATTTGTGATTTGTAGTGGACGACTATTAAATTATGATGTTTGCAGTGCCATCTAGTGCTACATTTTGTAACTATTTATTTTTCTTCTGCCATACGTTTTCCCCCTTCTCCGATAATATTCTGTTGCAATTTTACGTCATTCTGACCAGTGGTGTTATTTCTACAGCGGTTTGAAAGATTAACTTTAGTTAGATGTTGTGATTGACTCAATGATTGGCATCCAATAATTAAAAGAATGAAAAGCGGACTTTTCCTTATTCATGGCATTCTGCAAGTCATATTTAATTTTATTTATATGACGGACCATATATTTTTCAATTGTTTGACCAAAGATATAGTGGGATCGAGAAAGGACAGTTAGAGTAATGCAGCAACTAGGACAAAGTTTTCCAGTGAGCACAAAAACACTGCATATCATCTACTGGTTGCAGGAATCTCCACGATATTTTTTTTTTTTTTTATGTCTAGATTAGTCTTCCCAATGGACCATGGCTCTTGTCATGAGGCACTGATTCTGCTGCAGTAATAAATAACCACTTCACAGATTTTTCATATCTGCACGGTGACACATTTGACTTATGGCCTTTGTTTGGAGATGCCGAGGAAATTTCACAAGTGGACGAACAGTGGGTGTCATGTCACCCTGAATGTAACTTTATTCGTACTAGCTGTCAGTAAATCCGTCGTAAATACACTCCTGGAAATGGAAAAAAGAACACATTGACACCGGTGTGTCAGACCCACCATACTTGCTCCGGACACTGCGAGAGGGCTGTACAAGCAATGATCACACGCACGGCACAGCGGACACACCAGGAACCGCGGTGTTGGCCGTCGAATGGCGCTAGCTGCGCAGCATTTGTGCACCGCCGCCGTCAGTGTCAGCCAGTTTGCCGTGGCATACGGAGCTCCATCGCAGTCTTTAACACTGGTAGCATGCCGACAGCGTGGACGTGAACCGTATGTGCAGTTGACGGACTTTGAGCGAGGGCGTATAGTGGGCATGCGGGAGGCCGGGTGGACGTACCGCCGAATTGCTCAACACGTGGGGCGTGAGGTCTCCACAGTACATCGATGTTGTCGCCAGTGGTCGGCGGAAGGTGCACGTGCCCGTCGACCTGGGACCGGACCGCAGCGACGCACGGATGCACGCCAAGACCGTAGGATCCTACGCAGTGCCGTAGGGGACCGCACCGCCACTTCCCAGCAAATTAGGGACACTGTTGCTCCTGGGGTATCGGCGAGGACCATTCGCAACCGTCTCCATGAAGCTGGGCTACGGTCCCGCACACCGTTAGGCCGTCTTCCGCTCACGCCCAAACATCGTGCAGCCCGCCTCCAGTGGTGTCGCGACAGGCGTGAATGGAGGGACGAATGGAGACGTGTCGTCTTCAGCGATGAGAGTCGCTTCTGCCTTGGTGCCAATGATGGTCGTATGCGTGTTTGGCGCCGTGCAGGTGAGCGCCACAATCAGGACTGCATACGACCGAGGCACACAGGGCCAACACCCGGCATCATGGTTGGGGAGCGATCTCCTACACTGGCCGTACACCACTGGTGATCGTCGAGGGGACACTGAATAGTGCACGGTACATCCAAACCGTCATCGAACCCATCGTTCTACCATTCCTAGACCGGCAAGGGAACTTGCTGTTCCAACAGGGCAATGCACGTCCGCATGTATCCCGTGCCACCCAACGTGCTCTAGAAGGTGTAAGTCAACTACCCTGGCCAGCAAGATCTCCGGATCTGTCCCCCATTGAGCATGTTTGGGACTGGATGAAGCGTCGTCTCACGCGGTCTGCACGTCCAGCACGAACGCTGGTCCAACTGAGGCGCCAGGTGGAAATGGCATGGCAAGCCGTTCCACAGGACTACATCCAGCATCTCTACGATCGTCTCCATGGGAGAATAGCAGCCTGCATTGCTGCGAAAGGTGGATATACACTGTACTAGTGCCGACATTGTGCATGCTCTGTTGCCTGTGTCTATGTGCCTGTGGTTCTGTCAGTGTGATCATGTGATGTATCTGACCCCAGGAATGTGTCAATAAAGTTTCCCCTTCCTGGGACAATGAATTCACGGTGTTCTTATTTCAATTTCCAGGAGTGTAGTTCACTTAGAAACTGAACTGGATCTTCAGGATGTTATAATTGAGTGGCTGTTGATCAACGAGAGCAGTTTCTGTACATAACTTCTTCCATTTCAGTGGGTTTGTTCTAAAATGTAAATGTCATTTAGCCATTATTAGCTGTAGCTTCTTCTAAGGTGCTAACGACAAAATCCGAAGTAGCTTCTTTACTTGTGTACGCCACACATTTCTTTAGCAATTAGTGCTGTATGTCACGTCCGACAGTGTCGAGCTGGGACTAGGGTCGTTCTTGTGTTACTGATGGGGACTGAAGCGTGACTGCAAACTGGTGCCAGCGCATAGGTTACTAGTTTAGCGCAGCGCCAAGGTTGCCGACGAGCCCAGAGCTCTTACGCGATCAGCACAGCATCATGAAACATCTCACATGCCTTCACTCCAGACTGTGGACATGCTGGTTCCACGAAATTGACGGCATGCTCTGGCTACTGGTATCAATGGCCGAAGGTCCAGTTACTTGGTACTCATCGGTAATTTGTTTTGTGGACCAAGAAAGTGGGTAATAATGAAAAACAACGTGTTTGTGTGTCATAATATGAACAACATGAATACACTTCCTTTGAGAAAAACTGTAAAAACTTGTTCCAAGCAGAATTTGAAGTAAGATGCATTCTAACTCAAGTCTATTACGTAGTCAATATTATTACAGTTTTTAACAAATAAATTTACCAAACAGCTATACTAATTGAGAAGTTATTTTGCTTTATTTTTACTTTTTCTACCAATTTCGGAAATTGAACACGCCATCTTCAGGCTCCATATGCAAAAATTACCGATATTGGCAAACTGAGGTAATCTGTTTCTGGATGTAGTGGATTCTCAAATGCTTCCTTCGAAGTCTTCGAAGGAAGTACTTGAGAATTCCCGACATCTAGAAACAGATGACCCTAGTATGCCAATATCGACAGTTCTTGAGAGGTGCATATGGGGCCTAAGGATGGTATACTGAATTGCCGAAACTGGTAGAAATAATAAAATAACTCCTCAATTTGCACGGCTGTTCGGCGAATTTCTTTCTTAAATATTTGACGAGCCGCTGTCCCACGTCCACAACGGATCAAGAGAGACTTATTAGACTTTAGTCATGTAGTTTTTCTTATGTTAGAGTAGCTCGCCTGTAAAACAACGTAATTTGCATTTTGACGAAGACATGGAAGCCATCTGACGACTAACCGCACCAGTTATAAACCGTTAACGATACTTTATAACATAAATAAAACCAGTTTGTAGCTGATTGCTACTGTACACCCCAATACTTTAGTATCCCACAATCTCCAATCATGTCTTTACTTGAGGACATAACACAATTTACTGTATTACCTAATATTTTTAATATTTTAACTCTTACTTGTATTTACAATTCGTTTTTGGCATGGCTGCTGCTGCTGCTGTTGCGATAACAATGTCTCTAGTCAGCTATCTAAATAAATTCGTAATTCACTTTAGGTAAACGTTTGAATGGTTTGAGGCGTAGCGCCATACACCGATCCTGCGTTGGAGGCGGTTAAGTGGGAGATGTGTTTTGTTAAATAAAGTTTTGGATGCTATTGAAAAAGGGAAATTGAAATAGAAATTGGAAAAAACTGATTTTGCTAAGAAAGAATTAAAATTTTTAGGTCACATCATTAGTGAGAAAGGAATAGTACCGGATTCAGAAAAAGTGAAGGCTATTATGAAATACAAAGCTCCGAATAGTAGAAAGAGTTTAAAAGGGATGTTTGCATTATTTGGATTTTACAGGCGTTTTTTACCAGGGCAATTATTTAACGCAACCTGTTTAAGAAATTTGTTGAGAAAAGATGTACCATACAAATGGACCAATGAATGTCAAATTGCATTTGAGGTACTAAAGAAAGCCTTATGTGAAAGCCAAATACTTCATCATCCTGATTTTTCCAAACCTTTTTGCTTAATGGCAGATGCGTGTGGATACGGGATTGCAGTAGAGCTGTTTCAAGTGTGTGAAGAAGGACATAACGAGGTTCATAATACCATAGCATTTGCGAGCAGATAATTACAACAGTCTGAGAAAAATTATAGCACTTCAGAACAAGAGGCATTAGCGATTATATTTGGATTAGAAAAATTTAAACAATACCTGTTGGGACATAAAATATTTGTATACAGTTACCATAGGGCGTTGACATATCTGCAGATGTGCAAATTAGAACACCCCAGGCTAACTAGGTGGTCTCTATACTTGCAACAATACGATCTGGAAATTAAGTACATAAAAGGATCTGAGAATGTGGTGGCTGATGCATTATCCAGGGGCGTATAAGATAATGAGGATAATGGAAGTATGTTCACAGACAAAGAAGGGGTTCATGTATTTGCAACTGTGATGAAGATTGAGGAGGAGGGAAAGTTGAAAAAAGAGTGTAAAGAATTAAGAAGGCAACAGAACCAAGATGACAATTTGAAAATAGTAAAAAGTTATTTAGGTAATCCAGCTTATCCTAAAGTTGCCGAATATTATAAGATGCATCAAGGGGCTTTATTCCGTCAGAGAAAAAATAATGATAGTCAATAGAAGGCTTGTTTTGCTGATCAACATGTGAATTTCTTAATTGACTATATTCATAAGAAGGTTGGGCATTATGGGGCCAGAAAATGTGTAACTAAACTCAGAGAAACTGTAATTTGTAATAATATGTGGAGACGAGTAAAAGCAAGGGTTGAAATGTGTGACAGATGTCAAAAAGTGAGAGCTAATAACAATATGGTTCAAGGAGACGTGTATAGTGTTGAGCCACAGAATAAATTAGACCTGGTAGCCTGTGATTTGTTCGGTCCTTTGCCTGTGTCTCGAGGGGGTTGTGAATACGTTTTTGTGTTGGTGAATGGGTTCACAAAATTTGTGAAACTATACCCAATTAAGAAGGCTAATGTGAAAGTGCTAGTAAATCGTTTGCAGAAAGAGTATTTTGTGGTGGTAGGAGTTCCAAAAGCTATATTGTCAGACAATGGTGCGCAATTTGTCTCCAACAAATTTAAGGAATGTGATGTTTAAAGCTTTCCCGGCGTACTGATTGTTCCATAAAAACACGGGAGAACTGCCGGATGTCAATAATGTCCTGCCACGATATTTCGGCTCAGAGTCTTTTTGCCATCTTCAAGTGAGTGTCACTGTAGTAGTATATCCGGCAGTTTTCCCGTGTTTTTATGGAACAATTTAAGGTATGTTTAGAAAGCAGGAACATTGAGCACATAAAGATTTCAGCGTATTTCCGCAAGGAAACATGTGGGAAAGAATTATGAAGAAGTTGAAAAGGTTATGTCATACTTATTGTCATAGAAAACATACGGCATGGACACAGAATATAGAATATTTTGAGAATGTCATCAATAATATAAAGCATGAAGCTACAGGGTTCGCTCCTTGTGAATTGATGTGGGGGATAAGAGTGGACAATTTGCTGTTTGACTTGGTGGTTTCCAATTATTGTAGATGTGGCACTGAGTGTAGAAGAAAAAATTGCTAGAGAAAACATTAAGAAAAAAGCGTTCGAACGTAAAAGACGCCATGATGCTAAGGCTCCACCGACAAGTTTCCAAATTGGAGAATTGGTATTAGTTAAAACAAGGGAGAAATCAAAAAAGATTACAGCAGAAACAAATACACTGCTGGCCACCGTAAATGCAACACCAAGAAAGACAAGAGGTAGCACAACAAAATTTATTTTGTAGATAACATGTTGACCAAGTATCAAATGATTACGTTTACAGACGTCTGTGACATGTGGTTCCTGCCAGAATCAGTAGCCAGAGTAGCCGCCATTGTTGGAGATCACCGCTGCCACACGTCTCGGCATTGAGTCAAAGAGACGTTGGATGTGTTCCTGGGGTACAGCAGCCCAAGCAGCTTCCACACGTTGCCAAAGATCATCTGGTGTGGCAGCTGGGGATGTAATCTGGGTCACTCGTTGAGCAACCATGGACAACATGTTTTCTATCGACGAAAGATCCGGAGAGCGAGCCGGCCAGGGAAGCACTTCAATCTGGTTATTGACGAAGAACCTTTGGACAATGCGTGCCACGTGTGGTCGCGCATTATCCTGTTGAAATATGGCTGTGGCCGAGCCCTGAAGGTAAGGAAGGACAACTGGCTCCAGCACCTCGGATATGTAGCGCCGGCTATTTAACGTATCGGCAATGCGTACTAGAGGCGTGCGAGAGTAATATCCAATACCGCCCCATACCATAATACCCGGTGCAAGACCAGTGTGGCGGTGCATAATGCAGCTGTCCAGCATCCTCTCTCCACGATGTCTCCACACTCGAATCCGACCATCGTGGTGCTGCAGACAGAAGCGTGCCTCGTCAGTAAAGACAACGTCATTCCATTCTGCCGTCCACATCCGTCTGTCATCACACCATTGGCGACGGAGACGTCTGTGGTTCTGCGTCAATGGTAGACGAAGCAATGGACGTCTTGCGGACAGACCACTCTGCTGTAAACGGCGTCGAATGGTACGCGCAGACACTGGATGATGCATTACAGACGCAATGTGCTGTGCTATGGTTCGGGATGTCACTGAGCGATCCGTCACTGCCATGCGCACAATTTGCCTATCAGCACGTGCAGTGGTGCACCGAGGTGAATTCGATCGACCACGTCGGTCCGTCGTACCCTCCTGCATCCAACGGTCACATATCCGCATTACAGTTGTTTGGTTTCGTCCAACACGACTAGCGATTTCTCTGTATGATAATCCACAATCTCGGTAAGCCACTATCCTTCCTCTGTCGAACTCGGATACTTGACCAAACGATGTTCGCTGTTGTCTACGAGGCATAACTGATCGTCTTGTGAAACAACCACAAGGTAAACACACGTGCCGAACGTACACTCGTCGAAATCGCCAAGCCTTAAATGACGCTATGAGGTGGCGCCACAGGCGCGCGTGATGTGCGTCTGCGCTGAAATTCTAATCAGTTGCATATCTCATCGCTGCAAACCCATGGTGTAAATTTCACTTGATTCGGATGCTTCCTTCAGGGTGTTGCATTTACGGTGGCCAGCAGTGTATATGGGTCCATTTAGAATAACTGAAAAACCACACCCAAATGCATATAGATTAGTGTACTGGAAGTTGGAGAAACCATTGGGTTTAAGAAATATTATTGATTTAAAAAGATAGATTATTCCGCTTGGAGGCCTCAGAGGGCATTGCAACCTATGCAATGATAGGTGTTTGATGAACACCTGATGCTCAAGCTACTGGCAGTGATATTTCATTTTGCCAATCTTCCTCTTATAATCATTCTGAGCTGAATCTGTCTTCTGTAATATTCTTCTCTATCAGGGAAGGTGTGTTTGTAGGTGTAAGATGTAGTCATGGGATTAAGGTCAAGTAAGTTTTGTGGTAAGAGAGATGGGGTCAGTTTGTGATTGAAGGCTGAGTGACATATTCAAATATGAGAATAACCAGACATGACAAGGGCAGTTAGTAAAGGAGATCTAGGTGAAGAATATTTTTATGAGTGGAGTATGAATGAATGTGGAGTATATATATATATATATATATATATATATATATATATATATTGTAAACTATGAGGAAGAAGTTATGAAAAGAGACACTACATAAAAAGTAGTAACTATGTGCTATAAAAATGTTTGTAAATAATTGCTTTATAGGAAATGTGTTTTTTACCATTAAAATTTTTCAAGTTGAGTGAAAGTTAAACAGAAAAAATTAATATAACCTTTCCTTGCAATAGCAACTAGTTCTTTTAAATTCATAAGGTTTTTAAAAAATAAGTAAAATTTAGGAAATATTTTCTCATAGATTTGATCTTGCTGATTTGAGTAAGCAATACTCTGTTAATTTACTTTGATTTGAATTCAAGTTAAACTAAATAGTAAAAATGTAAATAATCTCCTGTACTAGAAGTAATTGTATATTAGGATGTTCATAAAGGAAGTAGGCTTAGACGGAAGTATGGTTTCAGGGACAGCAATACATGTAAACCATTGAGGGACCAATACATGGAGAACGGAGGTGTGTTATGTCCGCTACAATGCAAGGTGCCATACTCAAGACTCGCAGAAAAATGTGTGATAAAGAGGCGAGAGTTATCTGCAGTTTAACATAGGACAAAATACTATTATTGAATATTACGACACCAATCGCAGTGCCTGAAAAAAGACATTCAAAAAAGTAAAGGTAAAACGTTACTAAAAAAGGTAGGAATGTTTTCAAGTAAGAGGATTATTATTAAATAAATTATAGATTTTAGATTGGGTTAGTTATAGACTGCCAAGTCTGAAGTAATAGATTTGTGATTTTAGTCCATAAGAATGAGAATATTTTTTTGAAGTATTTGGTAATTTTAAGTCAGGATCGATATTAGTATAATTTAAAAATTTTTTTTGGAATCAAATTTTATACTCATAGGGGGTGTGAGTCGTAGCGCTGTGTACCGATCCTGCCTTGGAGGCGGTTAAGTGGGAGATGTGTCTCAGAGCTGAATAGTGACAGATGGTGACGCGAGACTGGACGCGCACGTAGTTTATGTATCAGCCGCTATAGTACAATATTGGATAGTGCACTAGAGTGCACTAAAGTAATAGAATGTTTTTCATAAACTATTCTAGTATTTTCATAAAGTATTATTATGTCGTTTTGTGTAGGTAAAATGTTATAAATGTGTTTTAGCAGTGTGAATGATGTGTGAGTGTGGTTTAAGGTTAATATGAAGATAATTGTTTAATGAGTTATGTAGTGGGATTTAGTGTGGGAACATTTCGAAGAAGTATAGATGTGGACAAAGAGGATTTTTGTAGAATAGATTTGTAAAATAAGTTTATGGTAAAGGGAAAGTTAATTCAGGTATAAATAACAATAGTAAATAACTTATTGCATAAACGAAACTTCAGCATATTAGATAATTACGTCGGTAAAAAGTGCAGTCGTTAGGTTTACTATTTTGCGATTGGTTATTGATGAAAAGCGCGGATTGACGCGGGAGAATGTTGTTTTGCTAAACTGACCAATGGTAAAGCAATATTCTTCGCGCGCCTTTCTCTGCTGGTAGAGAAGAGTTAGAGTTTTCTAGAGAAGAGTGGAAGCCTAGCCATGAAACAATACGGATGTGTGTAGTAGTAGTTCCGATGGAAACGATAAGTTGCCGGATCTAGCAGTGTTTCATACATAAAAGTGTGGTAAAGTGACGGAATAATTATTCCGATGGGCGTGCAGAAATTCCGGAATTTGTAAGTAAATTTTGTGACGAGAAAAGACATATATTCCGCGTGGCGTATTGAGCAGGTCGGTGGATAAAAACTGCGACTGCATTTAGTACCGACAGAATTAATATTTGGCGAGCATTCTCAATCAAAAGCAATCAGTATTTTTGTAGCTATTACGTTTTCGGGAAATGCAACACCATAAACTTGCTAATGTGAGTGAAAGGGATTGTGAGTGAATGTGTTAAGACTAGCACGGGCTTGGCAGTGATATTTGTTCACCTAAGTTTCAGAATATATTAATTGAGGACAAAATTTCCAACCTTTCATTTCGTGTGAAAACTTTCTCCCGAAACGTAGATTAGTGACTTTAATTGCAGCCTGGTGCACGTCGAAGTACAGTAGGTTTCGCTCGGCTTCCCTACCAATGATATGGTGAGACAATGTTCACAGGTAGGTGCAGGTACGTCGTAAAGGGACGGAAAGAACCGCGCAACCGCAGGTTCTATACCCAAATAAAACAAAAGTTAACAGTTTTGGCATCTCTTTGTAACGTATCGACACGAAACACACATGCAAATAACATCTACCTCTATTCATTTTGTCCTTACGTCTTTTTATAAAAAATCTGCTTGCTTTATGTAAGACAATTTGCAAGTCATATAATGACTTTAAACGTATTTTCTGATTATATTTTCTTTCACTTAAGTTTTTAGCAGTGCAATAGTGTAGAAACATGTCAAAGAAATTAAAACTGTAAAGTATTATGTAGAATGGACCCCTGATTAAAATTGATATTTATGTGTCTTTGGAATGGGGAACCACAGACGCCGTGGAAGGACGCAGCAAGGAAGTGCGCGCGTAAAGATGCCCGATATTCAGCCTGTAGTGTACCGTAGTAGTCGATAGTCTGTAATAGTCTTCGTATGAGAGCAATGGTCGTGTAGACAGTGTAGAATGTTCTGTGTAAAGATGTGGTTATTCGGGATAAGAGGCAATAAGAATATTAGAGCAGGTGAGTGTTGTGTGTGTTCTGCTCTACATTATAAAATCCAGCCTCGGAAGCATAGTGGAATAGTAATTTGTCGTAATTGTACTAACGGGCAGAAAGAAAGTGCAAACAGTTTGGGATTCGTACCACGCGGAACCGTATTTGTTAGCATCGTCAAAATGTCCATAATTCATCATATGCTTCCATTAAAGGCAAGATCCACTCATTACATAACTTTATACCGGTAACAGGATGAAGATTCAATTTTGAATTTACTTTGCGTAGTAGACAATGAATCTTAATTTCAGTATATTTCATTAGATATAAACTGTCCTGTTATACCCACTGTAGTGTAAAAATTTTTACGGGCGTGCGGCGTAAATTGAATATTTCTTGCATTAACGATGTGATTACCAATACTGTTTCCCAATCTTTAAAGAGTAGTTTCAAATGTTCTGTACAGACTGGTATAAATGATAAAGGACTATAGCCACAACGTATGATAATATTTTTGTCTAGAGTTGCTGAAGTAGTAAGTGTCTGTTCCTATGCAATTTCACAAGGCATAGCCTACACCTCAATAGGAAAGGGAAGGGTAAACTGACAGGGTTGTTAGCGAAATCCATAAGGGGGGACACTAGTACTCATGGATGTATCTCTCCTTTAGACTAATATCAGTGTCCAAAAAGAAGTTCATGCAGGCAGGTATTAAAGAGGTCCAAAACTCACAAAATTCTCACAAAAGGAAGGTAAATAATAATGTTACCGTATCTAACCAAAATATTGGTGGATTAAAGAAAAAAGTAGATTATCATAAAAGTAAAGTAAAAAATAATGTTACATTCTTCACCAAAATATTCCAGTATTGAAGAATAAAGTAGATGAGATTCTGGTTTGTTTAGATGACATTGAATCTGATAATGTAATAGATATACTATGCCTGTCTGAGCATCACATTGTGTCTGATATGGAAAATGTAAATATCAGTGGTTATAAACGACTGAGAGAGAATAAGGTGAGAGGAGGAGTTGCCATATATGTCAAAAGTTATCACTGTGTAGAAAGCTTAGATACAAAAAAGTTTTGTCTAGAGCAACATATAGAAGCATGTGCCTGTCAATTTAAACTGAAGGAGGGCTCTTTATAATTGTAACAGTATATAGGTCCCCTTCAGGGAACTTTCATTTATTCCTGGAAAACTTGGAGGCCTTGTTGCGCTATCTGTCAGATAGGGGAAAGCAAATTATCATTTGTGTGGACTTCAGTGTTGATTCACTGAAAGAGTGTAATAGGAAGAAAGACCTCGAAGTCTTGCTCGGTTCTTTCAATTTGACATCTGTCATTAATTTTCCTACTCAGGTAGTAAAGGGCAGCAGCACATTGATAGATAACACTTTTATAGACCAAGACAGGATTAAAAACATAAATTCTTGTCCTGTTGGGAATGGGCTTTCTGATTATGATGCTCAGCTAGTTACAGTATATGACATAGCTCCATTCAGTAATTCAAAACTACCCTTCAAAGTTGTGCTTTCAATTAATGACTCAACAATTAGAAATTTCAGAGAAAATCTTCGGCAGCTAGACTGGGATGAGGTGTACAAGGAACCCGATGCTAATTTAAAATATAACTTATTTCATGATACACTTGTAACAGAATTTGAAAACTGTTTCCCCAAGAAAGTAGTTAAATCTAATTATAAGAAACCATGCAAAAAAACCTTGGCTTACTAAAGGATTAAAAAGATCTTGTAACCACAAAAGGGAACTGTATCTAACAACAAGAAAGATTAATGACCCAGAAACAGCCAAATATTATAAAAACTACTGCGCTACATTAAGAAAGGTTATTAAAAAGTCCAGAAGCATGTGTATCATGTCTGAGATTCATACCTCTGATAATAAAATGAAAACAATTTGGAATATTATTACAAGGGAGACAGGGCAACCAAGAGTACAGGATGATGGCATCACCATCAAAGCGAATGGAAACTTGATAAACAATAAGCCAGAAGTCGAAAACATTTTGAATAATCATTTTTTTTAATGTTATAGAGAAAATAGGATCTAAATGTTCATTAGAAAAATCAAGGCAGTTAATGGAAGAGGCCTTACCCACACCATTTGATACAACTGAAATTCCACCCACCTCTGAAATTAGGAAGATGATAAACTCTCTCAAGAATAAAAGATCACATGGAATTGATGGCATTTCCAGCAGGATAATAAAACCTTGTTCCCAAGAAATAAGTGGAATTCTTAGCCACATATGTAATACCTCTCTGAAGCAGGGTATGTTCCCAGATAGACTGAAGTATGCCATTGTTAAACCACTGCATAATAAAGGGGATACGTCTGATGCCAACAACTACCACCCAATCTCTCTTCTGACTGCCTTACACAAAATTTTTGAAAAAGTAATGTATTGTAGAGTAGCTTCACACCTTTGTAAAAATAAAGTTTTAACAAAATGTCAGTTTGGTTTCCAGAAGGGTTTTTCAACGGAAAATGCTATATGTACTTTCACTTATGAAATATTAAATGCTCTGAGTAACCGGCAGTCACCCGTTGGGATTTTTTGTGATCTATCAAAGGCTTTTGATTGAGTAAATCATGGAATACTTCTAGATAACCTCAAGTACTGTGGTATGAATGGGACAGTACTCCAATGGATTAAATCATATCTAACTGGAAGAGTGCAGAAAGTTGAAATAAGCAGTTCACATAATATGCAAAAACTGGGGATTCCTCAAACTGGGGAACAATCAAGAATGGGGTGCCGCAAGGTTTGGTCTTGGGTCCTCTGCTGTTTTTAATATATATATTAATGACTTGCCATTCTATATTCATGCCGATGATACAAGTATAGCTATCACACCCAACAGACAAGAATTAACTGGTGAAATTGTATTTCAGAAAATCATTAAGTGGTTCTCTGCAAATGGGCTCTCATTAAACTTTGACAAAACACAGTATATACAGTTCCACACAGTAAATGGAATGACACCATTAATAAATATAGTCTCCGATCAGAAATCGGTAGCTAAGGTAGAATATTGAAAATTTCTAGGTGTATGCATTGATGTGGGGTTGAACTGGAAAAAACACACTGAAGATCTCATCAGATCAGCTACTTATGCTATTAGGGTCATTGCAAATTTTGGCGATATACATCTGCATAAATTAGCTTACCATGCTTATTTTCATTCTCTGCTTTCGTATGGCATCATATTTTGGGGTAACTCATCATTGAGTAAAAGAGTGTTCATTGCACAAAAGCGTGTAATCAGAATAATTGCTGGAGCTCATCCAAGATCATCCTGCAGACACTTATTTAAAGAGCTAGAGATCTTCACTGTAGCCTCACAATATATATATTCACTTATGAAATTTGTTATTAACAATCCGAATGAATTCAAAAGTAATAGCAGTGTACATGACTACAACACTAGGAGAAAGGATGATCTTCACTACTCAAGGTTAAATCTAACTTTGCCTCAGAAGGGGGTAAATTATGCTGCCACGAAAGTCTTTAGTCACTTACCTAATTGCATCAAAAGTCTGACAGATAGCCATATAGCATTTAAAAGGAAATTAAAAGAATTTCTTAATGGCAACTCCTTCTACTCATTAGATGAATTATTGGATATAGTAAGTGGGTAATTTCCCCAAACCCCACAAAAAACATATTAAGTGTCATATAATATTTTGTGTAATGTAATATCTTGTATAGACACATTTTACTAACCTGACACGTTCCACATCATTACGAAGTGTCGTATTCTTGATCTATGGAACAAGAACTAATCTAATCTAATCCGTAATTCTGACAGCAAGAATTGTAACCTATGCCTCGTTAAAAACAATAGTTGAAAGTGGCAGTCTTTAATTGCACACATTTTCGGCCTAATTATACACTCCTGGAAATGGAAAAAAGAACACATTGACACCGGTGTGTCAGACCCACCATACTTGCTCCGGACACTGCGAGAGGGCTGTACAAGCAATGATCACACGCACGGCACAGCGGACACACCAGGAACCGCGGTGTTGGCCGTCGAATGGCGCTAGCTGCGCAGCATTTGTGCACCGCCGCCGTCAGTGTCAGCCAGTTTCCCGTGGCATACGGAGCTCCATCGAAGTCTTTAACACTGGTAGCATGCTGCGACAGCGTGGACGTGAACCGTATGTGCAGTTGACGGACTTTAAGCGAAGGCGTATAGTGGGCATGCGGGAGGCCGGGTGGACGTCGACCTGGGACCGGACCGCAGCGACGCACGGATGCACGCCAAGACCGTAGGATTCTATGCAGTGCCGTAGGGGACCGCACCGCCACTTCCCAGCAAATTAGGGACACTGTTGCTCCTGGGGTATCGGCGAGGACCATTCGCAACCGTCTCCATGAAGCTGGGCTACGGTCCCGCACACCGTTAGGCCGTCTTCCGCTCACGCCCCAACATCGTGCAGCCCGCCTCCAGTGGTGTCGCGACAGGCGTGAATGGAGGGACGAATGGAGACGTGTCGTCTTCAGCGATGAGAGTCGCTTCTGCCTTGGTGCCAATGATGGTCGTATGCGTGTTTGGCGCCGTGCAGGTGAGCGCCACAATCAGGACTGCATACGACCGAGGCACACAGGGCCAACACCCGGCATCATGGTGTGGGGAGCGATCTCCTACACTGGCCGTACACCACTGGTGATCGTCGAGGGGACACTGAATAGTGCACGGTACATCCAAACCGTCATCGAACCCATCGTTCTACCATTCCTAGACCGGCAAGGGAACTTGCTGTTCCAACAGGACAATGCACGTCCGCATGTATCCCGTGCCACCCTACGTGCTCTAGAAGGTGTAAGTCAACTACCCTGGCCAGCAAGATCTCCGGATCTGTCCCCCATTGAGCATGTTTGGGACTGGATGAAGCGTCGTCTCACGCGGTCTGCACGTCCAGCACGAACGCTGGTCCAACTGAGGCGCCAGGTGGAAATGGCATGGCAAGCCGTTCCACAGGACTACATCCAGCATCTCTACGATCGTCTCCATGGGAGAATAGCAGCCTGCATTGCTGCGAAAGGTGGATATACACTGTACTAGTGCCGACATTGTGCATGCTCTGTTGCCTGTGTCTATGTGCCTGTGGTTCTGTCAGTGTGATCATGTGATGTATCTGACCCCAGGAATGTGTCAATAAAGTTTCCCCTTCCTGGGACAATGAATTCACGGTGTTCTTATTTCAATTTCCAGGAGTGTATATGTTTCGCTTTCTTTCAAAATTCATGTAAACTTAAAATTGCACGCTTGTTGAATTTGATATGAAGCACTATAGTTTGCTTTCATTTAAATTCATGCAGCTGAACTTTTAAAAACAGTATATATTACTGGCATTGCCAATGATGGCGTTATGATGTGCTGCTTCAAAGTCTATATGACAATACTTCAGTGAATACTGTTTCGTAGTTGGGAATAGATGAAATATATTTTGGTTTTAATGAGCAGGTTGTGAAATGTACGTCTTGGGTTGAATCATTCGATCTTTACACGCAGATGGAGCGTCTATATTTTTTATTTGCATTTACTTACATGTAGGACGAGGAATCTACTACGGATCTACTATGGATCTGATGCAACTGTTGTCATTGCTAATAACATCAAGATTTTTGTTCCTCTTGCTAAGTTCGTGTTCAGTCGGTGCTGTATTTCGCGAGATCCCTCACCTTTTTGTTATGCTGAACTGCAAAGCTTTACCGTAACAGGGCTACCAACATATTATCATTTCGCATTTGCCTGCTGTACCTTAAAAGAAACACCTACAATTTCTAACGCACTTTCAGTGAGTCGCTAAGAAACCGATAATCACAATTTCAGAGAAGGATGAGTCAAAACCTATACATATATTAACATGATATGCTGTTTGCGTGCGAAACATGTTGTGCCTTAGTATTACTCATTGTTACACTAAAATCCAGATAAATTTTTGTTTCCTGTTGCTTTTTATAGCCAAACACTTAACTACAACATAAGCGGCAGGGTGACAGGACACGTACTAAGACATCAGGAGAAATTTTGTATAGTACTAGAGAAAAGCGTAGAGGGCATGAACTGTAGAGGAAACCAGAGATTTGAATACTTGCATCAGTGTGTGGAGGGGTTATTTTGAGATGAAGAGGTTGTCACAAGAGAGGAAGTCATGGAGGGCCAAAACAAATCATTTAGAAAGCTGATATAAAAAATCTTTATTGTAATTGATTTTATTGTTGTTGTGGTGGTTTTCAGTGTGAAGACGGATTTGATGCAGATCTATATGCTAATTCACCCTGCACATACTCTACATTGCTACTGCAAGTTGCCAGCAGGTTACAATTAAACTGAGCCGAGCGCTGCAGTGCGAGCTGTACGCATCGCAGGACGCTGTAACATTCCAGATATATTCATTAATCGACGCTATCGAGGAGTACGCTGAAAAAATAATAGTTCCACTTTCTGAAACCAGGTGAAAATATGACGCTATAAGCAGTCAGACTGAGGTGTTCCCTGTTTTAACGTCAGTACGCTGTTTGACGCTTGACGACCATTGTTGATTTCTAGAGTTAAGTGATAGTTGGTGTAAGGGGTTAATATGGTTGACGTTTTCCGTGCGAAACGTAATTGATACTGGGAAGAAAGATCGTGCACTGCTGATAAAGTTGTTCTACCACAACGGCAGCAAACTCGCAGCGCTGTATTGCGGCAGTATCGCCGACAGAATCAGCTGCCAAGAGGCCCCATGTTACTAAACGACCTGAAGAATATGATAAAGAAATCTGAAGAATCAGTTCAGTTAGGTTGTGCAGCAGAAAGGGGGAGACGGCCCATTCCCATGGCAGTTATTGACGAAGTGTCGCGGGAATTGTCTCTCCCCTGGTCAATAGTTCGAAAGAATTTGTGGCGCATTTTATACTGGCTTCCCTACAAGATTCAGAATGTGCACCAGATGACGCCCTAAGATAGTCTACAAAGTCGTGACTTGGCCCTTCTTTTTTTCGCACCCATGGGAAAGGGTGACTTGTGGCCGAGGAATATTCTTTGGATGCACGAGACACAGTTTACTCTGCACAGTGCCGTGAATGAAGGAAACTGTCGCATATCGGTTTCTGCTCTACATATGTTATGCAGGAACATCCATTGCACTCCCCTTTGTGTGATCCGGGTTCGTAAGCTCCTTCATTCTCGGTCCGTGTTTCTTCGAGGAGATGACGCCGCGCGGGCCAATTAAGCGTACAGTCACATCTGCACGTCATGAATACCTTCTTGTGCCATACGTGCTTCCAGCTTTGCAACAACGCGACTTTGTCCACACAACTATTTTCATGCAGGATGGGATGACACCATATGTCGCTTGCTAGGTGAAAGATTTGCTTCGAGAAAACTTCAGTAATGATGCCATCATCTCTAGGCATTTTTAAGATGTGTGGCCTTTCGGATGCTCTGACCTAGATCCATGTGACTTCTGGTTGTGGGGACATCTCAAATATCTCATCTATCTGAAATGTATCCGCACTCTAGGCGATAGGATACGACGATATATTACTGTGATTACTCTGGATATGCTGCTAGCAAATGTCGATCATACAGCGTTATGGATGCAGCACCAAAGTCTGTCTTCTTACGGCACCATACTTTCACCTCGTGGAAGACAATGGAACTATTATTATTATTACTATTATTGTTATTATTATTACTATTTACATACTCTGCTCACCCATTAATGAACACACCTGCGATGTTTCGGCGTCCAGTGATGTATACAGCCCGCGCTACAGCACCCGGAACACAGTCGGTTTGCAAATCGCTTGTTTCTTCGTCTCGGGTTCTTCGGTCTACGTTTGTTTGGAGATTTTTCGGACGTTTCGTCAGCACGAGTGGTGGGTATTGCCAACGCTTCACCTTCAATTGCTGGGGATGGACTCCATTTCCAATAGCAGTATCGTCTCCCATCGCACATTCATCTACTCCCTTATTATAATATTATCATCAAGTTCATTTCCATTCTACAGTTTTTATGTATGTATTACATCCATATTTCAGATTTCCCTTCTTTTCTTATCATTGGTTTACTGTCTGAGTTCTTGATATATAGGTACTTATCTTTTCTTCAAATGTCTCTCTAAATTTCTTATAGGCGGAACCTGTCTTTACAGTGGACATACATGCTGTAGCAAAACACGCTTCCTTTTATTTCTAATCTAGAACTGTCTAGCCACAAGGGGAACATGACCTCTACCACAATCTGGTTCAACAGAAACTTTACTCGCTGGAATAGAAATCAAAATAAGCGAACACATCTGCCGCATTATCCGCAAAAAAACGACTGTCTAAGTTTTCGACGTACTTTAGATGCCTTTCAGTGCGCAATTATCTCAGTCTAAATGGTGTCACCGTAGCAAGAGTTGTGGCCTCTTACTTTTGAGTCCAGAGTTCAAAACTCGATTATTGTTTTAATTTGTTTTATTTTTCACTTTGTTGTTTATCTATGCATGTCCGTAAAAGGTTACCACATGAGTGTTTTTTATCAAGCTATCGGATACAATGGCGTTATATTAACTGGAAACTTACAACTGGGTTCCACACTGTCATACATTCATATGTATGTACGGTATTTTCAGAGGTTACAATTTTTTTTAATTCGCCCATTCTTATATTTCATTCTTATATTAATTCTAATAAATTATTTGTATGCTTATTCTTCAGGAAGATTTGGTGCATTCCTTTCGACGCTACGAATCGCGGAAACATTCGAAATATCGAAATTCCTGAAGCTAGGAGTGTTGGGCAACGGAAAGTTTGCCGCAGTGACATATCTTCGTATGAATCTCATTCGGCAAAGGTATGACTTGAATAATGCTGAAGATTTCACCTGCTGGCAATAATTTAGCGGCCATCCACGCACAACCGATCACTTACCGAAAACTAACCCTTGCAATGGATTATGACTGAAGATCAGCTACAGGAATTTCGCCGACAATAATCTGAGTAATGTTCTCAATCATTTATTATTTTAATTCATTCACCACACATAGAGCTTTTTTTTTCTTTTGCGTCTTCATTTTGCGACTGGTTTGATGCGGCCCGCCACGAATTCCTCTCCTGTGCCAACCTCTTCATCTCAGCGTAACACTTGCTATTTATTGGCCGGCCGCGGTGGTCTCGCGGTTAAGGCGCTCAGTCCGGAACCGCGCGACTGCTACGGTCGCAGGTTCGAATCCTGCCTCGGGCATGGATGTGTGTGATGTCCTTAGGTTAGTTAGGTTTAAGTAGTTCTAAGTTCTAGGGGACTGATGACCACAGAAGTTAAGTCCCATAGTGCTCAGAGCCATTTTGCTATTTATTTCCTCAATTATTTGCTTGATATATTCCAATCTTGTTTTCCCCTAAAGTTTTTGCCTCTACAGTTCTCCCTAGTAGCATGGAAGGCTTTCCCTGATGTTTTTACAGATGTCGTATCATCCAATCCATTCTCCTTGTCTCCAGTTGTGCGCAGAACCTCCTCCTTGCTTACCTTATTATTCGATCTAACTTTCAATATTCGTCAGTAGCATTACACCTCAAATGCTTCGATTATCTTCTGTTCCGATTTTCCCACAGGACATGTTTAACTATCATACAGTGTTGTGCTCCTAATGTACAGTCGTGCTCAAAACTATCCGAACGACCTGAATTGCATTTCGCCTGATTAGAATACAACCCACATAGCGCAGCTATCTAGCAGATCCTCTAATCGCCCCTTGGTACAGTCGTTTGACTATTGAAAATGGTTCCAACAAGTCACCACTAGAAAACACTGCTCTGTATCGCAATAACTCAAGATGTAAAGTAATAACATGGTACTACAAATATCAGGGAACATCTTATCACAGATAAGACGGTTCTTCAGGATTGTAAGCTCACATTTATTACAATAAATTGCATACATGATATGTTACCACTCTCATGATTACGTCAGATAGGTAATTCACGTAGTACGTTCGTCGTATTTATGATTTCCTCTTCAAAATAACATACCATACTTATTATTTAACACAAAATGACATTAAAAATTTAAGTTATTCACGAGCGGCTAGTTGAGAATATGTATGAACTTCAAATGAGACGACAAACCGTCTCGTTCTGCATATGGATTCAAACCCAGGTCATGCAGACTAAGCAAAGACTTCGTGAACTAACAGTCATTCCTGACTAGGCATACAGAGAGTGATATACCTCGATTTTAGACAGTATCAGTTAGCAAATATCAACTTTAAATTACATAACGTAAACATTGTTAACGGACGCGAATTCCTACCCAGCATCCTTGTTACGATCTACGGGAGATGTTAAATATTGCTTCTTCACAAGTAACTTACTTGAAATGCCATGACGTAAAGCTTTGTGTGGGACAGGGATTCGAACCCAGAGCCTAATTGGATTGTCATCGAAGCACAATCAACTGTGGCATATCGGAATTTCTCGGCAGTAGCTAGATGTTTTAACTGAAATGACGAGACGAAACATTAATTTTTTTCTTTCCCAGGACTCCAACCTGGCAGCCATCGCTGTTAAATTCTAGAGAAAACGAACGTTAAAAAGGGGTTTGTTACACCAGCAGCAACATGTGAGCATGTTTGAACTAGAGATAATATGACGAAGAGTTCAGTGCTGACTGGGAATCGAGCCCCACACATATCGTTGTTGACTGCACACAAAGAGACGTCAGCTACCGAATTTTTCTCCACCAGCAGCTCGGAATAACATCCTTGAATTTACAATGATTTCGCAAACAGTTCTGTGTCTCACTGGCACTCAAAAACGTAAGATACCGTTAGTGTTGACGACGAATGAAAATACATTAAAAATCAAAATTATTACCCACCAGCAGATAGGTGTTCTCATGCTAGAGCTTGATAATATATAATGGAAGCTTTAGTGCCGGGTCAGGATTCGAACCCTTTCATGCGCAATATGTGGAGGTGTTGAGGAATCTGCAGTTTTGAACATACAATAAATTGCAGTCGAGCTGTATTGTCACGAAGGGATCGAGTTCCGTTAAGGGCGGTCTGAGTTGCATTCCCAGATCAGAAACAATGTTATCGCCATACAGAAGCTCAAATAAAAGATGGAATAAATGTCCTGTGACCCTACATAGCGTTTGTTTCGTCACTAGAAATAAATAACTACTGTAAGAAGGGTTACTGTTGATACAGTTTCTACGTGTCGCGACTACTTACTTTATTGTGGTTCAACCTAACGCCTACTTGGTAGAGAAGGAATATCATGTTTAACATGAATGTCAGACCACAATGCCATTATACCTTCTTCACTTGGCGTAGCCAAAAGAGAACAGAATCTGTCTCTCCTTATCAAAAATCATCAGCAAAAGTTGGAATCGAACCCAGACCATAAGTACATGAACCTAGCATCAATCCAAGAGACCACCAAATTCTCTTCTCTACCACTCCTTTTTCTATCATAACGATGTTGCGCCACACTGGATGAGAATTCTGAAACACAGGCTCCCTGTAGTAATTTGCAGCATGTTCAGTACATTCATTTACTTGGTTGACCGAATCGCCATGAACTAGCTGCCTCGGCTACCCAGTAGATACATTCGACTCTATATTTTGTAATCACCGAAATAAAATCACGTAACTGACACCTACACAGAACTGCCAACAGTGTAGGATGCAGAAATTTAAACGGGAAGTGTTCCTTTCGACTTGAGCTAATCTATTGCGCTATCTGTTTGTTAAAAACGTCGTGCAGTGCAAAAGAAAAGCTTTAACTGTCTGTCTCTCAGAAGTCTAGATCCGGCCATATGCATTATCTCACAGCAGTGTGCAATGCGCAAGTCCTGGAGGAATTGTTGTTGAGTTCTGGAGGTGTTGTAGCTAGTAGCGTAACGGTAAGTGTCGCGAGTTTGGGTACACTCACTGCCACATTTCTTAAAACGCCATACTGCTGTCTGCTGAAGTTATCGATCTGATGGAACTTTAAACATAATTGCCTTCACTTCTGAACCCAAAATAGTCGCATGTGGAGAAAGGGCTAACTTCTGCGACATTTTGTTCTTTTCAGGTTTTATAGGAGGCCAGGCTGCAAATGCATCTCGAAACTTTTGTATTATGTATGGGGAGAGCGCATCGTGCCAAAATACGTCAGAAAAGTATTTTCTACATTAGCTGTCGTGTGGCAGAGGCACTTTATTCTTCATAAAACCTCGTTTGACAGCTTTAACTCAGAACAAGTTTTCTACATGCATGTAATCAATAAACTGCATGTGCATTGTCAGACTGTTATACATAACATCAGAGAATTCACATATATCGTTGATGATTAATTTCTCTCTCATGTTAACTAATGTTTTAGCAACACTAAAAGAAACCGTAAGAGAATTGTGCACTGTATTATAAGAAATGAAATAAAAATACCCACGATAACCTTACGACGAAAGTCTGTTTCAATAAAACTGAGTATCTGTACACAAGCATGCCTGTATGGGCACGAATTAGTAAAATACTAATCACTTAGATTTCGATTGGGTCTGTGTTTGATTGGTATGCTGTGTCATACTCAAGTGGTATGCAAATGTGGCATTTCATAAATAAAGTTATGTATTCCTAGAAACCCAAAATTTGTTTGTCAGCAGCGGAAAGAGGCGTTACCTGTTGTGCAGCATTGCAAGTTTTTCACCATTGCACTATGAGCCGAAAGTATTTTCTTGCGATTTCCTTATCGATGTGTGATCTGACTGCTTGTAGCTCTTTCACAGAAGGGATAAAAACGTTACAGTCAGCAAGACTGGAACCGCAAATAATAACAGACACATTCTCTCAGGTTAGCACGTTTCCACAGAGCTAGGGAACAGGCATGCGTCTAGGTCTCCTCTTACGAGACCAGTAGCGGCTAGAACTCGTAAACCGCTATTTAAAGAACGAGATTAGATGCGATTTTCACGTGCAACGACTTTCCTGAGCTGAAAACCGTAAATTTACAATCTTTTGTAACAGCTCAAGCGTTAATAATAGCTCAGAATATTCAATGGAAACGACGGGAAAAATCAAGTGAACGTTGAGGCTTAATTCCATGCACGCCAGGAAGTAACTCGTCTATCACAGAGTTGCCAAATATACCTTGCCTTGTTGCCAAATCTCAGTTACATTACCAGCAGGAAGAAGACGAACCGATGTGATCCTACACTGGGCTGGGAAGTGACCATAGCTGGCGTCTCAAAGACGCGGCTGCTACGGCCTGGAATACATAATCCGTCTGATTCACATTTCTGTAACTGGGTTTAGGGACTGCAGCGTAGTTATTAATAATACTCAGAACAGACTACAAACTAAGCTTCATAAATCAGTAACTCTCATAGTTGTTTTTATATATCTTTCGTATGTGAACTCAAAACTAAGAAAATCAGTGAAGAACGTTTTCGTGCCTCGCCGATAGTCGAGCACAACAAACATATAAAAGTAAAAAAAAGACTGTGTGTCAATATCAGAAACCAAATCTAAACTTGAAAAAAAAAAAATAAAAAATAAATAGGAAGACAGTTCTTGTAATAAACCGGGACTCAGACCCTTTCGTCCCTGTTAACTAACCACGAAAGATGTGTGATATACCTCCATTCAGAAGGAACAAAGTGTTCATGCATTTAAAGATGAAGCGCATGGTGTGAAGTTCTGTGACGGAGATACGAACCCAGCACGCAATCGGATTGTTAACTAAGTAAAATCAAATCGGTTTTTCTTAGCAGCTGCTAGAAGTTTGAATCTAAAATAAGGATAGAAATTTTTGTGCCTGTGCGACAATCGAACCGCACACCACCGTCCTTCTTTATCATCCACGAACATAGCTTAAGTAAACACTTGCTTACTCACCAACAGTAAGATGTGTGTGTGTTTGACCAGAAATAGCGACACCTATTGCGATTGTTGGCCACACATGAACAGACATTAAAAATGCACGTTAATTTTCACTAGCAGACTGGTATGCACGTGATAGGGCTTGAAATGAAATTATGAATATTTTTGTACTGGATCAGGATTCAGACCCACATACTTACCTTTCGAGGAGACCTAGAGAAGATTGCAGTCTTGGGAAAAAGGAACGAAATGATTGAACTATACTGTTCCGAGAGATTCAGATCCTCGTAAGATGAGATACGAATTCGTATCACAGTCAAGCACCAAATTTTTCAACGTATCTAGTTCAATCAAGTACAAGAAAAATAAGAGCCCTGTTCCTTTAAATGGCTATCGTTTCATCAAATAAAATAAAATTTTCTAATGTAAGTATGTTTACTGGGGACAGTATTTCTGGTTACAATGACTTCCGCCTATGTCATTTCCCAACGTAAACCGGCTCTACCCAATTGGTAATGAAGGAACGTGATGTTTAATGCGGATTCTGGATTATAACGTCTTTCTCTTTATGTTACCAGAGGTAAAGTAAATCTGTTTGTGCCTCTTAAAAGTAAATGCCTGAACCCACGCATTGCACCTGTGATAGTTCGTTCCACCAGACCATTGTGGCCACATTTCTCAGCCCCAGGAGTGTGTTGTAACGGGTGGTGTGCTTAGCTTACAAAATTAGTCACGGTGGAAAAAATGCGAGTTTATTAAATGGTTAAGTAGAAGCAATCTTCTGACGTGGAGATTATGCTATTCTCATGTCAGCAGGATGTAAAGACTCTTCTAGGCATCTAGGCTCGTTGTAAAGCCATTTTGAAATATTCACTAATGCAGCAAATTTCTTAGTTCCAAAAAATCCACTGTGAAGTGTGAATTTACCGGATAATTCGATTATTACCGTCATTGTTACTATCATTTTCTTCATACCCTTGCTGGAACACATGTGCTTGAAGATCATTTAATGCCTTTTGGTCATTATAGAAGTAGTTGCCCAAGAAGAGGTCCATTCCCTGTCTACGGAGTCCTTTTCGTGTTAATATCAAACATCAGCAATTACTCGCAGATTACATAAAAACTAAATTAATTGATGAAGACGTTACTTGATAACAAAAACGCGCTGCATTTCTTAGTTTACTTGCGCCTAGAAATGGCTGTCAAATACTGCCAAACCAAAAGCCATGGGATCCTGCTGCCTTCCGTTATACGTCGCTGTCAGTTCTTCCACAAGATTTGGTCGACGTGACCTGTTTCAAGTTGTGTATGTCAGGGAATGTTTTAGCAAATCAATTGTTTTCCTTTGCAATAAGCAGAAAGACTTTCATTGTAAACTACCCAAGTTCAAAATTTTCGCATTATTAGTTCAGATTTAATGTTCACTTCTATAATGTAGGAAAGTATTTCACAGTTGCAAAACCCGCATCCGACTCATTGACCTTATACTTAGTCGCTGACCATAAATTCTAGCTCAGAGTGACACCAGTTTACGTAATCTAATGTAGCGAAGACTGTTTATCAGTGCTCCTTTTCACTGAAAATATGCAATTCACTCATTGGGCTCCAATAGTACACTGTAACAGTAATTTCTGTGTGTATGCAATGCATGCGGATTGTGGAATTGAGTGGTGCTCTCTCTTCCACTTCAGTATACAGTATGCCTGACCTAAACGGGCCCTTTATTATTACAGGCCCCGGGCAGTGCAACATCATACTGACAACAGTAATGTGCTTAAACTAACAACCTCACGGTTCGTTTTAGCTGATTTTGTAATCATTTAAATAGAACAACATGACCTTCCAGTAGGAGACATTTCGTCCCCCTTATCCTTGTGTGAAATTTGTCAGTAAGCTTTTTACCTTCCAACCAGCGACGTGCGGCAGAGTACAGCCAGTAAACGATTCACATAACACGATTTAGTGCCGTTAAGACGATTTCTTTAAACATTGTCGTAGCTGAAGGAATTTAGTTTCTTCTTAAATCGTCTTATGCAGCAACGTTCACAGATATTTCAAATAGGAAAAGCTCTTTATCCAGGAAAGAAGGTTGTGAGACAAACTTCCCACAGTTTGTGTCAAGTTGATCTTTTCGTCTGGTAGCACTGCATAAGTATTTTGTCTAAGAGGTATCACAAGTAGTGTTCCTGTAGCTGTGGGAATCATTGGTTGAAAACGAGTTTAACACCAATGGGTACAGTACTGCCAAATATTCAAAATGATTATCAACCTAAGTCTGAGTTCATGCACAAACTGAGGCGTATTTATAATACTGTAGCTAGACTGTGTAACCTTGTCTCCTTTGAGTGGGCATTGGAAGACCTTTACACACACGTATACAATACTATGAATACTTCGAACGCTGTAGCTATCGTTGCTCTCATAAAATAATTTTGTTTTGTTAATTTTTCTGGGTGTTCAGCGTGCAATATGTCTTGTAAATACAGTCTTAAACAAAAAAAAAATTGTCCGTAAGGTGGACAATACAATCGTGCTGCCATCAGAATTCTATATCAGGCAATATGCTCGATCTGGCTACATTGTAGACTGCGTCACTTCCTGGAGGAAGTCTTGACTGCAGTCTGAGAGGATCATTTTCCACTGCGACTTTAGTGTTCAGGTAATATGCATGACCAGCTAATATGACATCTGGCAACCGAGAGCACACATCGACAAAGCTTTTATCACCCCTTTCCTCTCGGTGCTGAAGCTATGAGTGTATTTCAAGCGAATCTACGAAATATTTCACTTTCTGTCACATGGGTAATAACAGTTTGGTTCAACAATATTTTAGCGAGAGATTTCTTGGTCGACCATCCGCCTCTGAACACCGCATGCGTCTGGGTTCTCTGGGACCCCTTTGCTGCCTACCGGCGGGGACTGAGGCACTGTGCCTCCACGCCTTCTGCCGGCAACGTCTGCTCCACTCCTCACTCTCGACGATGTGAAATGCTTTAATGTTGTTGAGTGGTGACGCATAAAAGCTGTCCACAATTTGTGTTTCACACTCTATTGCAACGGAGGCACAAAACCGTTTTTATTTGGTGAGTATTTTATTACACTAGTATGCAATACATCAATGTGGCACAGATTTAATTTCATTGTGATCCAGTGCGCTATAATTAAAGTGTCATATCCTGTTCTTTTTCCTTTCACAAGAGATTCTTCAATTAATTTATTTTTTTCATGGATTCATATGTGTTAGTCAAGGCACAGAGAGTAAATGCAGTGTAATGTGTTTGGTCCCTTCCTTTGATTCCCTCTGGTAAATGGATGCAAAACATAGTGTCAATACCTCTCAGAACCTGCTACATAGCTACTCAGGCATATTGTTTGTTTTGAGGTCTATACATTAATTAATGGAGAAGTGAACGCTGTTCAGAAGTGATATTTAAAATATTCAATTGGATTTAAGGCGACAAAATTGCCCATATTGGAAGCTACCCAGAGAAAAAGTAAGTTGCTAGAGCCGCTGTTAGCAAATGTCTGTATGGAGTTCCTAATTGTTACTGTGGAAATTTAGCATAGAGGCCCTACAGTAATCAAGAGGTTCATTCCCTTCATACTTATCACCCTGGCATGTGAGTCTTATGTGAAGAACAAGATTGAAATTCGTTTCGTTGACGGTCGATTCGAATTTCTTCAGAGACGCTTATATTGTGAAGCAGCTTGACAGTCAGAAAGCCAAGATCTATGACCATTAAAACAACTTACTGGGTCGAGCTACCAAGAGGACTTGAAGTGTAAAGATTTTTCTTCCGATTTCGTTAGATAATTTTTTCTGGAAATTCGTAGCTCCATAAAATAAATCAGAAAAAAAGCTCACACACGCTGGCCCCTACCACGGTTAGAACTGACGATTCATTGAGCCGTTGCGACACGGACTGTACCACGGGGCTACGGATACACTGCTGCGAGCTCTCCACTCTCATCATGGTATTGGTCGCTCAGCCTCATAACACATCGTGAAAGATAATAAAAGTTGTCACTTATGTGAAGAACAGCATTTCTTTAGCCAAAAAATTGAATTTTTCACTCTAAGTGTTTTAGCTACATGAGGATTATATAGCACGAGTCATTCAAATGGAAAGGGAAAATCAAGCGAATTTAGCGAGTCAATACAGTACCATACGTGGAAGTGATTGCACTGTCACAGTGTTGCCAAATGTTTGTGTCGGTGTTGTGCTATGAACAGCTCTGTAGCGGTATGTGAGGAGAATCCCATGCTCATGTCATAACAGGATACGGAGAGGAGGCGTGTGGTTTGGTTAATATGCAGCGTTTTCTCCTACCAGTTGTGTCAAACATTCAGGTGTATAATCTTCCACAACGATTACAGTTTCCCACAAAATACATAAAAATAAAACACTTACCTTGTTTTTTTGTGACAAAAGATTATTTCAGTACAGTAAAAAGTTTTTGGAAATAAACTTTGCCCACCTGTAACAAAAAGTAAGGTAACAAACACTATGCACCTCGAAATCGATTGCATCTATGTGCAGTCTTGTGATCAGACCGGTAGAATTTCATGAATTGAACGAGAATGTAGAAAAATGTTGGTGCGAATGGAAGCTGTAAGAAACACAGTAACTAATTACTCTGTGCCATGTAATAATCAATTCATTTGATAATTCAGAAGAGAATAAACTAAAAATCATGCACATTAAGACAGGAAGTAAAGTGCAGATCTGCGCTTTTTCATCTTCCGATCTATACAAATAATGTGTACTAATCAGCGTATTCGTTGCTTTCGTAATGTTTCCCTCTTGTTTAGTCTTCTAATGATGAACTGGATCCACGCCCATGAGTCTGAATGTTTCTTTGTATCTTTCCATATACTATCTTTGTGTGTTACTGCTCGGTGTTCAAAAAGCAAAATATTATGCCTGCTCCCACGAGGTATTAGAACGAGGTCGCAAGAAGGCTAGCGAATTATAATCAAAATACACTGAGACGCCAATTTGTCTGTCGTCATGGTGTTAAGTCGACAGAAATGGTTGGATATTATTGTCTGTATCACCGGCATCCCGTTGTGTCTGCTCTTGCTGAGATTTTCATATTACCCTGAACGTAAGGCGCCGAGAGAAATGTGTATATTCTCCGTGACGAAACATCCCATATTAAATTCATCCTGATCCATTCGTAACGTGCATCGGCAGCAGTGAGTGATAGGAAATCTGTTGTCAGATGACGAATAACAGTGACAATGGTAGTAATAAAAAATCAGTACTCAAAGATGTTTACTGCATTACAGACGATTGTTAAGGATTAACAAAATAACCAAGAAAGACTGAGTGTTTAATTGTCGCACTGCATAGGTCTTCTTACCTCTTTGTTACTGAATTCTGTTCTGGTTGTTTGCAGAGAGAAAAGAAAGACCCCTGTAGCCATACATCTCGCTAGTGCAACGAGATACTACCTATCAACTATCCTTGCTTTACATCACGAGACGAACATGGCGTCACAGAGCTGATATTTGAAATACATTTCTGTTTTCTCTCTCTGTCTCTCTCCCTCTCTTTTTTTCTTTTTATTTTCTGAGGAAAGCATCGAGAAGCGCGAGTAATAAGCAAGTAGGCATATAATCTATTTACAGTTATTTTCATCGGGATACATAATGCAAAAATACACATGTTAAGTGTATTATTGCGTAATTCCAGTTATTGACAGTCAATTCGTGAGCTTGCTCGCAATCAGTGAGCTGAAACCCGTCACAGAAGCAAGCAAAACACAAATATTTCTTGCACCATGCGCAACACACAAACGAAAGAGAAGACGGCAAAGAGATGCCGGTGATGCTGGCAATGATACCCAAATATTTCTACCAACTTAACACCATGACGACGAACAAATTGGCGTCTCAGTGTATTTTGATTATAATTCGTTAGCCTTCTTGCGACCTCGTTCTGATACCTCGTGGGAGCAGGCATAACATTTTGCTTATTGAACACCGAGCAATAACACACAAAGTTAGTAGATGGAAGGATACAATTAGACTCATGGGTGTGGATCCAGTTCATCATTAGAAGACTAAACAAGAGGTAAACATTACGAAAGCAATGAATACGATGGTTAGCATACATTATTTGAATAGGTCTGAAGATGAAAAAGCGCAGATCTGCACAGTGAACGCATCTACCCTTTAGTTTCTGTCCACACCCATGAGTCTGATTGTTTCTTCGTATCCTCCCATCTACTAAAATTAGATATGAGAGCAACGATAGCTACAGCGTTCGAAGTATTCATAGTATTGTATATGTGTGTGTAAAGATCTTCCAATGCCCACTCAAAGAAGACAAGGATACACAGTCTAGCTACAGTATTATAAATACGCCTCAGTTTGTGGATGAACTCAGACTTAGGTTGATAATCATTTTGAATATTTGGCAGTACTGTACCCATTGGTGTTAAACTCGTTTTCAACCAATGATTCCCACAGCTACATGAACACTACTTGTGATACCTCTTAGACAAAATACTTATGCAGTGCTACCAGACGAAAAGATCAACCTGACACAAACTGTGGAAAGTTTGTCTACCAACCTTCGTACCTGGATAAAGAGCTTTACCTATCTGAAATATCTGTGAACGTTGCTGCATAAGACGATTTAAGAAGAAACTAAATTCCTTCAGCTACGACAATGTTTAAAGAAATCGTCTTAACGTCACTAAATCGTGTTATGTGAATCGTTTACTGGCTGTACTCTGCCGCATTTCGATGGCTGGAAGGCAAAAAGCTTACTGACAAATTTCACACAAGGATAAGGGGGACGAAATGTCTCCTACTGGAAGGTCATGTTGTTCTATTTAAATGATTACAAAATCAGCTAAAACGAACCGTGAGACTGTTAGTTTAAGCACATTACTGTTGTCAGTATGATGTTGCACTGCCCAGGGCCTGTAATGGTAAAGGGCCCGTTTAGGTCAGGCATATTGTATACAGAAGTGGAAGAGAGAGCACCACTCAAGTCCACAATCCGCATGCATTTCATACACACATAAATTACTATTACAGTGTACTATTGGAGCCCAATGAGTGAATTGCATATTTTCGGTGAAAAGGAGCACTGGCAAACAGTCTTCGCTACATTAGCTTACTTAAAGTGGTGTCACTCTGAGCTAGAATTTATGGTCAGCGACGAAGTATAAGGTCAAAGAGTCGGATGCGGGTTTTGCAGCTGTGAAATACTTTCCTACATTATAGAAGCGAATATTAAATGTGAACTTAGAATGCGAAAATTTTGAACTTAGGGTAGTTTACAATGAAAATCTTTCTGTTGATTGCAAAGGAAAACAATTGATTTTCTAAAACATTCTCTGCCATACACAACTTGAAACAGGTCACGTCGACCAAATCTTGTGGAAGAACTGACAGCGACGTATAACGGAAGGCAGTAAGATCCCTTGGCTTTTGGTTTAGCAGTAATCGACAACCATTTCTAGACGCTAGTAAATTAAGAAAGGCAGCGCGTTTTTGTTATCAAGTAACGTCTTCATCAATTACATTAGTTTTAATGTAATCTGCGAGTAATTGCTGATGTTTGATATTAACACGAAAAGGACTCCATAGACAGGGAAAGGACCTCTTCTTGGGCAGCTACTTCTATAATGACCAAAAGGCATTAAATGATCTTCAAGCACATGTGTTCCAGCAAGGGTATGAAGAAAATGATAGTAACAATGACGGTAATAATCGAATTATCCGGTAAATTCACACTTCACAGTGGATGTTTTGGAACTAAGAAATTTGCTGCATTAGTGAATATTTCAAAATGGCTTTACAACGAGCCTACATGCCTAGAAAAGTCTTTACATCCTGCTGACATGAGAATAGCATAATCTCCACGTCAGAAGATTGCTTCTACTTAACAATTTAATAGACTCGCATTTTTTCCACCGTGACTAATTTTGTAAGCTAAGCACATCACCCGTTACAACACACTCCTGGGGCTGAGAAATGTGGCCACAATGGTCTGGTGGAACGAACTATCACAGGTGCAATGCGTGGGTTCAGGCATTTACTTTTAAGAGGCACAAACAGATTTACTTTACCTCTGGTAACATCAAGAGAAAGACGTTATAATCCAGAATCCGCATTAAACATCACGTTCCTTCATTACCAATTGGGTAGAGCCGGTTTACGTTGGGAAATGACATACGCGGAAGTCATTGTAACCAGAAATACTGTCCCCAGTAAACATACTTACATTAGAAAATTTTATTTTATTTGATGAAACGATAGGCATTTAAAGGAACAGGGCTCTTATTTTTCTTGTACTTGATTGAACTAGATACGTTGAAAAATTTGGTGCTTGACTGTGATTCGAATTCGTATCTCATCTTACGAGGATCTGAATCTCTGGGAACAGTATAGTTCAATCATTTCGTTCCTTTTTCCCAAGACTGCAATCTTCTCTAGGTCTCCTCCAAAGGTAAGTATGTGGGTCCGAATCCTGATCCAGTACCAAAATATTCATAACTTCATTTCAAGCCCTATCACGTGCATACCAGTCTGCTAGTGAAAATTAACGTGCATTTTTAATGTCTGTTCATGTGTGGCCAACAATCGCAATAGGTGTCGCTATTTCTGGTCAAACACGCACACATCTTACTGTTGGTGAGTAAGCAAGTGTTTACTTAAGCTATGTTCGTGGATGATAAAGAAGGACGGTGGTGTGCGGTTCGATTGTCGCACAGGCACAAAAATTTCTATCCTTATTTTAGATTCAAACATCTAGCAGCTGCTAAGAAATACCGATTTGATTTTACTTAGTTAACAATCCGATTGCGTGCTGGGTTCGTATCTCCGTCACAGAACTTCACACCATGCGCTTCATCTTTAAATGCATGAACACTTTGTTCCTTCTGAATGGAGGTATATCACACATCTTTCGTGGTTAGTTAACAGGGACGAAAGGGTCTGAGTCCCGGTTTATTACAAGAACTGTCTTCCTTTTTTTTCACGTTTAGATTTGGTTACTGATATTGACACACAGTCTTTTTTTTATTTTAAATGTTAGTTGTGCTCCACTATCGGCGAGGCTCGAAAACGTTCTTCACTGATTTTCTTAGTTTTGAGTTCACATACGAAAGATATATGAAAACAACTATGAGAGCTACTCATTTATGAAGCTTAGTTTGTAGTCTGTTCTGAGTATTATTAATAACTACGCTCCAGTCCCTAAACCCAGTTACAGAAATGTGAATCAGACGGATTATGTATTCCAGGCCGTAGCAGCCGCGTCTTTGAGTCGCCAGCTATGGTCACTTCCCAGCCCAGTGTAGGATCACATCGGTTCGTCTTCTTTCTGCTGGTAATGTAACTGAGATTTGGCAACAAGGCAAGGTATATTTGGCAACTCTGTGATAGGCGAGATACTTCGTGGTGTGCACGGAATTAAATCTCAACGTTCACTTGATTTTTCCCGTCGTTTCCATTGCATAATCTGAGTTATTACTAACGCTTGAGCTGTAACAGAAGATTGTAAATTTACGGTTTTCAGCCCAGGAAAGCGGTTGCACGTGAAAATCGCGTCTAATCTCGTTCTTTAAATAGCGGTTTACGAGTTCTAGCCGCTACTGGTCGCGTAAGAGGAGAAGTAGACGCGTGCCTGTTCCCTAGCTCTGTGGAAACGTGGTAACGTGGGAGAAAGTGTCTGTTATTGTTTGCGGTTCCAGTCTTGCTGACTGTAACGTTTTTATCCCTTCTGTGAAAGAGCTACAAGCAGTCAGATCACACATCGATAAGGAAATCGCAAGAAAATACTTTCGGCTCATAGTGCAATGGTGAAAAACTTGCAATGCTGCACAACAGGTAACGCCTGCTGACAAACAAATTTTGGGTTTCTAGAAATGCATAACTTTATTTATGAAATGCCACATTTGCATACCACTTGAGTATGACACAGCATACCAATCAAACACAGACCCAATCGAAATCTAAGTGATTAGCACTTTACTAATTCGTGCCCATAGAGGCATGCTTGTGTACGGATACTCAGTTTTATTGAAACAGACTTTCGTCGTAAGGTTATCGTGGGTATTTTTATTTCATTTCTTATAATACAGTGCACAATTTTCGTACGGTTTCTTTTAGTGTTGTTAGAACATAAGTTAACATGAGAGAGAAATGAATCATCAACGATATATGCGAATTCTCTGATGTTATGTATAACAGTCTGACAATGCACATGCATTTTATTGATTGCATGCATGTAGAAAACTTGTTCTGAGTTAAAGCTGTCAAACGAGGTTTTATGAAGAATAAAGTGCCTCTGCCACACGACAGCTAATGTAGAAAATACTTTTCTGACGTATTTTGGCACGATGCGCTCTCCCCATACATAATACAAAAGTTTCGAGATGCATTTGCAGCCTGGCCTCCTATAAAACCTGAAAAGAACAAAATGTCGCAGAAGTTAGCCCTTTCTCCACATGCGACTATTTTGGGTTCAGAAGTGAAGGCAATTATGTTTAAAGTTCCATCAGATCGATAACTTCAGCAGACAGCAGTATGGCGTTTTAAGAAATGTGGCAGTGAGTGTACCCAAACTCGCGACACTTACCGTTACGCTACTAGCTACAACACCTCCAGAACTCAACAACAATTCCTCCAGGACTTGCGCATTGCACACTGCTGTGAGATAATGCATATGGCCGGATCTAGACTTCTGAGAGACAGACAGTTAAAGCTTTTCTTTTGCACTGCACGACGTTTTTAACAAACAGATAGCGCAATAGAGTAGCTCAAGTCGAAAGGAACACTTCCCGTTTAAATTTCTGCATCCTACACTGTTGGCAGTTCTGTGTAGGTGTCAGTTACGTGATTTTATTTCGGTGATTACAAAATATAGAGTCGAATGTATCTACTGGGTAGCCGAGGCAGCTAGTTCATGGCGATTCGGTCAACCAAGTAAATGAATGTACTGAACATGCTGCAAACCACTACAGGGAGTCTGTGTTTCAGAATTCTCATCCAGTGTGGCGCAACATCGTTATGATAGAAAAAGGAGTGGTAGAGAAGAGAATTTGGTGGTCTCTTGGATTGATGCTAGGTTCATGTACTTATGGTCTGGGTTCGATTCCAACTTTTGCTGATGATTTTTGATAAGGAGAGACAGAGTCTGTTCTCTTTTGGCTACGCCAAGTGAAGAAGGTATAATGGCATTGTGGTCTGACATTCATGTTAAACATGATATTCCTTCTCTACCAAGTAGGCGTTAGGTTGAACCACAATAAAGTAATGGGTCGCGACACGTAGAAACTGTATAAACAGTAACCTTTCTTATACTAGTTATTTATTTCTAGTGACGAAACAAACGCTATTTAGGGTCACAGGACATTTATTCCATCTTTTATTTGAGCTTCTGTATGGCGATAACATTGTTTCTGATCTGGGAATGCAACTCAGACCGCCCTTAACGCGGAATTTGATCCCTTCGTGACAATACAGCTCGACTGCAATTTATTGTTTGTTCAAAACTGCAGTTTCCTCAACATCTCCACATATTGCGCTTGAAAGGGTTCGAATCCTGACCCGGCACTAAAGCTTCCATTATGTATTATCAAGTTCTAGCATGAGAACACCTATCTGCTGGTGGGTAATAATTTTGATTTTTAATGTATCTTCAGTCGTTGTCAACACTAACGGTATCTGACGTTTTTGAGTGCCAGTGAGACACAGAACTGTTTACGAAATCATTGTAAATTCAAGGATGTTATTCCGAGCTGCTGGTGGAGAAAAATTCGGTAACTGACGTCTCTTTGTGTGCAGTCAACAACGATATGTGTGGGGCTCGATTCCCAGTCAGCACTGAACTCTTCGTCATATTATCTCTAGTTCAAACATGCTCACATGTCGCTGCTGGTGTAACAAACCCATTTTTATCGTTCGTTTTCTCTAGAACATAACAGCGATGGCTGCCAGGTTGGAGTCCTGGGAGAGGAAAGATTAACGTTTCGTCGCGTCATTTCAGTTAAAACATCTAGCTACTGCCGAGAAGTTCCGATATGCCACAGTTGATTGTGCTTCGATGACAATCCAATTAGGCTCTGGGTTCGAATCCCTCTCCCACACAAAGCTTTACGTCACGGCATTTCAAGTAAGTTACTTGTGAAGAAGCAATATTTAATATCTCTCGTAGTTCGTTAACAAGGACAATAGATGCTGGGTAGGAATTCGCGTCCGTTAACAATATTTACGTTATGTAATTTAAAGTTGATATTTGCTAACTGATACTGTCTAAAATCGAGGTATATCACTCTCTGTATGCCTAGTCAGGAATGACTGTTAGTTCAAGAAGTCTTTGCTTAGTCTGCATGACCTGGGTTTGAATCCATATGCAGAACGAGACGGTTCGTCGTGTCATTTGAAGTTTATACATATTCTCAACTAGCTGCTCGTGAATGACTTAAATTTTTAATGTCATTTTGTGTTAAATAATAAGTGCGGTATGTTATTTTGAAGAGGAAATCATGAATACGACGAACGTACTACGTGAATTACCTATCTGACGTAATATTGAGAGTGGTAACATTTCATGTATGTAATTTATTGTAATAAATGTGAGCTTACAAGCCTGAAGAACCGTCTTATTTGTGATAAGATGTTCCCTGGTATTTGTAGTACCTTGTTATTACTTTACATCTTGAGTTATTGCGATACAGAGCAGTGTTTTCTAGTGGTGACTTGTTGGAACCATTTTCAATAGTCAAACGTCTGTACCAAGGAGCGCTTAGAGGATCTGCTAGACAGCTGTTCAAAATGGTTCAAATGGCTCTGAGCAATATGCGACTTAACTTCTGAGGTCATTAGTCGCCTAGAACTTAGAACTAATTAAACCGAACTAACCTAAGGACATCACACACATCCATGCCCGAGGCAGGATTCGAACCTGCGACCGTAGCGGTCACGCGGTTCCAGACTGAAGCGCCTTTAACCGCACGGCCACACCGGCCGGCTCGCTAGACAGCTGTGCTATGTGGGTTGCATTCGAATCAGGCGAAATGCAATTCAGGTCGTTCGGATACTTTTGAGCACGACTGTGCATTCTCAGAAATTTCTTCTTCAAATTAAGGCGACTGCTTGATACAAGCAGTCTTCTCTTGGCCAGGAATGCCCTTTTTGCCAGTGCTAGCCTGCGTTTGATGTCTTCCTTGCTCCGTTCGTCATTGGTCGTTTTGCTACCTAGGGTAACAGAAGTGCTTAAGTTCATGTACCTCGTAACCATCAATCCTGATGTTAAGTTTCTCGCTATCCTCATTTTTGCTACTTCTCATTACTTTCGTCTTTCTTCGATTTATTGTCAGTCCATATTCTGTACTCATTGGACTGTTCATTCCATTCAGCAGATCATGTAATTCTTCTTCACTTCCACTCAGGATAGCAACGTCTTCAGTAAATCGTATCATTGATATACTTTCACCTTGAATTTTGATTCCACTCCTGAACTTTCCTTTTATTTCCGTCACTGCTTCTTCGATGTACGGATTGAACAGTGGGGGCGAAAGACTATATCCCTGTCTTACACCCTTCTTAATCCGAGCACTTATTATTATTCCCTCTTGGCTCTTCTACATTTTGTATATTACCCATCTCTCCCTATACCTTACCCCTATTTTTCCCAGAATCTCGAACAACTTGCACCATTTTACACGTGGAACTCTTTTACCAGGCCGACAAGTTCTATGAACGTTTCCGATCTTTCTTTAGTCTTGCTTCCATTATCACCTGCAACGTCAGAATTGCTTCTCTGGTGCCTTTAGCTTTCCTAAAGCCAATCTGATCGTCGTCTAACACATCCTCAACTTTCTTTTTCATTGTTATGTATATTATTCTTGTAAGCAACTTGGATAGGTGAGCTGTTAAGCTGATTGTGCGATAATTCTCGCACCTGTCAGCTCTTGCAATCTTCGGAATTGTGTGGATGATATTTTTCCGAAAGTCAGATGGTATGTCGCGAGAGACATTCTATACATCGACGTGAATAGTGGTTTTGTTGCCACTTCCACCAATAATTTTAGAAATTCCGATGAAATGTTATCTATCCCTTCTGACTTATTTGATCTTGAGTCCTCCAAAGGTCTCTTAAATTCTGATTCAAATACTGGATCCCCTACTCTTCTAAATCGACTTCTACTTCTTCAACCACATCAAACAAATATTTCCCCTCATAGGGGCCTTCAATGTACTCCTTTCACCTATCCGCTCTCTCCTCTGCATTTAAAAGTGGAATTCCCGTTGCAGTCTTAACGTTACCACCATTGCTTTAATTTCTCTGAATGTTGTTTTGACTTTCCTATATGCTGTGTCAGTCCTTTCCACAATCATTTCTTTTTCGATTTTTTCATGTTTTCCATGCAGCCATTTCGTCTTAGCTTCCCTGCACTTCCAATTTATTTCATTCCTCAGCTACTTGTATTTGTTTGTTCCTGAGTTTACAGGAACATTTTTATACTTCCTCCTCTCATCGATCAACTGAAGTATTTCTTCTGTTACCCATGGTTCCTTCGCAGTTACCTTCTTGGTACCTATGTTTTTCTTTCCAACCTCTGTGGTGGCCCTTTTTAAAGGTGTCCATTCCTCTTCAACTGTACTGCCTACTGAGCTATTTCTTATTGCTGTGTTTATAGCCTCAGAGAATTTCAAGTGTATCTCGTGATTCCTTAGAAATTCCGTATCCCACTTCTTTGCATATCGATTCTTCGTGACTAATGTCTTAAACTTCAGCCTACTTTTCATCACTGTTACATCCAGGGTACGCCTTAAAAACCAGTATCTAATTGCGGAACCTCTCTCCGACCCTGATGTAATATAACCGAAATCTTTCCGTATCATCCGATCTTTTCCAAGTATACCTCCTCCTCTTGTGATTCTTGAACAGAATATTCGCCATTACTCGCTGAAATTTATTACAGAACTCAATTATTCCTTCTCCTCTCTCATTGTCCCAAGCCCATTTTCTCCTGTAACCTTTCGTTCTGCTCCTTCGTCTTCAATTGCATTCCAGTCCCCCATGACTATTAGGTTTTCATCTCCCTTTACGTATTGTATTACATTTTCAGTATCCTCATATACTTTCTCTATCTCTTCATCTTCAGCTTCCGTCATCGGCGTGTATACCTGAATTATCGTTGCCGGTGTTGGTTTTTCTGTCGATTCTGATAAGAGCAATCCTATCACTGAACTGTTCATAGTAACATACTCTCTACCCTACCTATCTACTCGTAACGAATCCCACTCCCGTCATCCCTTTTCTGCTGCTGTTGATCTTACCCTATACTCGTCTGACCAGAATCCGTTGTTTTCTTTCCATTTCACTGACCCCTACTATGTGTAGATTGAGCGTTTGGATTTTCTTTTACAGATTTTCTAGCTTCCCTACCGCACAAACTTCTGACATTTCACGACCCGACTCGTAGAACGTTATCCTTCCGTTGGTTATTCCTTCTTTTTCTCATGGTCGCCTCCCCCGTGGCAGTCCCCTCCCGGAGATTCGAATCGGGGACTATTCCGGAATCTTTTGCTAATGGAGAGATCATCCTGCCACCTTTACCAATTACAGGATACATGTCCTATGGATACACGTTGTGTGTCCTTAATTCAGTGGTTTCCATTGCCTTCTGCATTCTCATGCCTTTGGTCATTGCTGATTCGTCCACTTTTAGAGGTAGTTTCCCACCCCAAGGCCCAATGCTGATTATTAACCAGAATTTAAGCGATGGCGAGTATCGAACTCGGGTCCGAGGACCTTTTTGGTTACTAATTAACGATGCTACCCTTTTTTCTTTTTTTGTAAAGGAACCTTTCAGGAACCCAAAGGGAGGTGTGGGAGAAAGTGGACAAGGGTCGGAACCCGAGACCTGGCCACCAGTCCCGGTCCCACCCTCGAGGAGCCAAGGAAAGCTTGGGAACGTGTAGCAGATGTACGTGAACATCGTTTATTTATTTATTTTCCTTTTCTTTCTTTCTTTTTTATTTTTATTTATTTAATTTTTGTAACATCAAAACCATCGAGACTAGCAGGAAACCGGCGTCACGAGGAGGAGGGCGCAGCATGACGTCAGACATCAACGTATAGTTTTTCCGAGAAGAAAAGTTCGATGACCAGAGAATATAGAAGAGGCGAGGATCAACTCTTCACTACAGGAACTCCCCAGGTCTGGGGTGGTTTAAGGAAGACACTGCAAAGCATACTGGACAAAAATTGTCTGTGTTTTGGATTTCAGCCAACTGCACAATGGCGTTCATTAAGGAACTGCCAAAAATCAAGGATACTTTTCTCGCCATCAGCAAACAAGTAAAGAGCTGCGTGTCCATAAATCCACTTCACAGAGTTCGTCTTCGCTTACGGTAAGTATCCCGCGTCCGTAAAGAGGAGCAGTTGAGTAGGTATCTGATTAGGAGTCGTTCTGGTAATTAGGGATAACATCTGTCGCACCAAGAACCAGACATCTTTTGTCGACCTGCACACCAGGCGGTGCTCGTCTGTGTCCATAGCATCACAGGCATCACACAGCGGGGTGTCGGCGAGGTGAGTCTTGTGAAGGCGTGACCGGCACACTTGCTTCCCATTGACAGTGAGGTACCATGCAGACTGGACGTGAGTCTCAAGATCAGGAACGCACACCGATCGCCAAACGGCACGTCAGCCGACGTGGGGATGCTTTCCCTCAACCACCTTCGGTGACCTGTGCTGCTGAAGGAAACCATAGATCGCCTTCGTGGATGTCCAGTGCGCTGGCAGTATCACAATATGGACGTAGCTCAGTTCAATCAAAAATTGGCGGAAGTAAAAGAAGGCAGGCGGGACTTCCGAAAGCTGGATAGATGCTGAGAGAGAGAGTGTGGTGCAAGAGGCTTCAGCAATAGGCTGGTAAGGCACTTATGACTACGGCGCCACAACGTCATGTGAGAGCCAATGAAAAGGGCTGCCATTCTGTCAGGCACATGATACAGACCCTGCACTGCGAGAGGGTGAGGGTCTCGTACCTGATCTTGAACAGCAAGCGGTGGCAAACAAATGAACCAGTGCCGCTGGCATGCTGTGGGCCATGGGTGGCGGAACCGAAAGTGCCTGTGACACGTAACGCCATATATACCTTTACATATTGTGTACATTGCAGAAAAATACAAATGAGGGTTTGAGGTCACTGGTCGGGAGACCCCTTACAGGGCAGGTCCGGCCGCCTTGGTGCACATTCGACGCCTCATTGGGAGACCTGCACGCCGGATTAGGATGAAATGATTATAAAATCAATACAACACCCAGTCCCTGAGTGGAGAAATTCCCCGACCCAGCCGGGAATGGAACCCAGGCCCGTAGGACGGCAATTCATCACGCTGACTACTCAGCTATCGGGGGAGACTACATTGCAGAAGACCGTGTATTGGTGATCTAAGAGCGCAGCTCGTAGCTGGAAAGCAGACGTCGGCAGTTAAGGGCAATTTTCCGCTGCAGATCACTTGCGAAATCGAGTCCTAAGCATCGGAGAGTATCAACCACACGCCTATAGCCATGGCGCTCGGTTTGCGGAGTTAAGGCATCTACAAGAAGCTTCGCCACAGATGGTAGCCCATGCCTGTGATGACCTCAGCACCGCTACGAACAACGGTGACGAGATGGTCTGCATAAGCAGTGTAGCTGAATATATGCGCACCGAGAGACATCACTGACAGGCGTTGACGGAGACCGCATAGTAACGGTTCCATGGCGAAAGCATACAACAGTGCAGAGAGTGGGCAGCCTTGACGCACTGACCGACGGATCGAGATGGGAGGAGTGAGGCGGCCGTTGTAGAGTAGACGAGGCTTAGCTCTACGAAGGAGACGTATTACGACATCGACGGAAGCACCAGGGTAGTCCATATTACGGACAACCCCTTCCAGGTAATCGTGATAAACCCGATCGAACGCCTGGCCGAAATCAAGAGCTGCCAAAAGACCAGGCATACGGCGAAGGTGAGCAAGAGCAATTATGTCCCGATAGTGGCAGAGAGCAGTTCGGATGTCATTGGTACCTCGCCAAGAAGTTTGATCAAGGGAAATCACGTCCATTTCAGCTGCCCAGCCAACAGTTGGGTAAAGAACTTTGTGTCGCTGTTGAGTATCGTCGCGGGGCGGTAACCGTATATCCTTGAGGTACCACGAGGCTTGTGGATGGGAATGAGGAAACCCTCGAGGAAGCCGTCTGGAATCGGTACGAAAGGTGACATAAGGTCCTGACAAATTTCCGTCCACTCTGGCGCCAGAAGGGGACGAAACGTCCGATAAAATTCCAGTGGGAGGTCCTCAGGGCAGGCGACCTGTTCGTAGAACTCGCGAGGATAGCGTCGTGGGCTTCGTCCTCCACAACGTGAGCAAGCAGATAAATCGTCACATCCAGGGGAACCGAGCCAAGGATGAGTCTGGAGACCGCCGTAATGTTGGCAGGGTGGTGACGTTGACGTTGTAGAAAGTACAGCATATCCGGTTGGGTACCAAAACGCTGCCCATCATCGGTCGTAAGAACATTAATCAAATTCCTCCGCCGGTGGCGTCATTCCACTTGTTCTTGCACCAACCCATCGTGTGTGCGCGCTGACCATAGCTCCTTCAAGGTGGCGGCGAGAGAGGGACGTGAGCTGTGCCCTGGCACGATTCGCCTTCACCTGGCGCTCTTGCGAATACGGTATCATAGTACACTCCCGCGGAGAACGGTGAAATAGAATTCCTGAGTCCGCCGTCGCCAAGCCGCAACCCCCCTTCCATAACCAATCAAGGCCTCGTGGAGGTCAGGCTTTGCACAGAGTAGTCATCAAGACAGGCCAGACCGATAGGCATCACGGCGTCGACGACAAGCTGTCCAAGTGGTCTCAATGAGCTGCCAGCAGACGTGTGATGTAAGGTAGATCGCGTTCAGTTTCCATGGCCCCGGCCGCACAACACCTCTTCGCGGCAGAGATTGATGGCGCAGATATATGCATTATGGTCAGAGAACGCAGTGGGTCAGACTTCAGCAGCCTGCACCCCACTGAGAATATCGTGGGAGATGTAAACATGATCGAGTCAGCTGGAAGAATTGATAGTGAAATGCGTAAAACCTGGACGATCGCCATGAAAATTCTCCCGGGAATCCACTGATGAGGTGCTGGACATTTGTCGCTAGCGCCGCCCACGGAGAGTGACATGTTAGTTGGTCTTTGGATGCCTGGGTGCAGTTGAAATGGCCTCCAGTGATCAATGCATCCTGCCGACCCAGGAAGAGAGGCGTGACTGTCTCTGAGAAGAAGGCGAAACGTTCACGGTGGTGACACGAACCAGATGACGCATAGACATTGACGATCCCGACGCCACTAGAGCCATGCCTCTGGAAACAGGGAGATAGGCAGTTGCATCAGCGAGGATAGCGTCACGTAAGAGTATCGCAACCCCACTACCTATAGGGGAAGCATTAGAGACATGTGCTGTAAAACCATGGGGAGCACAGAAAGTTCGCAATGTGCACCTTCTGAAGGAGAGCAATGGAGGAATGTCAACGGTTGCGGCATACAGCATGTCATGGAGTAAAGCCAGCTTGTGGCGTATGCGGATGGTGCTGACACTGACCGTGGCTGTACAATAAGCCTGGAAAGCTGCCATCGCCAGGATGACAGGCGATTCAAACACGGAGGAAGCACAGGGAACCTGTTAGGCCCCCGTGGAAGGGCACGTCACAGTGATGGGGTGGGAGCAGACCCCACCAAAGGGGTTCATCGCTCTGTAAACCTCCAGAATTTCCATCCTCGGCATCGACGTCTCCCGCCCAGGAGACAGACGTCTCACAAGGCCAGTTCAGTGGGACACTGTCAGAAGTGCGCCGACAGGTAGCGCCAGACACAGAAATGGAGGCAATGGCATCAGACGCAGGCGGGGAAAGGTCGGTGTCCGGAGGTGGACACTAACTGGATACAGAGGCTGGAGAGGGTGTCGCGTCCTCAGGTGAGAGGGGCCTCAGAGGATAGCGCACCATCAGTAGCAGGGTCATCATTCTGTGCAGATTTCCGATGGACGCAGTCATCAGAAGGGGTACGGCGTCGCCTCTTCCGTTTCCTCGGCGGCCGTTGCTTTCCAACATGCCGTTCCACGTCGGATGGCCGGCGGCTATCGTGAAACATGTGGCCAGATGGCAGATAAGTGGAGGTAGGTACAGCTCCATGATCAACAACCATTGTGTCGGGGTAGACAGCTTGTGCCTTCTGACGGTCATCATTTATTTGTATTGCCTCTGTCCAGAGTGTAGGAGAGACAGCGAAACGTCCATCGCGTCGTCAAGAGGAGTCGGCGACGGTACCGACTGATTCAGAGGGGGCGTGGCAGGCAGCATCGCCGCAGACGCGTAAGACAGAGGTAACACAGTGGGCGCTGCAGAAAGAGCGATCTGCGTCTGAACCAGTCTACGTCGGAGACATTCAGAAGGGACGTGGCCTTGCTGGCCACTACCTCAACAGGTGCGCGGTTGGCCATCGCACGTGACGACAGCTCTACAGTCGGCAATAATCAAGCACATGTTTCCGAAGTTCAATTTTTATCTGACGCACACCATCGAGGACACGGTACGTTTCGAACACCTTCCACGTTTCAGCAACGTGACTGACGACGTTGCCGTAAGGTTTAAAGGCGGCCACCACTACGTCCACCGGTACTTCAAAAGGGAGTTCGAAAACCCGCAACGTTCGGAGGCCAAAACCGGCGTGATCAACCACGACAGTCCCTGTACGTCCATCAGAGTACCGGAACTTGAGATAGTTACCCTGGTGCCGCACAACGTCGGCGCACAGCCCCTCATAAGCCAGCTTTGTGTACACAGTAGTACAGAGGATCTAAAACTGAATTCTGAGAACATCTTGTGGCGGGAGATGCATTTCATCCAGTATAAAACGTTCTACTTCATTCCGCTGAGGTCGTTCGTGATCCAATGAAAAAGTTAATTTAATTGTGGGTTGACTGCAATAAAACGCCATGATGATCGATGAAGTCGGACTCTGAGACAAGCCGCTACTGGGAAGTAAAAGCAGCACAGCAGGCGAAACGCAAACAAGGCGTGTGTGCTTCACCACAGCCGTAGGTCGATAGTCCCCTAAACCACGTTTCTAGATCTCTGTCTTGCCACTCCGTAATAAGTTGCGAAACCCTCCAGATCTCTTCCACGCACACCAACTTTCTTGATTCTTAAACCAAGTGTCAGCGATGTTTAAATTATGCACCCTGTAAAATTACACGAGATGGCTTCCTCTTTTATTCCCTTCCCCCAGTCAGTACTCTCTTACTATTTTTCTTCCTCTTCCTTTACGTACTATCTAGCAAGGGGACCCTCCATTCTGTAAATCATGGATTTTGATGCGCTGCAAATATGTTGTAGAGGCACTTACCCTGAGTACCTGGCTATCCGGTTTTTTAGCGACGGACCTTGGTTTTTGAGAAAATTGATTTTGAAGTTCATTGCGTGGTTTATCTCGAGGCAAGTCAGCGTAGCGCAGCGATAAAGGTGAAGAGCTACCGCGCTGGAGGTACCGTGTTCGAGTCCCGCCCGTGCGTGTGTGTGTGTGTTTTTTTTTTTTTTAAGCGACCGAATGTTTTCAATTTTACTTCAAAGAATGTCAAAAAACAGTGTAAGGTGTGCGAAATTATAAAGATATATTCAGTTATTAATTGTTTCAAATATTCATTCCGTTTCTGGTTCGCAGCTGGAGTTCCAAATGTTCCTACAATACCGTTAGCCGTAACGGGAACCCCAGCTCCTAGACCAATGAGAATGCGAGTTGCTTTCCTTTACGTTCGCCTCTAACTACAGCGTCCGTTGCTCGCAAAGCGTCTCTAGTGCCGTGTGTTGGAAAAATTCTGTGAAATGGAATAACCAAGTGTTTCTGCAGTAGTGCAGCCAGAAGAAGATCCACAAGTAGAGGAGTTGAACGAAGAATCAAAAGGCGAAATCACAAATGCCATTAAATACGCCGAAAATCTACTCCGCGATTTGAATCTCGTAACGAATACACCGCCTAGCGTGATCTCTGCCAATTCCGTTGCAATTGGTGATGAGATATGTATCGCAATACAGGTTCTCTTGGCCGAAATAAAGATCATTATTGATGATGAATCGATAGATTTCAACGAAGAAGATGAATTGGGAGAATACGATGCGAACCACAAACGGAATTAATACTTGGTAAATTAGTAACTGAATATATCTTTATAAATTCGCACACCTTACACTGTTTGTTAATATTTTTTGAAATAAAATTGAAAAATTCGGTCGATTTTATATAAAAAAGTACGCACATGAGCAGGATTCGAACACTGTTCCTCCAGCGCGGTAGCCGCCGACATTATGAAAATATGTGTAATGTTGCAGGTATACAAATCTCACAATGAACTTGAAAATCAGTTTTCTCAAAAACCAAGGTCCGTCGCTAAAAAACCGGATAGCCAGGTACTCAGGGTAAGTGCCTCTACAACATATTTGAAGCGCATCAAAATACGTGGTTTACGGTATGGACGGCCCCTTGTAAGTCTAGTCAGCCAAAACAAGTAACCTTTCTTCTTATTTAACTATCTAAATAATTACTTTCGTCTCATTGTATAGTCACTCAATCTCTTCATCGTCTGCAGAGCTAATTGGCATATGCACTGAGGTGACAAACTCACAGGATAGCGTTAAGCACATATACAGTACTGGTCATTAAAATTGCTACACCACGAAGATGACGTGCTACAGACGCGAAATTTAACCGACAGGAAGAAGATGCTGTGATATGCAAATGGTTAGCTTTTCAGAGCATTCACACGACGTTGGCGTCGGTGGCGACACCTACAACGTGCTGACATGAGGAAAGTTTCCAACCGAGTTCTCATACACACACCAGTTGACCGGCGTTGCCTGGTGAAACGTTGCTGTGATGCCTCGTGTAAGAAGGAGAAATGGGTACCATCACACTTCCGACTTTGATAAAGGTCGGATTGTAGCCTATCGCGATTGCGGTTTATCGTATCGCGAAATTGCTGCTCGCGTTGACCGAGATCCAATGACTGTTAGCAGAATATGGAATCGGTGTGTTCAGGAGGGTAATACGGAACGCCATGCTGGATCCCAACGGCCTCGTATCACTAGCAGTCGAGATGACAGGCATCTTATCCGCATGATTGTAACGGATCGTGCAGGCACGTCTCGATCCCTGAGTCAACAGATGGGGACGTTTGCAAGTCAACAACCATCTGCACGAACAGTTCGACGACGTTTGCAGCAGCATGGGCTACCAGCTCGGAGACCGTGGCTGCGGTTACCCTTGCCGCTGCATCACAGACAGGAGCGCCTGTGATGGTGCAATCTACGACGAACCTGGGTGCACGAATTCCAAAACGTCATTTTTTCGGATGAATCCAGGTTCTGTTTACAGCATCATGATGGCCGCATCCGTGTTTGGCGACATCGCGGTGAACGCACATTGGAAGTGTGTATTCGTCATCGCCATACTGGCGTATCACCCGGCGTGATGGTATGGGGTGCCATTGGTTACACGTCTCGGTCACCTCTTGTTCGCATTGACGGCACTTTGTACAGTGGACGTTACATTTCAGATGTGTTACGACTCGTGGCTCTACCCTTCATTCGATCCCTGCGAAACCCTACATGTCAGCAGGATAATGCACGACCGCATGTTGTAGGTCCTGTACGGGCTTTTCTGGATAGACAAAATGTTCGACTGCTGCTCTGGCCAGCACATTCTCCAGATCTCTCACCAATTGGAAACGTCTGGTCAATGGTGGCTGAGCAACTGGCTCGTCACAATACGCCAGTCACTACTCTTGATGAACTGTGGTGTCGTGTTGAAGCTGCATGGGCAGCTGTACCTTTACACGCCATCCAAGCTCTGTTTGACTCAATGCCCAGGCGTATCAAGGCCGTTATTACGGCCAGAGGTGGTTGTTCTGAGTACTGATTTCTCAGGATGTATGCACCAAAATTGCGTGAAAATGTAATCACATGTCAGTTCTAGTATAATATATTTGTCCAATGAATACCCGTTTATCATGTGCATTTTTTCTTCGTGTAGCAATTGTAATGGCCAGTAGTGTAAAAATGGCGATAGTATCAGTTACACAAGGTATAACAGGGCAGTGCATTGGCAAGACAGAGGGTGGGCTTATGGTAGTTGGGAGCTCCAATGTTAGGTGCGTAATGGGGTCCCTTAGGGGCATGGCGGCTAAGGAGGGGAAGAAATCCAGTGTGCACTCCGTGTGCATTCCGGGTGGAGTCATTCCTGATGTGGAAAGGGTCCTCCCGGATGCCATGAAGAGCACAGGGTGCAGCCAGCTGCAGGTGGTGGCACATGTCGGCACTAATGACGTATGTCGCTTTGGATCTGAGGAAATTCTCTCTGGATTCCAGCGGCTATCTGATTTTGTGAAGGCTACCGTGCTTGCTTACGAGATGAAGGCAGGCTCACCATCTGCAGCATCGTTGACAGAACCGACTGCGGACCTTTGGTTCATAGCCGGGTGGAGGGTCTGAATCAGAGGCTCAGACGGTTTTGCGACCGTGTTGGCTGCAGGTTCCTTGACTTGCGCCATAGGGTGGTGGGGTTTCGGGTTCCGCTGAATAGGTCAGGAGTTCACTACACTCAGCTGGCGGCTACACGGGTAGCGGAGGCTGTGTGGCGTGGACTGGGCGGTTTTTTAGGGTAGAAGGCCTCGGGAAAGTACGGGGTGAGCTGTAATCTCAAAGGGTGCATGGCAAATACAGGACGTGCTTGGATCAAGGAACAGTCGGAATTGTAGTTGTAAATTATTGTAGCTGTGCTGGGAAAGTCCCTGAGCTTCAAGCGCTAATAGAAAGCACAGAAGCTGAAATCGTTATAGGTACAGAAAGCTGGCTAAAGCCTGAAATAAGTTCTGCAGAAATTTTTACGAAGTCTCAGACGGTGTTCAGGAAAGATAGATTAGGCAGAATTGGTGGTGGAGTGTTTGTGTCTGTCAGTAGCGGTTTATCTAGTAGTGAAGTCGAAGTAGATACTCCGTGCGAATTGGTATGGGTGGAGGTTATACTTAACAGCTGAACTAAGTTGATAATTGGCTCCTTCTACCGACCCCAGACTTCGATGATATAGTTGCTGAACAGTTCAGAGAAAATTTGAGTCTCGTAACAAATAAATACCCCACTCATACGGTTATAGTTGGTGGGGACTTCAACCTTCCCTCGATATGTTGGCAAAAATACTTGTTCAAAACCGGTGGTAGGCAGAAAACATCTTCCGAGATTGTCCTAAATGCTTTCTCCGAAAATTATTTCGAGCAGTTAGTCCACGAACCCACGCGAATTGTAAATCTTTGCGAAAACACGCTTGACCTCTTAGCCACAAACAATCCAGAGCTGATAGAGAGCATCATGACTGATACAGGGATTAGTGATCACAAGGTCGATGTAGCTAGGCTCAATGCCGTTTCTTCCAAATCCACCAGAAACAAACAAACGTAAAATAATTTTATTTAAAAAAGCGGATAAAGTGTCACTAGAAGCCTTCCTAAGAGACAATCTCCATTCCTTCCGAACTGACTATGCAAATGTAGACGAGATGTGGCTCAAATTCAAATATATAGTAGCAACATCAATTGAGAGATTCATACCTCATAAATTGGTAAGAGATGGAACTGATTCCCAGTGGTACACAAAACAGGTCCGAACTCTGTTGCAGAGGCAACGGAAAAAGAATGCGAATTTCAGAAGAACGCGAAATCCCGAAGATTGGCTAAAATTTACAGACGCGCGAAATTTGGCACGGACTTTAATGCGAGATGCCTTTAATAGGTTCCACAACGAAACATTGTCTCGAAATTTGGTAGAAAATCCGATGAAATTCTGGTCGTATGTAAAGTACACAAGCGGCAAGACGCAGTCAATACCTTCGCGGCGCAGTCCGATGGTACTGTTACCGACGACTGTGCCGCTAAAGCGGAGTTATTGAACGCAGTTTTCCAAAATTCCTTCACCAGGGAAGATGAATGGAATATTCCAGAATTTGAAACACGAACAGCTGCTAGCATGAGTTTCTTAGAAGTAGATAGTTTAGGGGTTGCGAAGCAACTCAAATCGCTTGATACGGTAAGTCTTCAGGTCCAGATTGTATACCGATTAGGTTCCTTTCAGATTACGCTCATACAATAGCTCCCTACTTAGCAATCATATACAACCGCTCGCTCACCGATAGATCTGTACCTACAGACTGGAAAATTGCGCAGGTCGCACCAGTGTTTAAGAAGGGTAGTAGGCGTAATCCATCGAACTACAGACCTATATCATTGACGTCGGTTTGCAGTAGGGTTTTGGAGCATATACTGTATTCAAACATTATGAATCATCTCGAAGGGAACGATCTATTGATACGTAATCAGCATGGTTTCAGAAAACATCGTTCTTGTGCAACGCAGCTAGCTCTTTATTCGCACGAAGTTATGGCCGCTATCGACAGCAGATCTCAAGTTGATTCCGTATTTCTAGATTTCCGGAAAGCTTTTGGACACCGTTCCTCACAAGCGAGTTCTAATCAAGCTGCGGGCCCATGGGGTATCGTCTCAGTTGTGCGACTGGATTCGTGATTTCCTGTCAGGAAGGTCACAGTTCGTAGTAATAGACGGCAAATCATCGAGTAAAACTGAAGTGATATCAGGTGTTCCCCAGGGAAGCGTCCTGGGACCTCTGCTGTTCCTGACCTATATAAATGACCTGGGTGACAATCTCAGCAGTTCTCTTAGGTTGTTCGCAGATGATGCTGTAATTTACCGTCTAGTAAGATCATCCGAAGACCAGTATCAGTTGCAAAGCGATTTAGAAAAGATTGCTGTATGGTGTGACAGGTGGCAGTTGACGCTAAATAACGAAAAGTGTGAGGTGATCCACATGAGTTCCAAAAGAAATCCGTTGGAATTCGATTACTCGATAAATAGTACAATTCTCAAGGCTGTCAGTTCAGCTAAGTACCTGGGTGTTAAAATTACGAACAACTTCAGTTGGAAAGACCACATAGATAATATTGTGGGGAAGGCGAGCCAAATGTTGCGTTTCATTGGCAGGACACTTAGAAGATGCAACAAGTCCACTAAAGAGACAGCTTACACTACACTCGTTCGTCCTCTGTTAGAATATTGCTGCGCGGTGTGGGATCCTTGCCAGGTGGGATTGACGGAGAACATCGAAAGGGTGCAAAAAAGGGCAGCTCGTTTTGTATTATCACGTAGTAGGGGAGAGAGTGTGGCAGATATGACACGCGAATTGGGATGGAAGTCATTACAGCAAAGACGTTTTTCGTCGCGGCGAGATCTATTTACGAAATTTCAGTCACCAACTTTCTCTTCCGAATGCGAAATTATTTTGTTGAGCCCATCCTACATGGGTAGGAATGATCATCTAAATAAAATAAGAGAAATCAGAGCTCGAACAGAAAGGTTTAGGTGTTCGTTTTTCCCGCGCGCTGTTCGGGAGTGGAATGGTAGAGAGATAGTATGATTGTGATTCGACGAACCCTCTGCCAAGCACTTAAATGTGAATTGCAGAGTAGTTATGTAGATGTAGATGTAGATGTTCTGTTTAGGTTTCCGACGTGATTATGGCCGCACGGCGGGAAGTAACAGACTTGCAACGTGGGATGGTAGTTGGAGCTAGATTCATGGGACATTCCCTTTCGGAAATCGTTAGGGAATACACAGAGATATACAGAGTGTGTCGACAATACCAAATTTCAGGCGTTAGCATTCACCATGGACAGTGCAGTGGCCGACTATATTCACTTAACGACTGAGAGCCGCGGCGTTTGCGCAGAGTTGTCAGTGCTAAAAGACAAGCAACACTGCGTGAAATAACTGCATATCGATGTGGAACGTACGACGAACGTATCCGTTAGGACTGTGCGGCGAAATTTCGTGTTAATGGGCTTGGCAGTAGGCGATTGACGCGTGTGGCTTTGGTAACAGCGCGAGATCGCCTGCAGCGTCTCTACTCGGCTTGTGACCATGTCGGTTGGACCCTAGACGACTGAAAAATAGTGGCCCGGTCAGAGGAGCTCAAATGGCTCTGAGCACTATGGGACTTAACATCTGAGGTCATCAATCCCCTAGACTTAGAACTACTTAAGCCTAACTAACCTAAGGACGTCACACACATCAATGTCCGAGGCAGGAGACGAACGTGCGATCGTAAAAGCCCTGTTGTTCCGGACTGAAGCGCCTAGAACCGCTCGGCCACAGTGGCCGGCGGTCAGGTGAGTCCCCATTTCAGTTGTTTAGAGCTGATGCTAGGTTTCGAGAGTGGCGCAACCCATGAAGCCACGGGCCCAAGTTGTCAACAGGGGACTGTGCAAGCCGGTGGTGGCTCCATAATGTTGTAGGCTGTGTTTATAAGGAATGGACTGCGCTGGCTGTTCGTCTACTTGGAGAAAATTTGCAACGATGTTTCCAAACAACGCCTAAATTTTTTTATGGACGACAATGCGCCATGACACGAGGCCACAGTTGTTCGCGACTGTTTTGAAGATCATTCTGGATAATTGGAGCGAGTAGTTGGGCCACTCAGATCGCACGGCATGAATCCCGTGGAACCCATATGGGACACAATCGGAGGGTCAGTTCGCGCACAATATTCGGCTCCGGAAACACTGTCACAATTGTGGACAGCTATAGAGGCAGCATGGCTCAATATTTCTGCAGGTGAATTCCAACGACTTGCTGAGTCCATGCCACGTCCAGTTGCTGCACTACGTCGGCCAAAAGGAGGTCCGACACGACATCAGGAGGTGTCCCATGACTGTTGTCACCGCAGTGCGAAGTCGTACTTCTGTGGTGGATGTTGGTCATCGTCTCTACATTGGCTACCATAATGCGTTCACTAAGCTGTTCGTAGTAGCTTTACGTGCATTATTATTTTCATTATTAGACCTACTGCTGTACTATCCGTGTTCTTCATGCCACGGAACTTAACTAATTCTCACTGAATCTAACTTCAGCCTATCCATTTCCGATTTTAAATTATCTAAATTGTCTATCAGATTAAAGGATCTAAGATTCCGCCCTCCTATCCGTAGAACGCCAGTTTTATTTTTCCTGATGATGTCGCCACATGAGTAGTACCCAGACATCGGAATGTGGGGCTGTTTTATCTGCGAAATATTTTATCAAGAGCTTTAGATCATCATTTAACCATACAGTGGAGCTCCATAGCATTGGAAAAAGTAACGGCTATAGTTTTTTCTTGTTTTGAACCGCTCGCATTACGAGCACGGCGAGGCCATGTTGCCTAATAAGTTATAGTGATTAATATTACAAGTCCATAGCAGACGGCCATCCAGACCGTGCCCTGTAGTTACTGAAAAGGCTACGGTTCCTCTTCAGGAATCAGGGATTATTTTGGCTTGTCCACAGGGAACCTGTTGTGGTTGCGCAATGATACAGCCAACTGTTCACTGAGGCACGAATGCCCTAAACCTCGGAAACGTACGTGGTTCATGACGGAGAGGTAACTAACGTACGAGGGAACTACAGTGTGAAACATAAACCTAATTTGCCGGTCGGTGTGGCCGAGCGGTTCTAGGCGCTTCAGTCTGGAACCGCGCGACCGCTACGGTCGCAGTTTCGAATACTGCCTCGGTCATGGATGTGTGTGATGTCCTTAGGTTAGTTAGGTTTAAGTAGTTCTAAGTGCTCAGAGCCACTTGAACCATTTGAGCCATAAGTCTAATTTAATTCAGCGATTCATACAAGCAGTTTCAGAGTACTATCCTATAACTGACGATATCCCTGATTAGTGCGTACCGTCTCTGATTTGTAATCAAAACACTTTTAAATAAAAATTTACGGCAATAGTGTCCGAAGAATTCCAGCATAAGAAGCCACCCTCGTTCTGTTGAAGGCCTTGAGGGCGAGGAGTGAACAGAGGTTCAGAGCATGCTCTTGCACTTGCGGTGAGAAATTGCCCCTGAAAGATGATGAATCAGCAATGATCTACGACGTGAGAATGCAGAAGGCAATGGGAACCACTGCATTAAAGACACGTAACATGTATTCACAGGACATGTGAACTGCAATTGAAAAAGAGTCTTCAGTATCTCTCCATTGGCAAAAGATTAGTATTCCATTCAAATCTCCGGAACTGCCAAGAGGGAGGCGTCCATCAGAAAAAAGGTGATAATGAACGATATAGTATTATTTAATGAGTCGTGGAATAGCAGAGGTTTGAACTTGTTAGGGAAGCAAGCAAATTTGAAAATGGAAATGCTACTGCTCAACCAAGATACGGCGGAGGTTAGCGAAGTGAAATGGATAGAAGACAAGAATTTCTGGTTGGTCAAATATAGGCTAATATCAACAGCGACGGAAAATAATTCGTTATGAACACGAAGGCAGAGCAGAGAGTGAGTTACTGTGAACAGTTCAGTGACAGGATTCTCCAGCAAACCAGCGCCACCAACAGCAACAGTTTAGGCTTATATACCGACGTTGCAAGCTGAAAACGGAGAGATAGTTGAAGTATATGAGAATATTGAACGGGTGGTTCAGTACGCAACAGGTGATGGCAATCCAATAATAATGGGGGATAGGAACGTTGTTGTAGGAGAAGGAGCAGAAGAAACTGTTACTGGATAATACGGGTTTCGTAGTACGAATGAGGGAGGAGAAAGGCTAAATGAGTTCTACAATAAATATTAGCTAGTTGCAGCGAATACTCTGTTAAAAAAACAGAAGAGGAGAGGCTATGTACGTAGAAACGGCTCGGAGACACGGGAAAATTCCAACTGGATTACATTATGCTCAGACAGATACTCCTAAATCGGATATTGAACTGTAAGGTGTACGCAGGAGAAGGTTAGACGAAGAGCACAACGTAGTAAAGATGAAGAGTCGACTGAAGTTTAAAATAAATTGTACAGAAGAAGCAGTGTGAAAGTAAGTAGGACACCTAAGAGTTGACGAAGGATGTTGTTGTTGTGGTCTTCAGTCCTGAGACTGGTTTGATGCAGCTCTCCATGCTACTCCATCCTGTGCAAGCTTCTTCATCTCCCAGTACCTACTGCAACCTACATCCTTCTGAATCTGCTTAGTGTATTGATCTCTTGGTTTCCCTCTACGATTTTTACCCTCCACGCTGCCCTCCAATGCTAAATTTGTGATCCCTTGATGCCTCAAAACATGTCCTACCAACCGATCCATTCTTCTAGTCAAGTTGTGCAACAAACTTCTCTTCTCCCCAATCCTATTCAATACCTCCTCATTAGTTACGAGATCTACCCACCTTATCTTCAGCATTCTTCTGTAGCACCACATTTCTAAAGCTTCTATTCTCTTCTTGTCCAAACTGGTTATCGTCCATGTTTCACTTCCATACGTGGCTACACTCCATACAAATACTTTCAGAAACGACTTCCTGACACTTAAATCTATACTCGACGTTAACAGATTTCTCTTCTTCAGAAACGATTTCCTTGCCATTGCCAGTCTACATTTTATATCCTCTCTACTTCGACCATCATCAGTTATTTTACTCCCTAAATAGCAAAACACCTTTACTACTTTAAGTGTCTCATTTCCTAATCTAATCCCCTCAGCATCACCCGATTTAATTTGACTACATTCCATTATCCTCGTTTTGCTTTTGTTGATGTTCATCTTATATCCTCCCTTCAAGACACTGTCCATTCCGTTCAACTGCTCTTCCAAGTCCTTTGCTGTCTCTGACAGAATTACAATGTCATCGGCGAACCTCAAAGTGTTTACTTCTTCTCCATGAATTTTAATACCTACTCCGAATTATTCTTTTGTTTCCTTTACTGCTTGCTCAATATACAGATTGAATAACATCGGGGAGAGGCTAAAACCCTGTCTCACTCCTTTCCCAACCACTGCTTCCCTTTCATGCCCCTCGACTCTTATAACTGCCATCTGGTTTCTGTACAAATTGTAAATAGCCTTTCGCGCCCTGTATTTTACCCCTGCCACCTTCAGAATTTGAAAGAGAGTATTCCAGTTAACGTTGTCAAAAGCTTTCTCTAAGTCTACAAGTGCTAGAAACGTAGGTTTGCCTTTTCTTAATCTTTCTTCTAAGATAAGTCGTAAGGTTAGTATTGCCCCACGTGTTCCAACATTTCTACGGAATCCAAAATGATCTTCCCCGAGGTCCGCTTCTACCAGTTTTTCCATTCGTCTGTAAAGAATTCGCGTTAGTACTTTGCAGCTGTGACTTATTAAACTGATAATTCGATAATTTTCACATCTGTCAACACCTGCTTTCTTTGGGATTGAAATTATTATATTCTTCTTGAAGTGTGTGGGTATTTCGCCTGTCTCAAACATCTTGCTCACCAGATGGTAGAGGTTTGTCATGACTGGCTCTCCCAAGGCCATCAGTAGTTCTAATGGAATGTTGTCTACTCCCGGGGCCTTGTTTCGACTCAGGTCTTTCAGTGCTCTGTCAAACTCTTCACGCAGTATCTTATCTCCCATTTCTTCTTCATCTACATCCTCTTCCATTTCCATAATATTGTCCTCAAGTACATCGCCCTTGTATAAACCCTGTATATACTCCTTCCACCTTTCTGCCTTCCCTTCTTTGCTTAGAACTGGTTTGCCATCTGAGCTCTTGATATTCATACAAGTGGTTCCCTTCTCTCCAAAGGTCTCTTTAATTTTCCTGTAGGCAGTATCTATCTTACCCCTAGTGAGATAAGCCTCTACATCCTTACATTTGTCCTCTAGCCATCCCTGCTTAGCCATTTTGCACTTCCTGTCGATCTCATTTTTGAGACGTTTGTATTCCTTTTTGCCTGCTTCATTTACTGCATTTTTATATTTCCTCCTTTCGTCAATTAAATTCAATATTTCTTCTGTTACCCAAGGATTTCTATTATCCCTCGTCTTTTTACCTACTTGATCCTCTGCTGCCTTCACTACTTCATCCCTCAAAGCTACCCTGACGAAGGATAAGATGCGTCAAAGATGTGGATTCCTCGATAAGAGATACCACAGTAGGCAGTTCACCTGAACACCTCTAATAGAGAGCGCTCACATATGTCGAAAAGGAAAACAAACATACTAGGAACGTAACTTCGAAGAAACCTTGAGTAACAGATGAAATGCCTCGACTAACCGATGATTGGAGAAGGTACAAACATTTTCAGGGGAAGAAAGAAACACAGCACTATAAATCATTTACGCATGAAATAAACGGGAAGTGTAGGGAGGTAAAGGCGAAAAGGCTGCAGGAACAACGTGAAGAAACAGAAAATAAATGATCTCTGGCAGGACCCATTCAGTATATACTAAATTCACAACAGCCTTCGGTGAAATTAAAAATAAGAACAGCAACATGTAAAGTGCAATGGAAATTTCACTGTTAAACGTAGAAAAGAGAGCGGATAGGTCGGAAGAATACATTGTAGATCTTTATGTGGGTTGGTGGCGGTGGGGGGGGGGGGAGGAATTATTGTCTGATGAATTAGAAGTGCAATGGAAATTTCACTGTTAAACGTAGAATAGAGAGCGGATAGGTCGGAAGAATACATTGTAGATCTTTATGGGGTTGGTGGGGGGGGGGGGGGGGAGGAATTATTGTCTGATGAATTAGAAGAAGAAACTGGTGTTGATATGGAAAGAGAGAGGTTATCCTGTATTAGAATCAGAATTTTAAAGAGCTGTGGCCGACTTGAGATTAAACAAGGTAGAAGGGATAAATAACATTCCATTGGAGTTTCTTAAATCATTGGTTTAAGAGTCATACAATCGACTGTTCCAGCTGGTGTGTAGATTCTGTGAGACTGATGCCATGACATCAAACTTTCGGAAAAATATCATCCGCTTTCGAACATAGAAAGAACTAGTATGTGCGAGAACTAACGCACAATCAGCTTAACAGCTCCTCCATCCAAGATACCTAGAACAATATACAGATAAATGGAAAAGAAAATTAAGGATCTGTCGGAAGACAGTCAGTGGGCTTAAGGACAGGTAAAGCTACAAGTGAGGCTACTCTGCCGGAGCAAGACTGAAAGAATATCAAGAAACAGGGATGGAGTCTTTCACCTCTGTTGTTCAGTCTGTATGTCGAAGAGACAATGACGGAAATAACAGAAAGGCCCAACAATGGGATTAAAATTCAGGGTGAAAGGTTATCAATGTCTAATGAGTACAGAATTTGTATTGAGAGTAACCCGAGGAAAGACGAAAATAATGAGAAATAGTAATAAAGAAAATTTGGAGAACCTTAACAACGAAATTGGTGGTTAAGAAGTACACGAAGGTAAGGAATTCTGCTGCATTGAAAGCAAAATGGCCGATGACTAACGAAGCAAGGAGAAAGGGAATAGCAGACTAGCACAGGCCAAGAGGTCTTTCTGGCCCAAGGGAAGTCTTATGGTATCAAACGTAGGACTTAAACGAGTTTCCAAGAAAGTACTTTTGGAGCACAGCATTGTCTGGTATGAGTGATCGATTGTGGGAAAACAACAACAAAAGAGTATCGACTGAAGATGTGATGTTACAAAAAAATGTCGAAAATTGATTAGATTGATAAGGGTTGGAATGAAACTGTTTTCCGCTGAATCGGCGAGGAAAGCATACTGACAAGAAGAAGGAACAGGATAATAAGGCATATGTTGAGTCATCAGGGAGTAACTTCCATGGTACTAGAGGAAGCTGTAGGTGGTAAAAACTGTAGAGGAAGACAAACTTTAGAATATATACAATAAATAACTGAGGACGTAGGTTGCAAGTGCTACTCTGATATGAAGAGGATGGCGCAGGAGAAGAATGAGTGGCGTGTCGCATCAAGCCCTTCAGAAGATCATGTGTCTCTCCTAACAGTCGTCAGGCTCGTTTTCTCTGGAGTCTTAGCAGACGTTTGTATTTGCTTTGTGTAGCTAGATTCAGCGTAGACAAATAGTGCTCATCACATCTCTCATGCGATGCCCACTGCTGACGGAAGGGGTCGACATGTTTTCCGGTACAAACAATATCATTTAATAGCGAAATTTTAACTGCCCATTCGGCAGAGTTGCCGCAGATTAGTCTCTTTGGATATCTGTTTCATCGATGTGTCTTAACAGGGACAGTAAAACTCGAAGAACTATCGATATGTATTAACAGGGGCAGTAAAAGTCTGAGAACAACCTGCACTGCCCTGGCCTTTGCTCACTGCTACCGCCAAACATGCAGTGCTACCAAGTCCCTTGCTCGACTGACGTTTACTTTTCTTAATACACAGCGATAAAATGAATATCGAACATTACTAATTTGGGAGAGCTCTATCGAATGGACACGTAAAATGCCGATATAAAAATAATATACCGAACATCATTAAACTGGGAGCGCTCTATAGAATGGACACATAAAATGCAAATTTGAAAATAGTTTTGTTTGTAATGGGAAACAAGCGGACGCTCTCTGTTGACACTGGGTGCCGTATGAAAGACGTGACGAACATTAATTATTTGGGTTGACTCCAGCTACACATTGTTAAACTTCACCCACCAACGCTACAGATCGTCGAAGATACTGGCGCCGGTGTCTGTGTATGTGTGTATGTATGTATATCCAAGGTCATTCCGTGATGATGTTACAAACTTTCAGGGATGATGGAGAAAGATAAACGTATCAATTTGAGGTAAGGGACCAAGGTGTGAAAGTGAACGATTTGAAAGTTATAAACGCAATTCCTGATTTTCTGACAGTGGGAAACATATACTGGTACATTTATTAACACAACTATACAGAGGCAGCTTTCGAATGAAGTGGTGTGGAGAAAAACAACAAGAAAGTATGCGTTGAAGAGATCACTTCGGCTTACAATTCGAACAACGTTTGGTCCAGGGTCACTTGGGAATTAATATATTTGCACCATCGAAAGAAAGTGACTGCGAGAATAAACTCTGTGTAGGTGATGCTACTCTTTGGTGGTATCGCATTCTTGACGCTGGATTAATATTTTCTGTTATGGCTTGATATACTAGAACAGAAAGAAGTGTTGTCGTAGCAAATTAATTGTACTGCTGCACGGCAGCCATTACGGAATTAGTTAGAGAATTAAGTTTATTTACATGCTGAGGCGTAACATCTTGTGAAAAGAAATAAGAGCGTGATTGTTTCGTTAAAGAGAACCATCGTATAAATAAATATTTACTCAAAGGTTAGCAAGTCCATCATTTTAACATCTTTGGAAATTTGTGCTCCAAATTCACATATATGTACGATTAAACATTCGTCTCTGCGGCTTTATGAGTTCGAGCCTGCACGCGATCCAGTTCCGTCGCAATAGGCCATCTTTGCGTTGGAACTGTAATATAGCAATATTTTCTCCCTCAAAAATTGAGACGTCTACATTCATACACCCCAAAATGTGCTACTGGTATAGGTGGCTACGCACGTTTAACGTGAGAAATGAACTTAAGTTTTTCAGGACAGCAGTGTGCAACAGCAGCGACGCGCACACGGGGGCTACAGTTTCGTACTGCTATCATTTGATCATTATGGCGACTGTGCGAATCTTCATCATACAAGTAAAGTTACTACACATAGGCGTAGCTGGACAGTCCTGAAAGCCTAAATACATTTAATGGCACTCTTAATTAAGGAAAAAAACTTCTCCGTGTAGCACGTTAATATTTAACTTAACATTCAAGTAACATTCATTGCAACTTTAACATTTGAAGTTCAATATTCACTGAAGTAGATCGCAATTTAATCGTCGGTATTATTTTGAAACTATATGGCACGTATTGTTAGCCAATAAACGGATTGTAATGATACTTAGAAAGTGCGCTTTTTGTCAAACATACACTTTTTAAATGGAACAATGCCCACTCACACTAACAAACTAAAAGTAGGGTAAATCAAAATGTCGTTGGTGTTTATTGCAGGATTCTAGAGCGAATCGTTCACTAAATATATTTTGAAAAATTTCCACACCTACACTTATTTGTGACATTTAACTTGCGTAGTATGATATTGTTATCTTTGCTTACAGTGTCCACTGAACGCACTGCGTCGTGCTAGTTAGGTAGTGTGTGACAATCGTAGCAGTAAGTAGTGAGTGGAGGGTGGGATTCACCAATGCAATAAAATCCGACGTGCTCATGGTTTGTGGAGAGTGTAGGAAGAAAACAGTTCGTTGTTGCACGGAGTATACGGCAAGATATCGCAATAGAGGTCAACCATTTCGGCATTTATTTATCAGCCTCTTCGACTATTTATATGAAAGTGGCAGGGTAACACCTAGACAACATGACGGAAGCAAACAAGGGCGGACAGAAGAGTGGGAAATCAATGTTCTTGCTGGTGTTGCAGTTCATCAGAACGTTAGGTCCTGCGCTATCGCACGAGAAAGTAGCATGAGCCAGGCAAGCATTCTACGCTTTCTTCAGCAACATAGGTTCCATCCTGTGAGGTATCGGGCGAGTTGCGGCGCCCTGGAAATATTCCAAGTTCGGAGTTGGCGTGGGCGCGCGGTGGCATCTGGGCGGGCCGCGGGCTGGCACCAACCACGTGGTGCCAAACGTTAGCTGAGCAAGAGGGGTGGTCCAGCCGCATGGTTGCGAATTCCATGGTGACACTGTGTCGATGAAGGAGACACGCCGGGAGTGCCAAAGATGGCAGACTTTATGAAACCTTAATGGCAGACATTTCACAGTTTGTATAGAAATTAATAGTAGCCAGATGAATCATGATACCTCAAAAAGAAACATGTACATTACCATTATTTCCACAACGATTCTGATGGTGTAATCAGATTTTCAATATCTTTATTAGTTTAAAGTTTATTACCTGACTGTGAATTATACAAGTAACACCCAGCAACGAATTTCTAAAATCTAAACGGTTCATCCGATTTCGTCGGTCGACGTGTCTTTAGAAAGCTGTTGGTGAAAACCTGAATTGGTATGAATTACAGGCATGTAACTTGAATAGTACATGAGTTATTGGAGGTGAAAGTGGCCAATTACTACCAATCGCGTCAGGCCATAAGTACTCCACAGTGACATGAGAAAACGGTAGCAGCATGCTTATAAACATATTTATTCGTCTATGTCTTTGTTTGTATCCGATATATACTATTCATGAAGAAATTGGTTAAGTATTTACTGTGTTTTAGAAAGCACAGAGACATTAGACTACTGGTCTACCTTTTGTTCTATTCCTTTGATATGTTGTTGTTGTTGTGGTCTTCAGTCCTGAGACTGGTTTGATGCAGCTCTCCATGCTACTCTATCCTGTGCAAGCTTTTTCATCTCCCAGTACCTACTGCAACCTACATCCTTCTGAATCTGCTTAGTGTATTCATCTCTTGGTCTCCCTCTACGCTTTTTACCTTCCACGCTGCCCTCCAATACTAAATTGGTGATCCCTTGATGCCTCAGAACATGTCCTACCAACCGATCCCTTCTTCTGGTCAAGTTGTGCCACAAACTTCTCTTCTCCCCAATCCTATTCAATACTTCCTCATTAGTTATGTGATCTACCCATCTAATCTTCAGCATTCTTCTGTAGCACCACATTTCGAAAGCTTCTATTCTCTTCTTGTCCAAACTATTTATCGTCCATGTTTCACTTCCATACATGGCTACAATGTTTATTTAATTTGTTTATGCATCTAATAATGTGTGTTAGAGCGTATTTATGGTCGAACCATAGGAATATTTATTTAATTTCTAGTTATTTGAATGTAAATCCAGTATTTCAAACGTGTTTCAAAATGTTTGTGAGTCTGCGTTGGCTTGGAGACATGACGGGAGCGCTATCAGCAATCGCAGCGCTCGCTACTAAGGGAAGCGACTACCGAAGTGCATGGTGGTGGAGTTCATAGAGTGTAGCGAAGGAGAGTGTGGCACAGGACACGGGAGGTGCCGGACGCGATGGCGCGACGCACGTACGGTCGCAGGAAAGACTTGCAGAGTGTGGAGCGGTTTGCGCGCGATCGGGGGAGATACAAATACTTCAGTGTGCCGACTTGTGAACGTGTGAGATTTCCGTGGTTTCTACAGTGAAGACGTAGTATGCGTTATAAGTGAATATCACGCGAGCTATGTTGTCGTTCATAACTAATTACGTGAAGCAGGAATCTATTGTTTACCTGTTATTCAACTTATATTTTATTTAATTGCTGGACCATAGACACCAATAAGTATTTTGCAGAAATATACCTCATTCTCAAAAGTACTTCTAACATCGTACTCATCATTTAAAGTCATTAAGATAGTACCTGCAGATTTCATTTAATTGTAGTCTTTCATTTATAAATTTATACGTTGCATTCGCAATTGCATAGTGATAGAAACCTTCGACCATTCGATTCATGTGTATATTCATATTGTATACTGTAGACTCAGCAGTATTTCTTGATGCAATAATTTACCAACAGCCGAATGATTTGTAGAAGTTTATTTTATTGTATGAACTTCTTACGTGCTACCAGTTTCGACATTACACTGATGCCATCTTTAGGCCCCACTCGTCATAGTCTGTGTCACCTGGCCACCAAGAGCTGTTGCAAGACGATTGATTCACGGATCCAGTTATATGGCTCCTTCATTGTATAGCGATTTTACGACTATGACGAGTGGGGCCTGAAGATGGGATCAGCGTAATGCCGAAATTGGTAGCCCATAGAAGTTCGTAAAATAAAATAAACTTCTACAAATCATACGGCTGTTGGTAAATTATTGCATCAAGAAGTTCATGCCAGCCGTCGTCCCACGATCCATAATGGATCAACGAAGATCAGCAGTATTTGGCTTGTAATGCGCAACTACATATCCCAGTCCCTAGACAACGAGACCAGCCAAAACGTAATATTTCAACACTGAGTCAGAAGATACACAGTTGAGGGCCACGCAACACCACACCACCTCATTTATTAGAAAGCCAGTCCGCCCTGGTAGCTGAGTGGTCAGCGTGACGGACTGTCAATCCTAAGGGCCCGGGTTCGATTCCCGGCTGGGTCGGAAGTTTTCTCCGCTCAGGGACTGGGTGTTGCGTTGTCCTACTCATCATCATTTCATCCCCATCGACGCGCAGGTCGCCGAAGTGGCGTCAAATCGAAAGACCTGCACCAGGCGAACGGTCTACCCGACGGGAGGCCCTAGCCACACGACATTTCCATTTTCCATTAGAAAGCCTGCAATCCCTGTCACATCTCTCCGTATCAAGAGCTGTATGGAAACGATTATGAGAATAGCGTTTACTTCTGTCCATGGGCTTTAAAACAGGATACTCCAGATGTCTCATATATCTTGTTTAGCGTTGGAGCCACATTTACCAGTCATGGTCAGGTAAACCGTCGACACATACACTATTGTTCTGTTGACGGTCCACGATGGTTTCGTCATGTGTAACGTAAACATGTGGTGTGGGATAATGACCTATCATCTCATAGGCCTGTTTTTGTAGACAGAACGTGCACAAGTAACGCAGAAAAATTGGAAATTTGTGCTAAGGTCTAATGGGACCAAACTGCTGACGTCATCGGTCCCTAAGCTACCGCACTACTTAATCCAACTTAAACTAACTTACGCAAAGGACAACACATACACACCCCCATGCCCAAGGGAGGACTCGAATCTTCGACGGGAGGAGCCGCGCGGACCGTGACAAGACGCCTCAGACCGGGCGACAAGTAACACAGGCACCTATAAGGCTGTCTTCCACGGATGCTGTAAACATGTTACTTTGCAGACTAGCAGGAACGTGTTGTACATGGCAGCTGTCCAGGTCATAGTGCACCAAGTACTACAGCATGTATCCACTATTTGTCTCCAAATCGTTGGACTGGACGCAGAAGACCGTACCGTGACCGGCCCGTCTTCGAATTTGACGCCTGCACACTTTTTTCTGTCAGGAAGCTGAAAGATGCTGTCTACGAGGACATACCATTTGGACCCGATGACATGCAACGACGTGCTACTGCAGCCTGCTCGGACATCTCCGCTGAAACGCCAGCACGTGTGCAGCAGTCGTGCCATACCAGATTGAAAGCGTGTACTGCCGCAGCCGGTGGTCATTTTGAACGCAACATGTGCTGGTCAGTTGTTTCGTTACTGGTCAGAATCCACATAACGAATGTATGCACTTGTGTTGTTCTTTAGTGTGTGCTACATCAGGTATTGTAGAAGCGTAGGTTTGGGAACTTTTCAAAATACGATATCTCTTAAACAACTCCCACTAGAATCCTGCAAAAAAACACCAATGACATTCTACTTTACCCTACTTTTAGTCTGTTAATTTCAGTAGCCATTGTTCCATTTAAAAAAGTGTAGGTTTGCGCAAAAAGTACTTTCTAAAATCTGTTGATTGGTTGACAATGCGAGCCCCTGACAACCTATCCCTTTGTGAAAACGGCACATCAATAGTACTTTGTATTCCAAAATATCTGCGGTGCAAGTTTTAGGTGATTCACCCTATATACACTACTGGCCATTAAAACTGCTACACCACGAAGAAGACGTGCTAGAGACGCGAAATTTAACCGACAGGAAGAAGATGCTGTGATATGCAAATGAGTAGCTTTTCAGAGCATTCACACAAGGTTGGCGCCGGTGGCGACACCTACAACGTGCTGACATGTGGAAAGTTTCCAACCGATTTCTCATACACAAACAGCAGCTGACCGGCGTTGCCTGGTGAAACGTTGTTGTGATGCCTCGTGTAACGAGGAGAAACGCGTACCATCACGTTTCCGACTTTAATAAAGGTCGGATTGTAGACTATAGCGATTGCGGTTTACCGTATCGCGACATTGCTGCTCGCGGTGGTCGAGACCCAATGACTGTTAGCAGAATATGGAATCGGTGGGTTCAGGAGGGTAATACGGAACGCCGTGCTGGATCGCAACGGCCTCGTATCACTAGCAGTCTAGATGACAGGCATCTTATCCGCATGGCTGTAACGGATCGTGCAGCCACGTCTCGATCCCTGAGTCAACAGATGGGGACGTTTGCAAGACAACAACCATCTGCTCGAACAGTTCGACGACGTTTGCAGCAGCGTGGACTATCAGCTCGGAGACCATGGCTGCGGTTACACTTGACGCTGCATCACAGACAGGAGCGCCTACGGTGGTGTACTCAACGACGAATCTGGGTGCACGAATGGCAAAACGTCATTTTTTCGGATGTTTCGGATGTTTACAGCATCATGATGGTGAACGCACATTGGAAGCGTGTACTCGTCATCGCCATACTGGCGTATCACCCAGCGCGATGGTATGGGGTGCAATAGGTCACCTCTTATTCGCATTGACGGCACTTTGAACAGCGGACGTTACATTTCAGATGTGTTACGACCCGTGGCTCTACCCTTCATTCGATCCCCTCGAAACCCTACATTTCATCAGGATAATGCACGACCGCCTGTTGCAGGTCCTGTACGGGCCTTTCTGGATACAGAAAATTTTCGACTGCTGCCCTGGCCAGCACATTCTCCAGATCTCTCACCAACTGAAAACGCCTGGTAAATGTTGGCCGAGCAACTGGATCGTCGCAATACGTCAGTCCCTACTCTTCATGAACCGTGGTATCGTGTTGAAGCTGCATGGGCAGCTGTACCTGTACACGCCATCCAAGCTCTGTTTGACTCAATGCCCAGGAGTATCAAGGCCGTTATTACGGCCAGAGGTGGTTGTTCTGGGTACTGATTTCTCAGGATCTACGCACCCAAATTGCATGAAAATGTAATCACATGTTAGTTCTACTATAATATATTTGTCCAATGAATATCCGTTTATCATCTGCATTTCTCCTTGGTGTAGCAATTTTAATGGCCAGTAGTGTACTTTCAAACTGCCGGTGTGAATCACTTCAAACAGCCGGTGTGAATGAGCAAGTTAAATTAAATTTGTTTTTCGTACAGTAGTTACATTGTGCTAGTACAGTGACAACAGTTAATACTCTTTGTTTGGTTCATATTGGTTCAAATGGCTCTGAGCACTATGGGACTTAACATCCATGGTCATCAGTCCCCTAGAACTTAGAACTACTTAAACCTAACTAACCTAAGGACATCACACACACCCATGCCCGAGACAGGATTCGAACCTGCGACCGCAGCAGTCGCGCACTCTTTGTTTGTTTGAGAGCACCATTTCCAGACTATTGGTTGAACCACAGACGTCTCATTATTTATCGGAAAATGTAAAAGATAAAAGAGGAAGCTTCCAGCGTTCAATAACAACGCTCGTCTAACAGAAGAACACAAAAAATTGCGAGTACCTGGTCTGTTCGTTCATCCGCATGCGAGATGCACAGTCGTCGATTGCACAAATCGTCTAAATTGCAGAAAGATTCTCGACGAAATTCTGAAGATATATGAATCAAATGGAATGTCGTGTCTAGCCATAGTGAAATGGTCCCAACATATTTGCCAAACCCTACATAGACGTGGGTGATGCTGGTCAGGAAGGAGGTCCATCGATACCGACTATATTTGACAATTTGCAGGCAGTCGACGAACAGAATTTCAGCAGGCGCAGATTTTACCACGATGGAGTCGTTTCACAGAGGTTCTCAAATCGTTCCGCGACCAAGGAGAGGACTTGTACGGTCGAGGAATCGAACGATTGTTGTTTACAGAGACTTGGTGACTGTGTGGAAAAACAGTCATTCTGAAGTTTAGTGCGGCATTCAATACAAGTTGCTTACCCTGCCACGTTAATGTGTAACTTACTTTAGACCATCTCTCGTGTATACATATATCAGTAGTCATTTTATTCAAAAATGACGATGGGTTATGATACCTTAATAGCCATCGGCTTTTACTGACAGACATCTTCTGAATATTTCGTTCCAACCGTGCGCTTGTGATTTTTTTATCATTGGCTTTGTCCGATGTAATGAAAGTCATGTGAAACATATTTTATAATCAGCTTCTAGTAGCACATTTCGCATTGAGGTAAGCAGAATAGGAAACCGCATTCGTATTTTTTTGCTGTCTGACAAGTGCTTTTACTCTACACCTGGGTACTTTCTCTTTCGCAACGTGTCTCTTATGTTTGCCGCAAAGAGGATGAGACAAAAGTGACGAAACCTCGTTAACGTAATTTCTCAGTGGTGGTCTGTCCTGGATCGCAGTGTATGTTCGCAAAGCATAATCACACACTGGTTACGGTATGAGGAGATGTTCGTCTTCTTGGAGAAATGGAATGTCGTAGTTCAGAATCGATGCACGAGGAAAGAAGGAAAAAGTCAAGCGTGTCAGTTTTACTGACAAATCTACTGTAATATGAATTTTACTCAGTTGTTTGTTGAATGTACGGGGGTCACTCCAAAAGAAATGCGCACAATTTTTTTTAAATCCATCTGTTATTCTACATGCCTGAAAGTTTTACAGTGTGTAGATACTTCCTTTAGGAATAATATTTTCATTTCTCCACATAATTTCCACCCCTCTCAACTGTCTTACGCCATCTTGGAACCAGCGCCTGTACACCCGCAAGGTAAAATTCTGGACCAACCTGTTGGAGCCACTGTTTGGCAGCGTGCACAAGGGAGTCATCATCTTCAAACCTTGTTCCACAAAGAGAACCTTTCAGTTTGCCAAAGAGATGATAGTCACATGGACCCAGGTCAGGCCTGTAAGGTGGGTATTTCAGTGTTGTCCATACGAGTTCTGTGATCACTTCCATGGTTTTTTGACTGACATGTGGCAGTGCATTGTCGTGCAAGTTCGCTGGATACCATTTTTCTTGTTTCTTTGTGAGCCACTGTCAACATCCTGGGAACCCGCCTGGCACAAACCTTTTTTAATGCCAACACTTTCAGTATTCTGCAAACACTTCCATCCCCTATCCCAACGTAGCGTGACAATTCGTTCACTGTGATGCGTCTGTCAGCAGTCACCAATTCGTTAACTCTCTGCACATTGACTGGAGTATGTGCAGTACGAGGCCTGCCGCTGCGAGGACAATCCTCAATATTGCCGTGCCCGCTTTCATCACATAACCTGCTTTCCCACCGACTAACTGTACTGCGATCGACAGCAGCATCTCCATACACCTTTTTCAACCTCTTGTGGATGTTTCCCACAGTCTCCTTTCCACAGCACAGGAATTCTATGGCAGCACGTTGCTTCTGACGAACGTCAAGTGTAGCAGCCATCTTGAAGACATGCTGTGACGGCACCACTCACGGGGACAGGTTGAACTGAGTTTGAAAACAAGCACTCTACGGTGCAGAGTGAAAAATTCACTCTTGAAACATCTCACACGCTGTGGCTAAGCCATATCTTCGCAATATCCTTTCTACCAGGAGTGCTAGTCCCCTAAGCTTCGCAAGAGAACTTCTGTGATTTTTGGAATATAACACGTCAGCTTCAGTTGCAAATAGAAACCAATCTTTACCTAGGTTTCAGCCAAAATAATTTGACCTTCTTCAGAAGCTATTGACACAAAACTATTGCATGCCGAAGTCTGGCCATGTCAAGTATAAAACTATAGCACCGCAGTACCCAGTCATAAACCTACATTACTTAGCTGCAGAGAGACAGAAGGCCCCACTGCGCGAACGAGGTCGGTAGGCCGCGAGAGCTGCGCCGGAGCTAATTGTGGCGAGCAGCTATGTACCGAGCACCGCTGATGGTCATGCGCATGCGCGCTTGGAAATATAGATGCTTAACAGTAGCTACCTTTACGTTAGGAATTGGATTAATATAAGCATTAAAACTGTTAATGGCGTGATATGTAACCGAACTTACTTCTGAGGAGAACGAGAACCCTGTAAAGGGATTCGTAGCCCGTAAGAAAGACTAGCTATTACTTGGCAAAATTATTCCTCAATTTTGAATACATTAGTATTCGACTAACGGAAGCGGAGTCAGGCGTCGGTGACTGGAAAAGCAACGTAACATCAGGGCCGGGAAGCAAAGTTTGAAAACCTTCGAAAAAGTTCTTATTTCTCAATCGTAGCTGGTTGTTAAGTAGGTTTTCTATATCAAGCAACAGGTGTTTAAAGATTTGCAAGTCCTCAAGGATGTCAAGCCTAGTGCCTTTAACCCCGCAGTTTAATAGCTCTGTGTTATTTAGTGGATTGGGAGCTTGGGCCAATTGAACAAAGTGCTCGGCTGATACTGGCGGAAGCACAGCTGTGAAGACGGGTTGTGAGTCGAGCTTGGAGAGGTCATTTGGTAGAGCATTTGGCCGCATAAGGCAAAGAACCGGAGACCCAATCTCGGTTTCTTTATTTAACATGCATATTTGTTTGGTATAAATATTTCCACGACGGTTAATACGTTTCCCCAAGGCAATACGAAAAGTATGTGTAAATTTTTCACATACATCATTTCCGGCCGACTCCTTTCAGTTTCTATGCACTTAGTAACTTACCTGTATACTCAGCTTTAAACATTCTTCTTTATCTTCATAATCTCGTTGCTTCTAGTTCATTCTTAGTAAAATTTTCAGCAGTGCACCTTTGATTTCTATAAAACACTGCATTACAGATGTTTATATTAACGCGTTTCTTTTTCAATTCCAAACCACTGTTTGCCAATTGCATATTACTTTCTTCATTTGTTCCTGTATCTTCTTTTGTTTGGGCATCCTGTGTCATGTTCTTTCCAGACAGGAGATCCTATCGAGAGATCTATACAGGGTGTTACAAAAAGGTAAGGCCAAACTTTCAGGAAACATTCCTCACACACACAGAAAGAAAATATGTTATGTGGACATGTGTCCGGAAACGCTTACTTTCCATGTTAGAGCTCATTTTATTACATCTCTTCAAACGACATTAATCATGGAATGGAAACACACAGCAACAGAACGTACCAGCGTGACTTCAAACACTTTGTTACAGGAAATGTTCAAAATGTCCTCCGTTAGCGAGGATATATGCGGCCATCCTCCGTCGCATGGAATCCCTGACGCGCTGACGCAGCCCTGAAGAATGGCGTATTGTATCACAGCCGTCCACAATAAGAGCACGAAGAGTCTCTACATTTGGTACCGGTGTTGCGTAGACAAGAGCTTTCAAATGACCCCATAAATGAAAGTCAAGAGGGTTGAGGTCAGGAGAGTGTGGAGGCCATGGAATTGGTCCGCCTCTACCAATCCATCGGTCACCGAATCTGTTGTTGTGAAGCGTTCGAACACTTCGACTGAAATGTGCAGGAGCTCTATCGTGCATTAACCACATGTTGTGTCGTACTTGTAAAGGCATATATTCTAGCAGCACAGGTAGAGTATCCCGTATGAAATCATGGCGGTGAATCGAGGAAGTACAGTACATACTGACGAAACTAAAATGAGCTCTAACATGGAAATTAAGCGTTTCCGGACACATGTCCACATAACATCTTTTCTTTATTTGTGTGTGAGGAATGTTTCCTGAAAGTTTGGCCGTACCTTTTTGTAACACCCTGTATATAGTTCTTTCTGTGGCCATCGTGGGGACAACTGGCGTGTAATTACTTGACCTATTTCAAAACCATAATTGACAGTATTAAAATTCGTATTTATTTCACCAGAAAATAGGTATCTGTAGTAATAGAAAGACAGATTTGTAATATTGATAATCTACGAGTATATATACAGTGTAAAAAAGGATCAGGAGGTAAGTTTCTACAAAGATATGTCCTGACTACTTTACTGTTCATGTGTAATGTGAAGTTTTCGGTGTCGTAGATGAAGCAGGAATCACATGCGATGATGTAGAAATTTCCACGTGCGAGAGTGTGGGCAGATGCAAATCCTCGAGTAATCGCGGAGGTGAGGCATCAGGATCGCTTCAGTATCAGTGTATGAGCAGGAATAGTCTGCCACAGATTCATAGCGACATACAATTTACAAAACAGATTAACAGGTGTTGTGTATCTACGATTTCTGTACAATAAACTGTCAGCACTATGGAGAACGTTACTTGTTCTGAAAGACAATGACTGACCTACTCGTATGCACGACGGTGCACCACACCATTCTCCGCAGATCGTGTATCAGTATGAGACGTCGCAGTGGTAAGTCATCACCCTGCACACGATTGTTTGAGTTAACTAAGTCTGCCTCGAGGAAGGCTGTTTAATACAGTCGAAATATCGGTTTGTAGTTTTGCATCACCTCAGTTCCTAGAGTTCCGGAACCTGTAAAGAATGTTAGAATAACATAAACATCATTTCCGCACTTTTTATTGCTATAAAAACCACATACATGAGAACCGCACATTGCATGTTGTCACACCATACAGTGAGACCTTCAGAAGAGGTGGTCCAGATTGCTCTACACATCGGTACATCTAAAAACCAATAGCACGTCCTCTTGCATTGATGAATGCCTATCCACAAGTTCATCAAGGTCGGTCCAGATTCTCCCATTCCTCAACGGCGATTCGGCGTAGATCCCTCAGAGTGACTGGTGGGTCACGTCGTCCATAAAAAGCCCTTTTCTCTCTATCCCAGGTATGTTCGATAGGGTTCATGTCTGGAGAACATACTGGCCACTCTAGTCGAGCGACGTCGTTATCCTGAAGGAAGTCATTCAAAAGATGTTCACGATGGGGGCGCGAATTGTCGTCCATGAAGACGAATACCTCGGCAATTTGCTGCCGTCATGTTTCACAATCGGTCGGACGATGACATTCACGTACCGTATAACCGTTACGGCGTCTTCCATGACCACCAACAGCGTACGTCGGCCCCGCATAATCCAACCACAAAACAGCAGTGAACCTCCGCCTTGCTGCATGCGCTGGACAGTGTGTCTAAGGCGTTCAGCCGTACCGGGTTGCCTCCAAACACGTCTCCGACGATTGTCTCGTTGAAGGCATATGTGACACTCATCGGTGAAGAGAACGTGATGCCAATCCTGTGCGGTCCACACGGCATGTTGCTGGGCCCATCTCTACTGCGCTGCTTGGTGTCGTGGTGGCAAAGATGAACCTCGCCATGGACGTGGGACGTGAAGTCACGCATTATGCAGCCTATTACGCACAGTTTGAGTCGTAACTCGACGTCCTGTGGCTTAATGAAAAGCATTATTTAACATGGTGGTGCTGCTGTCGGGGTTCCTCCGAACCATAATCCGTAGGTAGCGGTCATCCTCTGCAGTAGTTGCCCTTGGGCTGCCTGAGCGAGGCATGTCATCGACAGTTCCTGTCTCTCTGTATCTCCTACTTGTCCAAACAACATTGCTTTGGTTCACTCTGAGACGCCTAGACTCTTCCCTTGTTGAGAGGCCTTCCTGGCACAAAGTAGCAATGCGGACGCGATCGAACCGCGGTATTGACCGTCTAAGCATGGTTGAACTATAGACAACGCGAGCCGTGTACCTCCTTCCTGGTGGAATGACTGGAACTGATCGGCTGTCGGACCCCCTCTGTCTAATAGGCGCTGCCCAAGCATGTTGTTTAAACCTATGGGCGGGTTTAGTGGCATCTCTGAACAGTTAAAGGGACTGTGGACTGTGTCTGTGATACAATATCCACAGTCAACGTCTATCTTCAGCAGTTCAGGGAACCGGGGTGGTGGAAAACTTAACATGTGAGTCAAATATCACTTGCTGCATTTAGCTCTGATCTTTAATACACTGTTCTGACTAACAACTCTAACTTTTCTGATGGATCTGAACTATGATGAAGCTACTATGATGGTAGCCCATAGCCACTGTACTCTTTATGTAAGTAAGTTTCCATGCAGCGACGGTGTACGGATCTCCCTGAGGGCGTGTATTCGTCGACATTCCTAATTCGCGGCGGCGTGTGGCTTGTGGTTTCGTCGTGCTGTATGAGAAGATGACAGCCACGCGGGTTAGCCGCGTGATCTCGGGAGCCTTGCCCCCCCCCCCCCCCCCCTTCTCTCCCCGTCGGAGGTTCGAGTCCTCCCTCGGGCATGTGTGTGTGTGTGTGTGTGTTGTCCTTAGCGTAAGTTAGTTTAAGTTAGATTAAGTAGTGCGTAAGCCTAGGGACCAAAGACCTCAACAGTTTGGTCCCAAAGGAACTAACGACAAATTTTCAAAAACCAACATGACCTCACTCTTTGCACGACCCCCCCCCCCCGCCCCCCCCCCCCCCGAATTTCCGCACCCTCGTCATGTACTGCTGGGACACGCGACGAGGATGGGGAATGGCCTGAATGCGGATTTAGACGAACAGGAACTCAAGCGATGGCTGATGGCAGCACCTTGTGTGCTCCCCTGTATCCACCTTGCATGCAACTGGAAAAACCAGCCGAAAAACTGGCCACAGGGTGCACGCCTGCATCAAAGGACGTGGATGCTGCGGTCGGGATGACAGCAGGAGGAACTCCAAGGGTGTCTTGAGGACTGTTCAGAGGTTCTGCCTTGACGGATACACGGATATTGGCTCTAGCAACGGGAGCGGTGGCGACGTCGGCGGCGGTGCGATGTCGATCTTCATCAGCACCACCCTGTACAGCGCCGACCATAAGGGCATAAGAGGCAGAGATGACTGTTGTACCGGACCCCAGCGGCGTGTTGCGTATGTTGGCTAAATTTCTGTGGCAGTATCACTGACACAAGAGCGCTACAGCTGATTCTGGTAACACCACGCAACCCAGAGGAATCTTGAGCTACATAAGACGATGACATCGTGCCCTTTACGCGGTTTCTTCCAAAACTATTTGAAGAAAGCTTTATCCTGTGGTTGAAACTGTCTGACCCAATTCAACGAACTATTTCGGTGTCTGCCACAGAAGATGCAACAGGCTATGGTAACGATGACTACATAAGAACTCTGCTGATGCAAGGACTGATAGGAGGAAAGAAAAGTTTTTAAGGCTTGCTTCCTTGCGTGGGAAGAGAGGAGCTCCTGTACGTGACTTTTCAACGTTCAAACAAACCGTTCAACTTCGTTGTTAGAATGAGTGTGAAAAGGAGCAGTAGTTATATGGTCTATGCCCTTTCTGCATAAAACTGTTGAAAACATGATGATGTGGAGCGTGGTCCATTGTGACAGACAAGGATCTCGGAACGACTTTTCAGACAAAAGTAGATGACAAAGCCGATACAATACTAACAATAGTGCTGTATATCATGTGGACTACAAATGGAAGTTTACTGTACGCGTCTGCCACCAAAAACCATTGCGTGTTTTGGAATGGACCAAATCATGAAACTTCCTGGTGAACCGAGACTCGAACTCGGGGCCTTTGCCTTTCGCGGGCAAATACTCTACCATCTGAGCTACCCAAGCACGACCCACGCCCCGTCCTCACAGCTTTAATTCTGCCAGTACCTCGTCTCCTACCTTTCAAAGGTAGGAGAGGTATGCCAGAAGTAAAGATGTGAGGACGGTACGCAAGTCGCGCTTGGGTAGTTCAGATTGTAGAGCACTTGCCTGCGGAAGACAAAGATCCTGAGTCTCGGTCCGGCACATAGCTTTAATCTGCCAGGAAGTTCCGTATCAGCGCTCACTCCGCTGCACAGTGAAAATCTGATTCTGGAAACATCCCCACTCTGTGGCTAAGCCATGTCTCCGCAATACCCTTTCTTAGAGGAGTGATAGTCCTGCAAGTTTCGCAGGAGGGCTTCTGTGAAGTTTGGAAGGCAGAAGACGAGGTACTGGCGGAAATAAAGCTGTGAGGACGGGGCGTGAATAGTGCTTGGGTAGCTGAGATTGTAGAGCACTTGCCTGCGAAAGGCAGAGGTCCCGAGTACGAGTCTCGATCCGGCACACAGTTTTAATCTGCCAGGAAGTTCCATATCAGTTCACACTTCTCTGCAGAGTGAAAATCTCATTCTAAGCATGCACGTGTTGCTATGATCTAGATGTACGTCACCGCTCGAAAAAGCATTGCGCCGGAGCGGAAAAATCCTCCACGCATGCTGTGCAATGATATGCTATTTGCTCGATTTGGGTGTAGATGCCCTGCCAAGTACAATGACGTCGCGCGAGTTGCTTTGTGCGGACTAAAGCGCAGCGACCTAGGTGTAACAAACACGAACTATCCAGCTGGAGGGAACGAGGAATCACACAACCCTTACATCGTCATTCTCTGTACATAGTAGCAGAACACCTGACATTGCAGATAGCACGTCATGACCAGAGAAACATTCCTGTGCCACAGAGTGTGGAATTTTTTTCAAAGCACGTGGCCACCCATGGCACATATACTGCAGAACTACCTAAAGAGGCGAAACAGGAGCAGTTGCTCCAGCAATACGCCGAATGTCAAGAAAAAAATTCTGAAGAATTTCAAAATATTGAGTGTCAATTTGATAACACGGTTATTGAGATGAATCAAATGTGTTGGTGCACAGCACAGCACAGCACAGCAAGTCAGCAATAATTAGACAATAACCGTGCCGAACGTTGTCTGTGGTGATATAGGCTTGGAAGTCGTTAAAGGTTGATGATTCGCAGTCAAATAGAACATCTACATCTACATCTACATCTACATCTACATCTACATCCATACTCCGCAAGCCACCTGACGGTGTGTGGCGGAGTGTACCCTGAGTACCTCTATCGGTTCTCCCTTCTATTCCAGTCTCGTATTGTTCGTGGAAAGAAGGATTGTCGGTATGCTTCTGTGTGGGCTCTAATCTCTCTGATTTTATCCTCATGGTCTCTTCGCGAGATATACGTAGGAGGGAGCAATATACTGCTTGACTCTTCGGTGAAGGTATGTTCTTGAAACTTCAGCAAAAGCCCGTACCGAGCTACTGAGCGTCTCTCCTGCAGAGTCTTCCACTGGAGTTTATGTATCATCTCCGTAACGCTTTCGCGATTACTAAATGATCCTGTAACGAAGCGCGCTGCTCTCCGTTGGATCTTCTCTATCTCTTCTATCAACCCCATCTGGTATGGATCCCACATTGTTGAGCGGTATTCAAGCAGTGGGCGAACAACTTTCGACCGTGCAAGAATTGGTGGAACTTGATAACACCATAGACAGTGTCAAGTGCTTCTTTTTCAAGTTGATTATAGTTATTGAGGATTTTAGAGGCAAAAAAAAAAAAATGGACCTAGCTTGGCACCCTAGAAGCACTTTTCTTCGGACAAGGATATTCTTTCTTATCACGAATAGAAAAACACTTATCACGAATAGAGAAACACTATGGACAGAAATTTCGCAACTTATTCTGAATTACACCTCGTGTACAACGTGGCTGAAAGATTTTACTTTTACTTTTGATCTCGGCCCTATTTTTATTCACTTTAATATTGTTCACTGAGAGTTTTCTGCACTACAATCAAGAGAAACAGATGCAGCCTCAAAATAAAATTCAGCTGCGTCCTCGTTACTTTGAGGCTCTACAATTGACGAAACTGTTTTCAAATGCGGATCTCTCAATATTAAGATAGCAGAACGTATGCACGCATATGATACATTTTACGTGATTGCATCAAGTAGCGTAACATCACTGTTGTTTTGTACACAAGAAAACTTGAACCTGCAATGTCTAAAGCATTGAGTTGAACAATCTACTGTTCAGGGCGCTTCTTAAGTTGAAAAAAAAACTGAAACGCAACCACAGTGATATCATTTTGTGCCTCTTAATTTTCGTCGAATTTTCTAACGTACTTCACATATCCAACATCTTCCGGACAAGAGTTGGGAAACAATTTGAGACGTAGACGATAGACGTTGGCTCGGACAACGCTCAGAAAAAATGCAGTGTGTGTCAAACTTTTAAAACTATAGGCTGAAAATGCGCTTCCAGCTAAGCATGATCTTACGACCAGTCTCCTCCTTGCATTTAAATGGGCTTAACTTGGGTGCAACAACTGGATGTGGTACTGCTTGTTGTAGTCGTAAGAGTCTCATCTACTGAACACTGAGCAGCAGTCGTTCAATCAGCTGCACCTGAAACTGAACAACTTCTGTTAATGATAGGTCATTTGGAGGCTCGGACATGGTTATTTGAAGTAGATACAGGGCCGCTCTGACTAGCGGAACACTAAACACACAAACACACACACACAGGTGGCGGAGTATTTCCTACGAACTTCCAGCATGCTGGAGTAACTTGGGGTAGCAACGTCTGTTAACCAATAGAACGCAAAACCTGTCAAGGTTGCAAATACTTTATTTTTAATTCGATGACTAGTTTCGGGCCGTTGATTTGAATATGGGTCTCGGCCCGAAACTAATCATCAAATGAGAAATAGAATATTTGCAACTTGGACTGGTTTTTCGTTTTGTGAAGTATTTGCTGTTTTGTTCAATTGTCATAACTCGTGAGCGATCAGATACATCTAACCCTCTGATTGTTGACTTAAAAGCATAGCCCAAAGCATATTTCGGCCATCACAACATTAATTTTTTCATGATCCATTGAGACGTCCTGCTAAACCCGCAGGACAGGACAAGTAGCAGGAATTGTGGAAGGAGACCAGAATGAGCGGCAGTCAAGTTACACTCCAAACATAACACTTTATTTAGTTGTCCAAACACAACAACGCAACTTCTAAGCTTGACTATCGGCAGAAAACGTCTTAAATTCTAAATCGGCTGAAGTCCCATGAATTAAGTACAACTGCTATAAATATTTTATATATATATATTTTACAGAAGGCTCTAGGCTATAACCTTAAATGGTATTTAAGGCCAAGTGATGTAAGACTTGATTAGTCAGTTAGATTAAGGTTTTTAAAAGCGGCTGAGGGCCGATAAATTTAAAACAACATAACTACAATACGTCCGCCCCTCGTGGTCTCGCGGTAGCGTTCTCGCTTCCCGAGCACGGGGTCCCGGGTTCGATTCCCGGCGGGGTCAGGAATTTTTCCTGCCTCGAGATGACTGGGTGTCATTATCATTCATCCACATTACGGTCGAAGGAAGGCAATGGCAAACCACCTCCACTAGGACCTTGCCTAGTAAGGCGGCGCGGTTCTTCCGCGTCCCTCCCCTACGCTCTGTAAAAGAAGTATGGGACTCATCATCATCATCAACTACAATAACCTTTCAGTAGGCAGAAGGTCCAAGCTTTTATGACCAATAAGCAACCTTACTCCAAAACGGCTGAAGGCCTCAGCCTTTTTTTTTTTTTTTTTTTTTAAACTGCAAGCAATTTCCCAAGGCAGAACGCCCAAAGCTTTTAACTTTAAATAGTATTGAAGTCTAAGTGATGTAATACTTGATAAGTAAGAATCCAAAATTTTAAAGCAGCTGAAGGCCCATCATTTTAAGAACAATACAACTACGATAAATTTTCAACAGGCAGAAGGCGCACGGCTTTATCTTCAAAGAATTTAATACTTGATAAGTAAGAACCTTAAAACTTAAAGCAGCTGAGGGCCCATGCTTTTAAAAAACAATACAACTACAATAAATTTTCAACAGGCAGAAAGCCCACAGCTTCATGTTCCAAAAAGTAATACTTGATAAGAAGGATCCTTAAAACTTAAAGTGGCTGAAGGCCGATGCTTTAAAACAATACTATAAATTTTCAACAGGCAGAAGACCCAAGCTTTATCTTCAGACAATATAAGACTTGCCCAATTTAGAAAAACTTTCTTTTAAAACGGTTGAAGGCAATTTCAAGCATACAAATTCCAACCATCGGCTATGGACCATTAAAAATACACAACTAAACGTCAACAAGAAAGGCAGTATAGGCAACGGCGCTCAGAAGTTTCCAGGGGGCTCTGTCTGCCCTTGACATCTTAACTTTCGCTTAGGTGCGACAAGAAGTCGGCCCAATTATACTCGATCCGCCGGGAACACAACGAAGAGACACTCAGGGTCCCACCGACAAGAGGACTTGGTAACCACCGACCAGTATACGAGAATTCCAAAACCAAAACGTTACAGACATAGCCGCCCACAACCAAAACTACATTAAGCTGTCACAACTACACACCATGTTGGACAGCGACAACAGGTGAGGGAATGACACTGCCTGAGTTTACGTCAGCGACCAGGGCCGGTAACCGGAACACTAACGGCCACAAGGCAGAAAATTCCGCTGATGCACTTGAATTTCAAACTCACAAATATAGTTAATTCCACCACACGGCGTCTAAATCTTCACCAACTCGAACACTCGCTGTTGCTCCCAGGAATACTGCCAGCAATGAACTACCAACCAAGGGGACAACGTGAACAGACGTGGCTTTGATAGTTAAATCACCACCCAACTTTCATGTCCTGGGTCGGTGAGCCAAGAAGCTCGTAGCACTCGTAACAGCCCCCACACACTCTGACACTGCGTAGAGACCACCAGTGGGCGCGGCCGACTGCACCGCGCGGAGACTTGCTTGCTGATCTGCTCCAACCGACCGACTCACTGCCAGTATGCTGACAACATTTAAGACAAGTTGTCAGTGCAAATGACACCAACTACGCACAAAGTTTGACAAACACTTGCACGAAGACTTGAACGACACTCAGTAGTGGCTGTGCAATCACGAAGACAAATTGGGAGTTGATACACACAGACAGCCAACCCATAAGCGATCGGTGAGCCAATTCACGTCGTCCAGTAGGACGACCAACCAACGATCCACAAAGAGCGTCCCCGGCTCAAATGATGCGTGGCGGCAACAGTTGGGCGAGTCATGGACATCCGGGCCTCACTGCTGCTCCAACCCGACTGAACTAGTGCCGCATTCCAACTCCACGACTGGCAGGTCCGATCTGCCCTCCTGACACGTTCCAACTGACTCACGACAGATGACAACCGGGAAGGACGAGGTGCATTCAGGTTCTAAGGCCTCCCATTTTTTTTCTAATTAACTACTCACCCGAAATCGATGGAACTGGCGTTACTTCTCGACGTAATCGCCCTGCAGACGTACACATTTTTCACAACGCTGACGCCATGATTCCATGGCAGCGACGAAGGCTTCTTTAGGAGTCTGTTTTGATCACTGGAAAATCGCTGAGGCAATAGCAACACGGCTGGTGAATGTGCGGCCACGGAGAGTGTCTTTCATCGTTGGAAAAAGCCAAAAGTCACTAGGAGCCAGGTCAGGTGAGTAGGGAGCATGAGGAATCACTTCAAAGTTGTTATCACCAAGAAACTGTTGTGTAACGTTAGCTCGATGTGCGGGTGCGTTGTCTTGGTGAAACAGCACACGCGCAGCCCTTCCCGGACGTTTTTGTTGCAGTGCAGGAAGGAATTTGTTCTTCAAAACATTTTCGTAGGATGCACCTGTTACCGTAGTGCCCTTTGGAACGCAATGGGTAAGGATTACGCCCTCGCTGTCCCAGAACATGGACACCATCATTGTTTCAGCACTGGCGGTTACCGTAAATTTTTTGGTGGCGGTGAATCTGTGTGCTTCCATTGAGCTGACTGGCGCTTTGTTTCTGGATTGAAAAATGGCATCCACGTCTCATCCATTGTCACAACCGATGAAAAGAAAGTCCCATTCATGCTGTCGTTGCGCATCAGCATTGCTTGGCAACATGCCACATGGGCAGCCGTGTGGTCGTCCGCCAGCATTCGTGGCACCCACCTGGATGACACTTTTCGCATTTTCAGGTCGTCATGCAGGATTGTGTGCACAGAACCCACAGAAATGCCAACTCTGGAGGAGATCTCTTCAACAGTCATTCGGCGATCCGCCAAAACAATTCTCTCCATTTTCTCGATCATGTCGTCAGACCGGCTTGTGCGAGCCCGAGGTTGTTTTGGTTTGTTGTCACACGATGTTCTGCCTTCATTAAACTGTCGCACCCACGAACGCACATTCGACACATCCATAACTCCATCACCACATGTCTCCTTCAACTGTCGATGAATTTCAGTTGGTTTCACACCACGCAAATTCAGAAAACGAATGATAGAACGCCGTTCAAGTAAGTAAAACGTCGCCATTTTAAGTATTTAAAACAGTTCTCATTCTCGCCGCTGGCGGTAAAATTCCATCTGCCGTACGGTGCTGCCATCTCTGGGATGTATTGACAATGAACGTGGCCTCATTTTAAAACAATGCGCATGTTTCCATCTCTTTCCAGTCTGGATTAAAAAAAAATCGGAGGCCTTAGAACTTGAATGCACCTCGTAATAGCTGTGCAGCAAAGATAACACGTGAGAGCTATATCGATAGGTGCTGCTGCTGCTGCTGCTGACGGGCAGAAAAAGCAGCAACTCAGTGACAACAGAAATTGAAACTAACATAACAAGGTGGTAACACGAAAAAGAAACAGGATGTAAAATAAGAGATAGCACGGGCGCGAACAATGCACGGCACATTCATAAATGTTAATACTAGAATAGTCAGTACATACAGCATACATTGCTAGAACTTCAATCCCCTCAGAACTGTCCAACAAATATAGAAACGTGTCTGGTGTATTTTGCAACCAGCACCACCTCAGCCAATACAGATAACAGGACCAAGGAACCATAAATGTAGTTTTTGGCAGGTTCTATGGGTACTAATTCCAGTTGATGGTAGCCACTCTGTAGTACTATAGTGGGAAAATATGGTATTGCCCCAAGTTGTCTACCTTTTCTGTTATATTTGGTACTGAATATGTGTCTGTAAGTGAACAACTGAAGAGTATCTGTAGTGAGAGCAGAAATGATACTTCTCCTTTCACTCCAAGATGTTTTCGGTACTATCACCATAGATGCACTCACAAGCTGGTACTCTCCCCAATAATACCATCACATAATTGTCAGATAATGAATTCCTGATCACAGGCTATAGGTGATATATCCCCAATATGGCTTATGGTTTACAGTTGATCAATTCCCAGTTGGGAAACTATGTTGAGTCACTGTGGTCATAGGTAACAGGCCACAAGCACAAAAGACCCCTGCATACTCCATCCCTACTCTTTCTATTCCTTTTCAGCATTTCACCATTTGTACGTAACACTACTCTACTGGCGGTTTGCTTACTGACAAGGTTTAAATTCATCTTGTAGAAATGATGTATGTCAAGAACATCTACACTGTGGTAACAAAAGTCATGGTATACCACCTAATATCGTGTCATTCCTCCTTTTACCCAGCATAGTGCAGGAGTGTGACGTAGCATGGACGCAAAAAGACACTGGAAGGTCCTTACAGATATATTGAGCCATGCTGCCGTCCATAATTGCGAAAGTATTGTCAGTGCAGGATTTTGTGCTAGCGCTGACTTTCCACTTATTTCCAATAAATGTTTGCAGGAAATCGTTTCGGGCGATCTGGGTGGCCAAATCATTCGCTCTAACTGTCGAGAATGGTCTCCAAACCAGACGCATACAATTGTGATCTGTTGACATTGCGCTTTGTCATCCATAAAAATTTCATGGAGTCTGCGCCACACTCGAACCCCATCATCAGCTCTAACTAATTGAAATCTGAACTCATCTGACGAGGTCACGATTTTCCGGACGTTCAGGGTCCAACTGAAATTGTCACGTACCCAGGAAAGGCGCTGCAGACGATGTTGTACTGTTAGCAAAGGGACTTGCACCGGTCTTCTACTGCCACAGCCCATTAACGCCAAGTTTCACCACCCTGACCTAATCCATACGTTCGTCGCACGTCCCACATTGACTTCTGTGGTTATTTCATGCACTATTGCTTGTCTGGTAGCACTGACAACTCTACGCAAACGCCGCTGTTCTCGGTCGTTAAGTGAGGGACGTCAGCCACTGCGTTGTCTGTGATGTAATTCCTGAAATCTCGTATTTTCGGCACACTTTTGACTATGTGCGTTCCATAATATTGATTACCCAAACGATTTTCGAAATGAAATGTCCCATGCGTCTAGTACCAGCTGCCCTTCCACGTTCAAAGTCTGTTAGTTCTCGTCTTGCGGCCATAATCGTATCGGAAAACTTTTCATATGTACACTACTGGTCATTAAAATTCTTACACTAAGAAGAAGCGCAGATAATAAACGAGTATTCATTGGACAAAGATATTATACTAGAACTGACATGTGATTACATTTCCACGCAATTTGGGTGCATAGATCCTGAGAAATCAGTACCCAGAACTGTTGTGACGTAACAAGACTGTTACGCCACACTGAAGTAGCCGAAAGAAAGGCACGCGTACACACACGCCGACTGGCGTCAAGTCTGGAACAGGATAACTATTGAATGGTAGCAAGAAAAGTACGTAGCTGGAATATACTTAACTTTATTCACTCCTTGTGATACATCTCTCTTGACTATACAAATGAGACTCGTAAGATACATGCACTGTTACAATTGGCGCCTTGCTAGGTCGTAGCCATGGACTTAGCAGAAGGCTATTCTAACTGACTCTCGGCAAATGAGAGGGAGGCTTCGTCCGTATTGTCGCTAGCAATGTCGTCCGTACAACTGGGGCGAGTGCTCTATCGTATATCGAGACCTGCCTTGTGGTGGCGCTAGGTCTGCGATCACACAGTGGCGACACGCGGGTCCGACATGTACTAAATGGACCGCGGCCGATTTAAGCTACCACCTAGCAAGTGTGGTGTCTGGTAGTGACACCACATTCCTCCCCCGCAAATCGGCGAACGGTCGTGAGATAAGGCTTCCGCCTGCCGTGGGGAGGACCTCATGTTGACGTATGCGATGAGGTGGGGAGCCTAACAACAGGCGAGACTGTGCCACCCGCACCCGGCCATTCGGTCCGAGGGGAGCTAGGAAACGCCGGAAAACCTAGTCCAGGGTGCACGTCAACATGCGGTGTATGCGTCCGTAAAGAAACAGGAGGGGCCGAAGTGTCGACCTCTATTGCGTCGGGGTACCCGACGCGCGAAGACGCCATGTGGTCCGGAGCGGGCAAGAGTTCCTTGGCGGAGGACAGCTGGTCACGGGAAGCGATCGGCGGCGCATGACCCAGGGAGGCGTTTGGCGGCTGCTGCGAAGCGTCGAATGCGGGCGGCGCCGGCGGGAGAACAGGCGGCGGCGGCGGCGGCGGCGGCGGCGGCGGCTGCGGCGGCGCGTCGCCATGGGGCAAAATGGAAGGCAGCGTCGGTAACACCTGGGGATGAGGCGAGCCAGTAGATGGGTCCCCAGGGCGCTGACCGGACGGCACCGTCGTTGAAAGCAGACGGGGAGCGGCAGAACCCGTGCGACGACAGAGGCGCAGCTGATTGAGATGCCGACGCACCTCACCAGAGGCCCCCAAAACCAAATACATCGCGCGGCCGAGGCAGCGAAGAACGCGCCCTGCGAGCCAACGCCGTGTACCGCGATAGTTGCGATAGAATACAACGTCGCCTGGAGCAAAAGCAGGAGTCTGCCGCTGCACAGGAACCTGATGCGGCGGATGCAGCTAAGACATCAAGGTGCGATGAGGACGACCGTGGAGCAACTCAGCCGGTGAGCGACCATCTCGGGGCTGAGAGCGATACGAAAACAAAAAGAGCAACAATGCGTCCTCCCGAGAATGCGACTCTTTCAATTTCAACATCTGTGACTTGAAAGTCCGGACCAACCGTTCAGCGGCACCGTTTGACTGAGGCGAAAACGGCGCGGATGTCAGATGTTGAATACCATTGGCCTGGCAGAATGACTGAAATTCTGCGGACATGAATTGTGGGCCATTGTCGGAAACAATAGTCTGCGGAAGACCTGCAATGCAAAAGATAGCAGACAACGCTTGGATGGTGGCGGAGGACGTCGTGGAAGACATCCGGACTACAAAAGGAAAATTACTGAAGGCATCGACCAGAACCAACCATCGAGCATTCCAGAATGGACCAGCAAAATCAATGTGCAAGCGTTGCCAAGGGGAAGTGGCTTTTGGCCATGCAAAGACTTTCTGCGGCGGTGCGGATTGTTGTTCGGCACACGCCATGCAAGAAGAACACATATTCGTAATCGCAGCATCGATTCCGAACCAAGTACAGTGCTGACGGGCAAGTTGTTTCGTTCGCACTATACCCCAATGTCCTTGGTGAAGAAGCCGTAAAACAGAGGACTGTAACGAACGTGGGACCACGACTCGGGACTGATCATTATCAGAACGCAACAACAAAACACCACGTCGAACAAAAAGTCTCTCCTTGTGAGCAAAAAATCGGCGAACCAACGGATCCTCGATCCGAGACTTTGACAAAGGCCATTGCGCATCAACAAAACGCAAAACGGTAGCAAGGACAGGGTCAGCAGCTGTGGCTGTAGCTACACGACGAAAAGCAATCGGAAACGATTCGACCACTTCATCGGTTTCCGAATCAATGAACATGCAAGCAAGTATTAGAAAGCAACGCCGATTTCAACTGGCGAAAGGCGCGTTCGCATTCCGTCGTCCAGAGAAACGGAACCTCTGCACTGCGTAAGCGATGAAGCGGAGCTGAAAGGGAAGAGGCATTGCGCACATCCACTCACACCCTGTGATTCTAGATCGTTTAATGTTCCGGCGACCTCATCACGCAATGCGTGGGGAACATTGCGCGCTCTGAAAAATTGCGGTTGCGCGTTTACATTCAGTTCCAATTGAGCTTCATAGTTCGTAGCGCAACCAAGGCCCGGTGCAAAAGTGTCTGCAAATTCTTCACAAACGCTAGAAACACAGTCTGAAGGCACAGTTTGATTCACTGATAGGACCTGATTTACAATAGACTGAAATAAATCTAAACCAAACAAGTTCACTGCAGTAGAAGAACGAAGAACGTAAAATGACACAAGTTTTGTTTGTTCCCTTATGTTGCAAGAAGGCTGCACTGTCCTAACACAGGAATTTTCTGTCCGGAATAACTTTGTAACTTAACATTTGCGGCACGCAACGGAGGTGCGCCCAGTTGTTTGTACGTGTCGTGATTGAGCAATGAAACCGCAGCTCTGGTATCGAGCTGGAATGGTATGACCTTGCCATGAAAGTCCAAATCTACAAAAAGTTTATTTTCCTGCTGACGACAAGAGCGTATGTTTTGTGCAATTTGAACAGACACTGGTACAGAATCACTTGCTAATTGACGTGATAGCTTGGCGTGACGGGCAATGTTCACGCGAATGTCTAGTAGCACACCGCGGGCATGATTTCACTGCATTTGTGTGCTGGCGCGGCACACCTGGTTTAGCACGCGGCGGCAGCTGCGTCGAAGTGCGCGAGGCCCGGTTACCGGGCCGCGCAGCGCGTCCAGCGGGTCGGTTAATGTTACACACGGCTGGCGAAGTTTCAAAAGATTCCTGAGCACAGTCAAGTGTGTCTTGTCTATCTAAAATGTCTATCACTTGTTGAAGGGAGGGATTAACTAGTTTCAAAATTTGCTCCCATATGCGAACATCAGAAACGTTCTGTGCAATTGCATCACGCACCATTGTATCTGAATAAGAAAGGCCACAGTCACATTCAAAGGCACAGTCCCTAGTAAGTCCTTGCAATGTTGCTACCCACTCCCTATTAGTTTGACCGGCCGTACGTTTTGTATGAAAGAACGTATACCTTTTGGCAACCACATTAACTGTTTCTTTGAAATGGGCATCTAAAGCAGACAAAATCTCATCGTAGGACAGAGTTGCTACGCCGCGTCGGGGAAACAATTTCACTATCACACGGTAGGTGGACACACCAACACAAGAAAGCAAAAACGGCTGCCGCTCATTACCTTGAATTCTGTAGGCGGCTAGGTGAAAGCCGAACTGTTGGGACCATTCTGGCCACGATTCGTGCGCCGCGTTAAAACTGCGAAACGGCGGTGCAACGGCATGGTGTGGCTGCGGGAGCGGTGAACCGGCGGCTGCCGCATCGGTTTGAATGGCACGTTGACCCTGGACGAGCTGTCCAAGGGCATCCAATAATACCTGCGTCTGCTGATTCTGCAAGCGATAAAATTCGGACAGTACATCTGGCGAAGCCATGACACAAGTACATGTAAGCAATTAGAAAGAACTCTTTACTCGTCGCCAATCTGTTGTGACGTAACAAGACTGTTACACCACACTGAAGTAGCCGAAAGAAAGGCACGCGTACACACACGCCGACTGGCGTCAAGTCTGGAACAGGATAACTATTGAATGGTAGCAAGAAAAGTACGTAGCTGGAATATACATAACTTTATTCACTCCTTGTGATACATCTCTCTTGACTATACAAATGAGACTCGTAAGATACATGCACTGTTACAATTGGCGCCTTGCTAGGTCGTTGCCATGGACTTAGCAGAAGGCTATTCTAACTGACTCTCGGCAAATGAGAGGGAGGCTTCGTCCGTATTGTCGCTAGCAATGTCGTCCGTACAACTGGGGCGAGTGCTCTATCGTATATCGAGACCTGCCTTGTGGTGGCGCTAGATCTGCGATCACACAGTGGCGACACGCGGGTCCAACATGTACTAAATGGACCGCGGCCGATTTAAGCTACGACCTAGCAAGTGTGGTGTCTGGTGGTGATACCACAAGAACAACCACCTCTGGGCGTAATAACGGCCTTGATACGCCTGGGCATTGAGTCAAACAGAGCTTAGATGGCGTGTACAGGTACAGCTGCCCATTCAGCTTCAACACGATACCACAGTTCATCAAGAGTAGTGGCTGGTGTATTGTGACGAGCCAGTTGCTCGGCCACCATTTACCAGACGTTTTCAATTGGTGAGAGATCTGGAGAATGTGCTGGCCAGGGCAGCAGTCGAACGTTTTCTAAATCCAGAAAGGCCCGTACAGGACCTGCAACATGCGGTCGTGCGTTATCCTGATGAAAGGTAACGTTTCGCAGGGATCGAATGAAGGGTAGAACCATGGGTCGTAACACATCTGAAATGCAACGTCCACTGTTCAAAGTGTCGTCAATGCGAACAAGAGGTGACCGAGACGTGTAACCAATGGCACCCCATACCATCACGCTGGGTGATACGCCAGTATGGCGATGACCAATACACGCTTCAAATGTGCGTTCACCGCGATGTCGCGAAACACGGATGCGGCCATCATGATGCTGTAAACAGAACCTGGATTCATCCGAAAAAATGACGTCTAGCCATTCGTGCACCCAGGTTCTTCGTCGATTACACCATCGCAGGCGCTCCTGTCTGTGATGCAGCGTCAAGGGTAACCGCAGCCACGGTCTCCGAGCTGATAGTCCATGCTGCCGCAAACGAAGTCGAACTGTTCGTGCAGATGGTTGTTATCTTGCAAACGTCCTTATCTGTTGACTCAGGGATCGAGACGTGGCTGCACGATCCGCTACAGCCACGTGGATAAGATGCCTGTCATCTCGACTGCTAGTGATACGAGGCCTTTGGGATCCAGCACGGCGTTCCATATTAGCCTCCTGAACCCACTGATTCCATATTCTGCTAACAGTCATTGGATCTCGACCAACGCGAGCAGCAATGTCGCGATACGATTAACCGCAATCTCGATGGGTTACAATCCGACCTTTATAAAAGTCAGAGACGTGATGGTACGCATTTCTCCTCCTTACACGAGGCATCACAACAAAATTTCACCAGGCAACGCCGGTCAACTGCTGTTTGTGTATGAGAAATCGGTTAGAAACTTTCCTCATGTCAGCACGTTGTAGGTGTCGCCACCGGTGCCAGCCTTGTGTGAATGCTCTAGAAAGCTACTCATTTTCATATCATAGCATCTTCTTCCTGTTGGTTAAATTTCGCGTCTGTAGCAAGTCATCTTCGTGGTGTAGCAATTTTAATGGCCAGTAGTGTATCATCTAAGTGCAAATGAGAACTCCGCCACAGCACTGCAATTTTGTATCTATTGTCCGCGATACGCCGCCATCTACGTGTGTGCATTTCACCATCCCATGCCTTTTGTCAGCTCAATGTAAACTGATGACTAATAGCCCTTTAGATAACTTCATCTTCATGGAACTGCGTTGATGTATTAGAGTCATCCGACCCAGCTGACATAATCTCCCTCTCTGAACGTCATGTAACCTTTGGTATAGATGTGGTAAGTGTTACAGGATTTAGTATAGCTTCTAACTTTTATAGGACAGAATTGGATGGAGGAGTTTCCACATTCAGAAATTTAGCAACATGTTGTTGTTGTGGTCTTCAGTCCTGAGACTGGTTTGATGCAGCTCTCCATGCTACTCTATCCTGTGCAAGCCTCTTCATCTCCCAGTACCTACTGCAACCTACATCCATCTGAATCTGCTTAGTGTATTCATCTCTTGGTCTCCCTCTACGATTTTTACCCTCCACGCTGCCCTCCAATACTAAATTGGTGATCCCTTGATGCCTCAGAACATGTCCCTTCTTCTGGTCAAGTTGTGGCACAAACTTCTCTTCTCTCCAATCCTATTCAATACTTCCACATTAGTTATGTGATCTACCCATCTAATCTTCAGCATTCTTCTGTAGCATCACATTTCGAAAGCTTCTATTCTCTTCTTGTCGAAACTATTTATCGTCCATGTTTCACTTCCATACATGGCTACACTCCATACAAATACTTTCAGAAACGACTTCCTGACACTTAAATCTATACTCGATGTTAACAAATTTCTCTTCTTCAGAAACGCTTTCCTTGCCATTGCCAGTCTACATTTTATATCCTCTCTACTTCGACCATCATCAGTTATTTTGCTCCCCAAATAGCAAAACTCCTTTACTACTTTAAGTGTCTCATTTCCTAATCTAATTCCCTCAGCATCACCCAACTTAACTCGACTACATTCCGTTATCGTCGTTTTGCGTTTGTTGATGTTCATCTTATATCCTCCTTTCAAGACACTGTCCATTCCATTCAACTGCTCTTCCAAGTCCTTTGCTGTCTCTGACAGAATTACAATGTCATCGGCGAACCTCAAAGTTTTTATTTCTTCTCCATGGATTTTAATACCTACTCCGAATTTTTCTTTTGTTTCCTTTACTGCTTGCTCAATATACAGATTGAATAACATCGGGGAGAGGGTACAACCCTGTCTTACTCCCTTCCCAACCACTGCTTCCCTTTCATGCCCGTCGACTCTTATAACTGCCATCTGGTTTCTGTACAAATTGTAAATAACCTTTCGCTTCTTGTATTTTACCCCTGCCACCTTTAGAATTTGAAAGAGAGTATTCCAGTCAACATTGTCAAAAGCTTTCTCTAAGTCTACAAATACTAGAAACGTAGGTTTGCATTTCCTTAATCTTTCTTCTGAGATAAGTCGTAAGGTCAGTATTGCCTCACGTGTTCCAGTGTTTCTACGGAATCCAAACTTATCTTCCCCGAGGTCAGCTTCTACTAGTTTTTCCATTCGTCTGTAAAGAATTCGTGTTAGTATTTTGCAGCTGTGGCTTATTAAACTGATTGTTCGCAACATAGACATTAATAAATTCTGCCTAGAGTAGCTTATGGAAGAACTTGCAAGAGAAGTAAAATTTTGTAATAAAGCATATAAATCATTCATAATAGTAAAAGTATACTGAGTAGCAGCAGGTAATTTTAAGCTGTATTGGTCTTTCTTTTTTTAATTTCTTGAGTAATCAATCTTCTGACTGGTTTGACGCGGCCCGCCACGAATTCCGCTCTTGTCCCAACCTTTTCATCTCAGAGTACACTTGCAACCTACGCCCTCAATTATCTGCTGGATTCATTCCAATCTCTGTCTTACTCTAGAATTTTTGTCCTCTATAGCTCCCTCTAGTACCACGGAAGTCGTTCCTTGATGTCTTACCAGATGTCCTATCATCCTGTCCCTTCTCCTTGTCAGTGTTTTCAACATATTCCTTTCCTTTCCGATTCTGCGCAGAACCTCTTCATTCTTTACCTTATCGGACAACCTAATTTTCAACAGTCATCTTTAGCACCACAACTGAAATACTTCGAATCTCTTCTGTTCCGGTTTTCCCACAGTCCATTTTTCACCACCATATAATGCTGTACTCAAAAAGTGCATTCTCAGAAGTTTCTTCCTCAAATTAAGGCGAATGTTTGGCACTAGGAGTCTTCTCTTGGCGAGGAATGCCTTTTTCACCTAAGCTAGTCTGCTTTTGATGTCCTCCTTGCTCCGTCCGTCACTGGTTATTTGCTGCCTAGGTAGCAGAATACCTTAACTGCATCTACTTCATGACCACCAAACCTGATGTTAAGTTTCTAGTTCTTATTACTTTCGTCTTATTCGATTTACTCTCAATCCATATTCTGTGCTCAATAGATTGTCCTTTCAGTTCAACAGATGATGTAATTCTTCTTCACTTTTACTCAGGATAACAATGACATTAGCGAATCGTATCATTGATATCCTTTCACCTTGAATTTCAGCTCCACTCCTGAACCTTCCTTTTATTTCTATCATCGCTTCTTCGATGTACAGATTGAACAGTAGGGGCGAAAGACTATATCCCTGTCTTACAACCTTTTTAATCCGAGCATTTCGTTCTTGGTCGTCCACTCTTATTATTCCCTCTTGGCTCTTGCACTTATTGTATATTAACCGTCTCTCCCTACAGCTTACCCGTATTTTTCTCAGAATCTCGAACGTCTTTCACCATTTTACATTGTTGAACGGTTTTTCCAGGTCGACAAATCGTATGAACGTGTCTTGAGTTTTCTTTGGTGTTGCTTCTATTATCAACCGCAACCTCAGGATTGCTTCTCTAGTGCCATTACCTTTTCTAAAGCCAAACTGATAGTCATCTAATCATCTAACATATCCTCAATTTTCTTCTCCATTATTCTTCATATTATTCTTGTGAGCAACTTGGATACATGAGATGTGGAGCTTATTGTGCGATAATTCTCGCACTTAGCAGCTCTTACAATCTTCGGAATTGTGTGGATGAAATATTTTGAAAGTCAGATGGTATATTGCCAGACTCGTACATTCTACAGACCCACTTGAATAGTCATTTTGTTCCCACTTCCTCAAATGATTTAAAAAATTCTAATGGAATGTTATCTATCCCTTCTGCCTTATTTGATCTTAAGTCCTCCAAAGCTCTCTTAAATTGTGATTCTAATACTGGATCCACTATCTCTTCTAAATAGGCTACTGTTTCTTCTTCTATCACATCAGACAAATCTTCCCCTGATACAGGCCTTCAACGTACTCTCTACAGCTAACCGCTCTCTCCTCTGCATTTAGCAGTGGAATTTCCGTTACGGTGTTAATGTTACCACCCTTGGTTTTAATGCTTTGACTTTCCTATATGCTGAGTTGGTCCTTCCCACAATCATTTACTTTCCGATTTCTTCACATTTTTCATGCACTTCCTGTTTATTTCATCCCCCAGCCGGCTTTTATTTCTGTATTCCTGAGTTTCCCGGAACATTTTTGCACGTTCTATTTCCATCAATCAACTGAAGTGTTTCTTCTGTTTTCCATGGCTTCCTCGCAGTTACAGTCTTTGTCCCTATGTTTTTCTTTCCAATGTCTGTGATTTCTCAGCTTTTGAGATATTCATTCCTCTTCAATTGTATTGGCTACTGAGCTACTCCTTATTGCTGTATCTGTAGCCTTAGAGAACTTATCTCGTCATTCCTTAGTACTTCTGTATGCCACTTCTTTCCATACTGCTTCTTCCTGACTAATCGCTTAAGCTTCAGCCTAGTCTTCATCTCTACTGAATTGTGACCTGAGTATGTATCTGCTCCTGGGTACGCCTTACAATCCAGTATCTGATTTCGGAATCTCTGTCTGACCATGATGTAATCTAACTGAAATCTTCCCGTATCACCCCGCCTTTACCAAGTATTTTCCTATTTAACAACTAAAAATAAGGAATTAGTGGTCTCTGGTGACTTTAATGTAGACTTTGTTGAAAACCCTTCCAGTAAGAACTTATTACAGTGATTGGCATCATCATTCAAATAAATTCATATTGTGAACTTTCCAGCTGGAACAGCTAAGAGCTCAAAGATGGCCATTGATAATATCTTTATAGGAAAGTCTAATGAACAAACTTATATTGTAAAACCAATAATAATTAGTCTCTCAGATCATGACATGGAAGTTATTTTGCTAAATGTTAATACTGATCAGGATAGAAAAACTATTAAATCTGAGTTCAAGAGTGTTGTCTGTAAGCCATAAATTGATTGTTGTAGGAAACTCCTGAAATACATGAACTGGAGTGATGTGTTCAATGCTCATAGCATAATAACATACGCAACCCTATTATTAATAAAGTCTATAAAACAAGCCATTGATTACTCAAGGAATAAATGTATCCTGTAAGACAAAAAAGGCAACTATATCTGTCAGTCAGAAACAGCTCAGATGTAAATGCTATAGGTCATTACAAAACATACTCCAAAATAATGGAGACAGTAGTACAGACATAAAAGCAGATGCATTATCAGAAAAGGTAGGCACATCATATAAAAAATAAAGACAATCTGGGATATAGTGAAGGAAGATACTGTTAGAACCAGAGATGAAGAGAAGTACATAGCATTAAGAGTAAATAAGACATGCGCAACAGATGTGTGCATTGTTGCTGAACTTTTCAGTGAGCAGTTCATAACTTTCAAATAACTTCCGGGAATTCAGCCAGGTAACACTTTCAGCGACCGCCGATATTTCGGCGGGAGAACACCCCGCCATTTTCAAGGCAAACTGCAACGGACAGGCGGCGTACATGCAAATTTAATACCTCGGTTCTCGGAGCCAAGCAGGAAAGATAACACACACACACTGAACACTAGTGCCACCAAAGATGGCCAAAGTCAGAGCTATCGATAGTGAGACTATGAATTCACAGGTGAGGTAGCATTGAGTCTGTCCCTCTGTTTCTTGACAAGGGAGAGAGCCGGATTCCAAACAGAGTTTAAACAGAAACCTCCATCCCTGTTAACGAGGTTGCTCGCTAATTTAATCTCAACTGCCTCCCGAATCACACTGTCCCAATAGCTGGACGTGCATGCCAATATCTCGGTGTTATTATATAACATGGAGTGACCAGTATCCAAGCAATGTTCGGCAATAGCAGATCTATTTGGCTGCTGTAATCGTGTGTGCCGTTTATGCTCAGTACATCTGTCCTCCACGGTCCTGATAGTTTGACCAATATATGCCATGCCGCAGCTACAAGGGACACGATATACACCCGCCTTACGCAGTCCAAGATCATCCTTAACGGAACTCAAAAGTGCTCTAATTTTAGATGGAGGTCGGAAAACACATTTCACATCGTATTTCCGTAAAATACGACCGATCTTATTTGACGTGTTTCCTACGTAAGGCAAGAAGGCAGTAGACTTAGGTGTTGACTCAGAATTATCATCAATCACCTGATGTACAGTTGGTCGATAGCGCAACGCACGTTCAATCTGTCTATCACTGTAACCATTTTGACGAAATGTTCATAACTGTTACTGAAAAGATGGAGCTTTCAGGTTCAGTAGATGCTGTCATGGAAAATTTCAGACCATTCACAAGAAATAAGTACAATAATATGGGTTTGTAGATGTTATATCCACCATAAAATCCTTAAAATAAAATATTCTAGTGGTTATGGCAACATATCAACCAAATTGATTAAACAGTGTGGCTTTGAGTTTATTGATATTGTGTAACAAGTATTTTATCAATGGAACATTTCCTGAGTGTTTGAAATATGCTACAGTTAAGCCTTTGTACAATAGATGAAATAAAGATATACCATCAAACTTCTGTCCAATTTCGCTTTTGCACAAATTTTTGAAATGATAGTATACAGTCATCTTCTTAATCATCACATCACAAATAAAATATTACCCAAGTAACAATTCGGATTTCTAAAGGATTCTGATATTGAGAAAGCTATCTACACATGCAGTGAGAATATACTCAATTCATTAAAAAATGAATTACTGGCTATTGGTATATTCTGTGATCTGTCAAAGGCATTTGACTGTTTACATCACAACATCTATTTAAGTAAAAATTACTGGGTAACAGGAAATGCTGCAGAATGGTTCAAATCCTTTCTCTCTGACAGGAAACAAACGATGTCAATAGGAAAGAGGTATGTATTAAGCTATCAGGCATCATCCAACTGGAACCAACAACCTGTGGTCTCACACAAGCTTCCATCTTAGGGCCCTTACTTTTTCCTGTATACAGTATCTCAAAGACCTTTCACCAGCAACATAACCAGGTGCCAAGTTTGTTTTGTTTGCACGAGATACAAACATTGCAGTAAACGGTAAATCAAGTGTAGCCTTAGAAAGGTCGGGTAATGAAATTTTCATGGACATTAATAAATGGTTCCTCTGTTACTAAACTTTGAAAAAACATACTATATGCAGTTCAGAACTTGCAAAAGGTTTCCTGCCAGCATATACCACAAATATGACGACAAGCAAATAGAAGACGTTGACAGTGTTAAATTCTTAATATTACTGCTTGATAATAAATTTAACTGGGGGGTAAGGGGGACATACCACAGAACTGTTCAAGTGCCTAAAGTAATCTCTATTTCCTATGTGAATGTCAGACAGAGGTGATGTAAAACGAAAAAGTTGCATACTAGGATCACTTGCATTCCATTATGTAATGTGCGATTATTTTCTAGGGTATCTCATCAACCCAAGCTACAGTTTTCCGAGTCCAGAGCCGTGAAATACAAATTATTTGTTGTGTAAACTCAAGAAAGTCCTGCAGAGGATTGTTTAAGGAACTGGGGATACTAACTACTACTTCCCAATATATTTATTCCTTAATGATATTTGTCATTATATCTTTATTTCAAACCAACAGCTCAGTTCGTGGAAACGATACTAGAAATATGAATAACTTTCACAAAGATTGAAAGTCACTTATTTTAGTTCTGAAAGGCCACCACTATCCAGTAATACACATTTTTAGTAACATTCAAAAAGCCATAAAAGTTTAACTAATAATAAAGTTCAGTTTGGGGAGAGCTAAAATATTTATAGGTGATCAACTCCTTCCACTCCATTGATAGATTTCTTAACAGAACACAATTATGGATGTATGTTATTAATAATATCATTTAATGTAAATGTTGCAATCAGTCTGACTTCTGTACAGATTTTGTGCAGTAATGCAATCATTGTAAGTAAGTGCAGTAATGCCTTTATTTAATTCTTTTTATTTGATGACACATGGCTACAATATCCTAAGAATCATCATTTGCATCTAAGTGTATTGCACATTTAATAATTGATGATAAGTTTCATATCCTTTTAAATGTAAATGTGATTAAGATTTTGTTATCTTGTTTTCTTGACCGACTCCACATTCAGAAGGGCAATTTCATTTGGGATCTGTGGAAGCTATAGTAGCATATCTGTTCTTATTTGATAAATCTTTATTGTGTATTCTTATTTTCTAACATGTTCCACATCCCAGAGGATCTCTTCACTATGGATCAGTTGGAACTAAATGTACATCTTTTCTAACTTAATAACAATGATGACTGTTGGGATAAGAGTAACGATGAGGAATTATAGGAAGATGTTGATAGTGATGAGGATGATGCATGAAAAAAAATATATATATGATGAACAAACTGGAGTGGAAGAAGAATGGTATTGTGCCATATAAAAGCCTTTAAAGAATAAAAGTAATGTGAAGATGGTTCAAATGGCTCTGAGCACTATGGGACTTAACTTCTGAGATCATCAGTCCCCTAGAACTTAGAACTACTTAAACCTAACTAATCTATGGACATCACACACATCCATGCCCGAGGCAGGATTCGAACCTGCGGCCGTAGCAGCAGCGCGGTTTCCGACTGAAGTGCCTAGAGCCACTAGGCCACGACAGCTGGCTAATGTGAAGATGTGGGACAAGCAGATGTGAGGCAAGCATAATACGAAGTAGGTATCTGCTTTCTGCAAGATTTTATGGTGATTACAGTCAGCTTATCAGTCACGTGAAGAACTAAAATCGTGGAGTATCTTTTTGACTATAATTTTAAATTTGAGGGATAAAACTGTGTAATGTAGACACAACATATAATCACTAGTGGTCGATTTTCTCTGAGAGGTAAATAGGGCATGAAAATTGACGTAAATAAGATCGTGTAAAGGTGTAGTTTCCATGAATATCTGACAAAAGTAACTGAGAGGAGTCTTAAAGATAGGAGATAGGAGGATGTGTGAGGAGGCTGCAGCGAATGGGTGCCAAGGAAAGAAAAGAAAGAGAGATTCCACGAAATATGTGAGAATACAGAAAATAGCTACGGTAGTTATGTGTCAGGTGGACAGGATGCACCTCTTGTCAAATTAACTGTGACGTGGAAAAGTGTTGCTGGTCCATATACTGTTGATGTTTGTATTTTTAACGTATTTAGTTGTCCTTAGTTGGTAGGAAGAGCTTCATGTAGTAATATGTAGTCATGTCCACATCAGTGCAGCCTCTTAACCATTAGCTGAGAAAAGAACTATGTATTAATGTCCACAACATGGAAGTGTCAGGAAGAGGAAGTGTGATATTGTGTAATTATTTCATCGTTAGGTATATGTAGACTCACTTTAGAAGGTAGTTGGGACACTCCTTTTTGTATTTTTGTTTGTTGAAAATGCGAGTAGCATACCCGGTAAGCACATTTTTGTCCTATAGAGTTAGAACGGCTTGCCACAAACTAAAGTTATATGAAGCACATGTCAGTTGACAGTTATTTTTACTTAGTATGACAGAACACTTATTTGAGCAGGGGTCCAACTAAACAATAATTATTAAATTTCTTTTCATGTAGAAAACATCATCAAATCTGAGACACAGAAGACAGAGAAGGGAATGCAAGAGAAGAAAAATTATGCACGCAAAAAGTTATTTTTCAGGAACTGTAGTATGGTATACGATTCAGAATAAAATTCAGTCATTTATTTTACTTTACCAAATTCGACAACTTGGTCTGTTATCTTCGGAAGCCTACTAAATTTAGTGTTATATGCTGCACATTATAAGAATTTGGTGAAACATTTATGTAAAGTATAAGAAGTCTATTGCAAAAACTTACTTAATATTGGTTTTACTGATGTCAATATCTTTTTCAGAGAAGTACCATGCCATTAAATATCCAAAGCTTTTTATACTGTATGTGATAATTATAGCCACAGGTTGATAGTATACAGTAAATGTATCACATTTATTTATTACATAGTCAAGTTGAATCCAGCAGATAGGAACATGTATAAAAGCACATAAAAAGTGTGAAAAAAGTAGGTCAGCTAATAGTAATAAACAGAAACATCAAACTGATAGCAGAAGGGATAATGTGACCACACGAGTATACACTAGCATGGGGCATGTAATTTGAGAGATAGGTACAAAGGTTCTCAATGAATTTAATTGTTTGTGCCAGGTGTCTATGCAGAGCAAGTAAGAGTTACGCTTCATGCAGTTAGTTAGTTAGTCTCTCTCTCTCTTTTTGTTGTTGTTTTGGGGTAAGATAATGTTCGCAGGTTTTATGTGTTAAGCAGACACAAGAAAGAAGTGGAGAGGCCAATCACGAAAGTAATAAACTGAAGTGAAATTTAGGATAAGTGAGCCAAAACACGAATAATACAGAACAGAAAAAACTAACTAACTGCATGAAGCGGAAAGAAAGGGAATGAATGTGTTTTTTTTCTGCCAAGTGGGACACATTTTGTTTGTATTTTTGTGAAATATGTTTGCTAACAACTAGTATAGTATAATAATGAACAGCAACATCAAATTAACAGCCTTCAGCAACATGACCAGCTGTAAGAAGGTGATTCCCAGAATTATGAAAGGTTATTTACATTTTTGTATTTTATTTGGTTTGAAAAGGTACCTTCTTTGTTTCTCAACTCCATTCCAGCAGATGCCACAGTCGACCATCATGCCACGCAAGGTAATATGACTGGGAGGTATCTATTAAACTTTGTTTATCGATGCCGTACAATCATTAGGAGTGTGACATCTGCTCAAACTTTTTAGTTCAAGTAAAGAGTGAGGAAATGCGGTAAACCACTTCGACTTGTCACTTTTCGTCCGATTCTGGCAGGCAAATCTGATTCAGCTAAAGTTATGCAGACACAATAAACCCACTTTGATGTAAAGAATAAGTACATTTTCAGGAGGTGGTGCCCCACAGTGCTTATATATTTGAAAAATGTCATATTACCGTCTTGTGCCGCTGGTAAAATATTTATGCAACCAGTTTCAGTCGTCTGACCATCAGGATGACAAGGTACTTTTTGTGCTTTTGGTTTGTTCGTTGATTCAGTAAATTTCTTGGGTGGCTGTATGCGTGTGAATATATCTCCAGTTCCTCAAGAATGTTGGTGAATGTTCCCTTTTGCTTAATATGGAGGATTTCTAGTGTTTCGTTTATGGGTCTTACATTGTGTTTCTCTGCTTTTAAATGATGAAAAATGTAGATGGGTTGTTTTCACTTTCTCTGGTGTGCTCTTTATATCTAATTTTGAAGTTTCTACCGGTTTGCCCTATTTAGAATTTGTGGCATGTGTTACACGAAATTTTGTGTTGTTGTGAATGGGAATTTTCGAGCTGCCTTTGTGAATTTTGTGCTTGAGGCTGTGTGTGTTTTGAAATGCAAATGCGATGTCGGTTTTGTTGAATAATATGTTGATTTTGTTCGAGATGTTTCCTAGATAGATCGCAGTTACATATTTTGTTTTCTTCTTTTTAGTTGTGTATATGTTTAGTGTTATTTCTTTATGTATATTGTGTCTTCCAGGTTGTGTTTTATTGTGGTATAATTGTGTTAAACTTTTCGGATCATAATCGTTTTGCTGGACTATATATTTTAAGATTTTTATTTCCCTCTGGATTGCATCGTCTTCTAGTGGTAAATTTGTTAATCTGTTCAGCACTGTGTGGCAGAACGTGAGTTTGTGGGCTTTTGGATGACATGAGTGTGACTTGATAATACAGTCTGTTGTGGTAGGCTTTCTGTAAATTTCGAAGCAATGTTTGTTGTTAGTGTTCTTAATAGTTAGGCCGAGGAAGTTAATTTACCATAGAACACGAAACTAACAAAACAATTAAATGTTCCCATCACAACAATGCTGACGTTTACAAAATTTCGTGTACCACATGCCCCAAATTCTACATAGGGAAAACCTGTAGAAACTTCAAAATTAGATATAAAGAGCACACCAGAGAAAGGGAAAACAACCCTTCCATATTTTTTCAACATTTACAAGCAGAGAAACACAACGTAAACCCCATAAACGAAACACTAGAAATCCTCCATATTACGCTGAAGGGACCATTAATGAACATCCTTGAGGAAATAGAGATATATTCAGATTCATACAGCAACCCAACAAATTTACTGAACGAACAAACCAACGTAAAGCACAAAAAGTATGTAGAAAACTTGGTTCACATTATAAATCGGGAAAACGGGTAAAATAGTAAAATAAGAGACTCTAAACAACATATACGCATAGTAACAGCGATAAGATCATGAGTAGTATAAAACAGAGACAGAATACCAACATAAATCATAGACAACAACAACCATTACGAAAAAATTAAAAACATAAAATAAAAATCTCAAATAAAACAAAAACAAAATTTAGGCAAAAACACATTTAGAAACAAACCTATGTAAGAAATAATAGTAAACAACTAAATTTCACATATCCCTTATTTATAATGGTAACTATGTAAACATGTAATATCGCTGACCCAATGTCATCCAAACTGTCAGAAAAGTAGCATATATGGAAAACAAGTAATATCCGATATACATCTCCAGTGTAAACCTGAGAGAAAGTAATAATTCTAAAACAGACAGGACATGACAGCAACGGTACTACATGTAAGGTAAAACACCTAATGATATATTACAGCTTTTCAGATCATAGTTACAAGACCATTATATTAAGACCACCGCTTATTTGTGTATTTACAGAGCACATGACGATCCCAATTTGTGGAAATGGGCTCATCGTGAATGAGATAAAATATAAACAATTTAGACAGCAGTGGAGCTGGCTACTGTTCATGACAATGAACAACTACCCCTTTGGCTGAAAATTATTGTAATATTTTCGGATCGTTGGAGAGAGTTGCTGGCCACAAACCAAGACAGACACCAGAAGACTCAGTCTTCTTAGTTTTTTAACTACATTGTATTGCGACGGAAGCGGGTTTAGAGGGGGGGGGGGGATTGGGGGCACGGGAGAGAGTAGTAAGGTTTGAACTACATTTCTTGTTTGAGGTCTCTGCTTGCAACATGGTTTCCGGACTCTGAAGGCGGCTCTCGACTTCAGAGGCACCTTTGGGTGAGTCTGATGTTCGAGTCTGCAGCGCTTCACTGCTACGTGCGCTCCTGATGGCAGCCGGCCAAGACATCAGCAGTCAGTTCACATACTAGCAACGAGTAAATTTTGCAACATCGGCGTGTTGGACTAACCGGCGTCAGGAAGTTATCATTATGTTTCAGTTAGGCTTCCCAGGATGGACAGGATAATAATAGTGGCTTGTGTAGCTTCATTACTCTCACTGAAAGCCATACAATGACTGTTACCGAATAGTTGCTATTGGTAAAGGATGAGCCAGACAGTAAGAGATTTTACTTTATTATATGAGCCCCCAAACGGTAACTTCATTTTTCCATTGCGGCCAAGCCACGCCCGGCAGTGTTAGCTGCCTGTAAATTCTTTCATCCCACGGTCTAGTAACAGGAAGTCGGCACCGATGAAGGGCGCCTTGTTCACGTGCCTCTCTCATGTGCTTACGAGGTAACGCCGTCCCAGAGGTCGCTTAGCGCACAACGCTCTGGAAAGTTCCACATCGCCCGCACGGTTTGCTCGGTCCTGACCAATCAGGGCGGAGGAAGCCGCGTGGTGCGTCGAATATTCCCGGCCGCCCGTCGCCGGGCTCGCTCTCTTGTATTCTTGCTCACCCGCGAGTCGGATGCGCGCCCATGTAGCATTGAACATCTCCCGCTTCCCCCGGTGCTGCGGCACTGTGGACTTCGTTTTGGCAGACAACAACGTTCGGTAGCTTCGCGAACAATGTTCGCCAAATTGTAAGCTCTGGCTCACCCTCACCTCCCTAGGGCTATGTAGCCCCGTTCAACATGCTTTAGCCAATAAACGGTCTTTCTCTAAAAATTACCCTATTATTCCACAACGCCCACCGCCTGCTCATACGCCCATTCTGTACACTATGTTACATTAAATCAGTTAAGCTCTGGAGGTTATGTTACCAAAACTACACACCCAAAACTGCTAAATTTGTCAAATATCGTCTGCTATAGCTCAATTTCATTGCACACTGAGTCGTGGGATAGCGATACGCACATACATTACGTCATCAAAAGAATCCGGAGAGCCTCAAAGACATACGTTTTTCATAATAGGTGCATTGTGCTGCCACCTACTGCCAGGTACTCTATATCAGCGACCTCAGTAGTCATTAGACATCGTGAAAGAGCAGAATGGGGCGCTCCGCGGAACTCATGGACTTAGAACGTGGTCAGGTGATTGGGTGTCACTTGTGTCATACGTCCGTACGCGAGATTTCCACACTCCTAAACATCCTTAGGTCCACTGTTTCCGGTATGATAGTGAAGTGCAAACTTCAAGCGACACGTACAGCACAAAAGCGTACAGGCCAACCTCGTCTGTTGACTGACAGAGACCGCGCGAGGGGTCGTGATGCGTAATAGGCAGACATCTACGCAGACCATCACACAGGAATTCCAAACAGCATCAGGATCCACTGCAAGTACTATGACAGTTAGGGGGGAGGTGAGAAAACTAGGATTTCATGGTCGAGTTGCTGCTCATAAGCCACACATCATGCTGGTAAATGCCAAACGACGCTGCGATGGTGTAAGAAGCGTAAACATTGGACGATTTAACAGTGGAAAAACGTTGTATGAAGTGTGGAATCACGGTACACAATGTGGCGATCCGATGGCAGGGTGTGGATAATGCGAATGCCCGGTGAACTTCATCTGCTAACGTCTGTAGTTCCAACAGTAACATTTGGAGGCGATGGTGTTATGGTGTGGTCGTGTTTTTCATGGAGGGGGCTTGCACCCCGTATTGTTTTGGTGGCATTATCACAGCGCAGGCCTACACTGATGCTGTAAGCACCTTCTTGCTTCCCACTGTTGAAGAGCAATTCGGGGATGGTGATTGCGTTTTTAACACGATCGAACACCTGTTCATAATGCACGGTATGTGGCGGAGTTGTTACACGACAATAACATTCCTGTAATGGACTGGTCTGCACAGAGTCCTGATATGAATTCTACAGAACACCTTTGGAATGTTTTGGAACGGCGATCTCGTGCCAGGCTTCACCGACCGACATCGATACCTGTACTCAGTTCAGCACTCCGTGAAGAATGGGCTGTCATTTCCCAAGAAATCTTCCAGCACGTGGCTGAATGTATGCCTACGAGAGTGGAAGCTGTTATCAAGGGTAAGGGTGCGCCAACAACATATTGAATTCCATCATTATCGATGAAGGGCACCACATACTTGTAAGTCATTTTCAGCCAGGTGTCCGCATGCCTTTGATCACATAGTGTATACAGTTGGTGGTAGTATCGCGTACACAAGGTATACAGAGGCGGTGCACTGGCAAAGTTGTCATTTGTACTCAGATGATACATGAAAAAAGGTATCCGACGTGATTATGATGGCACGACGCGATTTAACAGACACAGAACGCGGAATGTTACTTGGAGCTAGACGCGTGAGACGTTCCCTTTTGGAAATCATTAGCGAAATCAATATTCCGAAATCCACAGCGTCAAGTGTTTGCCGAGAATACCAGATTTCAGGCATTCCTTCTAACCATAGACAATGCAGTGGGCGGCGGCTTTCACTTAACGACCGAAAGCAGCGTCGTTTGCGTAGTGGTCAGTGCTAGCAGAAGAGCAACACTGCGTGATTTAATCACAGAAATCAATGTCGTTCGTGTGACGAACGTATCCTTTAGGACAATGTGGCGAAATTTGGCGTTATTGAGCTGCAGCGGGCCGATGCTAGTGCCTTAGCTAACAGCACCGTATCGCCTGCAGCTCCTCTCCTGGGCTCGTCGCCATATCGTTTGGACCTTCTGACTGGAGAAACCGTGGCCTGGTCAGATGAGTCCCGACTGAAGTTGCTAAGAGTTCAACTTTTGTATTTCTGCCTTCCTCAGTTACGTGTAATATTACGGTATATTGATAACTTTTATTTTTTGGACCGTTGAACTACAACTGAATGAAACACAATTTTCGTGCCGTACGTGTTTCGCCTTCATTATCTACAACGCACCTTCAGTGGCTTGGAATATCTACATATTTTTACTATGTAATTTACATTTTGGGGCAATGTACTTGTAGGTTATAAACAGTTCTGGTGGCTGATTTTGCTGTGATGTAGTAATATTTTAAAATCTGCTTCCAGGCTGCGTAGACGATTTTCTGTTTTCTTGAACCTGTTGTACATGTTGACAGGGAATGCTTGACATAGCTGACGTACTGCCAACGTTGTGCTTGATTTCCTACACGAAAGACTTGGCCTTAGAGTATTGCCAAGCATATTCCCAGAACGTTATGCAGGAGGAGGAATGTGGACTCCCCACGGCCCGGACATTAACCCATGTGACTTCGTCCTTTGGGGGTTCCTTAAAGAGAAGGTATACCACAGGAAACCCGAAAATGCAGTGCGACTTAGGGCGATCGTTGTGGAGCTATGCCCCGCCATTACAGAAGATTTGTGTCGGAGAGTCGTCATAAACGCACGTTTGTGACTTGAAGTTGTAAACCAAAACGGCAGTCATATTGAACATGTGTTTCATTAGGTAGTATTTACAAGCTGTATTCTTTACTTCTACATCATTAAATTACAAATATTGTCAACAACAAATGTATTATTCATGAAACAAATCAGGTGATTCATCTTCGCCACCCTGTAAGAGCTGAATCCTGAGGAGTAGTCTGTCTCGATACAGAAACATATCACGACAACAGTCTGTTCATGCGGGATCTCGCAATCAATATTGCTTGGAAGGCAGCTATAACAGGAATCCCCACACAATTCGAAAACCCGGTACTGAAAATTTCACATATATAGCTCAAATAAAGACAGCGATTCCAGGCATACAACTCGAAAACCCGACATCGCAAATTTAGCTCGATACCAAGAGCACACAGCTAGCAGCACTAAATATGATCAAAACCTAAAGACACCAAAACTAACTGTAACAAGTTCCACGATGCCCAATTCTATAAACTTATAAATATGAATTTCAACTGCCAACAGAAACCAAAAAATCATTAAAAAAGAGCTGTAACATAAACTTCGGTGTCCACCAAAAAGCCAAACTAACCAACACTGAAGCCTACTGCAAACATCGTCACATACACTAGTCCCTGGTGAGACAAGCAGAGACTTTGTTCAGTTTCATAAATTCTGTGTACTGCTCATTGTTCACACATTCCTCCGCGAGGCATATAAATAGGGAAATTTAACTGTAGCTTTTATACCGTCGCTCGTAGCAGCAACCAACGAACGACTAGTAAATTTCGTCGTAAGATCCTTACCTAGTACCAAATGAAAAATGAAAATATTAATTTTCAGACTATTAACAACGCGGAGAACTAACAATTTCAAAACAGAAAAATCAGTAGCCAATAACTAATGTCATCAAAATAGCTCACTGGTAAGGCAACAAAAACAAATTCACAAAATATCGAGTAATACACCACGAACTCCAAAGCCGCACTAACATCACTCCCAAACAACTGAGAAATACGGGCATCTAACGCTATAGTGTTCCCCTGCCTACTTCAATACGCCTCCTGCAAACACAATCACCGAGCGAGGTGGCGCAGTGGTTAGCACACTGGATTCGCATTCTGAGGACGACGGTTCAAAACCTGCGTCCGTCCGTTCTGATTTCGTTTTTCCGTGAGTTCTCTAAATCGCTTCAGGCAAATGCCGGGATGGTTCGTTTAAAAGGACATGGCCAACTACCTTCCCCATACTTCCCTAATCCTATGGGACTGGTGACCTCGCTGTTTTGTTCTCCGCCCTAAATCAACCAACCAACTAAACAGAATCAGTTTGAGATACGCCGCACCTCAGTGACGACACACAACACAATACAGGTACGTCACGAATCAAAGACTGTGGGTGATATCCAACCTTTCGATTGACCCGATCTTTCCGTATTAAGCTTGTTGCTATTGAAACTTTTCACCGTTTCACTTCTATTTACAAAGCATCTTCTGTGACAATTGTGCAAATATTGTACCGTACTCAAGGCATGTCCACTTTTTGGTAATTATAGGTTAAAAACAAGCAGCGGAAGAAAACCAAAGAAAAATTTGGAGTAGGAATCAAAATCCAGGTAGAAGAAATAGAACTTTGAGGTTTGGCGATAACATTGTAAATCTAACAAAGACAGCAAAGAGCTCACAAAGCAGCTGAACGAGTGGACAGGGTTTTGAAAGGAGGATAGAAGATGAACATGAACAAAAGCAAAACAAGGATAATGGAAAGTAGGCTAATTAAATCAGTTGATGCTGAGGGAATTTTATTACGAAATGAGACGCTTCGTCGTCAGTAAAAGGCAGTGTACTAACACCGACGACAAAGTAATTATAATGGGGAGGGATCGTGAGTACTTTTTGGGAAGCCCAGTCGGTAGAGCTTTTGCCCACGAGAGTTCGAGTTCGAGTGTGGCCCTCAGTTTTAATCTGCCAGTACGTTTATATTAGCGCACACGGCTGCAGAGTGAAAATTTCATTCTGGAAGTTCTTATTAGCCAGAATGAAAATGACTTACAAGAAGCTCTCTTTATTTCAAGTAAAATAGCCAGAGAGGACAATCTGAACGTTTTCAGCACAAAAACAAAATCATTGGCATTTTTAGGACGTCAGCCCACGTGGGTTAAGATTGAAATTGACAAGAGCATCATAGAAGAAGTAGATACGTCTAAATATTTAGAGTGCAGTATTACATACAGGACAAACAATGAAATACAAAATAATTTAGATCCATTTAACTCTTTCTATGGAACTTTACGCAGAACACTGGGAAAGAAAGTCAACAGGGATAATTTACCAAAGTTCTGTAATGTCATGGCCACAGCAACACTGCTCTGAGAGATGAAAAGAGAATACAAGCTTGTGAAACGAATTTCCTTAGATACGTGGCTGGATATACTTTGATGGATAAAAACAGAAATGATGATATCCGAGCTGAACTTAATATGCAAAACATAACTGAAATAATAAAACAATATCAGTTAAGACGGAAAGATGAATGAATCATTTAAGCCATAAAACAATTTACACCAATGTCAAAACATCTTTAGGAAGACCAATCAAGAAATAACCTGTCCAATTTCGAAGGAGACAGAACGGACCAAAAGGTCCAATCCTAGATGTTGATGTGTAGATTAACAAGATTCTTAAAGTATAAGGTGAATTTTGCTGCTTACGAATCAAAATAACTGATAGTGGCAGAAGTAGAGAGGATACAAAATGTAGACTGGCGACGGTCAAAAAAGCGTTTCGGTAGGAGTTTGTTAACATCGAAAATGGGTTTTAAGTGTCATGGAGTCATTTCGGAAAGTATTTGTATAGAATGTAGCCAGGTATGGAATGAAATAAGGACGATAAATAATTTAGACAAGAAGTGAAAAGAATTTTTTGAAATTTGGTGCTACAGAAGAATGCTGAACGTTAGATAGATAGATCACTTGCCTAACAAGGAGATAATGAATTGGACTGGAGAGAAAAGAAATATGTGGCACAATCTGAGCAGAAGAGAGGATCGGTTGATAAGACACTTTTGAGAAATCAAGGGATTACCAGTTTAGCATTGGTGGGAAGTGTGTGTGTGTGTGTGTGGGGGGGGGGGGGGAGGGTTAAAATCGTAGATGGAGACCAAGAGATGAATACAGTAGCAAATTCAGAAGCATGAAGGTTGCAGTAGTTACTGAGAGATGAAGAAGCTTGCACAGAATAGAGTAGCATGGAGAGCTGCATCAAATCAGTCTTCAGAGAAAAGACCACAATGACAACAAACAGATTGAAAACACTGTTTATTTATAAAATTGGCACACAGCTTACTTACAGTGTTTATGCCTTTTCTTTCATGTGGTGTGGCACATTCAGTTTCGCAGTTTCATGCCTTTTATGAACCAGCTTTATTGTACACTGCAATTGTGATCTTTCTACTTTACCTCACTTTTGTTAACTTCAGAAAGGAAACAGAACTATAGTTTTCACTTGTTCCTTACCCAGTACAGTGTTTACGTTTATTCATTTTCTTTCTGTGTATGTTGTGAATATTGTCAAAATTGTCAGCTTAGATTGGTGCACGGCGGAGAGAAAAATGTGTGTTTGGAAGGAGGGGGTGGGGGGTGGAGTGATCTAAAGTAAAGTAGGTGTGTTTGAATGTAGACATTCATGACATTTGCTGTTGATGAAAAGTTCTCGGGTTGCCTTTATAGAGAAGATTTGTTAGATGTTAGCTGAGATGCGAGTAAAGTGAGGGGTAATGTGACTGTGGAAGTTAAAAATTGGCGGAAGGGTGGGGGGAGGGCACTGATTATAGGAATATTAGGAGGGAGGAGATGGCAGAAAGAAAACAGTGCAAACCAAACCAATAGAGCACCATAACACCAACTAAACTAAAAGGAACTACAGGAATACAAGACCATCATTATAAAATTAGGTATACTAATATCACAGTAAATAAAATCATAAAATTAAAGTCAATCCGTCTAAAAGTTCGCGACAAAGTTGAGATATATTCTGAAAGACGTTGGACATGTACCAGAAGAAAAAAAAGCTCTTACAAACAAATTCCCTTTTATCCCAACCTAAGTTACATAAGAAAGACCTCCCCAGTCATGCTTATTGTGAATTACAGATTTGCTGCCACATACTCACTTGCAAGAAACATGTTAAAAATGTTACCAGAAACTACAAGCTACAAGAATATAAAGCTATAAGATACATTACACGTTTAAATAAGTATATTAAGGACATACAGATACTCAGAACAGCCAACATCCTCTGATTTGATCCAATGCTCATGTGTTCTAATTCAACAATAACAAAAACGATAAACATCACATCTGATAATATTAAAAGGCATAGTAAAGGCTCTGGAGGCAATGGCAGAACACAATTGTTCTACTTCATTTTGAACTCTATTTACAATGTGAACAATTACCACTAACAACACCAATGTTTGGATCCTTAGCAACCACATTTATGGACTATATAGGCCATATCATATTCAACAAAATAATGTCAAAAGTGTACAACATCCTTTGCTGGATTGGATATATGGCTCACATCCTGTAGCTGATAGACTGTCAAGCAGAATTGACCAGACAGCTGCAGGCACAAATTCTATTCATGATAGGAAATTTTACAATGTAAAAAGAGCTAAACAGACAGTAAATTTTCTCAAATAGTACTGTAAATATTAAGAACAGCCATTGCGTAGTAGACATGCACTGAAATCACACAACAGACTCAATAATACACCAAACATCAAATATCCCAAACTCACCGAAGCAGCACTTAGGTACATGCTCCCCACGCTAAATACAGTACCACTAGACACAGACATCTACCAAAAAGGAATGACTATTGTAGCATAACAGCCACAGACAATTAGAAAACTTAGTAACAATTCGTAACAAAAACATCAAGACGAAACGCAAAGGCCCATCTGTCACCAACAGAACAAAATCCCACACAAACTAATATACAGTACACAGGAACAGAAACAACTTAGAGCGAGAAAGAAAAATAAATAGAAAGGTGGTACACAATGTCGAAATAGAAAATTCACAAACACAGATAATAAAATATTTTCAGAAAACAAAACATAAAAATTGCTCAATGAACCACCAAGTAAATTCTAAAGAACTTTGCCTAAGTCAACAGAAAAACGGATCTACAGCAGAAATCAGAAATCTACAGACAAAAGTGTAGTACATGTGCTGAATGATGCATACAGGGTGACAGGGGTATAAGTACAGACATTGTGATCATTAGTACCTCAATATGTACCCACTTCGCTGTGTTACTGGGTATTTTGGCTGCAAACACTAATTTTACCTGATGTTTTCTGCATAGTCGTAACTGCACCACTAAGTGGACTGTGCCAGTCAGTATATTCTAACTGTTTGTCGTCCATACTTCAAAACATGACCTGCTGCCATAGGCATAATAAGCATCAACGGGTAGCTCTGGACACACGTACTTGTAAGTGAAAACATACTACTCCTAATAGAGATAATTGTTAACCTACAAATAAGTAAATATTCATGTTAAGTTGTTCAGTATACTGCCCTCACTCACCAATAACAACATCTGCAGTTATACCCGTAACACCATCTACAGTACAAACCAGGTGAACATCCTACGTCAGATTGAAAGATCATGCAAGGGCATGGAAGAACAGGAAAAACCATTCACCTTTCATCAAATAATTACACCAACATAAACCTACTTCTAGTGACACAGACATGAAAATAACAAGGATGGGCAACGAAAACAGTTTCTCACCTTACAACCATACTATAGCATTTTGTTGTTGTTGTGGTCTTCAGTCCCGAGATTGGTTTGATGCAGCTCTCCATGCTACTCTGTCCTGTGCAATCTCCCCGTACTTACTGCAACCTACATCCTTCTGAATCTGTTTAATGCATTCATCTCTTGGTCTCCCTCTACGAATTTTACCCTCCACGCTGCCCACCAATACTAAATTGGTGATCCCTTGATGCCTCAGAATATGCCCTACCAACCGATCCCTTCTTCTAGTCAAGTTGTGCCATAAATTTCTCTTCTCTCCAGTTCTATTAAATACCTCCTCATTACTTACGTGACCTACCCATCTAATCTTCAGCATTCGTATGTAGCACCACGTTTCGAAAGCTTCTTTTCTCTTCTTGTCTAAGCTACTTATCGTCTATGTTTCACTTCAAAAATGGCTACACTCCATACAAATACTTTCAGACACGACTTCCTGACAAATCTATACTCGATGTTAACAAATTTAACTTCTCCAGAAACGCTTTCCTTGCCATTGCCAGTCTACATTTTATGTCCTCTCTACTTCGACCATCATCAGTTATTTTGTTCCCTAAATAGCAAAACTCATTTACTACATTAAGCGTCTCAATTCCTAATCTAATTCCCTCAGCATCACCCGATTTAATTCAACTACATTCCATTACCCTCGTTTTGCTTTTGTTGGTGTTCATCTTATATCCTTCTTTCAAGACACTGTCCATTCCGTTCAGCTGCTCTTCCAGGTCCTTTGCAGTCTCTGACAAAATTACAATGTCATGGCGAAACGCAAAGTTTTTATTTCTTCTCCATGGAATTTAATTCCTACTCCAAATTTTTTGTTTGTTTCCTTTACTGCTTGCTCAACATACAGATTGAATAACATCGGGGATAGGCCACAACCCTATTTCACTCCTTTCCCGACCACTGCTTCCGTTTCATACCCATCGACTCTTATAACTGCCATCTGGTTTCAGTACAAATTGTAAACAGCCTTTCGCTCCCTGTATTTTACCCCTGCCACCTTCAGAATTTGAAAGAGAGTATTCCAATCAACATTGTCAAAAGCTTTCTCTAAGTCTACAAATGCTAGAAACGTAGGTTTGCCTTTCCTTAATCTTTCTTCTAAGATAAGTCGTAGGGTCAGTATTGCCTCACCTGTTCCAACATTTCTACGGAATCCAAATTGGTCTCCCCCGAGATCGGCTTCTACCAGTTTTTCCATCCATCTGTAAAGAAGTCGTGTTAGTATTTTGCAGCCGTGGCTTATTAAATTGATAGTTCGCGAATTTTCACATCTGTCAACGCCTGCTTTCTTTGGGATTGGAGTTACTATATACTTCTTGAACTCTCAGGGTATTTCGCTTGTCTCATACATCTTGCTCACCAGATGGTAGAGTTTTGTCAGGACTGGCTCTCCCAAGGCTGTCAGTAGTTCTAATGGAATGTTGTCAACTCCGGAGGCCTTGTTTCGACTTAGGTCTTTTAGTGCTCTGTGAAACTCTTCACTCAATATCATATCTCCCATTTCATCTTCATCTACATCCTCTTACATTTCCATAATTTGTCCTCAAGAACATCGCCCTTGTATAGACCCTCTATATACTCCTTCCACCTTTCTGCTTTCCCTTCTTTGCTTAGAACTGGGTTTCCATCTAAGCTCTTGATATATATGCAAGTGGTTCTAGTGGTTCTCTTTTCTCCAAAGGTCTCTTTAATTTTCCTATAGGCAGTATCTACCTTACCCCTAGTGATATACGCCTCTACATCCTTACATTTGTCCTCTAGCCATTCCTGCTTAGCCATTTTGCACTTCCTGTCGATCTCATTTTTGAGACGTTTGTATTCCTTTTTGCTTGATTCATTCACTGCATTTTTGTATTTTCTCCTTTCATCATATAAATTCAGTATCTTTTCTGTTACCCAAGGATTTCTATTAGCCCTCGTCTTTTTACCTACTTGATCCTCTGCTGCCTTCACTATTTCATCTCTCAAAGCTATCCATTCTTCTTCTACTGTATTTCTTTCCCTGTTCTTGTCAATCGTTCCCTAATGCTCTCCCTGAAACTCTGTACAACCTCTGGTTTAGACCGTTTATCTAGGTCCCATCTCCTTAAATTTCCACCATTTGCAATTTCTTCAGTTTTAATGTACAGTTCATAACCAATATTATGTGCTCAGAGTCCACACCTGCCCCTGGAAATGTCTTACAATTTAAAACCTGGTTCCTAAATTTCTGTCTTAGCATTGTATAATCTATATTTTATGATTCTTGAACCAAGTGTTAGCTGTGATTAAGTTATGCTCTGTGCAAAATCCTACCAGGCGGCTTCCTCTTTCATTTCTTATCCCTATTCCATGTTCACCTACTACGTTTCCTTCTCTTCGTTTTCCTATTGTCGAACTCCAGTCACACATGACTATTAAATTTTCGTCTCCCTTCACTATCTGAATAATTTCTTTTATCTCATCATACATTTCATCAATCTCTTCGTCATCTGCTGAGCTAGTCGGCATATAAACTTGTACTACTGTGGTAGGCGTGAGCATCGTATCTGTCTTGGCCACAATAATACGTTCACTATGCTGTTTGTAGTAGCTTACCCGCATTCCAATTTTTTATTCATTATTAAACCTACTCCTGCGTTACCCCTATTTGATTGTGTATTTATAAGCCTGTATTCACCTGACCAGGAGTCTTGTTCCTCCTGCCACCGAACATCGCTAATTCCTACTATATATAACTTTAACATATCCATTTCTCTTTTTAAATTTTCTAACCTACCTTCCCGATTAAGGGATCTGACATTCCACGCTCCGACGCGTAGAACGCCAGTTTTCTTTCTCTTGATAACATTTATAAAACTATAAATAAAAAAAACTGAAATGATCAGGCCCAGCTGGCAGAATACACCAATCTTTTTTAAATATAGACACATGACTACATCTTTACCTATGTCACGCGTTCACTATCATCCTCACCCCACCACTGCCCTCCACTACCATCTTCTCCCATTTGCTCAGCCGGCCATTGCGGCCGAGCGGTTCTAGGCGCTACAGTCTGGAACAGCGCGACCGCAACGGTCGCAGGTTCGAATCCTTTTTTGCTAAATGTATGCAAAAAGCTGTACGTAAGATTAAAAAGAAAGCGATGTGCTGCAGCAGAGATGCCGTTAAGTGAGACAGATGTGACTGTCACCTTTTATTTATTTATTTATTTATTTTTGTATGTCGGCGGGTGGAGAGGAGCCTGTAGTGTGTCTTGAGGAAGAGAGGACGTGAACATTTTTGTCGCTCTTCGTGTCGTAATAGTTTTTTGAATAGGATTGTATTTTCTGTTAACATAAAAGTGAAGTCAAAAACAGTGCCTGACTACTTATTTGGCAATCAGTTCATCTCACCGCGTCGAAACAGAAGTTTCTTTCATTAGGAGACACGGTCAACAATTACCAAATTTGTTATTCAGTTTTCTAGAAACTTTATTTCAGATTTCTTTGGTCGTGTCTGTTCGGCAGCAGGCTGTGAAAGCATTTTATTAACTACCATTTACGACGCCATAGTTAAAAAAGGAAAATAAACCATTTGCAGTTCAAAAGCTCTTAATTCGTTATCCAGGCAGCAAATACACTACTGGCCATTAAAACTGTTACACCAAGAAGAAACGTAGATGATAAACGGATATTCATTGGACAAATATATTATACTAGAACTGACATCTGATTAAATTTTCACCCAATTTGGGTGCATAGACCCTGAGAAATCAGTACCCACAACAACCACCTCTGGCCATAATAACGGTCTTGATACACCTGGGCATTGAGTCAAACAGAGCTTGGATGCCGTGTACAGGTACAGCTACCCATGCAGCTTCAAGACGATACCACAGTTCATCAAGAGTAGTGGCTGGTGTATTGTGACGAGCCAGTTGCTCGGCCACCATTTACCAGACGTTTTCAATTGGTGAGAGATCTGGAGAATGTGCTGGCCAGGGCAGCAGTCGAACATTTTCTGTATCCAGAATGGCCTGTACAGGACTGCAACATGCGGTCGTGCATTATCCTGCTGAAATGTAGGGTTTCGCATGGATCGAATGAAGGGTAGAGCCACGGGTCGTAACACATCTGAAATGTAACGTCCACTGTTCAAAGTGCCGTGAATGCGAACAAGAGGTGAGCGAGACGTGTAACCAATGGCACCCCATACCATCACGCCGGATGATACGCCAGTATGGCAATGACGAGTACACGCTTCCAATGTGCGTTCACCACGATGCCGCCAAACACCAATGCGACCATCATGATGCTGTAAACAGAACCTGGATTCATCCGAAAAAATGGCGTTTTGCCATTCGTGAACCCAGGTTCGTCGTTGAGTACACCATCGCAGACGCTCCTGTCTGTGATGCAGCGTCAAGGGTAACCGCAACCATGGTCTCCGAGCTGATAGTCCATGCAAACGTCGTCGAACTGTTCGTGCAGATGGTTGTTGTCTTGCAAACGTCCCCATCTGTTGACTCAGTGATCGAGACGTGGCTGCACGATCCGTTACAGCCATGCGGATAAGATGCCTGTCATCTCGAGTGCTAGTAATACGAGGCCGTAGGGATCCAGTTGGCGTTCCGTATTACCCTCCTGAACCCACCGATTCCATATTCTGCTAACAGTCATTGGATCACGACCAACGCGAGCAGCGGTGTCGCGATACGATAAGCCGCAATCACGATAGGGTACAATCCGACCTTTATCAAAGTCGGAAACGTGATAGTACGCATTTATCCTCCTCACACGAGGCATCACAACAACGCTTCACCAGGCAACGCCGGTAACTGCTGTTTGTGTGTGAGAAATCGGTTGGAAACTTTCCTCATGTCAGCACGTTGTAGGTGTCGCCGCCGTCGGCAACCGTGTGTGAGTGCTCTGAAAAGCTAATCATTTGCATATCACAGCATCTTCTTCCTGTCGGTTAAATTTCACGTCTGTAGCACGTCATCGTGATGGTGTAGCAATTTTAATGGGCAGTGCTGTAGTAAGAAGCAGAATGGAATGCAAGCTACTGCACTGTCTATAATGACCCCGATGTCGACGGAACGTTAAACTCGGGTCTTACCCGCACGTGTGTAATTCACCGAAGCGGCTACGCGCCTATCGGTCGGAAAACAGGCGTGTGTCGGCGCCACCGGCGACCAGTCACAGCTTGTAGCTTCGCGGAGTGGCAGTGTAGGGACGGCGTTCGTCGCAAGCGCATCGCTGGCAGCGCTCCTCGCTTCCTGTTGATTCTCTGCCAAGAGTGCGCGGATGCAGCTCAGCGAGGAAACTTTGCCTGTGAGATTTCCTCGGCAATGCGCGCCCAGTAACGGCGAAAGAATTTTCTTGTAAGTGCTACGGTACTTTCATCGGAGTTAGAACATTTTTGTAGGTGCAACTTCTGCGACAACAATTTGACGGCGCTGCAATCGTCTAGTGGCGCGTTACTGGCTATAGAAGAGATATAATTGTATAGATTTTGACACTCGTTCCAACAACTACTCGCTTTTTCTGTGTTGCTGGAAAGTGACGGAAGCGATGGTCCAGACACGAGGGCGACCCTTTTCGAGAGTCGAAACGCGACCGATATCTACGCTCTCATCCCTGAGTTCCGTCACAGGCACAGGGGACCGTAATACCCTGCTGACGGTGGACACGTCTTCGTCGTCTTCCTCTTCGTCTGGAGGATACGGTGGCTGTGTCAATGCCGGCGTGGAATCGGACCGCGACAGTGAAACTGGGACAGCGGGCATCGGCCAGTTGGCGGAGACACTTCTGAGGCAGCCGGTTTCCTCCGCCGTCAGCGTCAGCAAGTCAGATGTGCACTTGGGGCACACCCTTAACTACAATGGTCCTGTTACCATCAACCTCAGCCTACCGCAGCAGTCTGAGCATCACATAACAACGTCCCAGTCTGAGTCACAACCTGAGCCTCAACCTCTGAATGGACAGCCGTCTCAAGAAATGCCTCAGATCGGACAACGGCGTCGCCAAGAACTGCTGTCTCACATTCAGCCCAAGACTCAACCATCTCTACAACAGCAGCTGGTGTCTCAGCCTCAAACTCAGAATCAGATTCAACATCCTCCTCAACAGCAGCCACTGGCGCAGACTCACGTTCTGCCTCATAGTCAACAAAACCGGCGGGAACGCATTCTCAGCACGAAACAACCAGAGGGAATGCTACAGCGGAATATGCAGATGACGTACGGACAAGGTAACTAGTAGCTGCAACAGTTGTTACGTACAGTTACTGACTAAATTACTTGTATGTGCTCGACTCGAAAACATAGAATGCTCACATTACTGGGAGACCATTTGCTGTGGCGTATTAGTTCACGACTGTTTTGTGATGTTGAACTGTATCCTTACTATGTTACACGTTTCATCAAAACAGCTCAGCAATGGCAGTAGGTGAACACAGAACGCTGCCAGAAAATATACTGTGCGATATCTGACGCTAAAGAAACGAGACCAATATTGTAAATTTGGGTACTATCCAAACACATTTACTTGTATCGCAGTGGTACGCATTTGAATCAGCTTTAAGTCTGCATTTGCTACCTCCAACGCACAAAACATTTCCATATGTCGTTGTCCTTGAGACTATGGAGCAGATCCATAGGTCTTACACTCAGATGGATCCCAGGAACATATCCGCAGGAAGTTGCTCTTTCAATGCCACTGAGTTGATCGGCTTTCACGACCGCGTTAGGATATAGTCAAAGCCTGAAACTAGTCACTCACTAATACGCCACCACAACTATTTTCTTGACTATGCGATGTTTCTGTTTTCCCTTCCGGGTGCTACGCCCGTCCATGCAGCCTCTAATTTTCTTTTATTTTTTTGACTTCTTATTTATTTTTTTTTTCTACCCTCTACAGCTGCCTCTAGCGCTATGGAGATTATTCCTTGATGCCTTAACATGTTTGGTGCAAAAATGACTATTAATACAGCGCTGGAAAAAATACATATTAGTGAAGTAGTTTGGTTTCAGATCACAATTACCATCATCCGAACATTACTGCTGTCTTTTCTTTCTATATCGATTACAACTTAATTTGCGTGTCGGGTAAAGAGACGAGGTCTTACGTAACTGCGTAATGATCAAAAAGTCTGTATAAATTTGAAAACTGAATAAATCACGGATTAATGTAGATAGGGAGGTACAAATTGGCACACATGCTTGGAATGACATGGAGTTTTATTAGATCCGAAAAAATACAAACGTTCAAAAAATGTCCGACAGATGCCGCTTCATCTGATCAGAACAGCAATAATTAGCATAACAGAGTAAGACAAAGTAAAGATGATGTTCTTTACAGGAAATGCTCAATATGTCCACCATCATTCCTCAACAATAGCTGTAGTCGAGGAATAATGTTGTGAACAGCATTGTAAAGTGTTTCCGGAGTTATGGTTAGGCATTGGCGTCGGATGTTGTCTTTCAGCATCCCTAGAGATGTCGGGTGATCACGATACACTTGCGACTTGAGGTAACCCCAAAGCCAATAATCGCACGGACTGAGGTCTGGGGACCTGGGAGGCCTAGCATGACGAAAGTGGCGGATGAGCAAACGATCATCACCAAACGACGCGCGCAAGAGATCTTTCACGCGTCTAGCAATACTTTTTTTTTTGTTCTAATAAAACCCTATGTCATTCCAAGCATGTGTGTCAATTTTTACCCCTCTATCTACATTATTCCGTGGTTTATTAAGTTTTCAAATTTATACAGACTTTTTGATCACCCGGTATATATATATGTCTGTGTGTGTGTGTGTGAGAGAGAGATTCTGCATTTCGTTATTCATTGTGTTCTGTCGGTACGTCGCATGTCCTTGCAACGTCGTCCTGTGATGCTATAGTTACGAGTATTGTATGAATACAAATCATCTGGCCTATTCACCATACCATATCAAGTTCGAACACTAAACAATGTATATGCCTCTTACGTACTGCAAACCTCGTTTACATATGGTGTTATTGTTAAGGCACATTAGATAATACGTACATATTTGGTTAGTAGAAATGTCACTGTCACTTCTAGATGCCATTACGTCTTAGGTTGTTTCAGTTCACATGTTTTTTCTAGTTTTCCATGCTGACTGATATCGTTTGCGAGACGACCTCTAATAGTAAGGATCTCTACACACGTACAATGTATTTTGTGTCAGTCCTGTGTACCCCTATGCTGCTTTTGTATTTTTGTATCCACAACATCTGCGTTATCACTCTTGCTTTTCTGAAATGTATGTCGACTTGAGAATGTACACCTGAGCTAGTTACCCGGTTCCGGTTGTAATGATAAACATTACGTCTACAGACTTTTCTCGACTTAGCAGGTGCTGTTGAAAAGTATAATAAGGCTTCTGTCGTGTTTTATATTAAGGATGGGAGCCTCAAAGCCATAAAACATTTTACTAGCCCGAAATAAACAGTAAATTAATTTAAAATTTACAACGATTGTAGCCAACGTCGTATTTTATTCACCGCTACTAGTGAACTCTAATCTTGTTTAGCTGTAATCCACTACTGCTGTCGATAATTTTCAAATAATTTTATTCCAATGGATTTTGCACGATCTTTAATAACAAAGGCAAAACAAAAAATATTACAAAATTTGTGGTTTTGAATAGTCCTTCACAATTATAATTAAAATAAATTTTAATGTCCCAGAGATCAGCAGTATTCCAGTGCCGGAAAGTGCATTTGTATCGTTGATGTTCAACGGATGCTGTGACGAATACACTTCTACATCTTGTTCATGTTGAGGACTTCAGAGAAGAATCATTATCTTCGGTGAAAAGTGTATGGGAGACAACCGTCTATAGACTTCCTTAAATAACAGTCCCGTAAGCCATTCCATATTACTTATGTAAACCATAAACGAATCAGGAGTTTTGGCGGTGATTTGAACGAAATTCTCACCGGGCACCGTCGAATGTGCCAACCTTTGCGACGTCCCAGGCGGTTTCGAATTCTGTGTTCTAAGCTACATAACGATAGCAAAGAACGATGTACAGTCATACTCAAAAGTATCCGAACGACCTGAACTGCATTTCACCTGATTCGCATGCAACCGGCATAACGCGGGTGTCTAGCAGGTCCTCTAATCGCTCCTTGGTACAGTCGTTGGACTATTGAAAATGGTTCCAACATGTCACTACTAGAAAACACTGCTCTGTATCGCAGTAACTCAAGATGTAAAGTAATACCACGATGCTACAAATATCAGGGAACACCTTATCACAGATAAGACTGTCCTTAAGGCTTGTAAGCTCACATTTATTACAATAATTGACATACCTGAAATGTTACCACTCTCATCATTACATCAGATAGGAAATGTGGCCGCAATGGTCTGGTGGAACGAATTATCACAGGTGCACTGCGTGGGTTCAGGAATTTACTTCTAAGAGGCAGAAACAGATTTATTTTATCTCTGGTAACCTCAAGAGAAAGATGTTATAATCCATAATCCGCATTAAACATCACGTTCCTTCATTACCAACTGGCCAGAGGCGGTTTAAATACCTTCAGCTCATAGTGCAATGGTGAAAAACTTACAATGCTGCACAACAGGTTACGCCTCTTTCCGCTGCTGACAAGCAAATTTTGGGTTTCTAGAAATGCATAACTATATTTCTGAAGTGGCACATTTGCATACCTCTTGAGTATGACACAGCATACCAATTAAACACAGACCCAATCAAAATCTAAGTGAGTAGTATTTTACTAATTCGTGTCGATAGAGGCATGCTTTTGTACAGATACTCAGTTTTATTAAAACAGACTTTCGTCGTAAGGTTATCGTGGGTAGTTTTATTTCATTTCTTATAATACAGTGCACAATTTTCGTAAGGTTTCCTTTAGTGTTGTTGAAACAATAGTTAACATGAGAGCGAAATTAATCATCAACGATATATGCGAATTCTCTGATGTTATCTATAACAGTCTGACGATGCACATACAGTTTATTGATTACATGCATGTAGAAAACTTGTTCTGAGTTAAAGCTGTCAAACAATTTTGAAGAAGAATAAAATGCCACTACCACACGACAGCTAATGTAGAAAATACTTTTCTGACATATTTGGGCACGATGCGCTCTCCCCATACGTAATACAAAAGCTTCGAGATGCATCTGCTGCCTGGCTGTCTGTTAAACCTGAAAAGAACAAAATGTCACAGAAGTTAGCTCTTTTTTCCACGTGAGACTATTTTGGGTTGAGAAGTGAAGGGAATTATGTTCAAAGTTCCGTTAGATTGGTAACTTCAGGAGACAGCAGATTTGAGTTTAAAAAAACTTAGCGGTAAATGTATTCGAACTCGTGACATCTTATCGATGGTGCACGACACTTACCATTACACTACTAGCTGACACATAGCTGCAACAGCTCCAGAGCTGAACAACAATTCCTCCAGAACTTCTGCATACCACAGCGCAGCGAGATAATGCAAATGGCCGGGTCTAGACTTCTGAGAGAAGGAGTTACAGCTTTTCTTTTGCGCTGCACGACGTTTTTTACAAACAGATAGCGCAATAGAATAGCTCAAGTGGAAAGGAACACTTCATATTTAAATTTCTGCATCCTACACTGTTGGCAATTCTGTGTAGGTGGCAGTTACGTGATTTTATTTCGGTGATTACAAAATAGAGTCGAATGTATGCACTGGTTAGCCGAGGCAGCTAGTTCATGGTGATTCGATCAACCAAGTAAATGAATTTACTGAACATGCTGCAATTTACTACAGGGAACCTGTGTCTCAGAATTCTCATCCAGTGTGGCGCAACGATGTTATGATGGAAAAATGAGTCACAGAGGCTTTGGTGGTCTGTTGGACTGATGATAGGTTCTTATACCTATGGTGTGGGTTCGATTCCCACTTCTGTCAATGATTTGAGATAGGGAGAGAAAGATTCCATTCTCATCTGGCTACACCAAGTGAAGAAGATATAATGGCAGTGTGGTCTGAAATTCACATTAAAGATGATATTCTTTCTCTGCCAAGTAGACGTCAGGTTGAACCACAATAAAGTCTGGAGTGGTGACATGTAGAAACTCTATCACCAGTAACCTTTCTTACACTAGTTATTTATTTCTAGTGACGAAACAAACGCTATGTAGGGTTACAGGACACTTATTCCATCTTTTATCTGAGCTTCTGTATGTCGATAAAATTGTTTCTGAACTGAGAATGCAACTCAGACAACCCTTAACGCGGAATTTGATCCCTTCGTGACAATACAGCTCGGCTACAATTTGTTGTTTGTTCAAAAGTGCAGATTCCTCAACATCTCCACATATTACGCGTGAATGGGTTCGAATCCTGGCCCGCCACTAAAGATTTCATTATGTATTATGAAGCTCTAGCATGATAACACCTGTCTGCTGTTGGATAATAATTTTGATTTTTAATGTTTTTTCATTCGTTGTCAACACTAACGATATCTGACGTTTTTGACTCCCAGTGGGACACAGAACTATTTGCGAGATTACTGTAAGTTCAAGATTTTATTCCGAGCTGCTGGTGGAGAAAAATTCGGTAGCTGACGTCTCTTTGTGTGTAGTCAACAACGATGTGTGTGGGGCTCTATTCCCAGTGAGTACTGAACTCTTCGTCATATTATTTCTAGTTCAAACATGCTCACATGTCGCTGCTGGTGCAACAAACCCATATTTAACGTTCGTTTTCTCTAGAATATAACAGCGATAGGTGCCGGGTTGGAGTCCTGGGAAGGAAAAAAATTAATGTTTCGTCTCGTCATTTCAGTTAAAACATCTAGCTACTGCCGAGAAAATCTGATATGTCACAGTTGGTTGTGCTTCGATATCAATCCGATTAGGTTCTGGGTTCGAATCCCTGTCCAACACAAAGCTTTGCCTCACGGCCTTTCAAGTAAGTTACTTGTGAAGAAGCAATATTTGACATCTCTCGTAGTTCGTTAACATGGTCAATAGATGCTGGGTAGGAATTCGCGTCCTTTAAAAACGTTTGCGTTATGTAATTTAAAGTTGATATTTGCTAACTGATACTGTCTAAAATGTGTATGCCTAATCAGGAACGACTGTTAGTTTGCGTCAGTCACGAAATCTTTGCTTAGTTTGCCCGACCTGGGTTTGAATCCAAATGCAGAACGAGACGGTTCGTCGTGTCATTTGCAGTTCATACATATTCTTATAACTTAAATTTTTAATGTCATTTCGTGTTAAATAATAAGTACTGTATGTTACTTTGAAGAGGAATCATGAATACAACGAACTTAACTACGTGCATTACCTATCTGACGTAATAATGAGAGTGGTAACATTTCAGGTATGTCAATTATTGTAATAAATGTGAGCTTACAAGCCTTAAGGACAGTCTTATCTGTGATAAGGTGTTCCCTGATATTTGTAGCATCGTGGTATTACTTTACATCTTGAGTTACTGCGATACAGAGCAGTGTTTTCTGGTGGTATCATGTTGGAACCATTTTCAATAGTCAAACGACTGTACCAAGGAGCGATTAGAGGACCTGCTAGACACCCGCGTTATGCCGGTTGCATGCGAATCAGGCGAAATGCAGTTCAGGTCGTTCGGATACTTTTGAGCACGACTGTACATATTTTCTGCTAGAAATGTACAGCTAGTCCTTGGATTATTACGCAGAAAATTAATTTCGTAGACTTGATTCTTCGAGGGAGATGTTGCTGACACAATAAACGAGATGCCATGCTTGTGACTTGGTGCTGCCGCAAATATATGATATTATATAGCTCTTCTTTCAAGTAGTGTCCACTCGTTCTGATATCACTGATTCTAGAAACTGACTGAATGTGGACTGTGGCATACAGCAGGTTACTACACTTATCTGATATGGGTAATGGAAGCGGAGGATCGTAAATAAAGTTGTCTCTGTGGTCATCTTACTCGTTGCATGGTAAAGGATATAGAGAAAAAAAGTCAACTACATACTTTTCCAGGCTAGTGTTTTCACCTTGGAAATAGACTTGCCGCGGTGGTAACACCAGTTCCCGTCATATCACCGAAGTTAAGGGGTGTCGAGCAGGCTAGAACTTGGATGGGTGACCGCTCGGATCTGCAGAGCGCCGTTGGCGAGAGATGTGCACTCAGCCTTTGTGAGGTCAACTGAGCAGCTACTCGACTGAGAAGTAGCGCTTCCGGTCATAAAAACCGACATCAGCCGGGAGAGCGGTGTGCTGACCACATGCCTCTCCATATCCGCATCCAGTGACGCCTATCCGCTGAGGGTGACACGGCGGTCGGTCGGCTCCGTTGGGCCTTTCGAGGCCTATCCGGATGGACAGAGACAGTATGTAAGAATAAAATGAGGTAATATTACAGTCCTGGGTTACTGTGAGTCGATAAAAGACGTATTTGAAATTTCTTTGTCAGGAGATCTCGTCATCCGTGACAGACCACTGCAAACTGTTTTCGTGATAATGGCACAAACATTCAGGAATAATGGACAAAGGTAAATGTATCCCTGGCCCCTAAATGACTGAGTCGGGAGATACAAGCAAGAAACAAGACTGAAAATGAGGACAAAAATGCAAGTAGACACACCTTTGCAGTAATTTTATTTAACTGTGCAATTTGCACAAGACTCTACGCTCACAAAATTTGCTCAACATGATGTACTAGAGTCACTGTGAACGCACGACATTGTTACAAAATGCCGTTAGAACTAACTTGGGGCGTATGGAGACACACACCTCAAGTATAGCAACACATCAAAAATTATTGTAATATTTCGAATGCGGCTAGTACACACATAAAAATCAATGCGTAAAAGATTATCATTTTAAATCTTGTGCACATTTAGTAAAAATATCCATTTGAAAGGAGACATTTTTAAACAGTACACTGCTAGCATTCATCTCAGTTCTTTTTAAAACATTCAGTTGCTTTTGTACTTATTTTTTAATGGCTTACAAAGTTCTAATAAAACATAGTGTGTACAAGTACGTGGTTAAAAGAAATACTACAGTTTAAAAGTTCGTTTGACCCGTTATTACTGGTTTTCTCCTCCATATAATTGGTTGAATTATTATTGCAACTGCCGACGATACGTGATAAAATTAGAGTCCATTATGAGAGATGTAGAGTTGCTTGGAGAAAGGGGATTTTTGGGAACAGATATGGAAATTTGTTTTTTTTATTTATGTTTTTCTGTGGGCATTTCATCCTTTATTTTCACTGGCAAGAGCGAATGCTGTCTACTAAAATGCAGCTATCGTCGATAAAAGTATGGTATTCCCTATGTCTGTGTTTTTCATCCAAAGGTATTTCTATTCTACGAAGAAGCTATTTTAAGTAAACAATAGTTGTTACTAGAGTATCACTACTTACTTTATTTCAGTGCTAGAGCAGTACCACCCAGTCGACCAAGACCAAATTTCAGTTTCTGAAAAAGAGAAAATTCGTTATCTTGGTAGAAGTGTCCTACACGAGAACATGGATAAAAGCAATCGGTAGAATATAACACTGTAAACATACAATTTACCAAGTTACATTATAATGGCTCTGAGCACTATGGGACTCAACATCTTAGGTCATAAGTCCCCTAGTTACATTATAATTATCTCACAGAATAGAACTTGTGTATTTAACAGAAACTGAGATGACTTGGGCCATTTGGAATAAAAGTAGATAGAGACGGATGGCTAGCGCATACAGAAGAATTTGTTAAAATTTTGTGTACGTCTTATGAAATCTTCCTCAGGAATCGGGCGATAAAGCTGAATGACTGAGTCACTTTTGGGTTGAATTTGGAATACTCTACCAGAAACGCAGCTCAAATGTTTCAAACAAAGCATTTTTTTGTCATAAAAAAGGCTTCACATCTTAAAGAAAATGTTCTGTGTGTAGCTTATTGTAACTATAATTTATTTTAAACTAAACATTCCCTGCTCTGCATTATTCGAGTAATGATAAACGTGTTTTTACTTCGAGTTCCGTTACGGGAGCGTTATATGGTTTTACTTTCATTTGTTTTGAAATATTCTTTGACTAGTAGTAATTGTAACTGATTGAAATCTCTGTATTTCTCATCCTGCGAGCATGTGTGTGTTCCCATTCAGCTAAAAAGAATTTTGCTTTTTGTACTAGAGAAAATGGAAGCAACATTCATTTTGTATACTTGATCAAAAGTGAGATTTTCCAGCGGCCAATCAGCAACAAAGAAGTCGCTGATATTCTGAAACGAAAAAAAGAAGCTTTCAAATCGAAATAGTTCACTATGTTCTCGAGAAACTACACCTTTTGATTTACCTTGGCCTTATTTCTATATGGCATTAAAGAATCTAGCACACTTACAATCCCTCCAACTAATCCCGAGCTGGTTCAGTTGTGTAAACTCAGCTACCCTCTACGCGTGCTTGACATACCCTTGACCGATTCAGTACAGCATATACACTACTGGCCATTAAAATTGCAACACAAAGAAGAAATACAGATGATAAACGGGTATTCATTGGACAGATATATTATACTAGAACTGACAAGTGATTACATTTTCACGCAATTTGGGTGCATAGATCCTGACAAATCAGTACCGAGAACAATCATCTCTGGCCGTAATAACGGCCTTGATACGCCTGCACATTGAGTCAAACAAAGTTTGGATGGAGTGTACAGGTGCAGCTGCCCATGCAGCTTCAACACGATACCACAGTTCATCAAGAGTAGTGACTGGCGTATTGTGACGAGCCAGTTCCTCGGCCACCATTGACCAGACGTTTTCAATTTCTGAGAGATCTGGAGAATGTGCTGGCCAGGGCAGCAGTCGAACATTTTCTGTATCCAGAAAGGTCCGTACAGGACCTGCAACATGCGGTCGTGCATTATCCTGCTGAAATGAAGGGTTTCGCAGGGATCGAATGAAGGGTAGAGCCACGGGTCGTAACACATCTGAAATGTAATGTTCACTGTTCAAAGTGCCGTCAGTGCGAACAAGAGGTGACCGAGACGTGTAACCAATGGCACCCCATACAATCACGCCGGGTGATACGCCAGTATGGCGATGACGAATACACGCTTCCAATGTGCGTTCACCGCGATGTCGCCAAAGGCGGATGCGACCATCATGATGCTGTAAACAGAACCTCGATTCATCCGAAAAAATGGCGTTTTGCCATTCGTGCACCCAGGTTCGTCGTCGAGTACACCATCGCAGGCGCTCCGGTCTGTGATGCAGCGTCAAGGGTAACCGCAGCCATGGTCTCCGAGCTGATAGTCCATGCTGCTGTAAACGTCGTCGAACTGTTCGTGCAGATGGTTGTTGTCTTTGAAACGTCCCCATCTGTTGACTCAGGGATCGAGACGTGGCTGCACGATTCGTTAACGCCATGCGGATAAGATGCCTGTCATGTCGACTGCTAGTTATACGAGGCCGTTGGGATGCAGCACGGCGTTCCGTATTACCCTCCTGAACCCACCGATTCCATATTCTGCTAACAGTCATTGGATCTCGACCAACGCGAGCAGCAATGTCGCAATACGATAAGCCGCAATCACGATAGGGTACAATCCGACCTTTATCAAAGTCGGAAACGTGATGGTACGCATTTCTCCTCCTTACACGAGGCATCAGAACCACGTTTCACCAGGCAACGCCGGTCAACTGCTGTTTGTGTATGAGAAATCGGTTGGAAACTTTCCTCATGTCAGCACGTTGTAAGTGTCGCTACCGGCGCCAACCTAGTGTGAATGCTCTGAAAAGATAATCATTTTTATATCACAGCATCTTCTTCCTGTCTGTTAAATTTCGCGTCTCTAGCACGTCTTCTTCGTGGTGTAGGAATTATAATGGCTATTAGTGTATGTTCTACATCTGTGGGAGATATCTGATGCACTGTTGGCTAAATTCTTCAGTGACAGATACGAGGGCAGTTCAATAAGTAATGCAACACATTTTTTTCTGAAACAGGGGTTGTTTTATGCAGCATTGAAATACACCAGGTTATTCCCCAATCTTTTAGTTACACAACACTATTTTTCAACGTAATCTCCATTCAATGCTACGGCCTTACGCCACCTTGAAATGAGGGCCTGTATGCCTGCACGGTAGCATTCCACTGGTCGATGTCGGAGCCAACGTCGTACTGCATCAATAACTTCTTCATCATCCGCGTAGTACGTCCCACGGATTGCGTCCTTCATTGGGCCAAACATATGGAAATCCGACGGTGCGAGATCGGGGCTGTAGGGTGCATGAGGAAGAACAGTCCACTGAAGTTTTGTGAGCTCCTCTCGGGTGCGAAGACTTGTGTGAGGTCTTGCGTTGTCATGAAGAAGGAGAAGTTCGTTCAGATTTTTGTGCCTACGAACACGCTGAAGTCGTTTCTTCAATTTCCGAAGAGTAGCACAATACACTTCAGAGTTGATCGTTTGACCAAGGGGAAGGACATCGAACAGAATAACCCCTTCAGCAGATGGTTCTCCTTTGCTCTTTATGGTGTTCGGTTAGACAACGAGGGACCCAGCGGGAACAAACCTTTGAATATGCCAACTGGTGAACAATTGTGACAGCACTACCAACAGAGATGTCAAGTTGAGCACTGAGTTGTTTGATGGTGATCCGTCGATCATTTCGAACGACTGTGTTCGCACGCTCCGCCATTGCAGGAGTCACAGCTGTGCACGACCGGCCCGCACGCGAGAGATCAGACAGTCTTGCTTGACCTTTCGGCGATGATGACACACGCTTTGCCCAACGAGTCACCGTACTTTTGTCCACTGCCAGATCACTGTAGACATTCTGCAAGCGCCTATGAATATCTGAGATGCCCTGGTTTTCCGCCAAAAGAAACTCGATCACTGCCCGTTGTTTGCATCGCACATATGTTACAGACGCCTTTTTAACAGCTCCGTACAGCGCTGCCACCTGTCGGAAGTCAATGAAACTATACGAGACGAAGCGGGAATGTTTGAAAATATTCCACAAGAAATTTCCGGTCTTTTCAACCAAAATTGGCCGAGAAAAAAAAGTGTTGCATTACTTATTGAACTGCCCTCGTAGAAAGCGTTTCAGTCGACTGTCGGAGAAGAGAAATTGATACATAAAAGGGAACGCTACCAGCCCTGTGGGAACACTAGAGGATGAGCATTTGCCGTGTCGTTGCCTACCGTATGAAGTCGATCCTTTGCAGTATGGAGGGGCATATGATCAGGACATCGCTCACGGGGCCATTGTCGACCTTACATTCCCTCTAACGACTACTGCTCATTCAGTTGGCTCCTCACTCAGCCTCAAGAAGCTGTGGGAACTCCTTTCTAGTTCACCTTCCTGCGAATAGTCCCTGGAATTTCAGGGAACTCAACCCACTTGCTAATATGGCAGGCCGACACGCCAGTCACTCAGACACGGACGCAGGCACTTTTTAGCGTATCCTTCGGAAATTTTGATTCTACATAGCTCAGTGTTTATTATTCATAACTTTCACATCGCCAAAATGAGTGTACAGCGTTATGTCGACAGAAGAATCTCCAAGTTGCAAAGTAGGTCGTGTGTTAAGTTCATTCAGTTGCACGGCAGTGTCGCCATGATTTATCCCTAGCTATGTCTATTGACGGCTGACTGGTTTAACTTCCTTTTGGTTATCAGTTAGAAAGCGTTTTAAAGAAAGTTTTATTTCTGAAAAAAGTGGGACTGCTGGAAACTTAGTGTTAATCTAAAAGTGAATACTGTTCTGTTTCTTTGCAGTATCTGTGTGTTACTCAAGAGCAGAATTCCAATACACGTTTGAAGCGAGACTATTCTCGGTATTTGTTCATCCACTTAATGTCCGTTTGTACCGTGACAAAATACCAACCAACTGAGAGGCTGGACCACTAACGTACGCATTAAATATTTTTAAACCAGCACGTACACTCTACGCCGAAAAAACGGCGCACCAAGAAGAAATGGGATATAAATTGGTAGATCTAATGTAGATGAACAGACATACGACTACAATTTCGGAATAATTGGATGATTTATTCAAGAGAAAGAGCTTCACATTTTGAGCAACTCAATAACGCACTGGCCGACCTCCGGTCCTTATTCAAGCAGTTTCAAAGGGAGAATTAGGCAACGATTGACTACAACAGGTGAAAGGAATACAGATGAAGACGATTCGGTAGCTTCGAGTGATGAAATGGTACGAATGTTGCAGTAGATATTCGATTTATTTAATGAAAGAAGAAAATATGAAAATGCAGGAAATCAAGCATATTAGTAACCAACTTTATAGGAATGATGTTTAGACTGCGCGCTACTGGATTTACGTTGTTAGTAGTGTTAATGTCATGATTTCCCGTTAGGCGCCAATACTGGTACGGCGATATAGGGCTGGAACACTAGAATCAGTACGCATTACAGCTGCAGTCAACATGGGTCTGGACAAAGTGAGCGAGGCTTTGCTAGTAAAGCTGTCTTACCGTAAAAACGCAATAGCTATGCTGGTCCTGGTGGATAGCGATGCGGAGCAGTCATCTTTCCTCATAGGGTTAAAGAGCACGACTCGGAAGTACAAATTTGGTAAATGCTCCTGGGAGAGGCCGACGGCCAATTGCTCCACAGATTTTTGAATAAGATAATCCTGCCACGAGTGAGAATGCCGGACGCCATGTGCAACCTTCAAGCAGTGCGCCAGCTGTGTCAGGACAGCTGAACATTTCATTCTCCACCGCTGTTTCGGGCAGCAGTAATGTAATCTCTGGTGCGACTCCAGGCCGTCGCGAATGCAGATGAGTGCCATATTGAGCAACGTTTGTAACCTGGAACATAAACGTGGTACGCAGTTAACAAATGTTATCCTCTCGCGTGGAAATGAAAACGTGTTTCTTTCAGTGCTTTATTCATTATTTCTCTTCAGCGTGTTCTTAAAAATGCTTCTTCAACGTTTCATTGCTTTACGATCACTCGTTTTTCGTGACTGCCTTCTCAAATAGCAAACGTTTGGTTATAGCCACCTTATACAGGGTGATTACAACTAAAGTTCAGCTTTCAAACCGCTGTAGAAGCACCACTGGTCAAAATGACGTCAAATTGCAACGGAATATTATCGGAGAAGGGGGAAACGTGTAGCAGAAGAATAAAAATAGAGTGAAAATTGATCAATAGATGGCGCTGTATCTGTCAGAATACGTAAATGTAAACACCTGTCATGCGCACGACACATTGAAGTTGGCATAAAGATGCCGGGTACACGGCTTTTCCTCCTTTCGCGTCTGCGATGTTCGCCATGACTGTCTCAATGCAGGATCGGGCTCTGCTTGTAAAGCTATATTACAAGAAAGATGACTGTGTACACGTCGCTCTGCAGAAGTTCTGGACAGTGAAGGGTTTGAAAAAAGGCGTTGGTCCGGTGACTGCAATGGATGTGGAGAAAATGATTCGGATATCCGAAAAGACGGGTTCTTTTGGTGTGCGACCTGGTAGAGGGATTGATTTGATGCAGTGGAAGCAGTGGCCACAGAAGTGCAGGAGGAGACGAGTGGTGATGTGCAAACGTGTAGCGCACGGAGAATTGCCCGAACATTGGACATACCCCTGAGCACGGTTCGTAAAATCCTACGAAACATCCTTCTTTGCTATCCATCCAAAATTACCCATGTGTACTAGTTGCTTCCTGTTCACCTGCCAGCAAGAGAGATCTTTGCTTTAGAATTTCTTGCTCGCATGGAGTCTACAATGATTGGCCGTGGAAGATTTTGTGGGCAGACGAAGCCCACTTACATCTGACAGAATATGTCAATACACGGAATTGTCGAATATGGGCAACGGAAAATCCACACGCAAATCGACCATTACCACTTCATCCTGAAAGATGTGCGGTGCGGGTTTACCGCATCATTTATCATAGGGCCATATTTTTTCCAAGAGACAGGTGTTTCCGGTCCTGTTACCTGTACCGATACTGGTAAGCGCTATGAGTGTCTTTTGCGCAACCACGTCATTCTAGCTCTCCAAAAGGGTGGATGTGTGGATGGGATCATTTTTATGCAAGATGGCACACCTCTCCACATTGCAAATCCAGTTAAGCAGCTGCTCAAGCGCCATTTCGGAAATGCTAGAATTATCAGCCGCCATTTCCCTACAGCCGATCACCTGATCTTAATCGATGTGACTTCTGGCTTTGGGGCTATCTGAAAGATGTTGCGTTCAGTGTTCCGCTTGCAAACTTAACTGCATTGAGGGTACGCATAGCGCAACACATTGTGAACATGACCTCAGAAACATTTCGATCAGTTGTGGAACATGTTGTTCCTCGAGTTCAACTTGTTGCAGAAAACGGTGGACAGCATATTGAACATGTTTTGCGTCAGTCATACGGAAATTAATAATCTGATTTGATTTTGATTGATGCTTTTTATGCGGTTTTTGGCCTCAGGACAATTAAAAACCGATATTTCCCATCTGATGTGATATGACCTAGCCGTTGTGGATGGGCTTACGTAACTAACAGTATCCAACCTGTACAAATACGCACACTGAGTAGTACAGGTTGTTTAACGTCAAACGTACAACTTAGGCATTGCTGTATGATTCATTTGTCATGTGTAGTTGACCACTATTCAATTAAATATAATATGGAGAGGTGAACGTCTCGAGCATTGTAAAACGCCCCGATATCTTGGTGTCACTTTGGATCGCACACTGACCTATAAACATCATTGTAATGCCACAAGGAAAAAAGTCTCAACTAGAAACAACATCATCAGGAAACTAACCAGCGGATCCTGGGATGCAAACCCAAAAGTCCTGAGAACTTCAGCCCTTGCACTCAGTGTGTTAGACGCGGAATACGCCGCTCCAGTGTGGTCTGCATCAACACACGCGGGAAAAGTTGATGTCGCGGTGAATGAAATGGCACGGATTGTTACCGGATGCTTGAGGCCAAGATGTACTTAATCATGGGGATCGCACCGCCCAACATACGACGTGACATCGCTGCCGAAGCCGAAAAAAACCAAGGAAGAAAAGGACATGCGTCATCCTTTATATGGACACCAGCCTGCTGACCGACGTCTTTGTTCGAGGAAGAGTTTCCTGTCACGTACCCGAGCCCTGGAAGGGTCGGCTGCAGAGAATCATTTGAAAAGGTGGGAAATCGACCTGAGAAACCCCCATAAAGATGTGAAAGCAGAACTGCTGCCTGACACAGTCTAGAGAACCGTAAACCGTATGAGGGTAGATGTGCCAAAGTGCAAGACAAACCTGCAGCATTGGGGTTTCCTAAAAGAGAATGAGAACACTCTCTGTCTGTGTGGCTCTGTTCAGGATCCTCAACACCTGCTTATCTGTCCGTATTTAGACCAGCCCTGCACACTGAATGACTTATGGGAGGCAAATGACAAGGCCATATTGGCTGCTGATTTTTGGAAGTCTGAAGTCTAGTTCCGGACACGGAAAGTAAGTAAGTAAGTAATTATGATGCTTACAGCGCCATCTATTGCTACATTTTGTTACAGCGCCATCTATTGCTACATTTTGTAACTATTTTTTTTTCATCTGCCATACGTTTTCCCCCTTCTCCGACAATATTCCGTTGCAATTTGACGTAATTCTGACCAGTGGTGTTATTTGTACAGCGGTTTGAAAGTTTAATTATAATCACCCTGTATATCAGATGGCTCTTGGACTTAACATCTGAGGTCATCAGTCGCCTAGAACTTAGAACTACTTAAACCTATCTAACCTAAGGACATCACATACATTCATGCCCGAGGCAGGATTCGAACCTGCGACCGCAGCAGTCGCGCGGTTCCGGACTGAAGCGCCTAGAACTGCTCGGCCACTGCGGCCGGCTGTATATCAGACATTGCTTTAGTGAGAAAGACTGTCTCTCTCCCGTCAGGATTCACATTCCAACCGACAACGAATCCGTTGAAGGTAGAATGATGTGACGAGGTACAACTTTTACGCAGAGTCGTGAAAGAGTAGCGTTGACCACACTGAACGGTTTCTCGCGAGTCGCAGAGTGGCGGGCGAGCCCCATGTTTTCCTCTCGCATGGCCGGCCTTGCTCACGGGACACGTACTGCTCGTTCCCAGCTTCTCCAGTGAGCCTGTGGTACGTGTGAGAGAATGGTCGTCCTCGGACGGTCGTCCTCGGACGCCGCCGGTTTTCCGCATGCCTCCTATGTAAATGTCCTACAACCTTCAAGGATTGCCAAGTTTACGCCTCATGTACGTGGCGTTCAAAAATCCACCAACTTAGTATAAGAAGAATAAACTAAAGCAACTTTCATCAAGTATTTCCTGTTGTCAAATGTGATCCGGTGTCTGAACGCCGTGTTAAGGTTTCGAAACGGTTTCGAAACTTAGACAGGAATCGTTTTGATTATAGCGACAGAACTGACCTTTTGGTCATTTATTGCTGCTAACAAACGTCTTGTAACGTAATGCAGGTTATATAAAACTGCAGTTGTACGCCCGGCTATCCACGCGGTCTATCTCGCTGCTTCCCGAGCGGGGAGGCGTGCCGGTCCCCGGCACGAATCCGCACGGCGGGTTAGTGTCGAGGTCCGGTGTGCCGGCCAACCTATGGATGGTTTTTAAGGCGGTTTTCCGTCTCCCTTGGCGAATGCGGACTGGTTCCCCTTATCCCGCATCGCTTACACTATATCGGCGATTTCTGCGCTAACGCTGTCTCCACGTACGCGTACACCATAATTACTTTACCACGCAAACATTTGGGGTTACAGTCGTCTGATATGGGACGTTCCCGGGGAGGGGTTCACTAGGGGCCGAACCGGACACTAACCCTGGGTTCGGTGTGGGGCGGCGGTGGGGTGGGTGGACTGCTGTGCCCTCTCGTGGGGTTGTGAATCACTGAGAGCTACAGCCGGGACGAAGCCTCTCCATCGTTTCTAGATCCCTGATTTAATACACAATATACACAACAAAACGACTACTCACGTTGGTGTGTAGAATATATGAGTCTGGCGACGTACCATCTGACTTTCGGAAAAGCATCATCCACACAATTCCGAAGACGGCAAGAGCTGACAAGTGCGAGAATTATCGCACAATCAGCTTAACAGCTCATGCATCGAAGCTGCTTACAAGAATAATATACAGAAGAATGGAAAAGAAAATTGAGAATGCGCTAGGTGACGATCAGTTTGGCTTTAGGAAAAGTAAAGAGACGAGAGAGGCAATTCTGACGTTACGGCTAATAATGGAAGCAAGGCTAAAGAAAAATCAGGACACTTTCATAGGATTTGTCAACCTGGGAAAAGCGTTCGACAATATTAAATGGTGCAAGCTGTTCGAGATTCTGAAAAAAGTAGGGGTAAGCTATAGGGAGACACGGGTCATATACAATATGTACAACAACCAAGAGGGAATAATAAGAGTGGACGATCAAGAACGAAGTGCTCGTATTAAGAAGGGTGTAAGACAAGGCTGTAGCCTTTCGCCCCTACTCTTCAATCTGTACATCGAGGAAGCAATGATGGACATAAATAAAGGTTCAGGAGTGGAATTAAAATACAAGGTGAAAGGATACCAGTGATACGATTCGCTGATGACATTGCTATCCCGAGTGAAAGTGAAGAAGAATTAAATGATCTGCTGAACGGAATGAACAGTCTAATGAGTACACAGTATGGTTTGAGAGTAAATCGGAGAAAGACGAAGGTAATGAGAAGTAGTAGAAATGAGAACAGCGAGAAACTTAACTTCAGGATTGATGGTCACGAAGTCAATGAAATTAAGGAATTCTGCTACCTAGGCGGTAAAAGAACCAATGACGGACGGAGCAAGGAGGACATCAAAAGCAGACTCGCTATGGCAAGAAAGGCATTTCTGGCCAAGAGAAGTCTACTAATATCAAATACCGGCCTTAATTTGAGGAAGAAATTTCTGAGGATGTACGTCTGGAGTACAGCATTGTATGGTAGTGAAACAAGGACTGTGGGAAAACCGCAACAGAAGAGAATCGAAGCATTTGAGATGTGGTGCTATAGACGAATATTGAAAATTAGGTGGACTGATAAGGTAAGGAATGAGGAGGTTCTACGCAGAATCGAAGAGGAAAGGAATATGTGGAAAACACTGATAAGGAGAAGGGACAGGATGATAGGACATCTGCTAAGACATGAGGGAATGACTTCCATGGTACTAGAGGGAGCTGTAGAGGGCAAAAACTGTAGAGGAAGAGAGAGATTGGAATACGTCAAGCAAATAATTGAGGACGTAGGTTGCAAGTACTACTCTGAGATGAAGAGGTTAGCACAGGAAAGGAATTCGTGGCGGGCCGCATCAAACCAGTCAGTAGACTAATGACAAAAAAAAAAAAAAAAAAAAAAAAAAAAACACACACACACATAATGGCTTATGGCTTCCTGTAATCATAACTCGGCGCTGAATAATTTGGCCATCTTTCGAATCATCTCTCATAAGAACCCTTAAAACTAAATATTATTTAGCATTATTTCACTCTTAGTACATGGTCCTTTTTATATAGGAGTCAGTTAACAAGTACCCGATTTTCGTGGTTATTATTTTCATTTGTTTTCTGGAAACATTCCAAATCACTCGAGAACATCCGAGAACATAGTGCCACATCTCCTCCTAAACCAGTGTACCGATTTCAACCAAACTTGGTACTCATATACCTTACTGTCAGGTGACAATCGATGTAGAGAAAAGAAACACCTGCCTATAAAAGGGGTGGGGGGTGGAAAAGAAGCGCAGCCTATGACGCTTGAATTCCCAGATTTTATTCATTCATTATTTGAGAATTGTAGCAAACGTTACAAATAATTTCAAAATTTCATTATTTTTTTTCTCGCCGACAACCCATAAAATTATTAAAGGAAAAATGTTATCGCTCAGTTCTTTTCCGATTTTCATGCAGCGAATAGTACTACGTGAGGCGTGACGTTATAATTTATTACTTATTTACTACTAACTGCATTCGCGACACATTTTACAGACATATGATCAATATACACTATGTAATCAAAAGTATCTGAACACTTGGATGAAAATGACTTACAAGTTGGTGACGCCCTCCATCGGTAGTGCTGGAATTCAGTATGGTGTTGGCCCACCGTTAGCCTTGATGACAGCTTCCACTCTCGCAGGCATACGTTCAATCGGGTGCTGGAAGGTTTCTAGGGGAATGGCAGTCCATTCTTCACGGAGTGCTGCACTGAGGAGAGGTATCGATGTCGGTCGGTGAGGCGTGGGATGAAGTCGGCGTTCCAAAACATCCCAGAGGTGTTCTATAGGACTAAGGTAAGGACCCTGTGCAGGCCAGTCCATTACAGGGGTGTTATTGCAGTGTAACCACTCCGCCACAGGCCGTGCATTATGATCAGCTGCTCGATCCTGTCGGGTCCCCAGCTCGTGGTCTCGCGGTCTCGTTCTCGCTTCCAGAGCACGGGGTCACGGGTTCGATTTCCGGCTGGGTCAGGGATTTTCACCTGCCTTGAGATGACTGGGTGTTTGTGTTGCCCTCATCATTTCATCATCATTGATGAAAGGGGCGAGATTGGACTGAGCGAAGGTTGGTAATTTGTACGGGTGCTGATAACCACGCAGTTGAGCGCCCCACAAACCAAACATCGTCATCATCATCATCATCATCATGGATCGTGTTGAAAGGTGCAGTCGCCATCCGCCAATTACTTTTCAACAGTGCGAAGCAAGAAGGTGCTGAAAACATCAGTGTAGGCCGGTGCTGTGATAGTGCCACGGAGAAGAATAAGGAGCGCAAGTGCCCTCCACGAAAAACATAACCACACCATAACACCACAGCCTCCAAATTTTACAGTTAGGACTACACGAGCTGGCAGATGACGTTCAACGGACATGCGACAGACCCAAAACCTGCCATGGAATCGCCACATTGTGTACCGTGATTCGTCACTCCACAACATTTTTCCACTGTTCAATCGTCCAATATTTACGCTCCTTACACCAAGCGAGGTGTCGTTTGGCATTTACCGGCGTGATGTGTGGCTTATCAGCAACCGTTCGACCACGAAATAGAAGTTTTCTCACCTCCCGCCTAACTGTCACAGTACTTGCAGTGGATCCTGATGTGATTTGGAATTCCTGTGTGATGGTTTGGATAGATGCCTACCTATTACACATTACGACCCTCTTTAACTGGCTAAATGGTTCAAATGGCTCTGAGCACTATGGGACTTAACTTCTGAGGTCATCAGTCCCCCATAACTTAAAACTACTTAAACCTAACTAACCTAAGGACATCACACATACCCATGCCCGAGGCAGGATTCGGACCTGCGACCGTAGCGTTCACGCGGTTCCAGACTGAAGCGCCTAGAACCGCTCGGCCGCTCCGGCCGGCACCCTCATTAACAGTTGGCAGTCTCTGTCAGTCAACAGACGAGGTCAGCCTGTACGCTTTTGTGCTGTACGTGTCCCTTCACGTTTCCACTTCGCTATCACATCGGAGAGAGTGGGCCTAGGGATGTTTAGGAGAGCGGAAATCTGGCGTACAGACGAATGACACAAGTGACACCCAATCACCTGGCAACATTCGAAGTCCGTGAGTCCCGCGGACCGCCCATTTTGCTCTCTCACGATGACTAATGACTACTGAGGTCACTGATATGGTGTACCTGGCAGTAGATGGCAGCACAATGCACCTATATGAAAAACGTATGTTTTGGGGGTGTCCGGGTACATAGTGTACATTTGAATCTAAAATTACATCATTCAACGGTCTTAGTTCAGGAGATATAACGTCATAAACAGTGAGATGAGACTGACTCTTCAGCATCGTACGTGTCTTTAAAATTTATCTCTTCGTTGCTACTAATTCCACTAGTCACTCATTTTGGAGACAGTTTTCACATATGCTGTTGTATGTGCCAACAAAATTATACTATTGTACGACACATAGTGGAGGAGATATGAAGTCATAAACGTGAAGCGCAAGGCCAATGCTACGTAGCGCAGGCGTCGCCCCCCAAATATAAATAGATACACTACTGGCCATTAATATTGCTACACCACGAAGATGACGTGGCACAGATGCGAAATTTAATCGACAGGAAGAAGATGCTGTGGTATGCAAATGATTAGTTTTTCAGAGCATTCACACAAGGTTGGCGCCGGTGGCGACACCTACAACGTGCTGACATGAGGAAAGTTTCCAACCGATTTCTCACACACAAATATCAGTTGACCGGCGTTGCCTGGTGAAACGTTGTTGTCATGCCTCGTGTAAGGAGGAGAAATGCGTACCATCACGTTTCCGACTTTGATAAGGGTCCGATTGTAGCCTATCGCGATTGCGGTTTATCGTATCGCGACATTGCTGCTCGCATTGGTCGAGATCCAATGACTGTTAGCAGAATATGGAATCGGTGGGTTCAGGAGGGTAATACGGAACGCCGTGCTCAATCCCAACGGCCTCGTATCACTAGCACTCGAGATGATAGGCATCTTCACCGCATGGCTGTAACGGATCGTGCAGCCACGTCTCGATCTCTGAGTCAACAGATGGGGACGTTTGCAAGACAACAACCATCTGCACGAACAGTTCGACGACGTTTGCAGGAGCAACTTGGAGACCATGGCTGCGGTTACCCTTGACGCTGCATCACAGACAGGAGCGAATGCGAGGGTGTAGTCAACGACGAACCTGGGTGCACGAATGGCTAAACGTCATTTTATCGGATGAATCCAGGTTCTGTTTACAGCATCATGATGATCGCATTCGTGTTTGGCGGCATCGTGGTGAACGCACATTGGAAGCGTGTATTCGTCATCGCCATACTGGCGTATCACCCGGTGTGAAGGTATGGGGTACCATTGGTTACACGTCTCGGTCACCTCTTGTTCGCATTGACGGCACTTTGAACAGTGGACGTTACATTTCAGATGTGTTACGACCCGTGGCTCTACCTTTCATTCGATCCCTGCGAAACCCTACATTTCAGCAGGATAATGCACGACCGCATGTTGCAAGTCCTGTACGGGCCTTTCTGGATACAGCCTGGCCAGCACATTCTCCAGATCTCTCACCAATTGCAAACGTCTCGTCAATGGTGGCCGAGGAACTGGCTCGTCACAATACGCCAGTCGCTACTCTTGATGAACTGTGGTATCGTGTTGAAGCTGCATGGGCAGCTTTACCTGTACATGATAACCAAGCTCTGTTTGACTCAATGCCGAGGCGTATCAAGGCAGTTATTATGGCCAGAGGTGGTTGTTCTTTGTACTGATTTCTCAGGATCTATGCACCCAAATTGCGTGAAAATAAAATAACATGTCAGTTGTAGTATAATATATTTATCCTATGAATACCTGTTTATGATCTGCATTTCTTCTTGGTGTAGCAATCTTAATGGCCAGTAGTGTACCGGGTTCCTCTGATGGTTTGAAATAAAGTACTCTGTAAAGAACACCAACAACGTTCCAAAACATGTGAGAACGTTAAAAAAATTGACGTTCGTTGTAGATCATTTTAAAATATAGAACATTCGAGATTTTTTAGAACATTCGAAAGCTATCATTAACACTCAAAAATATTAACATAAACTCGAAAACTTAGATATATATGGATGCGAAAGAGACGAAAGAATTTGCAGTAGCCACCACAGTATGCTACCGTCAGTGATGACTGATAAACATAAAGACCTATTGCGCGGGGAACAGCACTCTCGGTCACGTTGTTGCTTCTGTAGTGCGTCCACTACTTCTCCCCTCAAAAGATGCAGTGCCACGAGATTTGTCGTACCCATCCTGGACGTATTCGTTGGTACGTTACCTGGAACGAAAGGGATCAATTGGTTAATGTGTTCAGTATGGAGTGGGACCCACTCTGACAGCTACAGAGGCCTGACAATGACAGTACATGCTCTGAAGGATCTCACCAGTGTCATGTTGAGGCAATAACGCTCATTCTTGTTGAAGAGCTGCTCACAAGTCTTGGAGTTTGGCTGGTGGATACTGACGCAACACATCCCATTTCTCTAGTGCATCCCAGACATCCTCTATGGGAATAAAATCGGGAGAGCAAACAGGCCACCCATGCGTGCAACATCTTCCGCTTCCAAGAGAACATCAACTAGCCATTATCTACAACGTCGAGCATTATAGTCCATCAGTACGAAGTCTGGGCCCACAGTACCTCGCAACAACCTTCCTGAGGTTCCAAGATCACGTAACGATACCAGCCGGCCGTGGTGGCCAAGCGGTTCTAGGCTCTTCAGTCTGGAACCGCGAGACCGCTACGGTCGCAGGTTCGAATCCTGCCTCGGGCATGGATGTCCTTAGGTTAGTTAGGTTCAAGTAGTTCTAAGTTCTAGGGGACTGATGACCTAAGATGTTAAGTCCCATAGTGCTCAGAGCCGTTTTTTGAACGTAACGATATCTGACAGCAGTTAATCCTTGACGATTCACCAGTACAATTTGATGAAGAGGTGTTCAAGTGGTCTAATCCCTGTCCACACCGTTATCGAGCCTCCTCGATAGCTATCTATTTCAAGAATGTTTGGATCCCGAAATCATGTTCAACTTTCCCTCTAGATGCGAATCCCTCGAGAATCACTCTTCAGACCACATCGGGACTCATTTGTGAAAAGGAGATTGACCCACTGTTCGACCGCCAAGGAGGCATGTTGACGACTCCACTCTAGACGTTCCCTTATGTGAAGACGTGTCAGAGGTACACATACAGCGGGTCTCCAACAATAAAGGCTAATCTGCCGAGCCTCCTGTACACCGTTTGCCCCGATACAACACGTCCAGGGGATGCTGCGATTCCGATGTCAGTTGTCATGCCGTACCAAGGCCGTATTGTTGCGTACTTACAGGTCGTCTCTTTCTGATATCACACGTGATCGGCCCTGACGTGGTCTTCGAGGTACTGTTTCAGTCTCTGTAAACTGTCACCACATCGGAGAAACAACATAATGATTGACAGTACGCCATTGGGCCACATCAGTTTGCGACTGTCCAGCTTCCGTTTTTCCTATGGCCCCCACCACAGACAGTCTGGCGGGCTCTTCTCTGTGCCATATTGCACCGTATGTGACTGTACACAGCGATTACGGAAAAACCGAAAGGTGCCCTGAGATCATTATTGGCATAATCATCTTGTGGTGCAGTTCTTGTTGTCTCCGTGCTTGCAACTTTTACATAATGTTGTAACGACGCAAATGTTAATATGTTAACAACAAATTTACAGTTAAAAATAAAAATAGAACCCACTGAGGATAGCACAGAAGTGCTGAAACATGTATGGGTGAAACAAAAGAAAAAAGTGTCTTGCATAAGGCGGAACTTCTAATCCCATTATTGGCATGTGTTGTGACTTGGCAAGACAGCCAAGCCACTAGGAGATAGCCGATAGGCACGCGTGTAAGCTCACGCAGGCTGGCGTGAGGTCTGGAACAGTTAAAGGATTTGAGTCTAGTAAAAAAAGTACGGAGCTTCTGGAATACTTAACTTTAATCCATAACTGGTGAACATCGGTATGACGGTACATGCATCACATGATAAATAGCAATTGATAATGGCGCCTTGCTAGGTCGTAGCAAATGACGTAGCTGAAGGCTATGCTAACTATCGTCTCGGCAAATGAGAGCGTAATTTGTCAGTGAACCATCGCTAGCAAAGTCGGCTGTACAACTGGGGCGAGTGCTAGTAAGTCTCTCTAGACCTCCCGTGTGGCGGCGCTCAGTCTGCAATCACTGACAGTGGCGACACGCGGGTCCGACGTATACTAAAGGATCGCGGCCGATTTAAAGGCTATCGCCTAGCAAGTGTGGTGTCTGGCGGTGACACCACAGCATGGTTGCCCATTGACTGGAATGACATCTTCCGCGCAGAACACGATCGTATGGACATCTGTTGATAGTTTATGTGATTATATCGTATAATACACAGAACGTGGAAATAGCGGTTTGTTGCTTTAATTTTGGACACCAGTGTACTTGCGTGCATAATATTTCACTCTATTGCGATAAGCCTGCATAGACCAGTCACTACCAAGCCGCGCTGTAACCTGTACATGGTCTGGTCATTCATAAGCGGAGCCAGTATGTGGTAATCCTGCACCGAAATTTCACAAACTTATTGTTTCTTTTAGTATTGCTCGCTCAAATGTTGTTCATATCAACTGCATGCAACAAATTGTTCAAGTTCGCGAGTAAGCAACACGCCATGCGGTATTAACTCATTAAAATGTCACTGAATGTTCCGAATTTCACCCTGTGCATTAACTCGAATTCCCTTCCACACTTCACGTCACTATCAAACATTTTAGTACCAAAACATCACAATATTCATAATTTTCGAAGGAGCGCCTATCAATATATCTGATCACTATGAGATCCAAAACACGAATCTGCTCTCTCTACGCAAAAGAAGATTCTCGATCCGAAAATTCCCTCAAATATGCTAACTTCTGATTGGCAGGGAAACATCACAGCAAATTGGGAAGGAGCATGCAACCCTCTTAATGCCCCGCATATGTGCAGAACCAATATCACTGAATCAGAGCAGTAAAGTAACATAAGCTGACAGAGTAGTTTATAATAAATTCTGCAGAACGATTGACTAACACATACGTCATTCTCGAACACTCCTCACGTGACCTGTTACTTCAGTGTAGGCCTATAGTATAAAACCTTTGCATAAAACAGTATTTTACATTCGCATGCTCTTTCATAACGAAACACAATTACAGTAGTAATTAATAAATAATTGGGAAATTAAAGAAACAAAACCGTAAATAAAATTGACACTATTTTGACTGCAAATCCAACAGTGTCTGTCAGCTAGTGACCCCTGTCATATGGCTTAGAAACTACATGCACTCGAGCCACATGACTCCACCGTTCTTGCATGTGACTCACACGGCATGTCCAGTCACCGCTGAAGTGTCCTATCTGAATAGGAATGATGTCAACTGCTACACGTCATCTTACCCTTCTAAATTTTAACATTTCCTGCTTGTAACGACATCAGTACTTGTAGAGAAATGTGTGAAGCACCCTTAGAAGGCTTAACGAGCCATTAATGAGCAGTGGAATTTCATATTCATGGGTGATATCATTTCTATAGCCTGGTGTTTTCCTCAATACCACATAAGAATTTTTTTCGTTTTGCCATTCTTTGTGTAGGAATTCGACAACATAACCCATTGATCAGTTTCATACTCATGTAAAGTCCTCTGTTGATGCTGCACACTTTCGATATTTTGACTCAGATAAACTGACGTTGCTGTTTTCATCTTCTACACGCCATTGAAAAATTATCATGGAATCTCTTAAATCTGTGCAGTCATTTAAATCAGTGCAATTCACACTTTTAATTATATGTAAAATATGACTTCGGAATTTTCCTTTGTGTTAGACTGTGTTCGACAGATTCGTGTGCCAACCTGAAATTCTACATTGTATCAGTACTCGTAGGTACTGTGATAATTGTGAAATTTCGAACATTAGCATGTGCCACAATGAACTGGTACTATTATCATAAATTGTAGACTTTAACTTATTTGTGCTATTTTAACATTGTTGTGGACGGAAAGTCTATCCTCGTTCAAAACGATTACTCTCGAATTCCACTGTATAATTACACGAGAAACAGGTTATATTTGAGACTTTTCGGACGGTCACAAAACTTTATTTTTCAGAATTTTGCAAGTTACCGGCATAAGTGTTATGGATAACGTGTTTCGTAGCGAATCGGCATTTTTGATTCACGGTTACTGCTACAGAATAGATTACCCAGTATTTCAGCGTATATAGGCACAAATAAATATACATTATTGAAAATTTTGGTAGGTTACCGTTTTCCTGGGCACAATCTAATTGATAGTAAATACCCATTTGTGATTTATTTACTATAACTAACACCTTGTGTTACATTTAATCGATGTGTTTTCACGCAAATCTCAGTATTAAATATGAGTTTCAAAAACTACCTGTAGAGAATTTCGTATTCTCTTGCTTGCGACGTGCAAATTATTATTCCTAGAAAAAAAAACAATCCAGACCTTTTCATAGGGAATTTAGTGTAGTAAATTTTGTATTGGGATACGTTTTGATTTTTTTCGTTGGAGGCCACGCTGTTCTAGTTTTTCGAGAAAAACGAACAAAAGATACGTTCCTAGCACTTCCACCACCGCCCCCCTCCCAGTCATCGGTCACCAGTCGGGATGTCTACTGTCTAATTCGTAGCACTCCCTCGTAGCACTGTGTAAAAATTGCTGCCCACATGATCTGTTTCCGATATTCGACATTTCTTTGTCTCTATTGGGTTATTACGCCGCAAGCATGGTCGGTTATTCTGTTAACATTCTTAATTTACACGAATCTGCAGTGCCAATGAAAGGAAAACGACCATTGTAAACGTGTGATGAAACAAGCGCTGTTTCATTTTAGGGATACAGTGGCGAGTGAGTATGCTGCGACTTTCCCCAGACACTGCTAGCAGTGTCACGTATCATACTCGTAATGTGTCTGCGCGTAGCATAGGAAGAATTGCACCATACTCTAAGAATGTAATTAAAGGTTAAAGCAATTTCTTAAAACTTTGTCAGTATATGTTTCAGTATATTAACGTTATAACTGTTAAATCTCAGAATGATCAGATGAATATGTTTCACTAAATACCTGGTTGTAAGAAAAAAATAAGTGGCGCTAAATAATGCAGCTAGAAAGTTAAACATTGTTCAAAACGTGCAAATGTATATAACAAAAATCTGAGACAAGTCTCAACTTGGTCGGAGCGATATTTTGGTCATAAACGGCGTTTTCACGAAAAATTAAATGCGCTAAATATTAGACTTAGAACGATGAAAATTCGTATATAGACCCAAGTTGATATAAAAACATTAAATAAGTGACTCCATTAACCTACCTCTAATAGTTTTCAAATAATTTACTAAAAACTACATTCTAACTAAACAGTCCCTATTCATAATAGATTGAGTATCACTTGTATTAATGATAGTAAATTCTAATTGCAACATCAGATTACATTCATTAAATAACATGACTGTTCCAGGTTTAAGAAGTTCAATGTGAATAACGACCAATACAAGCACTCTTAAAGAAGTAGTTCAGTTGTCATGGTATACTGTCGGTTCTGTTCTAAAATGTTTGCCAGCAATGTTTAAATGCAGTCAGCTAAAACTTGACCAAAGCCAACTGAACATTTTTTATATGAAAATTATGGTGACTGATACTGACTGAGTGTGGAAATGAGGGTGGGCTTGAGAGCCACTTCTGTGAGTTTTTCTTGAACACTTCTAAAAACTATGGCCTCTAGCAAAAATGTATCTTGATACAAACTTTAATAGAATTAAACTTCCTACAAAAAATGTTCTGGTTATTTTTATGTAGGACCAATGGTATATGCACAGCGTGCAGGAGAATTTAAAAAATCCCACGCATGTTTTCTGATGGCCAGGTACAACATTGGGGGTTGAATAAAACGACAGTGATAGGGGCAGTTGAATTAACCTGTATATTATCTACGTTGATCGTAAATTAACTCCATTTCGAGTTTGTGAATAAGTAGCCTCAAAATTTTAATAAACCAGTAATTTTCAGCACAGATTTTTCTATTGTCTTAACAGAAGTGTCGTTTTGTGTATGTGCTTCATTTCTTATAGGAAATTAGTAATTGTTTGGGTCAATTTCTTATAGGAAATTAGTAATTGTTTGGGTCAAGAAATTAAACACACAGATTTTTCTGTTGCCTTAATAGAAATGTCGTTTGGTGTAGTTGCTTCAATTCTTACAGGAGTTTACTAATGTTTGGGGTCAACAGATTAAAACATACTCAGCGGGCTCAAAGTTATTTGTTCACTTTCCTATAATACATTTCGCCAGCCACAATGCGTCCCCCCTGTGAATGCTGTTCTCAGGTGTGGTGTGAATTGGTAGACGTTCCTAAGCGGCCTCAAATCGTGCTGACTGCTGTCGAAGTGATTCTTCACGGGACTTCTCAAACATTTTAGTACCGAAATACCACAATATTAATAATTTTCTAAGGAGGGAATATCAATACGTGCTGTCACTATGAGATCCAAGCCAAGACTCTACTGTGTCTACATAAAAGAAATTTTTGGTCCCAAAATGCGAACGAATATGCGAATTTCTGAATGGCAGAGAAACATCACAGCGAATCGAAGAGTAGCATCCAACCCTCTTAATCCTGCGCATATCTACAGAACCAATTATGACTTGTCGCTGAACTGAAACAGTAAATTAACATAAATAAATTTTTAAAACACAGAAATGTATATTTAATCCCCTCTTAACAAAACTACTTAACCGGAAACACAATCTCGTAATCCCACTAGCATAAGCTGACGAAATAGTTAGTAATAAATTCCGCAGTACGACTGACTAACATTTAGGTCATTCTCGAACACTCGTCAGATGATCTGTTACTTTAATGTATAGTATAAAAACATTACATAAAACAGTATTTCACATTCACACGCTCTTTCAATCTCATAACGAAACAGAATATCAGTGGTAATTAATAAACAGTTTGAAAATTAAAGAAACAAAACCGAAAATAAAATTGACAATATTTTGACAGTGTCTGGCAGCTAGTGACCCCTGTCATATGGCTTAGAAACTACGTGCACTCGAGCCATATGACGGCACCGTTCTTGCATGTGACTCACTGCATGTCCAGTCACCGCTGAATAATCCTATCTGAATAGGAATGATGTCAACTACTACACGTCATCTTCTTACCCTTCTAAATTTTAACCTTTCCTGCATGTAACGACACCGGTACTTGTGGAGAAGTGTGTGAAGCACCCTTAGAAGTCTTAACGAGCCATTAATGAGCAGTGGATGATGGTCGGTAGATGCAATTTCATATTCATGGGTGATATCATTTCTATAGCTTGGTGTGTCCCTCGATACCACATAAGAAATTTTTCGTTTTCCCCTTCAGTGTGTATGAATTCGACAGCATAACCCATTGATCAGTTTCACACTCAGATAAAGTTCTCTGTTGATGTTCCAAATTTTCGATATTTTGACTGAGATAATCTGATGCTGCTGTTTTCATTTTCGATACGCCATTGAAAAATTATCATGGAATCAGTTAAGTAAAATATCTGTGAAATTCACACATTTATTGATATGTAAAACCTGACTTCGGAATTTTCCTTTGTTGTGTTCGACAAATTCGTGTGCCAGTCTGAAATTCTTCAGTCTGTTGCTGTTCACGTTGCTGCTGTATAACATTTGATTGTTTATATCACTACTCGCTTGTATTGTGATATATTGTAAAATTTCGAACATTAGCATGTGCCTCACTGAACTGGTACTGGTATCATAAATTGTGATCGTTTGATAGCTTCTGTTACTGCTAATAACTAGACACCACTGCCTATGAGCTTTAACTTGTACGCTAAAGCACTGAAGATGATCATTATGTGATCGAAAATCAATTTTGCTGTTAATAAATCATCAAAATTACGGCCAGTGCTGACCTTTCTTCTAATTTTATAAATTGTAGACTTCACTTATTTGTGTAACGTGAAGTCTATCCTCGCTCAAAACGATCATTCCCTAACTTCACTGTATAGTTACACGAGTAACTGGTTATATTTGAGAATTTTTCGGACGCCCACAAAACTATATTTTTGAGAATTTTGTAAGTTACCAGCATAACTGTTTTGGATAACAAGTTTCATAGCGAATCGGCGTTTGTGATTCACAGTTGCTACTGAATAGTGTATTGCCCAGTACCCCAGCGTACATCTGTGCAAATAAACATACACCATTTAAAATTTTCGTTAGTTACCGTTTTCCTAGGCACTATCAAGTTCGTAGAGTATCGACGTTTGTGGATTATTTACTGTAGCGCATACTGTATGCAGCATCCTGCGTTACATTTCTGTTTCGTTTCAAGAGGAGAATGGAGAGAAATTCAGCTGCTCCTATCGATGTGATTACATACAAATCGCAATATTATATATACAAGAACCACCTGCGAGACTTTTCATATTCACTTCCTCGCTACGTACAAATTATTAGTCCTAGAGAAAAAATAATCCAGACCTTTTCATGGGAAATTTAGTGTAGTAAAAATTTGTGCTGGGATACGTTTTATATGTTTATGTTGGGGGATCATGCTATTCGTGTTATTCGAGAAACCCACACCAAAGTTACTTTCAAATGCACCTCCACTCACAACCCTCCACTCATCCCTCACCAGTCAGGATTTCTAGTGTGTAGTTCGTGCCTCTCCCTCCTACCACTTTATAAAAATTGCTATTTCCGACATTCGACGTTTCTTTGTGTCTGTTGGGCTATTACGCCGCAATCATAGTCGGTTATTGCGTTAACATTCTTAATTTAGACGCATCTGTAGTGCCAATGAAAAGAAAACGACCGTTGTAAACGTGTGGTGAAACAAGGGCTGGTTTTCATTTGAGAGATACAGAGGCGAGCGAGTGTGCTGGGACTTTCTCAGTGCACTGCTAGCAGCGCCACATCTCATAACGCACCTGTGCGTAGCATAGAAGGAATTGCACCATACTCTAAGAATGGAATTAAAGGTTAAAGCAATTTCTCCAAACTTTGTCAGTATATGTTTCAGTATATTCTACATCTACACATATACTCCGCGCACTTCTGTTCCACTCGTGGATCGTGCGAGGGAAAAACGACTGTTTCAACGCCTTACTACGAGCTCTAATTTCCCTTATCTTTGAATGGTGATTATTGCGCGATTTGGAAGTTGGTGGTAATAATATATGCTCTACATCCTCGGTGAAGATCGGATTTCGGAATTTAGTGAGCAGCCCCTTCTGTTTAGCGCGCCGTCTATCTGCAAGAGTGTCCCAATTCAAACTTTCTATGAGATTCGTAACGCTCCCCCGATGGCTAAATGTACCAGTCACGAATCTCGCCGCTCTTCTTTGGGCCTTCTCAATCTCTTGAATCAGTCCCATAAAGATGAACAATACTCTAAGACTGGACGAACTGTCGTATTGTAAGCTATTTCCTTTGTTGAAGGACTGCAACGCTTCAGGATTCTACCAACAAACCGCAACCTAGAGTTCACCTTACCCGTTACTTGTGTAACCTGATCATTCCATTTGAGATCATTTCGAATAGTCACACCCAGATACTTGACGAACGTTACCGCTTCCAAAGACTGGGCATTTATTTTGCACTCGTACATTAATGGGGATTTTCGCCTTGTTATACGCAGTAGGTTACACTTACTAATATTGAGAGATAACTGCCAGTCATTACAGCACGCATTTATTTTCTGCAAATCCTTATTGATTTGTTCACAACTTTCGTGTGATACTACTTTCCTGTAGACTACAGCATCATCGGCAAACAGTCGAAGACCGCTGCCAATACCATCAACCAGATCTTTTATGTAAATCGTAAAAAGCAGAGGACCTATTAGGCTGCTCTGGGGCACACCTGAAGTTACGCTTGTTTCTGTTGAAGTCACCCCGTTCAGGACGGCATACTGCTTCCTGTCTGTTAGAAAACTTTCTATCCAACCGCATATATCATCGGATAGACCGTAAGCGCGCACTTTTCGTAGCAAGCGACAGTGTGGAACTGAGTCGAACGCCTTCCGAAAGTCGAGAAATATGGCATCAACCTGGGAGCCGGTATCTAGAGCCTGTTGTATATCGTGCACAAAGAGGGTCACCTGTGTCTCGCATGACCGCTGTTTCCTAAAACCGTGCTGGTTTCTGCAGATGAGCTTCTCTGAATCTAGAAAGGTCATTATATCTGAACACAAAATATGTTCCATGATTCTACAACAAATCGATGTCACTGAAATTGACCGGTAATGATGTGCATTCGAATTTCTACCCTTTTTATAGATTGCTATGACCTGGGCCTTCTTCCAGTCCCGTGGAACTTTCCGCTGTTCCAATGATCTTTGATAGATGATGGATAAGAATGGTGCTATATCTGTAGCATAGTCAACATAAAATCTTACGGGGATACTGTCTGGGCCAGATACCTTCCTGGCGTCTAAGGATCTTAACTGTTTCACAATCCCAGAGACGCTAAACACTAATAATTGAAAGGGGAAATGGTGCTGCAGTCCTCTATCGTAAACGAGTTTTTGAAAGCTAGGTTTAGAATTTCGGCCTTCTTTTTATTATCATCAGTTACATTACCCGTACTGTCAGCAAGAGAAGGTATTGAATTATTTGTAGCGTTCATAGATTTTACGTAGGACCAAAATTTTTTTTATTATTTTTAGAATCTGCAGATAAAATATTGCATTCAAATTCGTTAAAAGAATCTCTTATTGTCCTTTTTACAGCTGCTTTCATTTCGCATAATTTCTGTTTGTCAGCGGGGCAGTGGCTACGTTTAAAACGACTATGCAAAATTCTCTGCTTTCTCAGCAACTTCCTAATATGTTTCTTGTGCCGAGGTGGATCCTTTCCCTCCCCTATACTTTTGCTAGGCACATACTTCTCTAGCACATGGTGGACAATACCTTTAAATCCCGACCAAAGATGCTCAATATCTTTGTGTCCCGCGGTGAATGCTTGGAGCTGACTATGAAGATATTCGTTAGTGACACATATTAATGTTAAAACAGTTAAATATAAGAATGAACAGATGAATATGTATCTCTTAATACCTGGGCTTAATAAAAAATTCTTGGCGCTAAATAATGCAGCTAGAAAGTTAAACATTGTTCAAAATCCAGAATGAGATTTCCACTCTGCAGCGGAGTGTGCGCTGATATGAAACTTCCTGGCAGATTAAAATTGTGTGCCCGACCGGGACTCGAACTCGGGACCTTTGCCTTTCGCGGGCAAGTGCTCTACCATCTGAGCTCAGATGGTAGAGCACTTGCCCGCGAAAGGCAAAGGTCCCGAGTTCGAGTCTCGGTCGGGCACACAGTTTTAATCTGCCAGGAAGTTTAATTGTTCTAAATTTGCAAATGTATATCACAGTCAAGTGACACGAGTCTCAACTTGGTAGGATGGATATTTTGGTCATAATCGGCGTTTTCATGAAAAATTGAATGCGCTAAATAGTGGACTGAGAAAGATGAAAATTTATATTAAAAAAAAGTTCAAATATGTTTGAAATCTTATGGGACTCAACTGCTAAGGTCATCAGTCCCTAAGCTTACACACTACTTAAGCTGAACTATCCTAAGGACAAACACACACACCCATGCCCGAGGGAGGACTCGAACCTCCGCCGGGACCAGCCGCACAGTCCATGACTGCAGCGCCTTAGACCGCTCCGCTAACCCCTCGCGGCTGAAAATTTGTATATAGACTCAGGTTGATATAAAAACAATAAATATGTAACTCTATTAAGCTACATCTAATAGTTTTCAAGTAATTTACTAAATAAAAAATCTACAACAAAAAAGTCCTTATTCATAGTAGATTAAATATCACTTGTATTAATGGTAGTGTTATAAACATTCTTTAAATAACACAACTGTACCAAGTTTCAAGAGTTTAATGTGAATAACAATCAATGGAAGGGCTCTTAAAGAAGTAGTTCAGTTGTCATGGTCTACTGTTGGTTCCGTTCTAAAATCTCTAGCCGGCAACGGGCAATGTTTAATGCTGTTGAGCTGAAATATTTCAGTGACTAAAGACAACTCAACATCATTCATACGGAAATTACGTTGTTATTGGCTGAGAGCGGGCCTGGAGGCACGTTTGAGGGCCACCTCTTTGAGTTTTTCTTGAACGCTTCTAAAACTACGGCTTCTAGGAGAAATGTATCTAGGTACAAACTTTAATTGCATTAAACTTTTTACAAAAACTGTCCTGCTTATCTTCACGTAGGACTAATAGTATGTGCGTAGCAAGCGAGGGAATTTGTAAATCCCATGTGTGTCTTTTTGATGGCCATATGCAAAATTGGGGGTTGCATGAAACGACAGTGGTGAGGACAGGTAAATTAACCTATATGTTATCTACGATTATTATGAATGAACTCCGTTTTCGAGTTAGTCAATGTCTATAATGAACCTCAAAAATTTTAGGTAACTAGTAATTTTTAGCACAGATTTTTCTATTGTCTTAACAGAAGTGTCGTTTTGTGTATTTGTTTGAATTCGTACAGGAAATTAGTAATTTTTTGGATCTACGGATTAAAAATATAGATTTCTCTGTTGCCTTAATAGACATGACGTTGAGTGTATTTTCTTCAATTCTTACAGGGCATTAGTAATGTTTTGGGTCAACAGACTAAAATTTACCGAGCGGGATCAGAGTTATTTGTTTACTGTCCTAAAAACATTTCACCAGCCACAATGCGGCCCCCTGTGAATGCTGTCCTCGAATGTGGGAGGAATTGGTTGACGATTGTAGGCGGCCCAGAGTCGCCCTGATTGCTGTCTTAGTGATACTTCACGGCACTTCTCAGACATTTTAGTACTGAAATATCATAATATCAATAATTTTCATTTCGAAGGAGGGAATACCAGTACATCTGATCACTATGAGATATGAAAAAAAATGTTCAGATGTGTGTGAAATCTTATGGGACTTAACTACTAAGGTTATCACTCCCTAAGCTTACACACTACTTAACCTAATTTATCCTAAGGACAAACACACACACACACACCCATGCCCGAGGGAGGACTCGAACCTCCGCCGGGACCAGCCGTACAGTCCATGACTGCAGCACCTTAGACCGCTCGGCTAATCCTGCGCGGCTATGAGATACAAACCACGACTCTGCTCTCTCTACACAGAAGAGTTTCTGGTTCCCAAAATATCCACTAACATGCTAATTTCTGATTGGCAGAGAAACATCACAGCGAATCGAAGAGTAGCATTCTACCCTCTTAATCCCGCGCCTATGTACAGAACCCATCAAAATAAGTCACTGACTAACAGTATTCACGTAGCAAACGAGAGAGTTAGAAAATCCCACGTGTGTTTTTTGATGGCCAGGTATAATATTGGGGGTTGCATAAACCGACAGTGGTAGGGACAGGTGAATTAAACTTATGCCACCTACGTCTATCTTAAATGAATTCTGTTTTCGAGTTTGTCAACGTCTATAATTAACCTCATAAATTTTACGAAACTAGTAATTCTCGGCACACATTTTTGTGTTGCCTTAATAGAAACCTCGTTTAGCGTAGGTGTTTCAATTCTTACAGGAAATTAGTTATTTTTTGGGTAAACAGGTTAAAAGATACCCACCGGGCTTAAAGTTATTTGTTCACTGTCCTCTAATACATTTCATCAGCCACAGTGCAGTCCCACTGTGAATGCTGTTCTCGAACATGGGATGAATTGGTTGGCGTTCGGAAGCGGTCCGTAATCGCCCTTTCCACCGTCAAACGACTGACAGCTGCTGCGGATCGGTGTGTCGCAAGAGCTTCCGAGTGTCTCGTACCTGTGGTACTAGTATCAAATGTAAGTACTGCCCTCTTCTGTGGCTACTGTCTCCTTTGTATGAAGTACGGGATCTTCATTACTCGTCCACACGACAGCGAGTCGCTTGTCAGTGGTAGATCTAGGAGTCCTGTACAGGGTAGCTAGCGACCACGGAAGACTGAGGGTGTTGTACCGATCCCCATAAGGAACAGTTTTGAAGTGCTGAAACTGAGCCAGTGGGACTTCATCTGTTTTGCGGAAACCTACTTTGTCATGTGTGAAGTGGAAGCAAACGCAAAAGGGCAGGCGTCTATTAATTGTCGGAAGTTCATACGAGGGCTGTCCAGAAAGTAAGTTACGATTGATCGCGAAATGAAAATCAGAAATGTTTCATTCGTAACAGTTAGCTACACCTTTCAGCTACTTCTCTACGTAGTCGCCGTTCTGATTCAGACATTCGTCGTAGCGTTGTACCAACTTTCCAATACCCTCAACATAGAAGGCAGCCACCAGTGCTTTCCGCCAATTCTCTACGCTGGCCTAAAGCTCGTTGTCTGTGCCAAAATGTTGTCTTCATAGCCAGCGGTTTGTTTGAGCAGAGATGAAACTCAGTGGGAGACAATTGCGGGCTGTATTGTGGGCAACCAAACATTTCCAATTGAAACGATGCGGGGACATCTTCATTGCCCCTGCAGAATGAAGCTGAGAATTGTCTTGAAGAAGAAACCGCACGACAGTTATGTAATGTTGGTTGCATAGCTTCAGGGGAAATTCTCACCAGGCCCTCGTACTTGGCGGGAGACACTATTTTCTATAACATCTTTACGCGCTCACTAAGAGCTCAGGAATGAAAAGAGCGACATAATTCTACCTAGAGCCATACTAGAGACACTGCCCAACACATCTTTGCAAAGCTTTATCGCTTTTTCATATCGTTTCCATTTCGCGACCGATCGTAACTTACTTTCTGGACAGCCCGCGTACATATGGCGAAATGGCAGCAAGAAAGAGGACAGAACACCATGTGAACTGAGTGTGTGTGCCTGGGTACTTCAATCAACACGTCGAAGGGGCTGTTCCAGCCGGTTGAAACCAACCATAGATTGTGGCTCTTTCCATCGACCGACAGCGGACGTTGAGGAGACCAGGCTTCTGCCAGGCGCTTCAACGAAGCTCACAGTTTGCAACATCGTCCCCAGAAATAATCGTGACCCCCTGGTACTGAGTGGAGTCGGAAGAATGAACCGGAGACTTCGAAGATTCTGTGACAAGCTAGGCTGCGCCATTCTACACATATGCCATAGCTTGAGAAATGTGGGATCCACCTGAATGGATCACGTGTGCACTACACACCAGAGTTTTTTAAAATTAGGCGATCTCCATCCAGTTCAGGTAACGACAGCTGTAGGAGACCCAGAAGTATAACTGTAACATACAAAAGAATGCCCTCCTCCAGTCAAGAACATTAAAATCCTAGTAGGTTGTTGCTGAAGCACACGCAACAGAGTGTCAGAGCTTGAAGCGCTCCAGAGAAACAATGACTCTCACATAACACTAGATGCAGAAAGCTGGTTGAAACCTGAAATTGAAAGCAGTGAGATTTTTGGGTTCAAAAATGGTTCAAATGGCTCTAAGCACTATGGGATTTAACATCTGAGGTCATCAGTCCTCTAAACTTAGAACTACTTTAACCTAACTAACGGAAGAACATCACACATATCCATGCCCGAGGCATGATTCGAACCTGCGACCGTAGCGGTCGCGCGGTTCCAGACTGAAGCGTCTAGAACCACTCGGTCACACCGGCCGGCGAGATTTTTGGGGAAAATTTACCTGTGTATCGAAAGGACAGGCTAATAGGATATGTAGTTAGTGTATTAGTTGCAGTAGATAGATAGAAGCTGAAGCTGTATGCGAGATTGTTTGAGCACGACTTGGCATCAGGGACAGGCATAAAATGGTAATAGAACCCTTTTGTCACCCTCAATACTAATATCCTGATTTAACGAAAACTTTAGTGTAAACCCTAAGTTCATTTGTATGTAAGACCCCCAACTATACTGTAATCATCAGTGGAGCCGTTAACCATTCAGCAATCAATTGAGAAAGTTTTATTAGTGGTGAGCGTGACCAGACATCTCGTCAAACATTACTAAATGTCTACTCTGAAAACTACCTAGAACAGATAAATCAGCACCAGTCTGATGATGGAATTGTATTTGATCTAATAGCAACAAATAGACCTGATCTCTTTGAGGACGTCACGTCCTAACTGGTATCACTTACCATGACGCGGTTGTGGCGACGAAGATTACCAAATCACAAAGAATAACTAAAACGAGTGCAAAGATATAAATGTTCAGTCAACTATAAAAAAAAAGTAGGAGTGTCTTATCTCAGTGAGGAACGTAAAACCTTCTGCAGAGGGCAGGAGCATGTAGAGGAATTGTGGCTCAAATTGAAAAGAATATTTGACCATGCACTGGAAGGGTATGTATCCAGTAGAACACTTCATAATGGAAGGAACCCTCCACGGTATACAGTCACTGTAAAAAAGCTTCTAAAGAAGCATAGACTAAAACTCAGCTTATGGCTGTCAAGGGAGCAATGTGTGAAGCCTTCAGCGACTACCCTAGCATAATATTGTCAAATGATCTTTCACAGAAACCAAAGAAACTTTGCCAGCCTGTGTGGCCGAGCGGTTCTCGGCGCTTCAGTCTGGAACCGCGCGACCACTACGATCGCAGGTTCGAATCCTGTCTCAGGCATAGATGTGTGTGATGTCCTTAGGTTAGTTAGGCTTAAGTAGTTCCAAGTTCTAGGGGACTGATGATCTCAGATCTTAAGTCCCATAGTCCTCAGAGCCATTTGAACCAAAGAAACTGTTTTCGCATGCAAAGTTAGTGTCCAACCACTCGCGAATAAGACAGAAACTGTAACTCAGCGTAGCAAAGCAAAAGCTGTAATACTTAACTCCAGTTTCAAGTATTCCTATACAAAGGAAAACAAAGGACAACTACCCCAATCTAATTCTCGTACCACTGAAATGATACGTGAAATAATTATTAGTGTCAGTGGTGTTGAGAAACAGCTGAAATCGTAAAAATTAATAAAGATTCAGATCCCACTGTAGTATCTATCAGATTCTATACTGAATCTGCGGCTGATTTGGCCCGTCTTGTAACTATTATCCATTGTAGATCCCTCGAACGAGAAACGGTGCCAAGAAGTTGTATGAAAGCACAGATCATACCCGTTTACAAGAAGGGTAGTCCAAGTTATCCATAAATTACTGTCCATAGCCTTAACATATATTTTTGTAGAATCTTACAACATATTCTGAGCTGAATCATGTTGAGGTATATCGAACAGAATGTTTCCGAAAATATCGATGATGTGAAATCCAAATGACATACTGAAAGCTTTGGATCAAGGCAGTCAGATAGATGCAGCATTTCTTGATTTCTGGAGGGGTTTGACTGAGCACCACATATGCGCTTATTGTCCAAAGTACTATCATATGGGATATGAAGCGAAATTTTTGACTAGATTCAGCATTTATTTGTAGGGAGGACCCATCGTGTTATCTTGGATGGAGAGTGGTCGTCACATGTAGAAGTAATGACGGTTGTGCTCCTGGAGAGTTTGTTAGGACCGTTACTGTTCATGTTGTGTATTAACAGCCTTATGGACATTGCTAATAATAACCTCGGACTTCTTGCAGATGATGTACTTACATATAATGAGTTACTGTCTTAAAGAAGCTGCACAAATTTTCAATCAGATGCTGATAAGATTTCAAAGTGGTGCAAAGATTGCAAATTTGCTTTAAATGCTCATAAATCTAAAATTTTTCCCTTCACAAAATGAAAAAAAGTAAGTTTAATCATAAATTAAGTGGGTTACAACTGAAATGTGTAAACTCATGGAAATACCTGGGTGTACCGCTCTGTAGGGACACGAAATGGAATGGACACATAGGATCAGTCGTGGGTAAAGCAGGTAGGGGCCTTGGGTTTATTGCTAGAAAAGTGGGGAAACGCAGTCAGTCTACAAAGGAGATCACTTACAAATCACTCGTGTGACTCATCCTTCAGTGTGGGACCCACACATGAGAGGATTGACAGGAAATAATGAACGCGTACAGAGAAGGCCAATATGGACGGTCACAAGTTTTTCAACGAGTTGCTCAGGAAACTGAACTAGCAGATTCTTGAAGATATGCACAAATTATTCCATGAAAACCTACTAACAAAGTTTCAAGAACCGGTTTCAAATGATGAATTTAAGAGTATATTACAACCCCTTGTATATCGATCACACAGGGATCGTGAGGATAAGATTAGATTAATTACAGAACACACAGAGACATTAAGCATTCATATGCCGCTGGATCACGAGGTCCTGGGTTCAATTGCCGGCCGGGTTGGGGATTTCCTCTGCCCGCGAACAGAGTGTTTGTGTTGTGCTCATCACTTCATCATCATCACCATTCGTGACACTGGCTGGATTGGATTGTGTAAGAAACTGGACTGTGTAGAAATTGGGACATCGTACGGGCGCTGATGATAGCGCAGTTGAACGCTCCATAAACCAGACATCGTCATCATCATTTATTCTTCTCGCACTCCATATGTGAATGAAATGGGAAGAAACACTAATAACTGGTACAATGAGATGTAGCGTTTACCATGCACTTCAGTGTGGTTTGCAGGATACAGATGTATATGTAACTTAACAACTCGTCTTCCAATATTCTCTTGATCTTCGAGCGCTTTTGTATTTGTTTCATGTGGCTATTTCCACATAACCGCAATATCTTCACAAATCTACTGACTATTTCCCATGTTTTCATCTTTTGAACTTAATCTCCGTAAAAGTTAATGTCATCTTCCTACCGTATACTACCCCATACGCAGCCCATACTGTCATGGACCTTAGAGATTTATGTGGCTACGACACAGAGTAGGTGAACATCCCAGTCATTATGGGGCATGTTCACATAACAACTTAACAGTTTGCTGGAAGTACAATGGACATATTCTGGTTTTGCGATCACTGGGCTTGAAAGGGACCAGTTCTTGGCTGCCGGATTCACAATAGATGGCTCAGTTGCTTTATCATCTTGGAGATGAAGCATTTGCCCTCACTTGTAGTTATTGTGGCGGCAATGCCAAATTCGAAACATCATTGTATATACCACTGTACAGGATTGCTGATATGGGATGGCAACCATTGCCACATAATGTGAAAAGTGGTCTGTGGTGGCTAACACGTAGCATTTGCCCACTGGTGTTTGGTTGAATGAGCCCAAACGTCCATTCATTCCATTCTAAATGGTCTGGATGCCTCCAATAAGCTTTTCAGCGGTATTCGTTGTTGAATGAGATTGTTACAGAGTACACATGGTATGCAGCGCCTTACTTACTGCCCACATCCTGTCTCCTCATCTTTCACCACTTCTTTGTTCAGTTAAGAGATGATCAGCAGTCTTTCAACCTCTGTGACCTGCTAATACATGTTTGTACGCTCCCTTCATCACTTTGTCCCTCGGTGATGTAGGTGCCACAACATGTGGCATTAACTTTATCGTCCTGAACAACAACCCATTGTGCACAGTGAAATGTGGCTGTGTTGTAAATAACTGGCAGTTGCATCAGTGATCTGCACCTCTTGTCACTCTGTAAGGCTTTTTACCAAGTGATCTTATAATCCCAAACTTTCTGCTCAAGGCATCAGCATTGCTACATTCCCTGTTGGGTTTGTTTGCTGCATCATAATCAAATACACTGAACTTCAATGTCCAACGAGTTAATCTGTTCAAAGGATCCTTCATCCCTAATAACCACTTTAATGCGGCATGGTCCATTATAACTCATGCTTTCCTATCATATAGATTAGAGTGAAAATCCCCAAGAATCTAAAACGAACACGGTTTTTTAGGAGTTCACATCCATTTTTCTGTTACGTCCAGGTTGTGAAACGAGTCGGCCCACTGGAAGCCGACACGGCCATGCTCATGTGGGAGACCGTCTGAGTGGAAGTGAAAGTTACGACCGAGGTGAACGGCATTCGCTCTGGAGCGCGGACGAGACAGAAAGTTGAATGAAGGCACGGGCGCGACCAGTGGAGTAGCGGCTAATGTGTTACTTTTCGTTATCAATTAGTGCGGGTACGGTAATTTTGCGGTAACAGGTATTTTTGGGTAATACACTACTGGCCATTAAAATTTCTAAACCAAGAAGAAATGCAGATGATAAACGGGTATTCATTGGACAAATATATTATACTAGAACTGACACGTGATTATATTTTCACGCAATTTCGGTGAATAGATCCTGAGAAATCAGTACCCAGAGCAACCACCTCTGGCCGTAATAACGGCCTTGATACGCCTGGGCATTGAGCCAAACAGAACTTGCATGGCGTGTACAGGTACAGCTGTCCATGCAGCATCAACACGATACCACAGTTCATCAAGAGTAGTGACTGGCGTATTGTGACGAGCCAGTTGCTCGGCCACCATTGACCAGACGTTTTTAATTGGTGAGACATCAGGAGAATTTGCTGGCCAGGGCAGCGGTCCAACATTTTCTGTATCCAGAAAGGCCCGTACAGGACCTGCAACATGCTGTCGTGCATTATCCTGCTGAAATGTAGGGTTTCGCAGGGATCGAATGAAGGATAGGGCCACGGGTCGTAACACATCTGAAATGTAACGTACACTGTTCAAAGTGCAGTCAATGCGAACAAGAGGTGACCGAGAGGTGTAACCAATGGCACCCCATACCATCACGCCGGGTGATACGCCAGTATGGCGATGACGAATACACGCTTCCAATGTGCGCTCACCGCGATGTCGCCAAACACGGATGCGACCATCATGATGCTGGATTCATCCGAAAAAATGACGATTTGCCATTCATGCACCCAGGTTCGTCTTTGAGTACACCATCGCGGGCACTCCTGTTTGTGATGCAGCGTCAAGAGTGACCGCAGCCGTGGTCTCCGAGCTGATAGTCCATGCTGCTGCAAACGTCATCGAACTGTTCGTGCAGATGGTTGTTGTTTTGCAAACGTCCCATTCTGTTGACTCAGGGATCGAGACTGGGCTGCACGATCCGTTTGGGTAAGATACCTGTCATCTCGACTGCTAGTGATACGAGGCTGTTGGGATCCAGCACGGCATTCCGTATTACCCTCCTGAACCCACCGATTCCATATTCTGCTAACAATCATTGTATCTCGACCAACGCGAGCAGCAATGTTGCGATACGATAAACCGCAATCGCGATAGGCTACAATCCGAACTTTATCGAAGTCGGAAGCGCGATTGTACGCATTTCTTCTCCTTGCACGACGCATCACAACAACGTTTCACCAGGCAACGCTGGTCAACTGCTGTTTGTGTACGAGAAATCGGTTGGAAACTTTCCTCATGTCAGCACGATGTAGGTGTCGCCACCGGCACCAACCTTGTATGAATACTCTAAAAAGCTAATCATTTGCATATGACAGCATCTTCTTCCCGTCGGTTAAATTTCGCGTCTGCAGCACGTCATCTTCGTGGTGTACCAATTTTAATGGCCATTTTACAACAGTGAAAAATAACAGTGTACGAACGTAGCCCTCCGCCTTTGTTAGAAATGAGAGTCGATGACAACATACTTTGTGTGTCATCTGTTAGCGGAAATTCGTACTTCTATAATCTGACAGCGGATTTGCATGAGGTAACATTCCATATATTAAAAAAAATTGTGTATGTGCGTAGTAGTAGTCTAGTAAGAGTATCACCTTTATTTTAAGTGCTAAACCCGAAAACAGTTTCGCAAACAATCTTCAAACTAGGAAGAAAGGAAAAATTTTGAAAACGAGCTTATTTCATGAAACTATATTTTTCTGCCAAAGCCTGTTACAAAAAAAAAAATTAATTAAAGTAAAAGAAATAAAATAAAACAAACAGTGAGAAAGAAATTTTGATATTTTGCAGGCAAAAAACTTATTCCACAAAGAATTTTGCAAAACAAATTTAATGTGGAAGCATGTAATCTCACCTGACATGTGGAAAGACGCATTACTTTTAAGCACGCTGTCATGGCAGTTCTTCACTTTTCACTGGACAGGACACTCTAGGGACTAAATGCACTATTATTTCTTGTTAAACTATTTTTATTGTGTTATTTGTCTTTCCTATGGAAGACAGGATTATTGACCTGCGATTCAAGTTTGTATATTGGTGTCGACACTTGCTGTAACACGTATAGGATGAGGAACAACCGAATGTACTTACGGAATTGAAAGAGGATCTTGAGATGGTAGCAAATGTTGGAAAAAGCAAAGAATAATTAAGAAACTCTGAAACTAGCTATTATGAAATTGCAGGTAACAAATGCGATGATGGATTTTCGACCAAATATTGCACGGCTATTTATTCCCAAACTGTGCTCTAATCTGGTTTATAATTCAATACGCAGATCCAAATAGTAAGTCAACTCAAATCTCTAAGTCTGCATGAAAACTGCAAACAATGATAACTACTGCTAATTCTGTGATTCCAACTATATTTGTAATTATTTTCCTATTGGTGTGTTGACGGAGCCTTGTAAATATGTCAGCCTTGGGGTTTTTAACTGGCTGACAAAAGGAGAGATTTACTTCCGAGAAAGGCACTAATCTTAAAGATGTTTTCTGTTGAAAGCCAGGCCTGGCAGGCAAAATACAATGGGGAAGTGATTTGCCAGCCTGGCCCAACAAGGGCAACAAATGAAGCTGACCAACATGCCATAAACTTCATTGTGTGAGACATGAAAATAATCTGAAAAACAGGTGAGGACACAAGGCTACATACCGCGGTAGCAACCCAGACGAGGCTAGGGGGAATGCTTGTCGAAATTTTGGTAATGGGTTCTCTAGCTGGCTGATAGTAATTATTTTGGTAGTAGGGGAGAAATCTCCTGTATGTGTACATAGACATTTTCGGATTGGCTGTAACTTGAAATCGATTACAGAGTGGGAGGGGGGGATATTCTGCATTCTTCACTGTGTCAAGAGAGAAATATACTCCATTGGTTGACCACAACAAAAATCTGTAAATGCAAGACATTATTAAACTTGTTTATTAAATTATCATTAGTCAGAACCTGCAAGGTCTGTTGCAAGTGGCTGGTGACTTCCCTTCTATGTCACAACCTTTCGTAGTGGAGAGTAAGAAAAGAATTTTCTTCAGGACATAGTTGACGGCAGCTGTCGTCTGCCCTAACAGATTTTCTGAGTGGTAATCAAGGGCTGTCCTTACATCCACTGAGATGAGGCTAGCATGAAGTTAATTTCCATCAGGGTTTTGTTTTGTTGCCCTGAGTTTCACAGCCACAAAGCAAAAGTATTGGTGTTGTTTGTACTTTTATGGGACCTCTCTGTAAGTCATTACCCTTTCCCACAGTCGCTGACCACGTTCACATCATAGCTTTATTTCATTGTTTCATGTATTCAACCACTTGTGCCAAAGCTATTTGCACACGCTTGTCCACTTATTAATTGACTGCATTCTTGATTCAGTGGGTAAAATATTTTTTATGTCTTTTGATAATAAACCAGATAGTTATAGTGAACATTTGTTTACTTTGATAGTTTAATGAACCCCATAATCAATATGTCTTTGTGAGATGTGGTATTCATACTTTCATAGTCAACTGGGTCACTCCTAGTACTTTCCATTTAATAAGCCATTATTAAAAGCATGAAATTGTTCCTTTTAAAGTCGAATGTTCTTATGGGGATCTATACATCTCTGTAGATCACCTGAGACAGAGACAATAGCATCACAGAGCCATGTTAACCAACTCAAATGGCACCTCACACAGCCTAGGTACCACGTTGGAAAAATCCGTGTAAAATGTACCCAATAACAAAATCTCTTACACATTCAGAAGGTCTTCATAAATACTCAAAGCAAAAACACAAAACAGACATTACAGTGCTCAAAACTGACAAGCCAGACAGCGAAGTAGCTGAGAATCTAACAGCAAGCTCCTAAAAAAAATGTAAAAAGAAGGAGGAAGATGATGAAATCAAGCCAATCTATGTTGTATGGCACAGAATTCGTGAGCTGCAAAGAAAAGGCTGGGGAGCAAAGCGTTCTACCCAGGTTATTTGCTTCCACAGCTACAGCTAAATGCACAATGTGAACAAAAGTATCCAGACACCTCACTGAAAATGACTTACAAATTCGTGGCGCCCTTCATCGGTAATTCTGGAATTCAGTATGTTGTTGGACCACCCTTGATGACAGCTTCCACTCTCACAGCCATACGTTCAGTCCGATGCTGGACGCTTTCTTGGGAAATGGCAGCCTATTCTTCACGGAGTGCTGCACTGAGGAGAGGTATCGATGTCGGTCGGCGAGGCCTAGCACGAAGTCGGCGTTCCGAAACATTCCAAAGGTTTCTATAGGATTGAAGCCAGGACTCAGTGCAGACCGGTTCATTACAGGGAAGTTATTGTCGTGTAACCGCTCCGTCACACCCCATGAATTATGAACAGGTGCTCGATCGTGTTGAAAGATGCAATCGTCATCCCCGAATTGCTCTTCAACAGTGGGAAGCAGGAAGGTGCTTAAAACATCAATGTAGGCCTGTGCTGTGATAGTGCTACGCAAAACAACAATGGGTACACGCCCCATCCATGAAAAACACGACCACACCATGACACCACCGCCACCGAATTTTACTGTTGGTACTACTCACGCTGGCAGATGACGTTCACCGGGCATCCACCACACACGCAATCTGCCTTCGGATCGCCACCTTGTGTATCTTGATTCGTCATTCCACACAACGTCTTTCCACTGTTCATTCGCCCAATGTTTACGCTCCTTACACCAAGCGAGGCGTAGTTTTGCATTTACCGTCGTGATGTGTAGCTTATGAGCAGCACTCGACCATGAAATCCAAGTTTTCTCACCTGCCACCTAACTGTCATAGTACTTGTAGTTTGGAATTCCTGTGTGATGGTATGGATAGATGTCTGCCTATTACACATTACAATCCTCTTCAACTGTCGGCAGTCTCTGTCAGTCAACAGACGAGATCAGCCTGTATGCTTTCGTGCTGTACGTGTCCCTTCACGTTTCCACTTTACTATCACATCGGAAACAGGGGAGCTTCGAATGTTTAGGAGTGTGGAAATCTCGCGTACACGTATGACACAAGTGACACCCAATCACCTGACCACGTTCGAAGTCGGTGAGTTCCGAGAAGCGCCCCATTCTGCTCTTTCATGATGTTTAATAGTACATATCGCTGATATGGAGTACCTGGCAGTAGGTGGCAGCACAATGCACCTAATATGAAAAGCGCATGTTTTTGAGGGTGTCCGGTTACTTTTGTTCACACAGTGTATGTATGTGATGTGCAATGTGGCATAAGCCACACAATTAGACCGTCCTGTAATTCGTCCTCATTTTCACTGAGGATGGCAGTATCATCAGTAATGATCGTCATTGATACCCTCCATCATTATTGTTATTCTTCTTTTGTTGCCATGATTGTTTCCTTGACGCGTAGATTGAACAGTACCTGCTGCTCAGTTGCTCTTCTAAACAGCATCCCATACTAGCAAACCAGTTGCATCTTTACCTGTGGTTACTTGGGCTATGCCCGGCTCTGTTTAAAAAGAATAGCTCGATATAGTCATAGCGTCAAGTGGTGAATATCACATTTTATCCCCTGAAGGTAATTCGCTGCAGATAATAACCTGCAGCTATGATCCTGCAGTCAAATTGTGTATACGTTGACTAGAAATGTGAGTTAATAAAATAAAAGGAAACGCAAAATGAAAGTTCATGAATAATTTAATAACAATTGTTCTCCTACAATGCCTGAACTGATGTAGACTACAGAGCATTATGTTGAATAATGTTTATTCAAGAAAGGTCTTATGATATTCAGTTCAAATATAGGCAGAAAATATCATTATCAAATGTAGTTAAGTTATATTGAGAGCATTACAAGAATGATCGCAAAATCATGGAACTTAACAGTCCTCAAAGATAGGTAACAATTAAACCCATTTCTTAATCACAATACATGACATATTCAGCAGCTCAAAACAGTTGAGAGTTCAACATGATGATTTACAAATTAACATGTACAGTATGATGAGTAGAAACTCATATCTTGTCTATCCTCAGTTCTGTAATTCAAACGGAAGATGTTAGAGTCCTACGGAGAACATTTAGACCTTTCAAAATCTAAAGTCACTTCAGAAGTTAAAACATGGAAGTGGCCACCTCCCAGAATCAGTCACCTACACGATAGAATACCACTCGTTAGCACCAGCAGGTCTGCTTCATTCAAGCATAAACGTAAAAGTGTTCAGAATCGTTCCCTTTAGGAGCTCTTAACCCGAAAAGTCCCAATTTCCACTCGACTCCCATAGTGATCTATTACTGTCTCCTTTTCTATTGGCTGAAGGCGGTCCCCAAAAATATTCATAATTCCTACATTCCACAGATATAATTTCACTCAACTCAGCCACTTCCTGGACTAAACTTATGTATTACAACAACATTTAAATAAAGAAATGTTACAAATATTAACACTCAGACCATTCACAATAAATATAAACAAAGTTTTTTCCATAAATACATAAGCCAGTATTCTTGCTCAAGTGCACTAACTATAAATGACAACATATTGTCGCCACATATTGTTTAAACAATTATATATACCTTCTCGACAAAAACTCTTTTGACACTCTTTCACTTTTTTACAAAGGTGGTGTCAGGTAACGCTGCAATTAGCCACTTCTTAAATTACCACGATTTTATATTATCAGTTGTAATTTAAATTTAAATAACATTACTGGAAATACGGTAAACTTTTCATTAAATAAATACATAAGTATAACAAAATGTGAGATATTCATGGCTGTATTCATTTGCTGTGTAATGGTGGGGGACACAATGCTACTACAAAACATTTTCATAATGAAAAGGTGTAAAAAAACGTTATAAAACAGATGCAGATTTGTAGCTTCCAGAGATGACAGCTGTAGTGCAATGCTATCAAACAGAGGTATCATATGTTGAAATCACATGAAGTGTTTAAAAGTTGTTTGTTCACAAGTTCATTCAGAAAACATTTGTTTGCTGTGAAATATTAATTTCTGTGGTTTAAATATGCTGAAATATTGTTGTGCCATTTTATGCACCTCACTTTTCTGAGATCCCAGGTTTATTCAGATTCACTCGCTGCTTTAATACTTGACTATGAATTACTATAGATTCTTGAAGAGCTCCTAGAAGCCATCTTTCGGCTTGTCCAACACTCCGCCATTTCCTGGAGCACTGTCTGTCCTCTTAAGCGTCCAAATTCTCCGTACCAGGAACTATCAATTACTGGTCACTTGCTCGTTTTCTCTGCATTTGAGCGCACGTGGAGTGGCCACACGTCGTCCTCGTCTAAATGGTTCAAATGTCTCTGAGCACTATGGGACTTAATTTCTGCGGTCATCAGTCCCCTAGAACTTAGAGCTACTTAAACTTAACTAACCTTAGGACATTACAGACATCCATGTCCGAGGCAGGATTCAAATCTGCGACCGTAGTGGTCGCGCGGTTCCAGACTGTAGCGCCTGGAACCGCTCGGCCACCCCGGCCGGCCGTCCTCGTCTCCCCGATTCGCATCCAGCCAAGCAAGCAAATTCAACTCCCCTCAGAACCAGCCTAACTCGCCCAAGTACGCATAACGCTGCTGATCTTTCAATATGGGCAGCTCGTTCTTTGTCTTCCGTTCTTACAGTTCTCTCTGAGATCTTCCACAAAGTACCGGGTGGTTATAATTGAACTTTCCCTATTTAACAGGTTATAAAACGGACACTAATTACCTTACGAGTGCCAGACTTGGTAGCATTAATGTCCAGATTATAGGGTGCATGATTTCCATGTGTCACAGCGTGACCGTCCAGTTCCAACAATGGCCACCAGGTGCCGTGATCTGTCATTGTGATTCATAGTCTCACACACCTGATCAGTCGCAGAGCACTTGTTGACGTGTCAACACGAGCTTGAACAAACGGAGCAGGGCATTTCGCCGGATGAAGGGATTACGGAAGGGTCCTCTTTCTCCACCTACTGTGCGGAGCATGATGAAGAAGTCCGAATCAGCTGGAGAACTGGGCGTCGCTCTGGGAAGAGGCCGATGGCCGGTTGCACCACAGCTGGCTGATGAAATCGCTGTCGCTATGGCAGACAACGCTGCACGCACTTCCTGATTACCAGGCAGTGCGCGTGCTGTGTCACGACAGTTGAGCATAGCGTGGTCCACTGTACGGAAGGTGCTTCATACGATTCTCACATGGTATCCATACAAGATCCATATCGTACAGCAGCTTGCACCACAGGACGCACAACGATGTATTGACTTCGCTCTCCATTTTCTCGCAAGGATTGAAATTGACAAGGGCTGGGCCCTAGACCATCCTATGAACAGACGAAGCTCATTTTTCTCTGACGGATGAGGTTATCACTCAGAACTTCTGAGTGTAGGGTCTTCACCTCCAGTAACTGTGCATGAAGTTCCTCTGTATTGTGAACGTGTCACCGTATGGTGTTGCTTCACGGCTATGTTCACCATTGGTCCATTCTTTTTCAACAGGTTGGCGCTCAAGGGCCAAAGACTTGCAGTGTGGCTGGCCAGCATTACTGCGACATGTTTCGCCAGTATGTCATACCCGCCCTACAGGAAGAGACGCATTGAAATCAACGGTTTTCGTGCAAGATGTGACCCCAGCGTACATCGCTTGTGAAGTTCATCTGCTTCTCCTAAACACATTTGGAAAATGTCGAATTATCAGCCGATCGTTTGCAAATGCTTGGCCGGCACGATCACGTTATCTCACTCCTTGTGATTTGTTTGTGAGGCTACCTGAAGGATGGGGTTTACCAGGGGAACATTCACACATATGCTGATCTGAAGCGCAGCATATCAAGACAGGTAGCTAGCGTACCTAGAGACATGCTCTGTTCTGCTGTGCAGAATGCAGTCCTGCGGTTTCAGACTCTTCTGGTTACTTACGGACGCCATATTGCGTCCCTTTTGTAGCAGTAATGGTAACTGTGTGTAATGGTACGATGTACCGTAGCAGCACATTAAAAACTTTTCAACTGGCTTGATTCTTCATTGTTTCTCTTCCCCAAGTCCTTGACATTAACGCTACCACGTTTGGTACTTGTAAACGTAATTAGTTCCCGTGTTATAACGTGTTAAATAGAGAAAGTTTAACAACTCGGTATTAACAACCCGCCATTAGGGCTCCTATTACATTTCCTCGGCGTAACTTTCGTTTTTGTAGGGCTTTCGCCGTTGAGTATAACATACTTTCTTCTATTAGTCTGACACTCGTAGAGCACATCACATATTTGCGAAGATACTACGTATAGGTTAGTTGTCGAGCTGTGACACCATGTCTCTGGCAATCGGTATCAGGAAGGCTTGTCGAGAGTACGCCGTGGTGCTGGTGATCTGTGACAGTGTGGAAGTCGAGCGGCGTTGGCTCGTGCACGGTCTCGGTCGGTAGTTCGCATATGAACAGGGAAGGAAACACGTGGACCGCTGCAGTGGTTTGGGCAGCTGCCGGCCTGTGTATTGAAGTTGTCGCCGCGACCACTGAACACGGAGGGTAGTCCTTAGCTACGCACACGGAGTGCAGGCTGTTGTTTGTCTGCCAGTGCTCTGCGTCATGCACGGAGGACAGGAGTCACGTGGGTGTTGGGGAGCGACAGGCATCAGGAACATATAACACTACCGCCCGCTACTGTCATTCTATAACCTAAAGCTGGAGGCAGTTCGTATAATGAAATTATTTTTATTAAAGCAATTACAGTATAAAGAAGAAGAGCAGTGTTACCCTCTGAAGGGAATTTTGTTGTGTTGACCGTGATGTACCTAACGGAGGTGGCTTATCAGGAGTGAAAGTCAGAATTACGTAAATATTTAAACAGTAACAAGCAATAATTTACCTATCCATAGTGTTCAAATAATAATAAAAACGGTCGCCAGCCTAATCAGGCATAAGAATGAGTAACATTCTTATTCAAGAAACTGAAAGTAAGTAACTTCAATGGGCAAACACAGCCTATACTTTGTCACACGAGAGTGCAATGAACACTGGCACCTGCATATGTTAACATTAAGGTTGAAGCTGACAGCTAGAGCAGAACAAACTATTTGCATAAATATAAGAGGTAACGATACACACTGTTGCCTTCAGGGCTTAGTCAAACTGAGTGGTCTCAATAATATTACTATTAATAATCACTGTAGACTCATAAAGTGGACATAGGTTCAGCATTACTTTTCAAACATTTTTCTATCTGACAAAAAATTTTAAATGTAGTTCATTGCAAAAATTATGAACTGGGCATAGGTTAAGTCTCCCTCAGATAAATACTTTTCTATTTAGAATGAAAGGTAAATGTATTTCACTAACAAACATTTTCTCACTGACCTTTGAATAAAAGAAGTTACTGTTTTCATAGATAGTGGTCTTTCTATTAATTGTTATTTATCATGAGCATAAAGGATAAACTGTGGATCCTGTTACACTACTAATATGCACTTTGAATACACAAGAGAAACAAGTGCTTAGCAAGCATGAGTATATAACTTTCCACAACTGCAGCTTTCAACTTTTACTACAGTGAGACACAAAATTGACATATTTGTAAGATACTGACTCATCTTTCGCGATTTACAACAGTCAGCAATATGATCATTTACTAAGCAAAACTTTATAAGCCTTAGTTTTAAGAACTTTTATTTTTTAAGGTGACAGCAAACTATTGTAATACCTGTTTGTACTACTTTATTACTTTAAATTCTATTTTTCACTTTAGTTCTTTTAGCAAGCGCACAAACTTTTAACAGCCAGTTTTAATTGCAAAATTACTTTCAGCAAACATTATTTACTTTAGCTCACTCTCTTGCCGCATTAACTTTCTTTTTACTATGTTCAAGAGGCATTAATTAGTAAAACTCGGGGCTTTAATGTTCTTCCAATAAGGACACTCGGTAATCACTTTAGCATGGGAAGGATCCTAAGTGGAATGTGACAGAGGATAGATCAAGGTAGGTTTTCATAAATAGTCTTTTTGTTTACCTTATAACTGAAAACAAATAAATCATCCACATGAGCTGATCCTTCACTGTACATTACTACAATTCCCTGGTTCCTTTTCAGTGATTGCGCAACGTGGTGGCGAGTGCATGTCGGTGGGTGGATTTTCAGGCGGAAATGCTTGACTCTGTCATTTCTTGGTGGCGGCAATAGATACCAATTCCAGAAGAGTTCCAGCTCTTTATCGATCCATCCGAGACATTGGAAAGCGGCATGAAAAGCCTCTCTCAGCTCCAGCACAATACACAGCTTTTACATGAGCAGTTGACAGTTTGGTAGCTCGTCCCCGACTGACTCTTGGTTCCGCCTTTCTATCCATACCGCCCGCATCTCGTGGTCGTGCGGTAGCGTTCTCGCTTCCCACGCCCGGGTTCCCGGGTTCGATTCCCGGCGGGGTCTGGGATTTTCTCTGCCTCGTGATGGCTAGGGGACTGATGACCATAGATGTTAAATCCCATAGTGCTCAGAGCCATTTGAACCATTTTCTATCCATACCCACCACATTTTGCGCGCGCACACAGTTCCGTTCCCGAGGGGAAACACAACACCTTCTACTTACAAAATAACTAAGTACCCTAAGTGAAGATCAGTCTTTACACAACAGCAAGTAGTTACTTCAAACACAACATATCGTTTTCACATATTGGTATTTCTATAAAAAATTATTTAAGGAAAATTACAATTACATACATTAAGTTTTGTTACCTCCAAATGAGACAAAGAATTTAAATGATGATACACTACATTGCATAGAATCAAACCATGACATCAAAGTTTTTACAAATTAAAGAATAAACACTCTCATGGTATCGATTCAATCCAACAACATTTACAGAAACTCAACGGTATAACATTAAATAAAACAAAAGGCAAAATAAATCAGTACAGCATTAGAGCTATGGTGTTACAACAGACTGTCGGCCTACCGTTACCTCGATGCTGTATTGTACCGAATATCGCACACAGATACACAGATGATCACTGTGGATGCGCCAGCAGTGGATGTAAGCTGTCAGTTTGCCATCTTCTCCTGCTGTATGTCTGGATAACGGCATCCCAGCGGCATTAGCATGGTGCTCAGCTGAGGCTGATAAAGGTTGCCATGAGTGTGAGTGACGTTGTTCTGTCGGCCATTATGATTTGTACAGCTTTGTTTGTTTTATTTTTCTTCCCTTTTTTTTGGAGGGGGGTGGGGTGGGGTGGGGAGGGAGGTGGGTGTCATTAATTGGGGTGGTATTGCCAGCTGCATGTCAGTGCCTTGTTAAACTGTGTGTGCCAGAATGAGATATTCATATCAGCGTACATTCCGCTGCAGAGTGAAAATTTCATTCTGGAAACACCCCACAGGCTGTGGCTAAGCCATGTCTCCGCAATATTCATTCTTCCGGGAGTACTAGCTCTGCAAGGTTCGTAGAAGAGCTCCTGTGAAGTTCGGAAGGTAGGAGGCAAACTATTGGCAGAATTGAAGTTGTGAGGACGGGTTGTGAGTCGTGATTGGATATCTCAGATGCTAGAGTACTTTCCTGCGAAAGGAAAAGGTCCCGAGTTCGATTACCGGTCCGGCACGCAGTTTTAATCTGTGTGTGCCTCGTTGGTCTCTTTCATAAGTCAGAAGGCCTGTCATGACATGTCAAGTTTCGTACTTTCATTCCAGTTTGTTAAAATTAGTGTTGTGTGTAGGTTGTCGTGTATTTACGTATGCAATTAAGTGCTGCAGAGAACTATCATGTGTTACTGGGACGCAAGGTTTTCCACATGCCTTAAGTTAGTTGACGTAAATGCTATTTATGTTAATTTGTGGATTTTTCTGTGAAAATGTTAATTGCAGAATTTGTGCCAAAGTGTGCAAGCATTTAGCTGTGTCCCGACTGAACTGGTGAACACGCCGTGAATGTTCTTATGTAAAGTTTTGCGTGAATACCCACTTTAAGGCATTTTGCTGAAATATTGGTCTTAATATTATGAGTTTTAGCATTGAGCATTAGCACTCAGTGTATCACATTTCGTGTGTCACCGTGCTTTGATGACAGGTATATGTCTCTGCATCTTATTTGTTGTTTTAATGTAATGCGCATGAGAAATTACAGACTTACATTTTCATATCAATTATAAGGTAGAAGATTTGTTGTCTCACAGTCAAACGCAATACACTGAAGCTCCAAAGAAACTGATATAGGCATGCGTATTCAAATACAAAGATGTGTAAACAGGCAATAGACGGTGCTGCGGTCGACAAAGCCTATATAAGACATCAAGTGTCCGGTGCTGTTGTCAGATCGGTTACTGCTGCTACAATGGTGGGTTTTCAAGATGTAAGTGAGTTTGAACGTGGTGTTATAGTCTGCACATGAGCGATGGGACACAGCGTCTCCGAGGTACCGGTGAAGAGTTTTCCCGTACGACTATTTCAGGAGTGCACCGTGAATATCATTAATCCGGTCAAACATCAAATCTCCGACGTCGCTGCGGCCGGGAAAAGATCCGACAAGAACGAGAGCAACGACGACTCAAGAGAATCGTTCGTGGCAGAAGTGCAACCTTTCCGCAAGTTGCTGCAGGTATCAGTGCTGGGCCATCAACAAGTGTCAGATTGCGAACCATTCAACGAAACATCATCGATATGAATTTCGGAGCCGCTGTCCCACTCGTGTACCCTTGATGACTACACGACACAAAACTTTACGCCTCGCCTGGGACCATCAACACTGGCATTCGACTGTTGATGACTGGAAACATGTTGTCTGGTCTGACGAATCTATTTTCAAATTGTATTGAATGGATGGACGTGTATGGGCATGGAGACAACCTTACGAACCCATGAACCCTGCATGTCAGCATGAGACTGTTCAAGCTGGTGGATGGTCTGTAATGATGTGGGGCGTGAGTAGGTGGCTTGATGTAGGACGCCTGATACCTCTAGACACTACTCTCACAGGTGGCATGCACATAAGAATCCTGTCTGATCACCAGCATCCATTCATGTCCATTGTGCATTCCGATAGACTTGGGAAATTCCAGCAGGAGAATGCTACAGAGTGGCTCCAGGAACACTCTTCTGAGTTTAAACACTTCCACTGGCCACCAAACTCGCCAGACATGAACATTATTGAGCATACGTGGGATGCATTTCAACGTGCTGTTCAGAAGACATCTCCACCGCCTCGTACTCTTACGGATTTATGGACAGCCCCGCAGAATTCATTGTGTCCAGCACAACTTGAGACATTAGTGGAGTTCGTGCCACGTCGTGTTGCGATACTTCTGCGTACTCGCGGGGGCCCTACACTATATTACGCAAGTGTACAAGTTTCCTTGACTCTTCAGAGTAAGTAAAATTCAAGATATAACTGTTGGGATCAGCCAGCGTGAATTCTCTCTAGCAGTAAAGTGTAAAGTTCACTCTCGGTTCCTTTTAATAAACGATTAATTTAAATTTGTCCAGTAAATCCACCAGCACCTTATACTCCCCCAGTCCGTCGCTTCCTGCCATTCCAAAATTGTTGGATAGACGGAATCTACGGTCGTATCTGCAACTGTTGTTCGCTAAATATTGTGCACGAATAAAGCCAATAGCGTTGCACGCATGTGGCAGTCAGTGGCTCAGGACACGGTATATCTTCAGATTTCAGGACTGTGAAGCCATCTGGGTGTCAGCTGATAGCGGCGGAGCTGGCTCGGAAGGGTCAGTTGACTGGGCTGATCAGAGACGTGGGAGCCGACGTCGTGCAGTCCTGCTGCGAGCGCAACATCGTCTTCATCGTGCTGCTCGTCGTGCTCGTCACGGTCTGCGGAATCTCCTTGAGCCTGGTGGTCGGGTACAGGCGCAACGCGTCACCAAGCAGACCCAGTGTCGATACTACGGTAAAAGGTGAGCTCCGAGTGCCTTATACTGACTTTATTTCCTTACTGTATCGAACAAGTTGTCAAAACAAAACTTTACACCGCGTCGCAGTGTAAGCTCACTGGACAAAAATATTAGTGAACCTGTTGGGTGTCGGCTGAGGTGGGAGCATAACTCCTAGGACGCCAGAAAATTTTGGTGCACAACAGAATGAGGAATCACCCCAAATAATGATGGAGATTAATCATAAACAAAGACACTGTCACATAATGGAAAACGTCTTATTTAAATGAATATTAATCCGGGTGACCAAATCAAACACGAAACAAATGGGTACCAACCACTCACGTAGGTATGGAAATGAGAGGATGGCTCCTCCAGTCATGAATGGAAACAAATGGACTCCATAACAACCCGTTATATTGGATTTGAACTTGAAAATAACTACTGACATCTTAAACAGAACCATTGACAATTGGACAAGGGAATACAACTCAAAGTAGAACCTCGGCACAGGTTGATGCTGAGAATAAAATATAATTACGTTAATAATGCGTGGATATGGCCAGTGACTGCAAATATTGTTAATTAAATGTGCCGGCCGCGGTGGTCTAGCGGTTCTGGCGCTGCAGTCCGGAACCGCGGGACTGCTACGGTCGCAGGTTCGAATCCTGCCTCGGGCATGGGTGTGTGTGATGTCCTTAGGTTAGTTAGGTTTAAGTAGTTGTAAGTTCTAGGGGACTTATGACCTGCGATGTTGAGTCCCATAGTGCTCAGAGCCACTTGAACTTGAATTAAATGTGGAAAGTTCACAGAAATATAGGAGTGTACCTCATAAGATTTCCAAACTGAACTTTGAGAGGAGCACGGTGCATTTGTGACTTTAACCACACGTACTGAGCGCCTGAAGCGAGCGAATTAGTCTAGTCTGGGTGCCTATTCTGTATCTTTCCGCCATTGCGCCGATCGTTTCGGTACTTAAGAGCACCGAACGGTCTAGTACTCGAGTTGGAGTCCTTGCGTTATTCAGTATGCATTTCGGTGACGATACCGTTCGGGTCTAGAGAACCGAAGCGCTGTTGTCGGTTCGTGTCGCGCAAGCCAACCAAAAGCCAGCGGCCGCAGATCCGCGAGTACGCTCTGCAGCGCGCACAGCTCCACTAACACAAAGCAGCTAGCAGACGACACAGGCGTGCTATCCCCCATCACTTACGTGATCTGGGGTGCTATTCTTCCAAGTACCGAAAATTGCGTTTGCGCATGACGCCGCATTCCATCGAGCTGAAGTGCCCGCCTTCATCGCCCTTGCCTCCTCCTCAGGCGCAGTATATCCATTTCCATGATACTCGGCTGAAATGCATAAAATTTTTTACAGTTTCTCTGACCGCATGTTTCCATGCATGCATAATAACGATAGCGTATTTGACTGTATTCGGCAGACTGTCGTAAACGACGCATTATGTCATCTTATTCTCTTTCACACTGACATCGTGTTTTGGATTTTACGTTTCGGAAAATGAGTTAGGAGTAGTGTGTAGTACCACATTGTACTAATACATCTATAAAAACGCCCGAAAAATTGATTCTGAGAGTTTCAAAGAATAAGAAGATAAACAGAATGTTATAACTCGCACCTAGAGATCCAAATGATTAAGGAGCCCACTTCCCTATATGATACGTCAACGATTTGGGCGTTAAAAAAGAAATTGAAAAAAAAACGCATTTTCGAGAGCTCCTGCAGTTTGTAGAAGTTTACAACATGCATCTCATGAATGAAAATGTTTCGTATATGGTGCTACAGTCTAAATATTACGGCAGAGATCTTTCATCTCTGTCTACTGTGGTTGAGGATTCCATCGCAGATAAATACTTGTTACAAGCAATAGTATGAAGATGACTGCTGATAATTACATTCTCAGTAATTTAAGTTGCACTCTTAGACTCCTGTCTAACCGCATACTCGGAAATCGCTACATATCCCGAAAAAATGGTGAATTATTTCCGACAAGAAAAAATATAAAGGTGACTGTCGGTTGATTCACACAAAGCAATTTCATCTCCAACAATTTCATATTTCGTATTTTAAACACACATAAATCACGAAATCATTACTGAGGAAGTGAACTCTTTCGTGCAGAAAAATCTTAACACGAATAACAATGTCTCAGAATGTGTTGCATATATGAAGAGGAAAAAAAAATTTGTATCTATCCATGCGGGAACCAATGACCTTTCGCACCGCTTTCCCGCGCGCTAACCACTTGGCGATGCCGAACACCGGTAACGCAGGGCTCAATTCTTGTATTATTACGTAGAGGAACGTAGGCTGACTTTCATGCCAAACGGTGCTGCTTAAGTCATAAATGCGTGATAGTTTGGAAGGTTTCCAATATCAGGCTTCACATAATTGCTTTGCATTGTTACTTGAAAGTTGTAAACACCTTTCGATAGTTACTAACTAAACCACATGTGGGAAAAAATACATGAAGTCACTAGTAACGTCAGTTGACACTCATGTAATATACCTAAGCAGAGCCGATGTCTTGATATTAATGATCTTTAAACTCTTATTTGCATAAAAATAATATGTATTTTGAGAGAAGATTGACCGAAAACTTTTTTTGGATGGAATCACTCACAGTAACAACCTAACCTGACCATATTTCTAACAAAGGAAAATAGTCTATTATGAACTCACTTTCCAACCAGATGCGTCCTCTGGTGATTCTTTAGTAACACAATCACTAAATCCAAAGCTAAAACCGCTAAATATGTTTAAAATAACAAATTATAGGTGTACAGAAACCACAGCTCACCGATCGACAGGGCCAGACCGAAATCCAAAACCTCTCGGTACAATTGTCGTAAAGTCGGTGGGAGGACCGTTCGGTAACAAGTCTCAGAAGCTTACTGAATAGGCTATTTCGATAAAGAACCGAAAATGACGTCACTACCCAGACTAACCTACTACACCGATTGGTATGAACGATACAGAATAGGGCCCCAGAACTGGAAATCGCCTCCCAGTGAGCACGGAGATTCAGATTTCCAACGAATGAAAAATACGTAAGAGCGTTAAACAATTTCCAACTCTTTTCTATCTCATTATTCGTCAGCTAATAGCTAAAAAGTGGACAGCCGGAGCCACGAAGCTTCCCCACTCAATAACGCAATTGTGAAATTGACAAATAGGCAACTCTGCATGTAGCCAGAGCTTGAAAGCACGAGCTGTCCAGAGAAACACCCAATAATCCAATTAGAAGATAGTATTCTGAAAGTTTAAACTGGACGTTACTCTGAGACATCGTAGCAAACATTCACATGGCCTGAGGAAAGCCACACTTGCCTAGAGATCTCACATCTGTCTAAAAGGCTTCTACAAAGAATTCCATGTTCCCAGGAACAGAGGAACCCGCGTTGCACAACCCTCTTTGGGAGCGAGCTGGGGGAAAGACAAGGCCAGCCTCGCCACCTGTGGACGGGTCTCTGCCCGGAGCTAAACGTTTTCTAACGGCAGATTCCTCTTAAAAGGTCACTTATCTCACGCAACCTCTGAAATCAAGTAGTGGACAGGTTCAGAGAAAGATGGCCATTTTATCAACCTCTGGAGGTATCGTAATCCCACTGCATTCGCTAGCTACTTAATTGTGGGATTGTTGATTGCTACAGTCTACCTCATGTCGCATACATTTTCTATGCATTGAGATCGGGTGACTTAGCTGGCCAGTCTAAGTGCGATAGGGGGCCTAAATATCTGACAAACAAGGAAAAAATACATGCCACCCTGAGAACTCAGTTCTTGGAAGATGAGAGTTCACAGCACACTCATCATGAGGAAGTGGAAGACAGGGGATCACATGGCGACTGAGTAGAAACAAACATCTCGGCTCATGTTCACAGTATCCTTAGTGAGTGGGCCCAACCAGTCGTACGAAAAACGCCCCTAAAACAACACAGAACAACCTCCACCTTGAACTGCATCCTCCACACACTTTGGTTTAAACGCCTCATTGGGGCGTTAGTGCAGTCGACGGTTTGTATAATTTAATAAGAGGCAAAACAGCGACGCATCGGGTCATACAACGCTACACCATTCAGTTGCTGTCCAGTTTATGTGCTGTCTGGCACACTGACATACAGCTTTGTCTGCCACTATAAACAAAGACCTTTCTCCCAGTATCTAACTCCACACGTACCTTAGCATGCAGTTCGGTTCGGAAAGTATGAAACTGTTTTAGGTACTTCACCATTCACTGACCAGCAAATTTGTCGAGTTTAAATCGAGTGTCTTTGCCTAATTGTGCCCTCGTCTCCAACCCCTGTCGGTTAGAAACAGACACATCAAAAAAAGTTTTGAATCATCTCGGTTCCGAGAGTTCTGGAACCTGTTCAGAAAACTGGAATAGACACCAACATAAACATCATTTCCGCCCTTTTTATTGTTCATGAAAACCACACATTGCTTGTACCACCAAACAGCGAAATCTTCAGAGGTTGTGGTCCAGACTGCTGTACACATCTGTACGTCTAATACCCAGTAGCACGTCCTCTTGCATTGATGCTTGCCTGTATTCGTCACGGCATACTATGAACGAGTTCATCAAGCCACTGTTGTCCCAGATTGTCCCACTCCTCAATGGCGATTTGGCGTAGATCGTTCAGAGTGGTTGATCGGTCACCTCGTCCATAAACAACCCTTTTCCATCTATCCCAGAACTCATTTCTGGAGAACATGCTGGCCACTCTAGTCGAGCGATGTTATTATCCTGAAGAAAGTCATTCACAAGATGTGTACGGTGGGGACACGAATTGTCGTCCATGACGACGAATGCCCCGCCAATATGCTGTCGATATGGTTGTACTATCGGTCGGAGGATGGCATTCACGTATCGTACAGTCGTTACCGCGCCTTCCATGACCACCAGCGGCGTACGTTGGCCCCACATATTGCCACCCAAAAACTGCAGGCAATCCCCACTTTGCTGCACCCGCTGGTCAGTGTGTGTAAGGCGTTCGTCCTGATCGGGTTGCATCCAAACACGTCTCCAACGTTTGTGTGGTTGAAGGCATATGCGACACTCATCGGTGAAGAGAACGTGATGCCAGTCCTGAGCGGTCCATTCGGCATGTTGTTGGGTCCATCTGTACCACTTTGCACTGTGTCATGGTTGCAACGATTGACCTCGCCATGGACGTTGGAGTGAAGCTGCGCATCATGCAGCCTATTGCGCACAGTGTGAAATGTAAGACAACATCCTGAGCCTGCATGAAAAGCATTATTCAACATGGTGCCGTTGCTGTCAGGGTTCCTCAGAGCCATAATCCAAAGGTAGCGGTCATCCACCGCAGTAGTAGTCCTTGGGCGGCCTGAGCGCGGCATGTCATCGACAGTTCCCGTCTCTCTGTATCTCCTCCATGTCCGAACAACATCGCTTTGGTTCACTCCGAGACGCCTGGACACTTCCCTCGTCGAGAGTCCTTCCTGGCACAAAGTAACAATGCGGACGCGATCGAACCGCGGTATTGACTGTCAGGGCATCGTTGAACCATAGACAACACGAGCCGTGTACCTCCTTCCTGGCGAAATGACGGGAACTGATCTGCTGTCGGATCCCCTCCGTCTAATAGGCGCTGCTCACGTATTGTTGTTCACATCTTTGTGTGGTTTTAGTGACATCTCTGAACAGTGAAAGGGACTGTGTCTGTGATACAATATCCACAGTCAACGTCTATCTTCAGGAGTTCTGGGAACAGAGGTGATGAAAAACTGTTTTTGATGTGTGTATTTTACGACCACTGTTCTCAGGCCATGTTGCGTGCCCGCGAGTGGTACACCACTCGTTGCACACATGTGGTACAGTCTGTGCTGAGACACCAGCAAAACTGACAGTTTTGTGCATGGTGTGACTAGGGGCACTTCCGTAAACGACAGCTCCTTTCTGCCACTCTGTAGCGTGTCCAATCAGTCCATCTTACAGCAATGGTTCGACCCAACCGACTAGTTCTCTACTATCCACAGGGCACCAAAGTGACCTATGTGATCATTTAAGGGGGTGACTAAGCTTTTTGTCCACTGAGCTTGAGTTGTTATAGTGGAACACAATGTGATAAGAAAAACCGTCTCTATGCCACATACTGCCGGCGTTTATCCGTTACGGGAGATTTTCGTGAGTAATTCACTTATGATTTTTCTTTTTCTTTTCGAAGCCCAAATTCTATTCGGCATCCTCCATTATGGTCTTCTTCTATTGTTCCCATGCGTCACTGCTTTTTTCTTTGTTGTACTATATTCTCGAATTCCTGTTTTTGTATGTTGATGAGTTCTTCTACAGGATGTTTCAAAATGACGTTTTGAAATTCTGGGGACAAGTTCTTCATCTACATCATCTACATGGATACTCTGCAAATCACATTTAAGTGTCTGGCAGAGGGTTCATCGAACCACCTTTACAATTTTCTATTATTCCAATCTCGTATAGCGCGCGGAAAGAATGAACACCTATATTTTTCCGTACGAGCTCTGATTTCCTTATTTTATCGTGGTGATCGTTCCTTCCTGTATAGGTCGGTGTCAACAAAATATTTTCACATTCGGAGGATAAAGTTGATGATTGGAATTTAGTGAGAAGATTTCGTCGCAACGAAAAACGCCTTTCTTTTAATGATGTCCAGCCCAAATCCTTTATAATTTCTGTCACACTCTCTCCCATATTTCGTAATACAAAACGTGCAGCCTTTCTTTGAACTTTTTTGACGTACTTCGTCATTCCTTTCTGGTACGGATCCCACACCGCGTAGCACTATTCTAAAAGAGGACGGACAAGCGTAGTGTACGCAGTCTCCTTAGTGGGCCAGTTACATTTTCTAAGTGTCCTGCCAGTAAAACGCAGTCTTTGGTTTGCCTTCCCCACAACATTTTCTATTTGTTCCTTCCAATTTAAGTTGTTCGTAGTTGTAATACCTAGGCCTTTAAACGTGCTGTTCAGAAGAGATCTCCACCCCTCGTTCTCTTACGGACAAAATGACAGCCGTGCAGGATTCATGGTATCAATACCCTCCTACTTCAGATATTAGTCGAGTCCATGCCACGTCGTGTTGCGGCACTTGTGCGTGCTCGCGGGGGCCCTACACGATATTAGGCACCAGTTTCTTTGGTTCTTCAGTGTAGTATGCGTTTGCGCGCGCACCTTCTGCGACGAAGCCTGCTTTCATTTGGATGGGTTCGTCAATGAGCAAAATTGGCGCATTTTGGGGACTGAGAGAACGCATTTGGCTATCGCGACGTCTCTTCACCCTCAACGGGTGACTGTGTGGTATGCAATGCCCAGTCACGAAATAATCGGTCCGATTTTCCGTGATAGTACGGTGACTACCGAACGGTACGTGAAGGCTTCAGTTGAAACTTTCGGGCTGAGAGGCCGTGGTCGATGTATAAAATTTCCACCTAACGTTTCGCCTCCATCTGCGGGAGACATCTTCTGTCTCCAGCAGATGATGGGGACGAAACGTTAGGTGGAAATTTTATGCATAGACCACGGCCTCTCAGCCCGGAGGATTCAATTGAAGACAACACCGACCGTGAAAGCCTACATTGTGTGGTACGTGAAGATTTCGGAACATGATTGCATTCCCATTGTCCAAAGCGACCCTGATTCCGACAAGATGTGGTTCATTGACGGAGCTCGAAACCATCGAAGCAGGAGAGTGTTGATGTCCTGGAGGAGTTCTCTGGGGACCGCATGCTGGTTCTGGGATACCAAGACGCCACTGGCTTAGGCCTCGATTGGCCGCCGTATACTCCGGATCTGAACGAAGGCGACTCCTCTTTATGGGGATATACGAGGTGCATTCAAGTTCTAAGGCCTCCGATTTTTTTTTCTAATTAACTACTCACCCGAAATCGATGAAACTGGCGTTACTTCTTGACCTAATCGCCCTGCAGACGCACACATTTTTCACAACGCTGACGCCATGATTCCATGGCAGCGGCGAAGGCTTCTTTAGGAGTCTGTTTTGACCACTGGAAAATCGCTGAGGCAATAGCAGCACGGCTGGTGAATGTGCGGCCACGGAGAGTGTCTTCCATTGTTGGAAAAAGCGAAAAGTCACTAGCCGGCCGGTGTGGCCGTGCGGTTCTAGGCGCTTCAGTCTGGAACCGCGTGACCGCTACGGTCGCAGGTTCGAATCCTGCCACGGGCATGGATGTGTGTGATGTCCTTAGGTTAGTTAGGTTTAATTAGTTCTAAGTTCTAGGCGACTGATGACCTCAGAAGTTAAGTCGCATAGTGCTCAGAGCCATTTGACCCATTTGAACCAAAAGTCACTAGGAGCCAGGTCAGGTGAGTGGGGAGCATGAGGAATCACTTCAAAGTTCTTATCACGAAGAAACTGTTGCGTAACGTTAGCTCGATGTGCGGGTGCGTTGGCTTGGTGAAACAGCACACACGCAGCCCTTCCCGGACGTTTTTGTTGCAGTGCAGGAAGGAATTTGTTCTTCAAAACATTTTCGAAGGATGCACCTGTTACCGTAGTGCCCTTTGGAACGCAGTGGGTAAGGATTACGCCCTCGCTGTCCCAGAACTTGGACACCATCATTTTTTCAGCGCTGGCGGTTACCCAAAATTTTTTTGGTGGCAGTGAATCTGTGTGCTTCCATTGAGCTGACTGGCGCTTTGTTTCTGGATTGAAAAATGGCATCCAAGTCTCATCCATTGTCACAACCGACGAAAAGAAAGTCCCATTCATGCTGTCGTTGCGCGTCAACATTGCTTGGCAACATGCCACACGGGCAGCCATGTGGTCGTCCGTCAGCATTCGTGGCACCCACCTGGATGACACTTTTCGCATTTTCAGGTCGTCGTGCAGGATTGTGTGCACAGAAACCACAGAAATGCCAACTCTGGAGGCGATCTGTTCAACAGTCATTCGGCGATCCCCCAAAACAATTCTCTCCACTTTCTCGATCATGTCGTCAGACCGGCTTGTGCAAGCCCGAGGTTGTTTCGGTTTGTTGTCACACGATGTTCTGCCTTCATTAAACTGTGGCACCCACAAACGCACTTTCGACACATCTATAACTCAATCGCCACATGTCTCCTTCAACTGTCGATGAATTTCAATTGGTTTCACACCACGCAAATTCAGAAAACGAATGATTGAACGCCGTTCAAGTAAGTAAAACGTCGCCATTTTAAGTATTTAAAACAGTTCTCATTCTCGCCGCTGGCGGTAAAATTCCATTTGCTGTACGGTGCTGCCATCTCTGGGATGTATTGACAATGAATGCGGCCTCATTTTAAAACAATGCGCATGTTTCTATCTCTTTCCAGTCCAGAGAAAAATAAATCGGAGGCCTTAGAACTTGAATGCACCTCGTATTGAAGAGACGTTGTAGAGCAATAACCACAGAACGACTGCTGAGCTGAAGACAGTCATTCACGAGGTCATCGGTAGCATCGATGTTCCGACACTTCAGCGGGTCGTGCAGAATTTCGCTATTCGACTGCGCCACATCACCGTCAATGATGGTAGGCATATCGAACATGTCATAACCTAAACCCGAATATCTGTAGTGACGTTTACATGTTGAATGAAGTGTCTGCACGCCTTAATTTGTGACTACTTTACGTTTTTTCATGCAGTTCAATAATTGTCACTCTGTATGTCGCAAATGTTAGACCTTTTCCCATTAGCGAGCCCATTTTACATTTCTTGAACAACGTTCATGAGTTTCAAGCGTAGCTGAAAGATAGGTACTAGAACTTAAAATAAGAAAGTGACTGACACACTTACACTACAGACGTGCTACAGACGTGAAATTTAACCAACATGAAGAAGATGCTGTGATATGCAAATGAGTAGTTTTTCAGAGCATTCATACAAGGTTGGCGCCGGTGGCGACATCTACAACGTGCTGACATGAGGAAAGTTACCAACAGATTTCTCAAACACAAACAGAAGTTTGCCGGCGTTGCCTGGTGAGACGTTGTTGTGATGCCTCGTGTAAGGAGGAGAAATGCGTACCATCACTTTTCCGACTTTGATAAAGGTCGGATTGTAGCTGTGATGTGCGTACTGTAAGACCAGACGAACGTGTGGTTCCTGAAGAGGGGCAGCAGCCTTTTCAGTAGTTGCAGGGGCAACAGTCTGGATGATTGACTGATCTGGCCTTGTAACACTAACCAAAACGGCCTTGCTGTGCTGGTACTGCGAATAGTTGAAAGCAAGGGGAAACTACAGCCGTAATTTTTCCTGAGGGCATGCGGCTCTACTGTATGGCTAATGATGATGGCGTCCTCTTGGGTAAAATATTCCGGAGGTAAAATACTCTCCCATTCGGATCTCCGGGCAGGGACTACTCAAGAGGACGTCGTTATCAGGAGAAAGAAAACTGGCGTTCTACGTATCTGAGCGTGGAATGTCAGATCCCTTAATCGGGCAGGTAGGTTAGAAAATTTAAAAATGGAAATGGATAGGTTATAGTTAGATATAGTGGGAATTAGTGAGTTCGGTGGCTGGAGGAACAAGACTTTTGGTCAGGCGAATACAGGGTTATAAATACAAAGTCAAACAGGGGTAATGCAGGAGTAGATTTAATAATGAATAAAAAAATAGGAATGTAGGTAAGCTACTACAAACAGCATAGTGAACGCATCATTGTGGCCAAGATAGACACGAAGCCCACGCCTACGACAGTAGTACAAGTTTATATGCCAACTAGCTCTGCAGAAAACGAAGAAATTGAAGAAATATATGATGAAATAAAAGAAATTATTCAGATAGTGAAGGGAGACAAAAATTTAATAGTCATGGGTGACTGGAATTCGGTAGTAGGAAAAGGCAGAGAAGGAAACGTAGTAGGTGAATATGAATTGGGGGTAAGAAATGAAAGAGGAAGCCGCCTGGTAGAATTTTGCACAGAGCACAATTTAATCATAGCTAACACTTGGTTCAAGAATCATAAAAGAAGGTTATATACATGGAAGAAACCTGGAGATACTGACAGGTTTCAGATAGATTATATAATGATAAGACAGAGATTTAGGAACCAGGTTGCAAATTGTAAGACATTTCCAGGGTCAGATGTGGACTCTGACAACAATGTATTGGTTATGAACTGTAGATTAAAACTGAAGAAATTGCAAAAAGGTGGGAATTTAAGGAGATGGGACCTGGATAAACTAACTAAACCAGAGGTTGTACAGAGTTTCAGGGAGAGCATAAGGAAACAATTGACAGGAATGGGGGACATAAATACAGTATAAGAAGAATGGGTAGCTTTGAGGGATGAAGTAGTGAAGGCAGCAGAGGATCAAGTAGTTAAAAAGACGAGGGCTAGTAGAAATCCTTGGGTAACAGAAGAAATACAGAATTTAATTGATGAAAGGAAAGAATATAAAAAAACAATAAATGAAGCAGGCAAAAATGAATACAAACGTCTCAAAAATGAGATCGACAGGAAGTGCAAAATGGCTAAGCAGGGATGGCTAGAGGACAAATGTAAGGATGTAGAGGCTTATCTACTAGGGGTAAGATAGATACTGCCTACAGGAAAATTAAAGAGACCTTTGGAGAAAGGAGAACCACTTGCATGAATATCAAGAGCTCAGATGGAAACCCAGTACGAAGCAAAGTAGGGAAAGCAGAAAGGTGGAAGGAGTATATAGAGGGTCTATACAAGGGCGATGTATTTGAGGACAATATTTTGGAAATGGAAGAGGATTTAGATGAAGATGAAATGGGAGATATGATACTGCGTGAAGAGTTTGACAGAGCACTGAAAGACCTGAGTTGAAACAAGGCCCCGGGAGTAGATAACATTCCATTAGAACTACTGACAGCCTTGGGAGAGCCAGTCCTGACAAATCTCAATCATCTGGTGAGCAAGATATATGAGACAGGCGAAATACCCTCAGACTTCAAGAAGAATATAATAATTCCAATCCCAAAGAAAGCAGGTGTTGACAGATGTGAAAATCACCGAACTATCAGTTTAATAATTCACGGCTGCAAAATACCAACGCGAATTCTTTACAGACGAACGGAAAAACTAGTAGAAACCGACCTCGGGGAAGATCAGTTTGGATTCCGTGGAAATATTGGAACACGTGAGGCAATACTGACCCTACGACTTATCTTGGAAGCTACATTAAGGAAAGGCAAACCGACATTTCTAGCATTTGTAGACTTAGGGAAAGCATTTGATAATGTTGAGTGGAATACTGTCTTTCAGATTCTGAAGGTGGCAGAGGTAAAATACAGGGAGCGAGAGGCTATTTACAATTTGTACAGAAACCAAATGGCAGTTATAAGAGTTGAGGGTCCTGAAAGGGCAGCAGTGGTTGGGAAGGGAGTGAGACATGGTTGTAGCCTCTCCCCGATGTTGTTCAATCTGTATATTGAGCAAGTAGTGAAGGAAACAAAAGAAAAATTCGGAGAAGAAATAAAAAGTTTGAGGTTCGCCGATGACATTGTAATTCTGTCAGAGACAACAAAGGACTTGGAAGAGCAGTTGAACGGAATGGATAGCGTCTTGAAAGGAGGATATAAGATGAACATCAACAAAAGCAAAACGAGGATAATGGAATGTAGTCGAATTAAGTCGGGAGATGCTGAGGGTATTAGATTAGGAAATGAGACACTTAAAGTAGTAGAGGAGTTTTGCTATTTGGAGAGCAAAATAACTGATGATGGTCGAAGTAGAGAGGATATAAAATGTATACTGGCAAAGGCAAGGAAAGCGTTTCTGAAGAAGAGAAATTTGTTAACATCGAGTATAGATTTAAGTGTCAGGAAGTCATTTCTGAAAGTATTTGTATGGAGTGTAGCCATGTATGGAAGTGAAACATGGACGATAAATAGTTTGGACAAGAAGAGAATAGAGGCTTTCGAAATGTGGTGCTACAGAAGAATGCTGAAGACTGGATGGGTAGATCACATAACTAATGAGGAGATATTGAATAGAATTGGGGAGAAGAGGAGTTTGTGGCACAACTTGACTAGAAGAAGGGATCGATTGGTAGGATATGTTCTGAGACATCAAGGGATCACCAGTTTAGCATTGGAGGGCGGCGTGGGGGGTCAAAATCGTAGAGGGAGACCAAGAGATGAATACACCAAGCAGATTCAGAAGGACGTAGGTTGCAGTAGGTACTGGGAGATGAAGAAGCTTGCACAGGATAGAGTAGCATGGAGAGCTGCATCAAACCAGTCTCAGGACTGAAGACCAGAACAACAACAACACTTTTCCGACTTTGATAAAGGTCGGATTGTAGCTGTGGTGTGCGTACTGCAAGACCTTCGGTACACACACCATGAGATTATTTGACTTGTCGCTCTAACGAAGTAGGCGAGTGTCAGCAATATGTCTCGTGGTCTTATCGTGGCGTGTTTATCTTCTGCCGTTAGGTCAGACGTTAGAAATGTCACTTGCGCGCTTAGAGTAGCAGATTCACGGTGACAAACTTTAAACAGAACCTGATTAATTTTCGCACACATTTATTAAAATAATAACAAGCATGAAAATAACTTAACTTGGTTCTGGATGCTATTTCCAATTGACAATCTGAAGTTCCTTTGGTCTTGGCACGTTAATCTTACTCTCACATATCTCTGATACTTGACAAAAGTGTCTATACATTTATCTTCATGGATATGTACAGGGACATGGTAATCTTATTAGGCGCAGACTGAAACTTGACTACAGACTAATGCAGACTAATGCAGACTGATTAATCGGAGGTCTGTACACTCGTTATAATACCTTACGCGTTCAGGTATCACCGCACGAGTGTGATCCGCGAGGAGAAAAGGTTCTACGTTAGCAGCAATCTCATTGGCTGCATTACAGATTAATACGCGGATCGGCGTAAGCAGAATTTGGTCCGTCTTTATGGCAGCGCCATCTCGTAGTGCGGACGAGCGCTGCGCCTGCGCTGTTGTGCTTAGAGGGGCGCGCTCTAGTGGGAAAGTTGTGTACGCGCTGACTACGCGGAACTATGTACACAACAGTAGCCTATCGCAATTGCGGTTTATCGTATCGCGACACTGCTGCTCGCGTTGGTCGAGATCCAATGACTGTTAGCAAAATATGGAATCGGTGGGTTCAGGAGAGTAATACGGAACGCCGTGCTGGATCCCAACGGCCTTGTATCACTAGCAGTCGAGATGACAGGCATCTTATCCGCATGGCTGTAACGGATCGTGCAGCCACGTCTAGATCCCTGAGTCAACAGATTGGGACGTTTGCAAGACAACAACCATCTGCACGAACAGTTCGACGACGTTTGCAGCAGAATGGACTACCAGCTCGGAGACCATGGCTGCGGTTACCCTTGACGCTGCATCACAGACAGGAGCGCCTGCGATGGTGTACTCAACGACGAACCTGGGTGCACGAATGGCAAAATGTCATTTTTTCGGATGAATCCAAGTTCTGTTTACAGCATTATGATGGTCGCATCCGTGTTTGGCGACATCGCGGTGAACGCACATTCGAAGCGTGTATTCGTCATCGCCATACTGGCGTATCACTCTGCGTGATGGTATGGGGTGCCATTGGTTACACGTCTCGGTCACCTCTTGTTCGCATTGGAGGCACTTTGAACAGTGGACGTTACATTTCAGATGTGTTACGACCCGTGGCTCTGCCCTTCATTCGATCCCTGCGAAACCCTACATTTCAGAAGGATAATGCACGACCGCATGTTGCAGGTCCTGTGCGGGCCTTTCTGGATACTGAAAATGTTCGACTGCTGCCCTGGCCAGCACATTCTCCAGATGTCTCACCACCTGAAAACGTCTGATCAATGGTGGCCGAGCAACTGGCTCGTCACATTACGCCAGTCCCTACTCTTGATGAAGTGTGGTATCGTGTTGAAGCTGCATGGGCAGGTGTACCTGTACACGCCATTCAAGCTCTGTTTGACTCAATGCCCAGGCGTATCAAGACCGTTATTTCGGCCAGAGGTGGTTGTTGTGGTACTGATTTCTCAGGATCTATGCACCCAAATTGCATATTGCACATGTCAGTTCTAGTATAATATATTTGTCGAATGAATACCCGTTTATCATGTGCATTTCTTCTTGGTGTAGCAATTTTAATGGCCAGCGTTCCCCTAGTGGGACGGCGCCTGACGTTTGGTGACGGGTGGCTTATATACGGTAGCCCGTGACCGCTATAAGTCAAGACGCCACGCCCCTCCTATCCGCATCCTCCACCGAGGATGACACAGCGGTCGAATGGTCCCGGTAGGCCACTCGTGGGCTGAAGACAAGAGTGTGCCTTGACCGTCGTATCTCACAGTGGGATAAATGTATTAAGAGTACTGCGATTAGTTTTAAAATAACAAACAGTTCACTTTTTTTATCCTCTGTCTGGCTTTCATTAGACTGCCTGTTATACATAACAAACGTTGGTGGTGGAGGGAGAATGGGGGAGGATGAAAAAAGACAACTGCTATTGCGGTCAATACTGGAAGTGAAAATGATGACTACTTATGCACAATAGTAATTTTAAAAAACTAAATTACAAGACTACAACCACATTATGTACTCCAAAACAGACTAACACAGAAGGAAGTGGGTTGTCCAGTTGAAACGTACTTCAGCTAACCAGCGTATAACTTAAGAAATACATTAATGGTTCAAGTGGACTGAAACTTATTATGTGACATTATGTTTGTCTAAGACATGAAAACAAAGACTGTAAAGTATGCAATAATAGGCAAAGATAATATCGTAGAAAATATTGCAGTGTTCTAAGTTTCTAAGACACTGCATGTGCTCACTTCCGATGTTAAAAATCAATGCTTGCCCGTATATGATCTCGTTTTCAGAACTGCCATGTCCACTGTTAAATAATCGGATATGGTACATGTTGAAACTAGCAGCACTTGAGAATGTTCTGTAAGGCCGAAATTGGCCAATTTTGAGAGTTTCAATAACGTAAATTCCTGAAACCAACAGCCGAGACGAAACTTTACTATGTCCTTCAACAAATTCTTTCAACAAGTATATATTCTATAGTACCCCATATGAAAAAGTTATCGATAATAGTTTATTTTGTCATATTTACGAGAGACCTTGCCTTCACACATAACTCCCATTATATGTAAATATATTGTTGTTGTTGTGGTCTTCAGTCCAGAGACTGGTTTGATGCAGCTTTCCATGCTACTCTATCGTGTGCAACTTCTTCATCTCCCAGTACCTACTGCAACCTACATCCTTCTGAAAGTGTTCAGTGTATTCATCTCTTGGTCTCCCTCTACTATTTTTACCCATCACGCTGCCGTCCAGCACTAAACTGATGATCCCTTGATGCCTCAAAATATGTCCTACCAACAGATCCCTTCTTCTAGTCAAGTTGTGCCACAAATTTCTCTTCTCCCCAATTCTATTCAATACCTCCTCATTAGTTATGTGATCAACCAATCTAATCTTCAGCATTCTTCTGTAGCACCACATTTCGAAAGCTTCTATTCTCTTCTTGTCCAAACTATTTATCGTCCACGTTTCACATCCATACATGGCTACACTCCATACAAATACTTTCAGAAACGACTTCCTGACACTTAAATCTATACTCGATGTTAACAAATTTCTCTTCCTCAGAAACACTTTCCTTGGCATAGCCGGTCTACATTTTATATCCTCTCGACTTCGACCATTGTCAGTTATTTTGTTCCCCAAATAGCAAAACTCCTTTACTACTTTAAGTGTCTCATTTCCTAATCTAATTCCCTCAGCATCACCCGATTTAATTCGACTACATTCCATTATTCTTGTTTTGCTTTTGTTGATGTTCATCTTATATCCTCATTTCAAGACACTCTCCATTTCGTTCAGCTGCTCTTCCAGGTCCTTTGCTGTCTCTGACAGATTTACAGTGTCATCGGTGAACTTCATAGTTTTTATTTCTTCTCCGTGGATTTTAATTCCTACTCCGAATTTTTCTTTTGTTTCATTTACTGCTTGCTCCAATACAGATTGAATAACATCGGAGATAGGCTACAACCCTGTCTCACTCCCATCCCAACCACTGCTTCCCTTTCATGACCCTCGACTCATAACTGAAATCATGTCTCTGTACAAATTGTAAATAGCCTTTCGCTCCCTCTATTTTACCCCTGCCACCTTCAAAATTTGAAAGAGAGTATTCCAGTCAACATTGTCAAAAGTTTTCTCTAAGTCTATATTTGCTAGAAACGTAGGTTTGCCTTTCCTTAATATATTTTCTAAGATAAGTCGTAGTGCCAATATTGCCTCACGTGTTCAAAATTTATACGGAATCCAAACTGATCTTCCCCGACGTAGGATTCTACCAGTTTTTCCATTCGTCTGTAAAGAATTCGTGTTAGTATTTTGCAGCCGTGGTTTATTAAATCGATAGTTCGGTAATTTTCACATCTGTCAACACCTGCTTTCTTTGGGATTGGAATTTTTATATTCTTCTTGAAGTTCTGATGGTATTCCGCCAGTCTCATACATCTTTCTCAGCGGATGGTAGAGTTTTGTCAGGGATGGCTCTCCCAAGCCTATCAGTAGTCATAATGGAATGTTGTCTACTCCCGGGGCCTTGTTTCGACTTAGGTCTTTCAGTGCTCTGTCAAACTCTTCACGCAGTATCATATCTCCCATTTCATCTTCATCTAAATCCTCTTCCATTTCCATAATATTGTCCTGTAGAGCCTCGCCCTTGTGTAGACCCTCTATATACTCCTTCCACCTTTCTGATTTCCCTTTTTGCTTAGAACTGGGTTTCCATCTGAGCTCTTGATATTCATGCAAGTGGTTTTCTTTTCTCCAAAGGTCTCTTTAATTTTCCTGTAGGCAGTATCTATCTTACTCCTAGTGATATACGCCTCTACATCCTTACATTTGTCCACTGGCCATCCCTGCTTAGCCATTTTGCACTTCCTGTCGATCTCATTTTGAGACGTTTCTATTCCTTTTTGCCTGCTTCATTTACTGCATTTTTGTATTTTCTCCTTTTATCCAGTAAATTCAATGTCTCTTCTGGATTTCTATTACCCCTCGTCTCACTCCCATCCCAACCACTGCTTCCCTTTCATGACCCTCGACTCATAACTGAAATCATGTCTCTGTACAAATTGTAAATAGCCTTTCGCTCCCTCTATTTTACCCCTACCACCTTCAAAATTTGAAAGAAAGTATTCCAGTCAACATCGTCCTCTTGATTGTACTTGATCCTCTGCTGTCTTCACTATTTAATGTATCAAAGCTACCCATTCTTCTTCTACTGTATTTCTTTCCCCATTCTTGTCAATCGTTCCCTAATGCTCTCCCTGAAACTCTCTACAACCTCTGGTTTAGTCAGTTTATTCAGGTGCCATCTCCTTAAATTCCGACCTTTTTGCAGTTTCTTCAGTTTTAATCTACAGTTCAGAACCAATAGATTGTGGACAGAGCCCACATATGCCCCTGGAAATGTCTTACAATTTAAAGCCCGGTCCCTAAATCTCTGTCTTACCATTATATAATCTATCTGAAACCTTCCAGTATCTGCCAGTCGTGGTGACCGAGCGGTTTTATGTGATTCAGTCCGGAACCACGCGACTGCTACGCTCGCAGGTTCGAATCCTGCCTCGGGCATGGATGTGTGTGATGTCCTGAGGTTAGTTAGGTTTAAGTAGTTCTAAGTTCTAGGGGACTGATGACCTCACATGTTAAGTCCCATAGTGTTCAGGGCATTTGAACCATTTTGAACCTTCCAGTATCTCGACGCTTCTTCCATGTACACAACCTTCTTTCATGATTCTTGAACCAAGTGTTAGTTGTGATTACGTTATGCTCTGTGTAAAATTCTACCAGGCGGCTTCCTCTTTCATTCCTTACCACCATTCCATATTCACCTGCTACGTTTCCTTCTCTTCCTGTCCCTACTATCGAATTCCAGTCACCCATCATTATTAAATTTTCGTCTCTCTTCACTATTTGAATAATTTCTTTTATCTCATCATACATTTCATCAATCTCTTCGTCATCTGCGGAGCTAGTTGGCATATAAACTTGTTCTACTGTGGTAGGTTGGGCTTCTTAACTATCTTTGCCACAATAATGCGATCACTATGCTGTTTGTAGTAACTTAACTGCATTCGTATTTTTTTATTCATTATTAAACCTACTCCTCCATTACCCCTATTTGATTTTGTATTTATAACCCTGTATTCACCTGACCAGAAGTCTTGTTCCTCCTGCCACCGAACTTCACAAATTCCCACTATATCTAACTTTAAGCTATCCATTTCCCTTTTTAAATTTTATAACCTAATTTCTGATGTACAGGAAAATTTCTAGTGATTTCCAATCATGGGATGTTATTCTAATGGTCTTTTGGTCACAAGTGACAGAGAAATTAACTAATAAGATCTATGAAACTATATTCAGGTATATAATGCTCAAGCTCAGTAGAAATATCCATATTGATGCAAAAGATACATGGTTGCCAAATTTTTCGTTAATAGTTCTAATAAGCATTTGTGGCCTGACAAGGGAAAACAGCTGAAGGGACTGGGTTTTAATTTTCGGTGTATGACCCGAAATATCATTAGCCGACATCGAACATTTATGTCCGTGAGGTCTCGAATGCCATAGTTCTGCATACACCATATCAGTAGGTGTTTATATTATTTTGTGTAGCTTCTTTTGTCTCGCCCCTACTTGCCTGTTTCATTTTATCGTGTTCTGTTATCGAGTCTCAGTTTCAATCGTGCTTACTATGGGCACAAGGCTGTCTAATTTGTTATTTGTTTCGATGATTAAAGCTTGAAGCTACTGTCACTGCTTCCTGAGCTAGTGACAACAGGGCACCATTCCAGTTATGCCCCAAAAAATAAATCAACAACATTAATTAACTTTCATCACTCCGATTAAATGAAGTATCGCACAACGGATAACGCTCCCTGACACGCTCATCAGCCAGTATATGCAGTATAGAGGGAGTAGAAATTTGCTTTTGCCCATAAACTGTTTACGTTCAGCTTTTGATTCTGGCTTAATTTCTTTTAGTCATTTAATTATCCTCCTGAATCAAATACAATCAATTACTGGGAATTTATTTGGACTAGGGATGATTGAAGGTTTCCTTCATCATATTAAGGGTAACACAGGGATGTTGCTATACAGAATTTATTTCTCAGATTGACATTCACATTACCGTTTAATCACCCCTTCAGAGTAGGAATTTTACATCGGCAATGCTACGTGTAATAATTCCCAATTGGGATCAGTCTTGGTCTCCAAGAGTCGTAGATCATCACACTATTAGGTGGCAGGAAGGTCTCATATAATGGAAATCTCTCACAACACCGAGTTCTCACTGCTATACAAGATACTTTCTATATTGAATACTACAGTGTGAATATCACTGTAGTGGGAAGGATAAGCATCGGAGATCAGCAGAGTGTGGTTCTGACTATCGGATCTCAAAACAACGTGACACACTCAAAATTCAAGCAAAATTCACCACACATAATGCTTGCGTAGCAAAGCTATAATGATTCTGATATTCACTGTACTGCCATTGCATCCTAAGCCCCTGTACAGTGCACAAAGCATTCGTAGCCACACGTGGCAGAACAAGTAGTACGATAACAGATCACAAGGAAAAAATGAAAAATAACCATCATTAATCAATAAAATACTCTCACTAAACTGTTATTTTCCTTATCAATGATGAACATTAATAAAGAACACACACTAACGATACGTCCGTTTATGTCCAATCCAGCAGCTTTTCCGCCATATACTATTACGTAACTACAATGATTTCTCATAGCTAGCGTCCATTACCAGCGAGGACGTGAACCGTTATTCACCTCTGAGTCAGAAACAAAATCCATGAAATGTTAAAATTTATCCCGTTAAACTGGCCTGATTAAAGTTCTAACATATACAACAATTATTAACAGTGCGGCCGGCCGGTGTGGCCGTGCGGTTCTAAGCACTTCAGTTTGGAGCCGCGTGACCGCTACGGTCGCAGGTTCGAATCCTGCCTCGGGCATGGATGTGTGAGATGTTCTTAGGTTAGTTGGGTTTAAGTAGTTCTAAGTTGTAGGGGTCTGATGACCTCAGAAGTTAAGTCCCATAGTGCTCAGAGCCATATGAGCCATTTTTATTAGCAGTTCGTAACAGACCGTAAAAATACGAAACTTTAGAGCTTAAAGTTTCTGTATGTGTTCAACCTGAGGTGCACTCAACAGAATCACACAAAGAAAATAGCATCAAATCCAAATAATGGTCATAAACCCCACGGAGATGAATGATTTTATCTAATCTCGTAACTAAAGAATTTTGAAGCACTTACTTCCAAACACAAAGGTGCCACGCTTAGAGCCAGAAACATACTCTACAGCTGTCGCAGCTACTCTGTTACTATCATCTGAATTGTCACAAACACGAAAAGTACGAATTCGAACATTTTTCTACTATAATATCTTTAAATAATATGTTTCAAGCGTCATCCAAGATAATACAGCTCATCTCTCAGCTAGTTTTCTTACTATACCAGTACCTAGACGTGGAGACATCCTCACTCTGAGCCCTAAAGTGGCTCAGCCATGGCCGACGTCTTACAGTTTGAACCACTCGTGAGTGGTTTCCTGCTGACGGGACTGCCTGACGCTCTCTAAATTATCGATACGTTATGAAAACCTCTGCAAACCTCTTTGCTCAAGTTTGCCCAAAGATTTCTCTTCTCAAAACAACCACCGTCCATGATTAGTTCTGTCTTTTCTACAACTGCAACAATCACACTTTCATTCATCATTTTCATGGGAATGTAAAGAGGGGACCTAGAAAATATGACTACTAAAATGAAACTCAGTTTAAAGGCATTTTCAGATTCAAATGGCCATTGTGTGAGCGAATTATTTTGCGTAGCTTCTCGTTGTGCAACCACAAACTCCTATGATCGGTATAACAATCTTTAATGTTATCACCCCGAAGGGCTTAAATGGAGCACGTGACTAATACATCATTATGTTTAATAATGAAGATATACATGAGTCACATGTTTTTATTTATTATTTGCAGGTACATCGCCGAACGAGCTAAATACGGAGAACCCACAAAACATTACGGTTGCTGTGGGCCAAGAGACAGGATCTACAACTACAACGGAGAAACAAATTTCGGATAAATCTACAATTGCAACAGAGAAAACAAATTCTGGACAAACCTACAACTACAACAGTCAAACAAATTTCGTAAAAACGACTTCAGTCAAACATACAACTACAACGGAGACTCAAATTTCGGGATCCTGTCAACATTTTCGGGAGCGAAACATGTGGGAGAACATATGTTACGTTTACACCATATGTGACAACGTTGTGGTGGATTATAATCCTGTACCATGTGTATAGGAAGATCCCAATAGCAATGTGAAGGTTTGAATAAAAACGTAACAAACAAAAAAATACTGGATTCGTCAAGTGGTCTCTGTGATATTTTGCTAACAACAAGACACTACATTAATTCTAGCTGTCACCAAGTAAATGCATGTGGGAATAATTTACGCAGCTGATGATTACAGTGAGAGTGGATATCATCTTTATGCTGTGCTTACCTAACATCCTTCAAGGGGAGGCAAGTCTTAATTGAAATGTCCCTGGAGTCGTCAGTATGCCTGTAAGGGTACTCCAACAGATCAAGAAGCATTTGTAATTTCTGAAGAAAATTCAGTCATCCTTCACCACCAGGAAACAAACCATCCTAGTCAGCAGCTTAACAAATCCCACAGCCGCATTGCAAACGCCAATTTTACCAAGAAATATAATGTCATTAAGCATATGAAAGTAGTCACGGAAATCTATTCCATGAGTTGACATTTAGTGCGTTCAACTTTTGTGGTACTGTACAATTCTTTCTTGATGTTTTCCTATTATTCTTTCCGAAGAATATCTCCGAAGGACCATCACGACTTAATACCTGTTACTTTTCTTCTGTTTTATCATTGAAAATGTGTCGGCTGAACCTTACATAATCATATAATTACCTTATATGTTTTTTTAAAATTCCTGAAAGACATTTATTGATGTATGTTTAATAATGAAATACAATAATTAATTTTTATGGTGTTTAACGGCCGTATCAAAGAGATAGGTGTTAAGCGTTACAGCTTTTTCCGAGGATATTACAAATGCATACCTGAGGTTTTCCTTCTTGTACTTTAGTAAGCTTTCTGTCACAGCTGCATGAGTCACCAATACAATCCAAACAGCGATATAAACATAAAAACTTATGTTACAGGAATCAAGCAATTAAATCTTTTGGTTTGTGTGATGTAAGAAGTGGAATTTATATTGCCACCTGTCTCTTTTCACTACTAACTACATTTCACTCTTGAAGAGAATTTTTCGTAACAGTATGTTTTTATTATTTGTTAATGTTTGCTTGGCTCTCCAACAATATTCTGTAACGTTCTGTGAAAGAAACGTTTCATTAAATAAGTTTTGCCTTGAAATTAAACGAATTTCATTCATTAATTTTTGAATTTAGTCTTTAATTTGTCTTTATTTCCCACATACGATTACCACTGAGTGAGTGCATATGGTTAGCTGCAAAAATTAACTTTTTGATATGAACAAATTCTTACAATTAATTTAATTGTTAGCTTTTGCTCCGGTTTTGAAACTGAGATGTGATTAATTTCACTAAGACAGCCCAGAATCAAGCAAAACGTTTGTCATGACTGCCTACAAATTTAGAGACAAAAACGATTTCTATGTTATTCAGTTTCTGAAACCACATTAGTTTTAATATTACTAAAATGGGGCGAACGAGCCACATAAATCTGATTACAGTGCTCGGTTTTCCGATATGAATTCGAAACAGTATATCGACTGAAGGAGATAAAATTTCACAACGATTTTACCAACAACTACAACTACATATCTGTCCCACAAGCATTGGGTGCGTAGTGTCACTGTCAGGATCAGTTTTCTCTGACATCCCCCCCCCCCCTCCCCCGACACACACACACACACACACACACACACACACACGCACCAAATCCACATTTGTCACCTTTATTTTGAGTAACGCACGTGAACAAAAATTGGCAGAATTGAAATCAAATTGGAGAATGTGATACTTTATTTGACTCGTGTAGGAACATTAAAAAAAAGAAAATGGTTCAAATGGCTCTAAGCACTATGGACTTAACATCTGAGGCCATCAGTCCACCAGACTTAGAACTACTTGAACCTAACTAACCTAAGGACATCACGCCCGAGGCTGGATTCGAACCTGCGATCGTAGCAGCTGCACGCGGTTCCGGACTGAAGCGCCTAGAACCGCTCGGTCACAGAGGCCGGCGTGGGAACATAAGCAGCGTACAACCTAAATGTTGATATGTGACATGAATCTTGCAGTCACAGAATCATAAATATGTGTATACGCGTTGTTGGTTTTTTCTATCTCTCTTTTTCTTCCTAGTTAACCAAATCTGTCAAGATTACATGTTCGTTTATATTACAGTTATTTGTTTGAAAGCACATGCTAAGAACTTGTTATTACTGTCTTTGTAGGACTAACAGGATTTTATCGCTTGTACTGTGCTTTTAGAATCTAATGTTTTCACTCAGCCCACACTTCATTTATCCCAGTTATTGGGCTGTTAAAGGCGATTACTAAGAACATGAGTGGGAGCCCTGACTTTCAGCTTAATAATGATTGTGGTAACCGTCTAGGGTACGTGCCCCACCTCACCATCGCGATCTGCAGGCAGCGTGCGAGTCAAAGTATGCTGATGACTGTCCCAGAATAAAGCGCAAGAGCAACATTGGAAAGCTGGCATCCTCTGTCGGCGGCTGTAACATGTCTAAAACATTTGCTGAGTGAACCTCACTACTGACTGTGTCCTACGAGCTGCCAAAGATACACTCCTGGAAATTGAAATAAGAACACCGTGAATTCATTGTCCCAGGAACGGGAAACTTTATTGACACATTCCTGGGGTCAGATACATCA